>NC_092128.1:153858403-154458403 GCF_043159975.1 Macaca nemestrina
GTCTCTCTCAGGGTAGCAGAGGCTGGGCTGAGGCTGGCATCAGAGGAAAGTCCAGGCATGGGACGCACCTTCCTCTCTCTGCAGCCCACTTCTGTGCACACTGTCTGCTAGGGACTTGCCCAGTGGGTGTTATCCAGGGCTGGTCTTGGTCTCTGGGGACACTCGATAATGAATGTTTGGAGACACTTCCATTTGTTGCCACTGGGCTGGGGCTGAGTAGCCATTAGGGTCTGGCTTCTAGGGTCCAGGGAGGCTGCCTGATAGCCCCTCATGCACAGGCCAGCCTCACAACCAACAATGAGCCACACTCAATGTCAGGGGCCACAGCGCAGAAGCCATCCAAGAGATGGCGGGCCCTCCCCTGGCTGTGCCTTGGTGGGGCTCTCGTGGTGGCTCTCCTGCCATGCCTGGGGTCCACACGAGGTGGGCTTGTGCCTGGCCACGAGGCCCGGGAGCGGTGTGCTCCTGCCTTCTTGCAGGAGGTCACACAAGGGCAGAGGATGCAGCGGCCGGGTGTCCAGGACAGTGAGGCTGCCCTGGGTCGGAAGGATCACACAGGGGGGGTTCCGGGGGAGCCCATGGCAGGGGGCTGGGAGGAGGCTGCGGCTGGGGCAGGGGCTGGACTGCTCGGGCTGTGGTCCAGGCCTTGGTGAGGGCAGCGGTTGCAAAGCTTGGTCCCCTCCATCCCCCAGCACCCCCACTGCCACCCCGACAGCCTCCAGGTGGTCCCAGCCTCAGGACCTGAAGACAAGGCCAGGGCTGGGGTGGAGGGAGGAGCTGCCTGGAAAGCTGTTTGCTCAGCCGGGGTTTAATCTCCAAAACAGGAAGGCCGTATTGACAGAAGCAGCAGCCGGAACTGCCGCGGGCTGCCAGGTTACAGTCCCTGGTCCCTCCTCCTGTCCCCACACCGGGGGGCTCCCCCACGGACCCTGCCCTCAAATACAGCTGCTCCCATCACCTCCCACAGCCCCCCAAGCTGTACCTTGGGGAGACAGTACCCCGCTTGCTCTGCAAGCTGCAGGGAGGACTGGTGCCAGAGTGGGGCAGGAGGCTGGAGGGGGCTCCAGGGTCACAGGCCCGGCCGGGTATGACTCTTGGCCTCATTTTGCAAATGAGGAAGCTGAGCCCAGAGAGGGAAGTGAGCTGGTCCGGGTCCCACAGGGTGGGGTAAGGGTGGTCTGCCCGGGCGCCCCCACCCCAGGTCTCTAACACTCTTGGGAGTGGCTCTGTCCACCGTCACCACTGTCCAACCTGCACAGCATCCCCCGTGCCTGGCCTCCCTGTCCCTGGGGTACCCGGGAGGGCGGACCCAGCTGGGGCTCAGCAGGGCTCAGCAGGGCTGTGGTGCCATGAACCCTCTGGTAGTGGGTGGACATTATACATCCACCCGCTGCCAGAGGAAGCTGCAGAGACAGGCAGGGTAGCATGCCAGGCAGCCCCGGCAACCTCTGAGGTCATTCTGGGCGGCCACTTTAACCAACAGCAACGTCAGGCCCCTTAAGAGCCTGGCAGTCCCTTATCTTCTCCCTGGTGGCTGACTCAGTAGGACTGGGGATCTCCAGGCAGGGCTGAGATCACCCCCAGGTCACCCGGGGCAGCCCACGAACCTCTCTGGACCTTGGCCTTCCTGGATCTCAGTTCCATGCCCACTGCTTGTCCTGAGCTGGAGCTGGGTAGGAGCTGGCTCTGAGGGCTGCCCCTAAATCCTAGAGATGGGGCTCGGCTTTGCCACCCTCCCTTGGCGCCCCACTGCCCATTTAGGAGGGCTGGCTCTGTCCCTGGTGTTCTCAGGCCACCCCCTGGCCCACTCTGTCTGCTAAATCCCCTAGGTCCTGCCAGGCCCAGGCTTCCCACACTCCAGCCGCCCCTCTGGGTCTGCCTGGAGTGCTCAGCGTCTCCACCCCTGTGGGAAGTCTCCTTGCTTCTCCTTCCTCCACTGCACATGTTGCCTGTTCCTGGGTTCCCTCCAGCCCTCAGCACAGCCCGACACCCACAAAGTACTCAGCCCAGATGCCGACGGAATGGAGCTGAGCTTCCTGAACTTGGCCCTTGCTAGAAGAGTTGGAAGAAGGGACCTTGAAGAGCGTCTAGGTCCAAGTCCCATTTCACAGATGGGAAGATGGAGGCCCCGGGCCCACATGGCCAGCAGCAGATGTCTCCAGCCACCCTTGAAAGTGAACCCCTCAGGCTCACCCCTCCAGGTGCCTCCCATATGCCAGGAAGTCCCAAAGTTCTGAGGGGCTGAGGCTCCAAGACTTCCCCTGGGCGAGGTCTTTGGTGGTGCCAGGGGGTGAAGGTGGACCTTCAGGCATGGTGGTTTTCCGGCCAGGCCTGCTTCTCCCTGCGACCCCTCGGAAAGCCCTGCCCAGCTGGGAGACTGAGCAAAAGCTGGACATGCCCAGGCCAAGGAATGGGCAGCTGGCTGGCCTGCCTCTGCGGGGTGGGGCCTGGGGACCAGTCCAGGCCTGCCCCCCAACAACCTGGCCCATGGTGTCTCTCTGGCTGGAGAGTCCCCTGTCCTGGCTGCGTCTCCAGCCTCAGGTGGGGTCCTAGCTGTTTCTTTCTGGTCTCAGCTGCGCCCCCCACCCAGCCTCCACCCCTCCCCCTGCAAACCAGCAGTCACTTGAGCCCTCCTTGAGGCTCTGAGGCCCCCCACCCAGGGCAGATCTTCAGGCCTAGGGCATCCTTAGAGGCTGGGCTGTGTCCAGTGGTGGCCGCCCCTCCCTCGTGTCTCATCCCCACCTGCCATGGCCGTCACTCTATCTCAGCGACCCAGTTTTCCTCCTTGTCTCTGTTGGTGGGGCGGGTGGCCCTAGGGGGACAGTGTCCCCCTTTGTGGCCCGGCGACCGATGGATCAGGTGTCCCTGGTGGGGCCGGCAGGCGCGTCTGCTGGCTCGGGCCAGGGGCCACGGCTTTCAGGTCTTCAATAGCTCAAGATTAGGTTCCGTCCCCGGGGGCCCCTGTTGTGTGGCCATTGTGATGGCCTGGGAACCACAGCCTCCAGGCCAGAGAGGGATGTGTCTCCCTGCCCATGGGAGTCCTGGCCTCCTCCGGGCCGTTTGGGAGGAAGGCCTGTAGAAGTGTGCACATACAGCCACAGCCAGTACAGAAGAGGCACTGTTTCTTTACAACCCGATGAGCAGAGCACGGGCTGGATCTCAGGTGTGTGCTGCTGATCAGTGCACGACCTGCACGGGTGTGCACGGTGGCCCTGGCACCGCCCCGGCCCCTCGCACCTTTCTCAAGAGTTTCTTCAGCTTCATGGCTCCCCTCGGCTGCATCCTCCCATAGGCCCCCACTCAGATTGCAGCGCTGGTCCTCGGCTGCTGGCTGGCGGCTGACAAAACCACAGGCCAATCCCCGCTGGCAGGATGGGGACAGGCTGACAATTTCATGTCCTAACTGCAGGGCCTTGCATTTCCTCCTCTGGAAACTCAGGTGTGGAATGAGTGGGGCTGTCGGTGCAACCTGGGCGAGATTCCTCTCGGCCTCCCTGGGTCTGATCAAGGTCACCGACCCCCAGCTGTAGCCCCCAAGACTGGCTCCTGATGGCTTTTGTGCCCTGCTCAGCAAAAGCTCAGCTGCGATCCTCTTGGTGGCCCAGACAGAGGTGACCACATAGTGTATCGTCTTTCGAGGGTGGGAGGGAGCTCTGTTCGTAATTACTCCTGGGGCATTCTGGGGCTATTGCAGGAAACGGAATATGTCACCGACGGAGACGCAGATCCCCTAGCAGGATGCATGCCGGCCGGCACACGACTCGGAGCGCGAGAGGGGCCTGTGATCGTGTGGTGCTTACGTGCTTCACGCGTGTGTGCGGAAGCACGGGTGAGCCCGTGGGGAGCATGGCGCACTGCCACTGTGCACACGTGGGCCGGCCATGTGTGGGAACACGTGTGTCCCTGTGTGCACACACCCAGAGCCCGTCCCGGCAGCCCGGAGACGGCTCCTTCCCCTTGTACAGCTGGAGACTCCGGAAGGAGGAGGCGGGTCGGGCTGGCCTCCTGCTTGATGAGGGTAAGACGAACAGGCCAAGGTGGGAGGCCAAGGCCAGGTCTCGCTCAGGCTGGGGCGTGGCCCTAACACATGTTTCCTGCCCAGCGTAGTGGCGGCAACCTTGGACAGGAGGTTGGACCCCATCAGGAAGGTTTTGCTTCAAGATATGGGGCTTCTGAGGCTGGGTCAGCTCCCCTAGCGTTTGCATTCATCCTAACATGTGACTGCCTCTTCCTCCAGGCAGCCTTCGGTGACTTCTGCTGTCGCCCCAGTGGCCTCTGTCTCCAGAGCAGGTGGAGCAAGAGGCTATCTGCTTGCTCCCTGGACCCAGCGGACATATTCCCAGAGACAGGTAGGATCTGCTTAGGGGCACACAGCCAGCTCTGGCAGAATGGGGCCAGACCCCAAGGAGTGCCCCTCCTAGGTCAGGGCACTTGTGACTATGGCTGCCCTGAAATCCTCTTGGGGCTTCTTGCTGGGGGTCCACTCTGGGCCCCACTGAACTTTGCTTTAGGAGCATAGGGCCTTTGGGCTGGGTGTGTCCTCCAAGGGCCAGGCCTGGTGACTCCTCCAGGCATGGGGCAGAGGCTGGGGGCTGAGAGGCAGCTGCTGCTGAAGCCTTCAGTAGAGGGAGGCCAGCATCAGGCAGATGAATGGGCCATTCAGGCAGGAGAATTTTCAGGGTCACCTTGGCCAGCCCCGAGCAGCCACCGAACCCTCCCCTTCCTGCAGCTGGAAATATCATTGTGATGTGGGATGCTGGAGATGGGACAGGAGCCACACAGACCCAGCTTTGCCCTCTGGAACTCACAGCATCCCGGCAGCCGGCAGAGAGAGAGAGAGGGCCGGCAAACAACTCCACGAGGGGGTCCCGCGATAACATGCGAGAAGTGGGTGGAGAATGCCTGGCAAGCCTGGGTAGCCAAGGAGGGCCGGACAAGCAGGTGCATGGGCTCAGACATGGAGGGTGCCTGGGGACATCATCCTGGGGCAGGAAACGGCAGGTGCAAAAGCCCTAGGGCCGGATGAGGTGCTGGCTCCCTCACTCCCTTGCTCAGGGAACATCTGAGCAGCACCCCCCAGAAGCAAGGGCTGTGCTCGTGTGCATGGGCCAAGCTCCGGAGAGAACTCAGGAGGCTCCCAGGTCTGAGGGGGATGGGGGCCAGGGCTGGGCGGTGCAGAGGATGAGGGGATGACCTTCCTCCCAGAGACAGAGTACCAGGGGAGAGAAAAAGGCCTCCAGCATCCCTGTCCAGTGCATGGAATTGTGGGGGCTTGGAGGCATCCTGTGGCCGGGCTGCAGGAGTTCCCAGCCAGACCTGGTCCCCTGGGAAACGGGGTCCGGGAGGCCTGGTTTGCTGTGAGCCCACCTCCACAACCCACCTGGCCAATGAGCAGAAGCCTGAGCTGGGGTTCAGGGATCCATCTGTGGAGTCGCCCCGGGGGGAGGGCTTCCCACATGGCACCCCACTGGGCCCCTCTCCCAAGCCCTCACCCCTCCCTCCCAGGCTCTGGAAACCTCTTGCTGTCCCCCCAAGTTAGTGTCCAGGACTGCTTTCACAAATGGCCACAGACTTGGCTGGAAACAAAATAAATTCATTGTCTCAGTCTGGGAGATCAGAGGTTGAGATCAAGGTGCCCGCAGGGCTGGTTTCCCCCAAAGCCAGGAAGGGTCTGCTCTGTCTGCTCTATCCCACCGTGGTGTCTGGCGGCTGCCCGCCAGACTTGGGCAGCTTAGGGAGGCCTCCCCGCATCTCTGCCTCCATCTTCACGCAGCCTCTTCTCTGAGCCTGTGTGCCATCTCATCTCAAGATCCTTAACTTAATTACTTCTGCAAAGAACCCTTCTCCAGGCCGGGTGCGGTGGCTCATGCTTGTAATCTCAGCACTTTGGGTAGCTGAGGTGGGTGGATCACTTGAGGTCAGGAGTTCGAGACCAGCCTGGCCAACATGGTGAAACCCCGACTCTCCTAAAAATACAAAAATTAGCTGGGCGTGGTGCTGCATGCCTGTAATCCTAGCTACTTGGGAGGCTGAGGCAGGAGAATTGTTTGAACCCAGGAGGCGGAGGTTGCAGTGAGCTGAGATTGAGCCACTGCACTCCAACCTGGGCGACAAGAGTGAGACTCCGTCTCAAAAAAGAAAAACAACAAAGCGCTTCTCCAAACAATGTCCCCTTCATGGGTTCTGGAGGTTAGAAATTAGACACATCTTTTTGGGGGGCCTTTATTCAACCCACAACACCCCCAAATACCAGGAATCTGGAAAATTGGGTCTTCTTTCACTGCTAAGCCAGTTCCCCTGCACTTCATCCATGTGGGCTTGGGGGCCATGGCACCCCCCCTTGGCATGTGTAAGTTAGGGGACAGAGAGGAGGGCTGGGAAGGATAAGTTGGGGGCCTGGGGCCTGATGGTGCAGGCAGAGTGCAGACTCAAGGAGCAGTCGGCACTGTGCCTGCCCACCAGGAACACGGCCTGTGGTCCCCGCCCCAGTGTGAAAAGAATGGACAGAAAACGCCTCGCCCCGTGCCTCCTGCTCAACTCTAGGGACCCAGGAACCTGCCTGGCACAAGAGACAGAGGGGTGCACATAGACACAGAGATGGGCCCCTAGTCCCAGGCCCGCCGTAGACCCCACGCCAGGCCCAGAGGGGCACACATAGACCATAGACCCCACGCCAGGCCCAGAGGGACACACATAGGCCATAGACCCCACGCCAGGCCCAGAGGGACACACATAGGCCATAGACCCCACGCCAGGCCCAGAGGGACACACATAGGCCATAGACCCCACGCCAGGCCCAGAGGGACACACATAGGCCATAGACCCCGCGCCAGGCCCAGAGGGACACACATAGGCCATAGACCCCGCGCCAGGCCCAGAGGGACACACATAGGCCATAGACCCCGCGCCAGGCCCACTCACGGGCAGGATGTTTCTCCTCCAGCCCTCAGGTCCGGGCATGAGCTCCGGGCCAGCAGCCACCAGGCCCTAGGCCAGCGAGTCCCGGCTTCCAGCACTCGCTCCACCAGCCGGAAGGTGCTTTCCACCCCATAATCACCTGTGCCAAGCACAGGCTCAGTTGATCTTCCGAAACGCTGTTTACACCATGTGGAAACCAAGGCTCGGCGCTCCCCCAGCCTGGAGGTGGTAGGACCGCGATTTGAAGCTGGGTCTCCGAGTGCCCACCTGCTGACACCTTCCTCGGCCCCGACAAGCGGCCTGGAAGCGGCAGAGCTGGGAATGCTCCTGCATCACCCCTGAGCTCTGCCGGGGGTCTCAGTGTCCCCATCTGCGAAATGGGATAAGGGCCCTGCACACCAGCCTTGCTCCCAGGGGCCAGAGAGGGGAGGGACAGTGTCCCTAGTGACAGATTCAGAAACCGAGGCCAGGAGACACTGGCCTGGACGCCCCTGCCCAGCAGATGCGGGTCGGGTCGGGGCAGGCCCAGGCCCCAGCTGGCCCACCACCTGCTGACCCGCTTCCTCCCGGGGCCTCTGCGGGGAGGCGGTGGGAACTGACCTCCTCTCTGCCTCTCAGCCCCAAGGCAGCCGCCCCCTGGGAGGCCTGGTCCGGGGCTCAGGTGTCCCGCACAGCCGGTTTCTCCGCCTCTTCCCATCCTCGCCTCTGTGGAGCCAGAGGGGGGTCACTCCCCAGGGGCCACAGGCAGTTTTGGCCCTGCCGTTGAGTGGGCTGGCTCTGCTGCCTCTCCCACAGCCCCCAGGAGGCCGGGCTGCCCAGGTGTGTCCACAGGGACCTCCCCAGAAGCCCCTTCCCACGACCCTGTGCCCGCCCCCATGATGTTCATACCTGAGGCTTTCTCTGCAGCCCCTGGCCCGCGCTGGTGGGGGTCGTGGGCCCAGGTGAGGCTGGTGGGCTTCAGGCCAGGGGCTTCCAAGCAGCTCCTTAGCCATGCCGTCCTCCTTAGGGGTCAGGACCATGACCTCATTTCGTAAGTCCTGAAAGGGAGACTCCTGGTGCTGGGGCCCACGGTCCGACAGCTCTGCGAGCTGACTCCCTGTTTGCCCTTTCCCAGACCTGCCCTGGGTTTGGCAGCAGAACCTCAGGGGGAAACCGAGGCTGAGAAGGGCTGGGTGCTTTTCTCAAGGCCATTGGCCAGCCCAGTTCATCTGCCTCTTGGATCCACACTCCCACGGCTTCTGTCTTGCTTTTGCTAGTTATTAGCTGGGTGGCCTTAGGTGAGTGGCACAACCTCTCTGTGCCTCAGTTTCTTCAGCTGTAAAATGGGAATAACTAGAAGGCCCGCTTTGAAGGGTGTTGTGCAGATGACACAAGGCATCGGCTGTGGTACACGGTGAGGGTGCAGTGCCAGGCCACTGTTATTCTTACCATTACCATTTTAATTGTCTGGCTGTCCCAGCTGTGCTTGGAACTTCAAAGCGCCGGGGCCTCACCTGTCTTGTTCGCTACTGAGCCCTGGCCATGGGCACACGGTTTAGGTCAGGGACTGGTTTTAAAATAGAAGCAGAAGCTTGAACGCAGCTCTGCCTGCCTGGAGGCCAAGCCCTCTCCCCACTGACTCCCCAGTGAGACCCCCTCCACCAAGCCTGTGCCCTTCACGGGGTCTCTGAGTCCCACAGCTGTGCCCTAAGGGGTTGTTTTTCTCTGCCTTGCCACAGCCAGGAAACTGAGCCTCGGAGAGGGCAGGCCTAAAGAAAGACCATGTGAGGTTAGTGGGTGCCGAGGAGCGGGAGGATCGGCTGGGGGAGGATGGAGGAAGGCAGCACTGGGGGCTGGGGGCCCCTGCAGGCAGAAGGCTGGGCCCATTTCCATGTGGGTGGGCCTGCTCCAACTCGCCACCTGGCACGGCTGCAGGTGCCCACACAACGGCAGACCCGTGCCCCCCAGTGCAGCCTGTGCCAGCCACCACAGCCAGAGGGGTGGCTGTGGGCAAGTTTACTGTCTCTGCCCACCTCAACCCCAGGACAGGACCTGGGGACAGGAGACCACCCCCAGGTACAGCCGCGAGGGCAGCAGACTCTCCTACTCCAAGAGGCAGCCCATGGCACAGACAGCTCACACAGCGGCCCACCAGGACGCTCATTCATTCCCTCATTCATTCATTCGTGCATGCATGCGTTGATTCTGCAGATAGTCGTGGGTTCTTGCTGTGCGGCCATGGGCAAGTCTCTTGTCCTCTCCGGGCTGTGAAGTCTCCCATTCGGCAGAGGAGTCAGACCCCCACCATGTGTCAGCTGAAGGTCTCTGGGAGGGAGGCTGGACAGGAAGCACAGGGTCGGGGCAGCCGCAGGCTGAGACAGCACAACGGCTGCGGCTCTTCCACAGTCTCCCCGGAGAGTTCTGGAATCTCGCTCTCGCCCACGCATGGACTGCAGGGAGAAGCTCCCCCGCCTGTCCTCCCCCCACTCCCCTCTTCCTGCTGTCCCGGCCCCTGACCATCCCTCCCCAATGGGGGGTGTATGGGGAGCCTTGCTGTCAGACCTCCTGAGAAGCCCTGGAGATGTTGGACCCTTCCTTAGCCCCTGTGGCAGATGGGGAAACTGAGGCTGGCAGGCGCTTCCTCCTCCTACTCTGCCCAGTGGCCTCCGTGACCCTCTCCCCAGATGGCCTCTCTCACCTCACACCCCCCGACCCCTAAATGGCCTGCTCACTCCCCCCATCTCCCGGGGTCCCGCCCAGCCAGCACACCCTCTACCACACACCCCACACCCCAAATGACCTCCATGTTCCGCCCACTTCCCAGGGTCCTTGCACCCTCACCACATTTTGCACCTCCTGTCCCCTCACCCCAGCATGGTTCAGCTCCCCCCCAAGATGGCCCCCACCTTCGGGGCTACCCCTGGCAGGGTGGGCCTCAGGGAGCTGAAAGCCCTGGCAGTGGCTCGTGGGAGGAGGCCTGTGCATGGGTGTCTGGGCCGCAGGAGTCCAAGAGCCATCCCGAGGGGAGAGGGGGTCAGTGAGAAGTGGGTTAGGGCTGTCTCCCCCTAGCTGCAGGACCCAAAGGGTCAGCGTCAGCCTCTGCCTCCCCCAGGAGGCCCCAGCCTTTCCTCCTAAGACTCAGTTTACTCCGCTGCCAAATGGGACCATTTCTTGTCCTTCCAACCCCACGAAATTTCCATGAGACAATGAAGGGCAATAAAGGCTGTGGGCAGCCCTCAGTCCGTGCCCAGCTGTGGGCAGCCCTCAGTCTGCGCCCAGCTGTGGGGAGAAGGATGGGCAACCCTCAGTCCGTGCCCAGCTGTGGGGAGAAGGACAGGCTGGGACCCCAATGCCCCACCACCAAGGGACAGGCTGGGTCCCCCACACCCCACCTCCAGGTGACAGGCTGAGCCCCCCATACCCCACCTCCAGGGGACAAGCTGGGCCCCTCTGCACCCCACCTCCACGGGACAGGCTGGGTCCCTGCACCCCACCTCTAGGTGACAGACTGAGCCCCCTGTACCCCACCTCCAGGGAACAAGCTGGGCCCGTCTGTACCCCACCTCCAGGGGACAGGCTGGGTGCTTCTGCACCTCACTTGCAGGGGACAGGCTGGGCCCCTCTGCACTGCACCTCCAGCGGATGCTTGGGTATGTAGGGCCTAGGCCCTGGCTAATAATCACTCACCCACGGCCCAGCCAGGGAGCTGAGAGCTGAGAGCGAGCAGTCACCCGTTGCACCCCAAGGCTGGGAGCCACCAGCAGGGGCAAAGCCCATTGAGCTATGCTTCCCAGCCGTCCAAGCCCAAGCCCAGATCTGGAAGCAAACACCCAAGGAGACACTTTCTCCCTGTCTGAACCACCCAGATGGTGAGCTCCCTATTGGAAGGCAGGTAAGCAGAAGGCAGCAGGCGAGGAGGGCCCGGGAGCAAGCATGAAGCTGGAATCCAGGCTATTTGATGGACCTTAGATCACACCTTGGCCTGGAATTCCAGGATCCGAGGATCCTGTCTTTTGGGAACAGACGCTGCTGGAGGGAGGGAAGGTGGTCTCCGAGGTGAGATTCTGGGGCCAGGGAGGAGCTGGCTCAGGTGAGAGCCTGAAGGTGGAGTCGGGTCAGCCTGGACCCTGGGGGTCACCAACTCTTTGGCTGCCGTTGACCTCAGGCCACACTACCTCTGCAGCTGAGAGCTGCTATTTTTCTTTTTCTTTCTTTTTTCTTTTGAGACAGAGTTTCACTCTTGTTGCCCAGGCTGGAGTGCAATGGCATGATCTCAGCTCACTGCAACCTCCTTCTCCCAGGTTCAAGTGATTCTCCTGCCTCAGCCTCTCGAGTAGCTGGGATTACAGGTGCACACCACTATGCCGGTTAATTTTTTGTACTTTTAGTAGAGATGGAGTTTCACCATGTTGGCCAGGCTAGTCTCAAACTCCTGACCTCAGGTGATCCATCTGCCTTGGCTTCCCAAAGTGCTGGGATCACAGGTGTGAGCCACTGCGCCCGGCCAAGAGCCGCTATCTTTCACGCAGAGTGGCGGGGCCTGCCACGGGCCAGCCACGTCCTGGGTGCTGCAGGCCTGCCCCCTGGATTGGGGTGGACAGCACGTGATCCTCATGGAGTGCTAGAAGGGACAGTGCCACAGGAGTCGGAGGGCCGGGCCTGCAGCCTCTCAGAGAGAGGAAGGGTCATTCCATGGGAGACTTTCGGGGAGGCAGGCCGGGGAAGAGCTCGTGGCTCCCGACCCAAGGACGAGGAGACTGGAGTGAAGGCCCTGAGGGATAAGCCTGGCTCATTCCTGGAAGGGCTGGAGCGGAAAGGAGGGAGAATAAGGGGTGACAGTGACCAGGGTGGAGGAGAGAGCCAGGGTAGGGCCAGGGACCCTTCACTCCTCAGGGAGAGGGGCTGACCACCTGGCGAACGCCCTTCCTGCCACTGGAGTTCCCAGAGCGGTAGGGCCGGGGATGTGGGGACAGTGGCGGGGACAAAGCACCGGGGCCGAGGAACTGGGGGCCATGGGGGCTGGATTTATGACCTCCCCTGACCCCGGGAGAGAAACCAGCCTTGTTGGGCATGGCCAAGTCACCAGCGACCAGCCCAGGGTGGGACAGCCGGGATGAAAGGCCCAGGGAAGGGATTAGCTGCAGCCCAAAGGGCCACGCAGGGCACCATGGCAACCGTGAGGCTGGGCCCGGAGAATGGGGCCTGTGTTAACACCCCAATGGGGCTGGGGGCTTGTTAACCAGCTTACCAGGCGGGCCTGCCTGGCCATTGACATGGAAATCCAGGCCCTCGGTTCCTAGCCCTGAAAGGCCTGTCCTGCTCTGAAAGAAGGGAGCCAGGAGGGGGGCTTCCAGGGTGGGCGGGGGGGGGCAGGGGGCCAGGTGCTGAGCCGGGGCAAGAACCAGCTTCTACCTTCCTCCCCCACCCCCTCAGCACCCCTGCAGGCTGGACCCACGGAATGGAATGTCCGGGACCCACGTGGACTCAGTGTCCTGGAGACCTTGAGTGGGAAGGCCTGAGTGTTACCTGGCTTGGCTCCCACTAAACAGGGGTCCAGGGTGGGGCCTGGCTCGGGGCAGTCCTGGTTGTGGACGTGCTGTGGCCAGGGGCTGCGCTTCCTAAGTGGACGAGCTGGCTCGAGTCAGGCCTGTGGGCCACAGTGCAGGGCAGAGGAGGGTCACCTGGACAGACAGAGCAGGGGTCCTAGCATGGGAAGAAGCTCGCACCCCTGAGGCTCGCCTGACCCCGGCCCTCATTCCCAGCTGACCCCAGCTCCAACTACAACTCGAAGCTCCAGTTCCTCCAAGGGCCTGGCTCCAGATGTGACCCATGTCCACATCAGGAGATTGTCCCAGAGCTAGCCTCAGCCGCGTGGGCACTGGGCCCTCCTGCCTCACAGACCCTGGTCCTGGCTCCTTCCACAGGGCCCTGGCTTCCAGCTCTGCCTGCCCCATTCACCATTCCCACAGCCTCCACCCACCAGGCCCTGCCCACCTGACCTGGCCACCCCGGAGGTCAGTCCTGGGACCCTCTGCCCCAGCAGTGGACCCCTTCCCAAGACCCCCTGCCATCCCTCCTCCGCAGCTCAGCACCAAATGGGGGCCTCAGCCTCCACACCCAGCCCCAGGCTGCTGCTTCAGACACCACCATTCTCCAGCCCCAATTGTCCAGAAAATTCACTTGTGTGATTTGCCACAGTGCGCAGCCCATTCCCAGGCCTGGACCCGTGGCAGGACAGTGAGCGGGGGCAGTGGCAGGCCTGGCCTTTGAGACCAGACTCTGAAGTCTGTGCTTCGGATGGGGCGGGGCGGGTAGACAGTGCCCCCACCCCAATGTGGGAGGCCCAGACTCCAGCGAAGTGGGGAAAGCCCCTTGCAAGCCAAGATGTGCCGGAATGCGGGGCAGGCCCGAGGGGGTGGCGAGGAGCTGAGCAGGTGTCTAAGCCCCTGTTGACATGGGATTACAGCCATCTGGCAGCCCCTCCCCACACAGCCCCCACTCCGGGCTCTGGGCAGGAACCAGGGAGCTGAGACGGGGCAGATCTGGGCAGGGCCTCAGTCTCCCTGCCTGAAGAGTGGGGTGTACTTGACGGGGTGCAGAGCTCCAGGGTGGGGGCTGCGGCAAAGGCAGCTTCTCCATGGGACCTCCGGGTGGGCTCTGCCCTGTCCCCTAAGGGACGCAATGAGGCCCGCACGTGAGAAAGGAGATTTGGGAGGCTGGCCAGCTAGGAGGTGAGATCAAGTCCTTTGCTGGGGGCCAGGGCCTTTGTGAGGAAACTGAGGCTCAAGAGTAGAGGCTGAGCAGTTTCTTGCTCCTGCCTCTCCTACCCTGGGTACCCTATACCCTGACCTGGCCTCAACCTCTCCAGCCTCAGGATCCTGTTCTTCCTGGAGGTTGCAACTTGGAGCTCATGAGGGGCTGCTGTGATCACAGGGTGGGCTAGGTGGTCCTCCAAGCAGGGAGCCGCATCCACGCAGCACCCTCTAGCCTTTACTGGGGTGGTGTCACCAGGGCTTGTGGGCCACCCTTGTCACTTCTTGTAGCACCGGCCTGCAGCCCCTGGGATGAGCGTCCCAGCAGCTCACAAACAGTCCTGGTGAGGAAGCAGCCAGGCCAGGGGGTCCACCCCCCATGGTGTTGGGTTTCCTCCGGGCATGGCCCCAGCTGCTTGCAGCTGGCAGAGGCTGTGGGGCTGGGAATTTGAGAAGGTTGTGTCCCCCTCAACTCCTGGGGAGGGGCCATAGGCACCCAACAGAGCCAGGGCTGGCTGGCCTCCCCTTCCGTCCTCAGCCCCCCCAGCCTGCCATCTGCCTCTGTCTCTCGGGGAAGAGGAGGGGCCGCCCACATTCCTGCGCACGCAAGCCCGTCCCAAGCCCCTCGCCTTCTCCAGCAGACCCTGGGGCCCGTTCCCCACCCCAAACCCGCTTCGAGGGGTCACATGGGCACCGGTCCCTCCCCTGGCAGGGTCTGGGGACCCTCTCTGTGCCCATCACCGCTTGTTCCTTCTGTGGGCGACTCCTCAGCCCTTTGACAAACTTTCCCAAGGCTTCCTGGGAAGCCTTCCTGCGCCTGGTGGCCCCAGACCCCGCCTGCACACTGGGAGCAGGGCCTCCCCCACCTGGAAGGAATGCCTTGTCCACGGCTGCCCCCAGCTCCTGGACACCCACCAGCATCTGATTCAATTGGGTACCCCCCACTCCTCATGCAGGGATTGGGGGCCTTAGGGCTGGGAAGGTTGAGGGAGGCAGAGGGCAGTGTGGCAGGGCTGGTCAGATGAGCAGCTCTGTCCCGGTCCTGCACTCTGGGCAGCACAGAGAGCTTCTGGGTAGAGGCCAGGCTGTCTGGCTCTTCTCCCTGCAGGTCCGGGGTGCAACCACCCTCATCCCATCAGGGGTACCTGGGTGGGACCTGGGACACCATGGGCCAGAGACCAGGGGAGAGGGTCCCAGAGGAAAGCACAGACACTTCAGGCTGAGGCCAAGCTGCAATGCTCGTTCTCACCGATCCTCAGAGCCTCTCCTGGAGGAGGGGGTACTGAAAATCAGGCCATAGCAGGATGCATAGGAGTCCATCAGGTAGAGAGGGGCATGCAGAATTCATTGTCATTTTCTAAACTCCTGTGTGGGCCTAAGAGTTGGGCTCAGACCCCCTTGGGCACTTCATCAAGGTACTCAGCATTTATTGAGTACTTGGCTGGGCGCGGTGGCTCACGCCTGTAATCCCGACACTTTGGGAGGCAGAGGCAGGTAGATTGCTTAAGCTCAGGAGTTTGAGACCAACTGGCCAACATGGCGAAACCCCGTCTCTACTAAAAATACAAAAAATTAGCTGGGCGTGGTGGTACGTGCCTGTAATCCCAGCTACTCGGGAGGCTGAGGCGAGAGAATCGCTTGAACCTGGGAGGCGGAGGTTGCAGTGAGCAGAGATCGCGCCATTGCACTCCAGCCTGGGTGACACAGGGACTCTGTCTCAAAAAACAAAACACAAAACCAAAAAACAAACAAGAACATTTATTGAGAATCTGCTGTGTGCTGGGCCCTATGCTGGGCACAGGGACAGAGGGTGGGCCACACAGCACTGACCCCACCCTTCCACAGAGGAACCTTCTGGCAGCTGGCCGTGTGGCCCAGGGGTGATGGGAGACAGAAGAGGCCTGGGCTTGTTGGAGGCAAGGTTTGTAAGTGGAAGCTTACCAGACGTGGGGAGGCAGGATGTGCAAAGGCCCTGTGGCCAGGACACTGATGGAGGATGGGACAAGAGGCCAGTGTGGAGTCAAGGTGGGGGCAGGGTGCCTAGTCTGGGAGACCTGGGGCCACACCACACTCCTGTGAGTAGAGCGTGCCATGATGCAGTTTGCAGGGGGCTGCTACCCTCCTGTGCTCCTTTCCAGGCACCCAGCCATGAGAACCTAAAGCCGAGCTTGACTTAAGATGAACTGGCTTGAGGCTTTGGCTAAGGGGACAGAGGGGCACACACAGAGGATTCCAGGGGCTGCGTTTGTGCAGGAGCAGAGGTGGGTACGCAGGGGCCTAGGACACACAGTTGCGTACAGAGACACCTCTAGAGGCTCAGAGAGACAGGGACCCGGCGGACACACGCACCAGTGGTCTGTTTACCTCCCAACCCTCCCTCCGGCTGCCTCTGCATCCTCCACGTCCCCCTCCCCCACACACACAACAGCCGTCAGGCAGGTCCCCTTTCTCCCGGGTCCCCTTTCTCTGGCTCTTCAGCAAAGCAGTTGCTCGAGACTAATTGAATTTTCCGCCTGGGAAGGGCTGGGGAGTTGAGGGCGGGTGAGGCTGGGAAGAAGCTTGTTAACAGGTCTGGCCCTCCCCACACCCCCCAGGCCTCCTCCCTGGCACCCCGCCCCACCCCCTCCCCACAGGGCCTTCTCTCTGCAGTGGGGGTGGGGCGGTCAGGGGCCCTGGTGGCCGTGGAACAATGGACAGACAGACAGGACCAGCCCACACCCGGCCAGCGCCTGAGGGGCTGTGCTCCAGAGGAGGCTAGAGTGACCCTCTGGGCCTCAATTTCCCCTCCTGACCCAAAGAGAACTGGGAGAATTGGGATTGGGGTGGGAGCCCCGGGTCATAAAACAGACTCCTCCGGCTGTAGGTGGTTGGGGGCCACCCCTGGACATGTAAGAGCCCCACTCACTGCCCGGATGGCAAGACTAAGGGCCGGTCAGGCACAGGGCTGGGCCTGGGGTCTCAGCAAGGCTGTGCTTGGTGGTGGGGGATGAGGGGCCACTGTGCCCAGTGCTCCCCACGTGCTGCTCCTGGACCTGCCCGTATTTACAGTTCGAGTGGTAGTGCACACGTGTGCGGGGTGTGCATGACGGGAGGCTGATGGAGGAGCGGCCAGTGGGCAGGCAACCCCCTGGCCCCACCCGTGTCTCCAGCCACCAGCCTCTCTTCTTTTCTTTCTTTCTCTCTTTTTTTTTTTTTTTTTTTTGAGATGGAGTTTCACTCTTGTCACCCAGGCTGGAGTGCAGTAGCAAGATCTCGGCTCCCCACAACCTCCACCTCCCAGGTTCAAGTGATTCTCCTGCCTCAGCCTCTCGAGTAGCTTCTGGGACTACAGCCATGTGCCACCACGCCCGGCTAATTCTTGTCTTTTTAGTAGAGACAGGGTTTTACCATGTTGGCCAGGTTGGTCTTGAATTCCTGACTTCAACTGATCCGCCTGCCTTGGCCTCCCAAAGTGCTGGGATTACAGACGTGAGCCACCTGGCCCGGCCCCTCTCTCCTTTTCTCGACTAGGGGCCCCGGTGTCCGGCGGTGCTGGAGTCAGGCTTCCTCAGGTCCAGGCTCCAGCAACCCGCGCGTGTGAAGGGCCCAGAACCCCACCGAGCACAGGGTGGGGAGGGAAGGTGTGCGGCCGGGGTCACTGGAAGGGAGGGCAGCACTCTGCTCCTGCCACAGAAGCCACGGAGGGTCCTCCTTGGGCCCAGGGCCCTGCAGACGGGAGGACTCCAAGTCTGGTTCAGGTCCCACCCCTCTCGCACATCCCTCGGCCTGACTCCTTCCCCCTGTGGATGTGAGCAGAGCCAGCCATAGAGTAGGGGTCTCCTGGAGCAGGACACAGGTGAGCCGTGGCCAGCCGGGAGGGACCTGGCTGGGCCCATGGGGTGCCCCCTAGCTGCCCCTGTCCCACCCGCCCACGTCCTGGCTGACCCCTGGGATGCCTGGGGTACGGCCCACTCCCTTCCTGCCCCCACCGCTTCCTTGGGTCCTGGCCCACGAGACAGGCACGCCTGTTCCTGAAGGGCACGTGCCAGGAGTCCCTGCGCCTCTCTGGCCTGTACCGCTGGAGGTTATAGGAGGACCTCCAGGGGGCCGCTGATGGGGCCCAGGGTGGGGCAGGGTGGGCTCAGCACCTGTGACTGCCCCTGCCCCACTGAGACTGGGGGTGGGACTTCTATTCACCACCCATCAGCCTCGTCCCAGCCTGAGTGCCTGCTGCAGACCCCGGGCAGTGCTGGATCACAGCCCCGACCATGCCTGTGTCCTGACCACACCTGTGTCCTGCTCCAGGATCCCAGAATAGCCCCACCTCAGCATTCTAGGTGGGTAGATGGGGGAAGCAGGTCATGCGGGCCAGCGTGGGGTGGCTATGTGGACCGTAGTCACCCCTAGTGGCCCCAAGAAGGGGTGGAGGTTCTGGGCCCAAGGCAGGGTGGGGGTGGGGGCAGGGCTCGGTCGGCAGGATGAGGCCTAGAGGGGGGCTGGATGTCCTGGAGGGAAGTGAGGAAGGAGAGAGGGAGGGAGAGACAGAGAATGCTGAGATAGAACAGAAACAGAGAGAGCGGGGGACAGAGACAGGGAGGGACAGAGACACTGGGAGAGAGACAGACAGGGAGAGATGGAGACAGGAGGGACAGAGACAGGGAAGCACAGAGAAGAGGGAGTACAAGGGTGACCCGGGCCCCGCCCTCTGATTCGGGGCCACAGGCCCTCCCCGCTCCGCCCCAGGCCTGCACCCCCCTGCTCTCCCAGCGGGGACTCTGAGGACGAGACTGCGATAAGCTCGGGCTGACTTGGCAGTCAGGACATGATGCTCCTCTTGGGGGCATGTTTTCCCCATCAAATCATCCTGGGTTTGGTCCAAGGCTCTCTCCTCAAGCCCTGGGGTGACAAACGCTCCCCGACAAGATGGCCTGTGGCCTTCGAGGGGCCTGAAAGGGGCCTTTCCCACAACCTCTCCTGGAACCCGGAGCTGGCGCTGTGCTGAGCTCACGCGGGGCGACAGGGAGCTCAGGGGCATCCGCGCATTCTGCGGGTCCGTGCCCCCACTGTCCATCCAGGCAGTGAGTCCATTCCATGGCCGCCTGTGGGCTGCACCTCTCTGCGCTGGGGCTGTGCCTTGGACGACACCAGGTCTGAGTTCAACCATCTACCAGCTCCAGAGACAGGGAAGGGCCAGCAATGGCCTTTGTCCTCCAAGAGCCCCTCTTAGGGCATGGTGGGTGCAGCCTATGAAGCTGTTTACCCATTGGGAGGGAGGCAGTAACTGAGGCCTCCAGGAAGAAGTTGGGGGGAGAGGAAGACTGACCAGAGGTGCTGACTCCAACCTACAATATCTCCCCTCCACAGTCCCCATAACTCTCTGATCCTCCTCCCCTTAGTATCCTGTCCCACATGGACAGACAGACACACAGCTAGGCATGTGAGTGGATGGATAGATGGACAGAGGGGTAAATGGAAGGATGAATGGACAGAAGGACTGGTGGGTGGGTAGGTAAGTGGGTGGGTGGGTGGGTGGATGGATGGATGGATGGATGGATGGATGGATGGAAAGAAGGACTGATATGTGGGTGGGTGGGTGGATGGATGGATAAATGGATAGACGAATATAAAAATTAGCTGGGTGTGGTGGCTGGCGCATGCCTGTAATCCCAGCTACTTGGGAGGCTGAGGCAGGAGAATCACTTGAACCCGGGAGGCAGAGGTTACAGTGAGCCGAGATCGCACCATTGCACTCCAGCCTGGGTGACAAAGCAAGACTCCGTCTCAAAAAATAAATAAATAAATAAATAAAATAAAATGGATGGATGGACAGAAGGACTGATGTGTGGGTGGGTGAGTGAGTGGATGGCTGGCTGGCAGGCTGGCTGGCTGGCTGGCCCGCCTGGCTAGACAGAAGGACTGATGTGTGGGTGGGTGGATGGATGAGTGGATGCATAGATGGATGGATGAATGGATGGATGGATGGATGGATGGATGGATGGATGGATGGATGGATAGATGGATGGATGGATGGACAGAAGGACTGATGTGTGGGTGGGTGGATAGGTGGATGGGTGGATGGGTGGATGAATGGATGGGTGAATGGATGGATGGATGGATGGATGGATGGATGGATGGATGGATGGATGGACAGAAGGACTGATGTGTGAGTGGGTGGGTGGATAGGTGGATGGGTGGATGGGTGGATGAATGGATAGATGGATGGATGAATGGATGGATGGATGGATGGATGGACGGATGGATGGATGGATGGATGAATGGATAGATGGATGGACAGAAGGACTGATGTGTGAGTGGGTGGGTGGATGGGTGGATGGGTGGATAGATGGACGGATGGATGGACAAAAGGACTGATGTACGGGTGGGTGGGTGGAAGGATGGATGAATGGATAGATGGATGGATGGATGGATGGATGGATGGATGGATGGGTGGGTGGATGGATGGACAGAAGGACTGATGTGTGGGTGGGTGGGTGGAAGGATGGATGAATGGATAGATGGATGGATGGATGGACAGAGGACTGATGGGTGGGTGAGTGGGTGGGAGGGTGGATGGATGAAGAGGAAAGTGCAAGTTGGGACAGCTGGATGGAGAGGTGGATGGTGGGTGGGTGGACAGACAAAAGGATACATAGGTGGGTGGAAAGATGGATAGAAAGACAGATGGATAAATGCCTGGATGCCTGGCTGGACAGATGGATAAATAATGTATAAGTGACTGAATGGACGGTCAGTGAAATGAATGAATGAATTAAATGAAACAGTGAAATGAATGGATGGTAGGTGAAGGAATGAATGGTTGGTGAAATGAATGGATTGATGAGCAGATGGACAGACATGTGGAAGGATGGAAAGATGGTGTGGCAGGCAGAGTAATGCCCTTCCCAAGATGCCCATGTCCTAGTCCTGTGAATATGCTACCTTACACATCAAAAAGAACACTGCAGGCTGGGTGCGGTGGCTCACGCCTGTAATCCCAGCACTTTGGGAGGCCAAGGCAGGTGGATCACCTGAGGTCAGGAGTTCGAGACCAGCCTGGCCAACATGGTGAAACCCTCTCTCTACTAAAAATACAAAATTAGCCGGGAGTGGTGGCATGTGCCTGTAATCCTAGCTACTCAGGAGGCTGAGGCAGGAGAATCGCTTGAACCCAGGAGGCAGAGGTTGCAGTGAGCTGAGATCATGACATTGCACTCCAGCCTGAGTGATAAGAGTGAAACACTGGCTCAAAAAAACAAAACAAAACAAAACTCTGCAAATGTGATTAAGTTAAGAATTTTAGGATGGGGAGATTATCCTATGTTATCAGGGTGGACCCAATGTAATCAGAAAGGTCTTTGTAAGTGAAAAAGAGAGGCAGAGCGACAGAGAAAGAGAGGTGAGGATGGAGGCAGAAGTTGAGGCGATACCATTGCTGGCTTTGAAGATGGAGGAAAAGGCCACGAGCCAAGGAATGCAAGAGGCCATGAGAAAGTGGAAAAGGCAAGGAAATCTTCAGGAGGAACCAGCCTTGCTGACACCTTGATTCTAAGGTAAGACTCATTTCTAACCCACAGAACTGTAAGGTAATACATTTGTGCTGTTTTAAGTCACCACGTTTGTGGTAATTTATTACAACAGCAATCAAAAACTAATGCAGATGGATAAAACATATGGATAAATCGATAGATGGATGGGTAGGTGGATGGATAGATGAATGATGGATGAGTGGGTGGGTGGATGGATGGATGGATGAATGGATGGATGGTCAGAAGGATGGATGGGTGGGTGGATGGGTGGATGGATGAATAGATGTGTGCATGAATGGGTGGATGGGGGAGTGGGTGGATCGATGGACAGATGAGTGGATGGATGGGTGAGTGGATAGGTGGGTAGGTAGAAGAAGGGATGAGTGGGTGGGTAGATGGGTGGATGAGTGATGGATGGATGGATGGGGGTGGGTGGATGGATGGTAAGAAGGATGAATGCATGGGTGGATGGATGATCAGGAGGATGGATGGATGGATAGGTGGCTGGATGGTCAGAAGCATAGATGGATGGATGATCAGAGGGTAGATGGGTGGGTGGATGAAGGGATGGATGTCAGAAGGGTGGGTGGGTGGAAGGATGGATGGATGGATGAATGGACAGATGGATGGGTGGATTTGTGGATAGGGTGGGTGGATGGATGGATGGATAAATGAATAGATAGATGAATGGGTGGATAGGGAATGGGTAGAAGAATGGATGGATGGATGGATGTGTGCATGGATGGGTTGGTGGATGGATGGGTAGATGGGTAGGTGAGTGGATAGATGGATGGATAACTGGGTGGGTAGATGGGTGGATGGGTTAATGGATGGATGGATAGATGGGGAATGGGTTGGTGGATGGATGGGTGGATGGGTAGGTGGGTGGGTAGATGGATGGATGAATGGGTGGATAGATGGGTGGATGAGTGAATGGATGGATGGGGGATGGGTGGGTGGATGGTCAGAAGGATGGATGGGAGGAAGATGGGTCCTAGTTCATTCCTTGACTGTATACTCAGATGAACCCTGGTGCCATATGCTGGATGGTGGGACCTCTGGCTAGATGACTAAGCAAAGGTGAAGGTTTAGATACCCCAAACTTCCAAGCTAACTACAATCCCTACTACCAGTTAGACTACATGACCCAGAACATAAGCGTCAGGGCTGACTGAGATGGACACAGGTACATTCAGAAAACCTCTATGGTGGGACCTCATCCAGGCCCAGGGGGATCCCAGATGGCACTTGTTTGGAGGGTGGTTGGCGCTTAAGAGCAGCAGCAGAAAGGGAGGTCCTTGGCCATGTCTTCTTCCTCCTTGCTGTAGTCAGAGTCCGGCCAACACCTGGGCACGGGGGGAAGGTGGCTTGCTGGGGGAGGAAGCCAGGCCTGGGGAGGCTGTGGACCCTGGGAGCTTCCTTGCCTGCCCCTGCCCCGCCTTCACTCCTGCACACAAAGGCACAGAGACACACGAGTGCACACGCCTCGCCACGCTCTCACACGGATGCCACGTGGCAGCAGAAGTAGGACACTCCACCCTGCTCAGCTTCTGACCTGTGACCTTGGCCATGTCGCCGGCCCTCCCTAGGTCTCTGTCTCCCCATTGTGGGTGGAGGGGCTGGGCCCGGGGGCCTGGGGGGCAGGAGGCCGAGGCTGGGCGTGGGCTGGAGCCGTCCTGGCCCCCGCTCCTGTTTCGACCACCAGGCTTCCTCCCCCTGCCCTGTGGGGAGGGACCGTAATTAACGTCTTCCTGTTCAGATCAGGAGTCCGTTTCCAAAAACATTTTTGGAAGGATTATTTTGCAAAGGAAATGTTTTTGAAAGACTCTTGTGTCCCGTCCCGGCCCAGGGAAGTGGGAGCAGCAGCTGGAGCGGGGACAGCGGGTGGGTGGGGGTGGCCCCTGGTGGCCCTGGGGGCCAGAATGAGTGGGCAGCCAGACTCCAGCCCTGGAGCCCCTCTTTGTGTCTGCTCTGCCCCCAGAGCGCAGGGTCCTGGGATGGTGGGTGGAGAGGGTGGAGACCGAGGGAAACAGGAAACAGGGGTGAAAGGGGGAGGAAGGGTCCCCGTTTCCTCACTGCCCACTCACTCTGTGCCCTCTGAAGACCTCTCGTTGCTAAACCCAAGCATCCCCGCCCAGGCCTTGTGCCAGGACCTCTCACACCATTTCCCTTGGGCAGTCAGCGCCCAGGACCCTCTGCCTCGCTGCCAGCCTGGCGCACAAGTCCACCTTTCTTTCTTTTTTCTTTTTGAGATAGTCTCACTCTGTCACCCAGCCTGGAGTGCAATGGCATGATCTCGGCTCACTGAAGCCTCCGCCTCCAGGGTTCAGACGATTCTTCTGCCTCAGCCTCCCAAGTAGCTGGGATTACAGGTGCCCGCCAACACACCCGGCTAATTTTTGTATTTTTAGTAGAGACAGGGTTTCACCATGTTGGCCAGGCTGGTCTTGAACTCCTGACCTCAGGTGATCTGCCTGCCTCGGCCTCCCAAAGTGCTGGGATTATAAGCGTGAGACAGTGTGCCCAGCCACAAGTCCACCTTTCTCCTACCCCTTCTCCAGGCCCTCTCCTGTCCCCTGAAGGTGGCCCTGGACTGTCCTGGGCCCAGTGTCCTCTGGCTCATGGGACAGGTGTTTTCTAGCACCATAGGCACCTGCTTGGGCCCAGCCTGCCCCTTCCCTGGTCAGCTGCGCCCTTGGATGCCTCAAGCTCACTCTGTCTTCTCTCTTCTTTTTTCTTTGATTGTGAGGCTCTCCTTTGAGACTCTCTCTTCTTCTTCTTGAACTTGGTCCTCGCTCAAGTATCCCCATGCCATCTTGTAGAAGGCCCTCCATCCACTACCTGAGTTATACACGTGAGTGGTTTCTCATTGCTTTTATTTTCTATCCTGAAAAACACATTGCAAAAAGTTATCACCAGGGAGCAAGGGATGTGGGTCATCTAGCAGATGCTTCAGGTTTTCAGAAGGAAGTGCCTCTCTTTCCTGGGAGAGGTGAACTGGGGGCACAGGAGGCCCTGTAGACCCCACCCTGACACTGACCCATGCAGACTCCAGGCCAGCCCTTGGCCCCTGACCCCCAACTCCAGCCCCCTGCCCACCTCCCTGCCTGCCAGACAGCCCCCTCCACAGCCGGTGGGCTCAAGCTGGCCCCAACCCCCTCTGGGCTTTGGTCCTTGTTAGTTTTTTTGGTCCAGATTGTGGTGGTTCTCTGCAGCCTCCCAGCTCCCAGGTCATGGTGACCGATTCATAAGTGTTGTCTGAATAAATGAATGAGATGACAGCCTCGGGTAGAACTGGATCAAGGGTCTTGCATCAAAATTGCTTTCATCTCAGAAGAACACCCCCAGCTCCCAAATTCCCAGGCTCCCCTGGGCTGGGCCCTGAAGACGGGACAGCCAGGCTCCCTGAGAGCTCCTTCTCTGCCTCAGTTTCCTCACCTTCCCCAACTTTGTCATTGCCAGCCTTCCTGACTCTCCCTTGCCCTCTGACCATCTCGGGCTGGGGAAACTCCACAAGCTCCACCCAGGGCTGGCCATGCTACGCTAAGGACATTTCCCAATGCCCTGGGGACCCAAGGAGGGGGTGGAACATTCTCTCGGAGCCTGCTGGCCGGCTGAAATAGTGGTGACCAAGTGTGCAGGGCACGGGGGGAGAGTGCCCAGTCAGGCTGTGCCCTCGCCTGACAACCATGCTGTGGTCCCTCAGACAAACTCCCCCGTCTCTCTGAGCCTCAGTTTCTCCTCTGGGAAAACAGGGGTGCTGGGAGATGGGCCCTCTGTGGGGTCCAACCTGGTCAGACAGGGCTCCTGGGATTCTGGACACCGTGGGGTCCCCATCCCTGCCACAGCTCATCCCTCTGACCCTGGCCCAGAGAGACTGTCTTCTCTCTCTCTGCAGGGCCTCCTGGCTGGGGGCCGGGGGTGGGGGAGGGGGGGGTCCGGCAGAGGAGGTCTCTTAAGGGAGTACTGGAGACCTGTACTCACTGGGCTGTCCCTCTCCCCTCCTTCCCCCAGACTGTTTCTCTGGGTCAGGATACCTGTCTCCACATCCCTTGTTTTCTTCTGGCCCTCTGTGTGCCGCCCTCCCTGTGTGCCCCCCTCTCTCCGTCCATTTCCAGGCCCACCCTCCCCAGGGCTCAGCAGTGCTCCCAGCTCTGGGCTGGGCTCCTCCACCCTCCACAGCTGTCCTGGAGCTGGTGTGAAGTTATTTTGGGAGCTGACGGCTCCCCTGGGTCTTTTCCCCACAGCCTTGGCAGGAGCATGAGTTCGAGGCCAGCCCAGCCGCATGTGTCCCTGCAGAAGCTGGTGTGGGCCCTGACTTCCCAGTCCCAGGTGGGGCAGGCGTTTCTGGCTGTGTGGGCCATGGTCTGCCCCATGAGGCTTAGGGGTGGGAGCAGACCCCGACCAACTCCTCCCCACGCCACTCACCCGGCCTGGGCATCTGGGTCCTGCCTTTTGGGGGAGGCTGGAGGACCCCACGGAGCCCAGCCCCAGCCTGTCTCTCTCATGGCCTCGGACCCCCCCGCGACGTCCCTCACCCCATCCTCTCTGCACCCCCTGCTCCAGCCACACAGATCTCCTTCCTGCTCCTGAAGCACCCCTGACTCCACCATGCTTTGTTCCTGTGCCGGCATGCCTACTCCAGGGTCCTGTCCTGGGTCACCCACCAAGAGCCCAAGAGCCTCCCACTCCCACCCCACATCCTGCTCCAGCTTTCCCTCCCTCCCCACCCCTCATCATCTTCATCCTGCACTGTCAGATAGAAACATGACACAAGGTCGGGGCCGGGTGCGGTGGCTCAAGCCTGTAATCCCAGCACTTTGGGAGGCCGAGACGGGCGGATCACGAGGTCAGAAGATCGAGACCATCCTGGCTAACATGGTGAAACCCCGTCTCTACTAAAAAAATACAAAAAAATAGCCGGGCGCAGTGGCGGGCGCCTGTAGTTCCAGCTACTCGGGAGGCTGAGACAGGAGAATGGCGTAAACCCGGGAGGCGGAGCTTGCAGTGAGCTGAGATCCGGCCACTGCACTCCAGCCTGGGCCCCAGAGCGAGACTCTGTCTCAAAAAAAAAAAAAAAAAAAAAAAGAAACATGACACAAGGTCGGGCGCAGTGACTCACGCCTGTAACCCCAGCACTTTGGGAGGCCGAGGGGGGTGGATCACCTGAGGTCAGGAGTTTGAGACCAGCCTGGCCTACATGGTGAAACCCTGTCTCTACTAAAAATACAAAAATTAGCCAGGTGTGATGGCGCGTGCCTGTAATCCTAACTACTCAATACTGAGGCGGGAACAGTACTTGAACCCAGGAGGTGGAGGTCGCAGTGAGCCGAGATCGCGTCACTGCACTCCAGCCTGGGTGACAGACTGCGACTCTGTCTAAAAGAAAGAAAGAAAGAGAGAGAGAGAGACAAGAAAGAAAGAAAGAAAAAGAAAGAAAGAAAGAGAAAGAAGGAGAAAGAAAGAAAGAAAGAAAGAAAGAAAGAAAGAAAGAAAGAAAGAAAGAAAGAAAGAAAAAGAAAGAAGGAAAGAAGGAGAAAGAAAGAGAAAGAAAGAAAGAAAGAGGGAGAGAGAGAAAGAAAGAAAGAAAGAAAGAGAAAGAAGGAGAAAGAAAGAAAGAGAAAGAAGGAAAGAAGGAGAAAGAAAGAGAAAGAAAGAAAGAGAAAGAAAGAAAGAGAAAGAAAGAAGGAAAGAAAGAAAGAAAGAACGAAAAGAAAGAAAGAAAGAAAGAAAAGAAAGAAAGAAAGAAAAGTGACTTGGCCAGGCGAGGTAGGTCACGCCTGTAATCCCAACACTTTGGGACACGCCTGTAATCCCAACACTTTGGGAGGCCAAAGTGGGTGGATCACTTGAAGTCAGGATTTGGAGACCAGCCTGGCCAACATGGCGAAATCCTGTCTTTACTAAAAATATAACAATTAGCCAGTCATGGTGGCAAGGGCCTGTAAACCCAGCTACTTGGTAAGCCAAGGCAGGAGAATTGCTGGAACCCAGGAGGTGGAGGTTGCAGTGAGCCGAGCTTGCGCCACTGCACTCCAGCCTGGATGACAGAGCAAGATTCTGTCTAAAAAAAGAAAGAAAGAAAGAAAGAAATGACACAAGCCACAGTTGCAATTAGATTTTTTAGTGGCCACATGAAAAACATTTTTTTTTGCCAGAAGTGGTGGCTCGTGCCTATAATCCCAGCACTTTAGAAGGTCATAGGGGAGGATTACGCAAGGCCAGAAGTTTGAGACCAGCCTGGGGAACATAGTGAGATCCCCGTCTCTACAATCAATCAATCAATCACTCAGCCAGGCATGGTGGCACGTGCCTGTAGCCCCAGCTACTCAGGAGGCTGAAGCAGGAGGATCACCTGAGCCCAGGAGGCAGAGGCTTCAGTGAGCCATGATTGCACCACTGCACTCCAGCCTGGGTGACAGAGTGAGACCTGTCTCTAAAAGAAAAAATAAAATTTAAGCAGTTATAATTACTTTTTTTTTTTCTGAGACGGAATTTCGCTCTTGTTGCCCAGGCTGAAATGCAGCGGCATGATCTCGGCTCACTGCAACCTCCGCCTCCTGGGTTCAAGTGATGCTCCTGCCTCAGCCTCCCAAATAGCTGGGATTACAGGTGCCTTCCACCACACCTGGCTAATTTTTGTATTTTTAGTAGACACGGGGTTTCACCATGTTGGCCAGGCTGGTCTCGAACTCCTGACCTCAGGTGATCCGCCCACCTCGGCCTCCCAAAGTGCTGGGTGGTGTGAGCCACCACGCCTGGCCCTGTAATTACTTTTAATAAGACATTTTATTTAACCTAATATGTCAAAACTATTATTCTTTTAACATGTAATCAATATGAAAATTATTATTATTATCTTTTTTTTTGAGATAGGAACTCACTCCTGCCACCCAGGCTGAAGTGTAGTGGCACCATCACAGCTCACTGCAGCCTCAACTTCCCGGGCTCAAGCGATCCTCCCACCTCAGCCTCCTGGAAGCTGGGACTACAGGTGTGCACCACCAAATCTGGCTAATTTTCTGTATTGTTTGTAGAGATGAGGTTTTGTCACGTTGCCCAGGCTGGTCTCAAACTCCTGGGCTCAAGCGATCTGCCTGCCCACTTTGGCCTCCAAAAGTACTGGGATTACGGGCATGAGCCACCTCGCTGGCTCCAATATAAGACTTATTACCCAGAAATTTTACATTTTTTGAACTGTTTTCAAATTCCAGTGTGTGTGTGAGCCTGTGTGTGTTTGAGGCAAGGTTCTCATTCTGTCGCCCAGGCTGGAGTGCAGTGGTGCAATCGTGGCTCACTGCAGTCTCAAACTCCTGGGCTCAAGCAATCCTGCCTCAGCCCCCCAAGCAGCTGAGACAGCAGGTGCGTACCCTCATGCCTGACTAAGTTTTTAATTTTTTTTTTTTTTTGTAGAGACGGGGTCTCCTTACGTTGCCCAGGTTGGTCTTGAACTCCTGGGCTCAAGCAGTCCTCCCTCCTCGGCCTCCCAAAGTGCTGGGATTACAAGCGTGAGTCATGGCGCCTGGGTGCTGGGCCCCAGGGTGTTTCTGATTCACATTTAATTCGGACGTTCCAGGTGCTTCATATCTATGTGCGGGCAGTGGCTGTTGGATAGCACGGCACAGCTCTCCGTTGTTGTCCTGTTGCACTTTTTTCCTGGCACCTATCACTATCTAGAATATCCTGTTTATTGGTTGAGGTATTTATCATCTGTCTATCCCACAGCAGTATCAGTTCCGTGAGCGCAGAGACCTGTCTGGTTCACTGCTGCATCCCAGCGCCCACAGCCACCACCCAGGAGGCACTCTCTGTCTCTGGAAATGTTTATGGATGAGGAGTGAGGGCTGCATGGGTCTGGCTTTCCACCCCTAGTGCCAGTGCCACCCTTCCAGCTACTCAGGAGGCAGAGGCAGGAGGATCTCTTTTTTTTTTTTTTTTTTTTTTTTTTTTTGAGACGGAGTCTCACTCTGTCGCCCAGGCTGGAGTGCAGTGGCTGGATCTCAGCTCACTGCAAGCTCCGCCTCCCGGGTTTAAGCCATTCTCCTGCCTCAGCCTCCTGAGTAGCTGGGACTACAGGCGCCGCCACCTTGCCCAGCTAGTTTTTTGTATTTTTTAGTAGAGACGGGGTTTCACCGTGTTAGCCAGGATGGTCTGGATTTCCTGACCTCGTGATCCGCCTGACCTCGTGATCCGCCCATCTTGGCCTCCCAAAGTGCTGGGATTACAGGCTTGAGCCACCGTGCCCGGCCTTGGAGGATCTCTTGAGGCCAGGAATTTGACCCCAGCCGGAGCAACATAGACGCCACAAAAAAATAAAATAGAATGGAAAATTAGCCAGGCATAGTAGCGTGCAGTCCCAACTACTTGGGAGGCTGAGGTGGGAGGATCGCATGAGCCCAAGAGTCTAAGTCTGTACTGAGCTGTGATCACACCACTGTATTCCAACTTGGGCAACAGAAGGAAACCCTGTCTCTGAAAGAAAAAAAAATTAAGTGGTGTAACTACTTTTAATGATATATTTTATTTAACCCAATATGTTAAAATCCTTATCCTTTTAACATGTAATCAATGTAAAAATTAATGAGATATTTCACTTTTTTTGTACTAAAAGTTTTCAAAAGTTGGTACAAAAATAACCTAGTACTGTGTGGCCCCAGGTTACAGAGCAGCACACCGAGGTTCAGACTGAGGAGGTCTGTAGACAGGGAGACTTGAACCCACTGCCTGCTTGACCTGTGTCCCCGTTGGCCCTCCCTGGCTCTGAAGCTGGTGCTGGGGCAGAGGGATCCTGGGGCCCCGGAGACTCCAGCATCCCCATCTCAGGCCAGCTCCAGGATCCCCCAGCCATTTCTCATCTAATTGGATTCCCAGCTCTTCCTTCCTCAATTCCAGGTCACTGCTGTGTTTGTTTATAAACCTGGTGCAGACTGCATCCCTGGAGCCCAGTACCCATCTGTAGAAATCATCACGATCCCCCTCCAGGCCAGATGTCAGCTGGGCTGCTCCACCCCACTCCATCCCATCCTGCTCAGCTGGCTCCCATTGGCATTTATTTATTTATTTATTTATTTATTTATTTATTTATTTAGAGATGGAGCCTCACTCTGTTGCCCAGGTTGGAGTGCAGTGGTGTGATCTCGGCTCACTGTAACTTCCGCCTCGCAGGTTCAAGCAATTCTATTGCCTCAGCATCCCGAGTAGCTAGGATTACAGGCATGCACCATCACTTCTGGCTAGTTTTTGTATTCGTAGTAGAGACGAGGTTTCGCCATGTTGGCCAGGCTGGTCTCAAACTCCTGACCTCAAGTGATTCAGTCGCCTTGGCCTCCCAAAGTGCTGGGATTACAGGCATTGAGCCACCTCACCTGGCCCCCACTGGCTTTTGTGCCTGGCCAGTAGTCCCAGTGTCCAGCCAGCCCTTTCTGATTGGCCTGTCTGGGGTAGTTGAGCTTCCTCAAAGATGGCTGCCATGTTGAATTCATTCATTGTTGGTACCAGCTCAAGGCCCAAGGGGTTTTCACAGCACAGCAAGGTCCCAGCCCCCATGTGTTCTGGACCTCACCCTCACTACTCCACTCCCTGTTCCCCTCATTCAGAATCATTAGGGAGCCCTCCCCTCAGCCTGGTCCCCCACCCCAACCAGCACCATAATTTACAAGGGCTTTTGGAGTCTCTCAGGCACATCCTTTTGATCAGGCTCCCTACTGACCCCTGGAGGCTATTCACAGCAATGACTCACCCAAGAAACACGCAGAGTGGCCTCAGTTTCTCCATCAATAAAATGGGAACGAAAGCCCTCATCTATCAGGGAGGGGAAAGATGTGAACTTGCTTCGAGGATTGTACAGTGAGGGGCCATTGCTAATGATTGCTAAGCACAGCTGTGGAAGCTGAGAAAATGAGGGGGGGGCAAGCTAGAGGAGGGTCCTCCTTCCCACCCACACCCTTGCCCTGCCTCTGCAGGATAGCAGAGAAGATCACCAGCACAGCCAGTGACCGGCTGTGTGAACCTGGGCCAGGCAGAGCACCCCTTTGAAACTCAGTTGCCACATCTATAACATAGGTAGTAAAATAAAATGGGGGTGCCATGGCCCCCTCTCAGGGTGGTCATGAGCACTCTGGGTGAAGGTCCCAGCCTAGTGCAGGTGTCTGATAAATGTGGGCTCTGTCCTTTCCTGGGGGAGCCCCTGTCTGGGCATTAGCCTCCGTGTGCTGTCCCAGGCTCCAGGCCAGACAGGGCAGGAGAATCCCCCTGCCCCTCACCCACACAGTGGGCATCTCAGCAGCCCTGAGTACTGTAGGTCTCACCCTTCGTGTCCCTCCTTTGGGACAAGGTCAGCCTTGCTTCTGTCCCCAGCCCAGGAAACAACCTTCATTAGAGCATTGAGCACAGGGCAACATTCATTATCCCACTTGGAGAAACTGAGGCCCAGGGAGGGGCAAGGAGTCTCAAGACTCCTCACCTGGCTGGGCGCAGTGGCTCACACCTGTAATCCCAGCACTTTGGGAGGCCAAGGCGGGCGGATCACCTGAGGTCAGGAGTTTGAGACTAGCCTGGCCAACATGGTGAAACCCCATCTCTACTAAAAATACAAAATTAGCCAGGTGTGGTAGCACATGCCTGTAGTCCCAGCTACATGAGAGGATGAGGCAGGAGAATGGTTTGAACTCAAGAGGTGGAGGCTGTAGTGAGTCAAGATTGTACCACTGCAACTCCAGCCTGGGCAACAGAGCAAGACTCCATCTCATATGAAATAAAATAAAATAAAATAAAATAAAATTAAATTAAAATAAAATAAATAAAATAAAATAAAAAAAATAAAATAAAATATAAAATAAAATATAAAATAAAATAAAATAAGCCTTCACCTGTTGGAGGCAGCTGGGCCTGCTTTGATTTTCGGCGGATGTGGGGGGAAAGGTGCAGAGGAAACAGGGAAGTCCCAGGGAGGTGTGCCTGGCTAAGACCCTGCAGGAGGGAGGCCCACCAAAAGGGAGCCAGGTGACATCCAAGGTCCTTGGGGCCGCCTGCTCGCCTGCCCGTGCCAGGGAGAGGGAGTGGCATCAGAACGGGCAGCCCCTGCTTGGTGCTGGCTCCGGCCAAACCTTATCAGCCCTCAAAATGCCCCCGAGTGAGCAGATTCTCTGTGTGATAAGAGACTCAAGGTTGGCACACACCAGCCGCAGACAATGGCCGGGCACTGGGTGGGCAACTGATCCAGGAACAATGCTGGACCACCGAGGGTTAATCAGGGAGCCAGGAAGGGCCGGACCCCAGTCAGGCAGCAGAGGTGGGGTGGGGACATGTCTTCTCCATCCCCATCCTGGTTCTTCACTTTTCCCGACCCTTCGCACTCCAGGGCCTTTGCACGGGACGTTCCCTTTGCCAGAAACACCATTCCCTTCTCTCTTCCAGATTCAGTGCCAATGTCACCTCCTCCAGGAAGTCTTCCCTGACTGCCCATATCAAGGCCAGGTCCCCCCAGCATACAAGACTGTCACTCCCCATCTTTTCCCTTTCAGAGCATTTATCATAATATTAATAGTAATTTAAATAATGGAACGCTGGAGTTTGCCATTTAGTGTTTACCCCCTCCTCCAGACACCAGAAGCTCTGTGAGGGCCAGGACTGTATCCATCTGTCCGTCCTGTTTGCTACCACACAGGACTTGCCACCTTGCAGGTGCTCAACAAATGTTTGCGGAATAAAAGAATGGCCAGCTGGTTTGCTCCCCGATCAGGGCTGTGGGGCAGGTGGCCTACCTCCCAGAGCCGAGCACCCAGTGAAGCACATCTTGGGGGCTCAGCTATGGGTGGGATGAGCTGGGGCTCCCTGGCTTCTTTCTAGCACCTGGGGGGCCTTCACCTGCCCTGAATCAGGGATGGCAGCGTCATGGCACTGCCCAGGCACCTACTGTGTGCCACGCAGGAGGGCGGGAGGTGGAGGATCGGGGGTCCCACATGGGTCAGGTGCAAACCTGCTCCTCTCCTACAGCCTCTGAGGGTCCCAGGCAGCCCTGGGCGCACAGCAGGGCCTCAATTAATGGTTTGGATGGAAAATGCCCTCTGTCCTGAGGGAGGCAGAGGGGGACCCAGGAAGGTTCTACGAGATGGACCTTGGAGAGAAGGCACTCAGGACAGGCAAGTTGATGGGACAGGCGGTGGCTGGGGACAGCTGTGAGAGAAGTGAGAAGGGACAGATGAGGGAGTATCGGGGAGTTGAGGGACCCCGTTGCCCCTCTGCAGAGCCCCAGGGTCCTCGTCCTCCTGGGATCAGCGCTCCCCAGTCACGGCCAACCCCAGCCTTTAACAGGACCCATGGCCAAGTTCCTACAGGGGCCTTGGGGCAAGTGCTGGGGCCAGAGCTCTGCTGCCCACCCTGCTATTGCCAGCTCCCAGCAAGCCCCTCACCTCCTGGGCGGGCCTCGGTTTCCCCATCTGCATAATGAGGACATGGTGCTTTTCAGCTGCCCTGGCCCTCTTCACGTGCAGCTCGCCTCGCTCCTGACCCAAGGTTGTGCTTGCACCGCGGCCTGACAGGGCGAGGAGCCGGCCCTCCTTGGGGCAGAGCTGGCCGCAGCCATCCGTCCTGGGGTCGGCTCTTGTTCCAATCTGGTGGGAGCTGCCCGCGCCTCCTCCAGTGGGGACTGAGAATTTCCGTGCTGACCTCACCATCTGGATGAGCAGTTCCAGATGTCGCTGGGGGCGGGGAGGGGGTTCCTGAGAAGGTCCTGGCAGCTTCAGAGGGTACTGAGGCTGAGAAGACGGCCAGCCTAGCCTGAGCCTCCCCTCGAGCCAGGGCCCCTGGAATCCCCCACATTCAGGCCGGGCTGGAGTGTGGGACAGGAGAGGAGGAGGGCAGGGGCCGAGGGGAGCACCAGACGAGGAGTCCAGAGGCTGCATTTGCATCTGGCTCTGCTGCTTCCTCGCTGTGGGGCCACGGGGTGACTTCTTCATCCAAACCTCAGTTGCCTTATCATTCAAATGGGTACATTGACACCTGACTCCAGGAATTCCACGGAAGCTCTGCCAGGCTCCCAGAAAGATGAGGCCATCCTTGTTAAATGGTCCCTGGGAAGCTTGTGCCAGGAGGCTCTGGGGACACTGAGGCATGTCAGACCTTGCCTGGTACCCGGCGTGGCCGGTCCCCCTCCAGCACAGTATAGCCTCCAACTCCTGGGCCCGCTATCCTGCTCTTGCTCCTGCTGTTCCTGCTCCCTGGGCACCCTTCCTCACCACCTTCTAACTCATACTCATTCTTCAAGACCCATTTCAGGTGCCTCCTCCTCCAGGAAGCCAACCCTGATAGCCCCATATCCCAGCCTGGTGAGGGGCTGTGTTTCCAGGGAACAGTCTAGCCTGGTGTTTAGGTGCACAGTCTCTGGGACAGGCTGCTGGGTTCACATCCTGGCTTTGTGACTCCCTTGCTGTTGTGACATTGGGCAAGCCCCTTAACTTCTTTTTTTTTTTTTTTTTTTTTTTTTTTTTTTGAGACGGAGTCTCGCTCTGTCGCCCAGGCTGGAGTGCAGTGGCCGGATCTCGGCTCACTGCAAGCTCCGCCTCCCGGGTTTACGCCATTCTCCTGCCTCAGCCTCCCGAGTAGCTGGGACTACAGGTGCCCGCCACCTCGCCCAGCTAGTTTTTTTTGTATTTTTAGTAGAGACGGGGTTTCACCATGTTAGCCAGGATGGTCTCGATCTCCTGACCTTGTGATCCGCCCGTCTCGGCCTCCCAAAATGCTGGGATTACAGGCTTGAGCCACCGCGCCCGGCCTAAGCCCCTTAACTTCTCTGTGCCCTCGTAGCCTCTCTCAAGGGGAGTAACAGAACCACCCGTAACACGTGTGGACAACTCAGCCTGGCGCCTGGTACAGCGTGAGCTCTCAGTAGACAGTGGTGGTTGTTATGGGATGGACAGGATTTCTCCCCCGCATCCCTGAGTGCCAGCTCCATGCTGGGCACTGCCTGGTGATGGAGGCTCAGGACTGAGAACGGGCTTCAGAGTCCGGGCCCCCTCCTGGTGAAGTTCCTCGCTTAGCCAGGTGGAGACGGGAGCCTGTAAAGGTCAATAGCCCGGGGCAAACCGCGCATCCGGGTGGGTGTGTGGGATAGGAGGAGGACAGGTCTGTTTGCTCCCGGGCCCCAAGCCACAGCACCCAGTGGCTGGTGCCCAGCCAGCAACCCAGCACAGGCACTGCCTGCTGTGCCACCCCGACCCCTGAGGCCGGCCAGCAGGGAATGGGCCGGGGTTGGACCCGCACTCCCTGGAATCAGGGTTAAGGATGGGCTGTGCCTGCAGAGCTTGGGGTCTCTCTCTGTCCTCCACCCGGTTCTGACTTCTGGGCCCTTGGTTGTCCGGGTTGCCGAGATCTTTAGCAGCTCCTGTCTCCCACCCCAGGAGGGAGAGGCCCTGAAGCCACAGTAAACGGGGTGAGGTCACAAGTCTACACACAGGCCAAGTACACGTGTCACCATGGGGACGAGGGCCAGCCTGCTTCTCCCTGGGGAGTAGGAGGCACGCAGCATTCTGAGAACTGTGGGTGCCCAGACTGGGCTCGCACAGACGGCTGGGCTCCTGTGTCCAGGGCTGTGGCTGCCCGGGCCACCCTACCCTGCCAGGACCCAGGCATGGACAGCAGATGGCATTGCTGGACTGCTGAGCCCAGCGAATGACGGGGGAGACTGAGGCTCAGAGGCCAGGAGCGCCAGGCTGTCAGCTGGTGGGAAGCCTGTTTCAGCCCCCTGCCTCCATGCTCTGCACAGCCCTGGCCCTGGGCCCTGTATCCAGAGTCCCTCTCTGTGTCCTTGATCCACAGCTGAAACCAGGGCTGTCCCTGGGGCTGGGGGTAGGACAGGGAGCGGGGAGGCAGCACTGGCTCCCCTTCCTGCTGTGGTGAGGGCTTCCCTCTCTGTGGTCCTCTGGGGGAGGCAGGTAGGAGGGACCTGCAGCCTGCTGAGCCCCAGGACGGCCAGGCAGGATGGGGACGCGGATGTGGCCAGGGCGGGCAGGCAGGCTCATCCTCCACTGCCCAGGGCTGCCCCCTGCAGGGCCACAGCCAGTCCTGCTATGAGCCGGGCAGGAGAGATGGGCTTCACAGCCGCGGGCTCCGCACTGCTTTGCACTACCCAGGGGGCTGGTGGACAGTCACAGACATCTTGAGGCCCCTCCCGGCCTCAGCACTCCCAGCCTCCTGCCAGGACGGCCGGGCACAGGCCCCAGCGGCAGCACCCGTGGAGAGGTCAGGCAGGACCCAGGTCAGCCCTGGGAGGAGACGTGAGAACGGAGAATCCTGGCGGGGGCATTCCTGGGAGCCAGGCCCCTCCAGACACACAGACAGGGAAACAGCAAACCTCCCTGTCACCCAGAGGCTTGCTCCGGAACTCACACCCCACGCCTCGCACACTCACGGGTTCATACAATCATCCGGCCTGCAGCCAGGATATACAACCATGAGATCACAGCACACGCACTGCACACACACTGCACATGGCTGCACATGCACTGCACACGGCTGCACACAGCTGCACACGGCTGTGCAGGCACCGTACACTTGCTGCACACACATTGCAACACACTGCACACACGCATTGCACGCGGCTGCACACTCCTGCTTGCAGCAGCCCTAGGGCTCCATGTCCCCTCCAGGTCCACTCCAGGCTGGCTCCCCTCCTCAGAAGCCCCAAAGCTACCCGACAGCCTGAGACTCTCTCTGCTCACCTCCCTTCCTCCCTGAGGGCCCAGCTGGTCCCTCCCATGCTCAGCCTGAGGTGGGGAGGCATCCCGGGTGCGGGAAAAGCCCTCCCCTCTCCTGTCAGAGCCTGGAATGCGCTGACCAGCGCCCGCCTAATCCTCGCTGTATGTCCCACAGGGTGGCAGAGCCGGCGGGGGCCGGGGTGGGCTGGGGGCAGGCCCTGTAGCACCAGGTGGTCAGACGGGACCCCAGAAGCCAGGGCAGGGGTCGGCAGGCAAGCCTCCCGTCCCAGGCCTGCCCTTGGCCAGATGGGAGGATCTGAGTCCCTGGAGAGATCCGTAATTTCGGAGGAAGAGCCAGGCTGGGGTCCCTGCCCAGACCTTGCCATCCCTGTGAGAAAGGAGTGGCTGCTTTCCTGGATCCTGAAGGAGTGAAGTGGGTGACAGTCAGGGGAAGCAGGGGCAGGTGACCCCATCTCTCTTGTGCCTGCACAGAGAACTAGTTGGAAGGGAGAGGCCCGAGGTGGAGGGAGATACGGGCTGGGAAGGGGCTACAGACCTTGTCAAGTCACCCGGCGGGTAGGGCCCCGGTGCTCCCCGCCCCCAGCCCCCCCGCCGCGCTCTCTGCTCCCAGCCACCCATCTATATCCCCAGGCTCCCCGTGCACTCCCCCAGTGGCTGGAAGCAGATGGCAGTACAGGTGGGTGAGACCCTGGACCTGGAGAAGGAGAGCAGGGCAGGGCTGGGGGCTCCCTGAGCCACCCGTGCTCTCTCTACACAGAGCTGGGGGTGTGGGTTCTGGCCTCTCATCAGACCTCGGGGCTGAGAGGGCGTCGGGGTGAAGATCTCCCCAGAGCTGGCCTGCTGGGCAGGCATGTCCCTCCCGCCCCAGTCCCGGTCACCCTGTCATGAAGACACCAGAGGAACAGAGTCTTAGCCTATGTCTGGCACCGGGCTGAGGGCAGGCTGGGTGGGCAGGGACCTTCCTGGACAGATGGGATACATGGGGTGGGGATGGGGGTGGGAGGGAGGAGGCTGCAGCCCTGTGAGGCTGGTCCCCCTGTCTCTTCCACTCAGTTTGAAGCCTTCCGTGCAGGGGGCCTGGCCCCTGGCTGGAACCTGCTCGTGCAGGGACATGCTGACTCTGGAGAGGACAGGTCAGAGGCACTGCCCTCCCCTCCCTGGGCCTTGGACTGGGTGGCCGGACCCGGCCGTTTGCAGCTCTTGACCCGCACCATGTCCACCCCAAGTTCGAGATTCACTTCCTGTCGGAGACAGGGGACATTGCCTTCCACGTCAAGCCCCGGTTCTCCAGCACCACCATGGTGGGCAGTGCCTTCCAGGGCGGCCGCTGGGGCCTGGTGGAGCTGTCTAGCATCTTCCCGCTGGCCCCGGGGGAGCCCTTTGAGGTGACAGGGGCCTGGGTGGGGCCTGGGCCAGGCAGGGGAGGCCCGTGGGGGAACAGGGAGCCAGTGGGCAGGGGGTTCACAGTGGACGCTTACAGGTCAGGGGGCCAGGGCAGGGTCTGGGTGGGCCTCCCTAGCCTCAGTTTCCCTACGTGTGCGGTGGGTGCCCACCACCCTGGCTACCAGTCACCCCATCTTGGGAGAAAGGAGGGGACTTCGGACTGGGGGCTCCAAGCCAAGGAACCCCGGGGCCTGCCAGGCTGTGCTTCCTGGAGACAGCCCGCAGGCATATTCCTGTTACAAGCGGGACCAGACCCCAGGCCCTGGGGGTCAGCACTGAGGTCACTGGCCCTGGCCTGCCCAGATAGAGGTCAGCTCAGACGTGGAGCATTTCCACGTCTACGCCTGGGAGCACAAGGTGCTGCAGTCCCCACACCGCCAGAGGCCGCTGGGCACCATCACCAGGGTGTGCGTGCTGAGTGACCACCTCTGGTCCAGGGGAAGGAGCTGGCCAAGAGGGGCCTGAGCTGGGGGTAAGGTCCCTGCCTCCAACCCAGGCCCCTGCCCATTTCCGCCACACACTGCCCACCCCAGTAGGGACTTTGCTTCTTACCCTGATCCGGGGACCCTCCTCCGCCTGGGGAGGGGCTGTCTACCTGGTGTCCCACCCTGCTCCTCTCCCTGCCAGCCCTGCACATCTGGCCACCAGAGTAGGCCCACGGTCCACCTCCTGCCCTGGTCTGTGCGTAGGCAGAACGGGAGCTAAGGGCCTGCCTTGGATGTTTGCAGGGACCAGGGCTACTGAGAGGCACCTGTAGCCCCAGGAGCCAGACTTGGCTTGTCCCATGTCCAGGGCACCTGGATCCCCACTGTGGGGCAGCTGGGCAAGGGGGTCTGTAGTCCTGCGTGCTCCCACCAACTCCACTTTCAATAAATTCTGAGAAGGCTGCAGGTGCTCGGCTGCTGGGGGGTGGCGGGGAGAGGCTGAGGTGGGGCCGGCGCTATGACCCTGGAAGCTGGGGGCTGGGGGACCCTGAGACCAACACCCCAGGGATGACCCAACCCCCTCACTTTGTCCCCAGGACCCTGAAGTTCTCACGTAGGGCTGGGATGGACCGGGGAGGGGTGTCGGATGGCATCCGATGTGGGGAGGGCGCCTGCCATGGGCCAGAAGCTCCCAGCAGAGCCCAGGGGACAGAAAGGCAGGGGCAGGCGTGGCCTGGGCCGGTCTCCACCCAGAACCACCAGGCTCAGGCTCTTGCCATGGCTCAGCCCTGGTGGGGAGAGTCAGCCCTGGGGGACTCATGTCCTGCCTGGTCCAAGCCATCTCCTCGGAGGCCCCAAGGCTTCCTTCTCCCCCTACTTCCTGCAGGGGCCTTTCCTGTTTCTCCTAGCCCACCTGGAGGGAGACGTGTGCCTGTCCCAGCAGCCTCCTGTGCGTGTGGTGGTGAGAGCCAGGCTGGTGTGTGGTGGGGGCAGGAAGCCCCCAGAGGCCTCATACGGGAACATGAGCACTGTGGGGAGAGTCCCCCAGGCCTGCCCCTCCTGGCTGCGTGACCATCCACAAATCCCCCCAACCAGCCTCAGGTTCCACATCTACACAGTGGCAGTTGTGGCTCCTGCCACAATGTCTGCAAAGGGCTCAGCCTTCTGAAGACCGAGCCCAAGAGCACCAGGGTGGGAGGGTGACTTCAGGGGCTCACACATGAGATTTCCTGTGAGTTTTCATAATTGTATGTTAATTCCACTACAATTACCAACACCGGGCATCTCTTCACCTCTATCTCTACCTATATATCATTGATACCTATCGTCTATCATGTATATATCATCTATATCCGTCATGATCTTCATCTTCATCAATCATCCATCTATCTATCTATCTATTCATCTATCTAACCACCTACCAATCTATCGATTATTTATCCACATGAAACTAGTGACGTCACAGCTTAGGATGAAACTCAACGGGTATTTAACCTTAAGTGAGTTATTTAAAGGAAAGTATTAGGCCAGGTGCATGCCTGTAATCCCAGAACTTTGGGAGGCCACAGTGAGGGGATCCCTTGAGACTCTAAGAGTTGGAGACCAGCTTGGAGAACACAGCAAGTCCTCGTCTCTACAAAAAATACAATTGGCCAGTTGTAGTGGCTCACGCCTGTAATCCCAGCACTCTGGGAGGCTGGGTGGTGGGGGGCCTCCCAGAAATCCTGTCTCTACAAAAAATTTTTAGATATTTTGTAGAGACAGGGTTTCACCACGTTGGCCAGGCTGGTCTCAAACTCCTAACCTCAGGTGATCTGCCTGCCTCGGCCTCCCGAAGTGCTGGGAGTACAGGTATGAGTCACCGCACCCGGCCTGGCACTTGTTATAATGCTACTGTATAATTCCCAAACGTCTTGCCTCCTCGGGTTTTACAAATGGGGAAACTGAGGCTGGGGTGGGATCAGGAAGTCAGCAGAAGGGTGGGGTCCGGAGAGAGGAGGGTCCAGTAACCCTCGCTGCCCTCCAGCTCTGGGGAGGCATCTGAGGGCAGACCATGGCGCCCCCACTCCAGGTGACACAATGGCGGCCCAGTCTCCAGCTGTGCGGCTTCCTTCCTGTCTCCACTCACTTCCCCGCCTGCATCCACGGCCCAGCTGGCAGGAGCCCCTTCCTGCCGTCTCTTCGCCTCTTCGGGAGGCCTGGCCTTTGTGTCCACTGGGAGGGGCTGGGGACAGGGGGGAGACATGCACTGACAAGTCCCGGCCATGGGTTGGACTGGAGCGTGGGGAAGTGGGGATCCACACAGCAGGGCCTGGATCTGTGGTCAGGCCTGCCTGCTCCTGGTCCTGGGGGCTCTCAGCCTGTCAGGGAAGATGTCCGGCTTGGCCTGCCAGGCCCTTGCCTTGAGACCCAAGCTGCCTGCTCACCCTCTCTGGGCCTCAGTTTCCCTGCAAATAAAAGGCTCCCTCCCTGCAAAACTCTGCCTCCCCAGTAGCCATGCAAGGTGAGAGTGTGCCAAAGTGTGAGATGACAGGCTCTTTTCTTACTGTGGGGTGGCTGAGGCTGGGGACGACCAGGAACCAGGCCTGCACCTTCTCCCAAGAATTTGGCAAGGTGTGGAATGAGCGCAAATCATTTTACAGACGTACAAACAGGCTCGGGGAGACGGAGTGACTCACTCAGGGTTGCTCAGCAAGCGAGAGTTGGAGCTGGCCCTTCTCTCCACTCCAGTTTGCAAACCAGACCACAGGGGCCCCAGACCCTGAAGCAGTGTTGATCCTCAGTCTCCCCATCCATAAAATGGGGTGCAGGGAACTATGGTCTCCACGTGTCCTGCTGCAGCAGCTGCTGCCCTCCCTATCACACCTTCCATGGCTCCCACCACCCTCAGCACAAAGCTCAGCTTCCTGTCTGATCTGGCCTCAGCCCAGCGCTGCAGCCCCAGTGGCCCATTCCCCTACCTGCCCCTTCGGCTCAGAAGACACCTCCTCTGGGAAGCCTTCCCTGACATCCTGCTGGGCTCTTGCAGCTCGGCTTTCATTGAGGCCCTGCCCTCCCATCACACTGCCTCATCTGAATGCGAGGGACCCTGTCTTACCCCAGCCCCCAGACTGGCCCAGAGCACATTCCACTTGAACTCTTTTTAGGACAGGCAGCTCACTACCTCCCCAGAGCAGCCCATCGCCCTGCTGACCAGAAGCAAATGCCAGAGCTGACTTAAATCTGCTCCTCCCCTGTGCCATGGCAGAGGCTCCTTAGAAGGTGCCCACACGCTCCTTGATGCTTCCAGAGACCCAAAGCCATCAGCAGGGTGTTGTTTCCTGCTAAAGTGGCTGCGGGAGGTCGAGCAGGGCAGCCCCTGGCCCCAGCGCGCTGAACCACATCTCTGGGAGAATGTGTCTCCCCCTCAGTTCTCTGTCTGGAGTTGGGGTGAGATTCAGGCAGATTCCCTGCACAGGGCCTGTCCGGGGAAACACAGCTGCCCGGGTAAGGAGGCTGCAGCCCCTGGAGGGTCAGGTGCACAGGCCTCCTAACACCACCTGCTGGCCAAAGGCTCCAGGCTCTCTGCAGGGTCAAGGAGTGACTCAAATGCCCACAGGGGGAGGGCAAATGTGCCGAAGTGAGACAGGTGGGCACAGGGCAGTAGGGGTTGGTGGGGTCTGTGCCCAATAGAAACACACACTGCTCCCACCCCCACCCTGCCCAGCTCCTTCCAACCATGCACAGGGACCTGTGGACCCAGAGCAGGCAGATCTTCTGAATTTAAAACATCTGAGATTCAAGTGCTGTCTGCTGTCTCTGTTTTGAAACACCAGCCACTACGGGGAGACTTAAAGAAGGTTTCAGCCTCAGGCAAAACTGCCTCCAGGGGCGCCTGGCCTGAAACCTCTGCTTGCTTTTTTTTTTTTTTTTTTTTTTTTTTTTTTTTTTGAGACGGAGTCTCACGCTGTTGCCCAGGCTGAAGTGCAGTGGCGCGATCTCGGCTCACTGCAAGCTCCGCCTCCCGGGTTCCCTCCATTCTCCTGCCTCAGCCTCCTGAGTAGCTGGGACTACAGGCGCCCGCCACCGCGCCCGGCTAATTTTTTTTTGTATTTTTAGTAGAGACGGGGTTTCACTGTGGTCTCGATCTCCTGACCTTGTGATCCGCCCGCCTCGGCCTCCCAAAGTGCTGGGATTACAGGCTTGAGCCACCGCGCCCGGCCTCTGCTTGCTTTTTTTTCTCCTTCTCTCCCCTCCCCTCCCCTCACTTCCCTTTTTTCCTTCCTTCTTTCCTTCCTTCCTTCTCTTTCCTTCCTTCCTTCTCTTTCCTTCCTTCCTTCCTTTCTTCTTTCTTTCTTTCTTCCTTCTTTCTCTCTCTCTCTTTTCTTTCTTTCCTTCTTTCTTTTTGAGACAGAGTCTTGCTCTGTCACCCAGGCTGGAGTGCAGTGGCGCAATCTCAGCTCACTGCAACTTCTGCCTCCCAGGTTCAAGTGATTCTCCCGCCTCAGCCTCCTGAGTAGCTGGGATTACAGGCACGCACCACCATGCCAGGCTAACTTTTGTCTTTTTATTAGAAACGGGGTCTCACTATGTTGGCCAGGCTGGTCTAGAACTCCTGACCTCAGGTGATCCACCTGCCTCAGCCTCCCAAAGTGCTGGGATTACAAGCATGAGCCACCATGCCCGGCTAATTTTTGTTTTTAGTAGAGATGGGATTTTACTATGTTGCCCAGGCGGGTCTTGAGCTCCTGGGATTGCAGGCATGAGCCGCCGCGCCCGCCCGAAACCTCTGCTTTAAAACCAGCCTCTCCTCTTTTCTGGCCTCTGCTCTGTTCCTCCCTCTCCACCCGGACAGAGGTTGGTGGTCTCTCCAGGGTGACCCCTCCCCATGTAAGCCCTCTCAGCGCCCCATGTAAGCCCTCTCAGCGCCCCATGTAAGCCCTCTCAGCGCCCCATGAGGAACAGACCGGCCAGCAGAGGGCACTCCAGACATGGCCTCAACCCAACACCAGGCTACAAAGCCCTGTTCCCAGCATGGGGCAGGTGGACCCGCATTCCTGGACCCACAGTTTTGGTTTCCACAAGAGGACAGCCTGGGCCTGAGTCCAGGGGCTGAGAGGAGAAGAACCAGGGAGGGGACCTGGGCCCAGCCTGTCCCGTTTGCTGCAGAGCCCAGGGCCCGGCTCCGAGCTGAATGGAGGGAGAAGAAACCTTACGTGGACCTGAGTGAATCACAGGCTCAGTTTCCCCTTCTGTAAGATGGGTGGCTGTGAGGAGGGGCCTGTACAGGGCCGGGCAAGTGCAGTAGAATACGGTCCATGTGGGTCCACACCTGCCTCCATCCCCACCGAGGAAGCGAGTGGTCCGCCAGCCCCGGGATGTCTCAGCCTGGCCTGGTGCAGCTGCCAGTGCCTCCCATGCCCCCGCCGCGGCTGGGACTCCTGTGCCTCGCTCACCTGCTTCCTGCAGGTCCAGTGACAGCTGTCCTGCCCCCCTCTGTGGCCAGTGTCAGTGCAGGGGTGACGGGCATTTTCCTGCAGCTCAACCAGCCTGGGCTCCTGGGAGGCCGACATGGGCTCAGCACCACCCAGGCAGGGCTGGGGATCCGCCAGGGCCATATGTGTAGGGGGTGACCATGAAGCCCCAGGGTGCTGAGAGCAGAGGACGGGGCCAGGTGCGGCACATGCGCCTATAATCCCAGCACCTTGGGAGGCCGAGGCGTGAGGATCGCTTGAGGTCGGGAGTTCAAGACCAGCCTGGCCAACATGGTGAAATCCTGTCTCTACTAAAAATACAAAAAATTAGCCATGGTGGTGCGTGTCTGTAATCCCAGCTACTCGGGAGGCTGAGGCAGGAGATTCGCTTGAACCCAGGAGGCGGAGGTCGCAGTGAGCCAAGATTGTGTCATCGCACTCCAGCCTGGGTGACAGTGCGAGACTCCGTCTCAAAAAACAACAACAAACAACAACAAAAAGGCAAGGGCAGAACAAAGTCAAGACCCATCTGTTAGACGTGCAGATGCTTGACTGCCGACTGACCGCTTCTAGAAGGATTTGGAAAGCCTGGCTTCAGGGGCTGCCTCTGAACAGGGGACGGAGAGCTGGGGGGTGCTGTGGTAGGCCAGGGTGCACTTTTAAAATTGCATTCAAACATTTTCCCCAACATTTATTGTGAAAATTTTCAAACACATAGAAAAGTTGAAATAGGCCAGCTACAGTGGCTCACACCTGTAATCCCAGCACTTTGGGAGGCCGAGGTGGGAGGATTGCTTGAGCCTAGGCATTCAAGACCAACCTGGGCAACATGGGGAGACCCCGTCTCTACAAAAAAATTAAAAAATTCGCTGGACGTGGTGGCATGTGCCTGCAGTTCCAACTACTTGGGAGGCTGAGGCGGGAGGACAAAGGTAGCAGTGAGCTGTTATTGCCCTGCGGCACTCCAGCCTGGGTGACAGAGCAAGACCCTGTCTCAAAAGAAAAGAAAAGTTGAAATATTTTTCAGCCAGCACTCGCGTACCCACTGGATTCACGTTGAATTTTTATTCCAGTTGAATTTTACTCCAGTTACTCCACATGTTACCTACCTATCTTGAGTTTCAGTACATTTCTTTTTTTTCTTTTTTTTTTTTTTTTTGAGATGGCGTCTGGCTCTGTCACCCAGGCTGGAGTGCAGTGGTCGGATCTCGGCTCACTGCAAGCTCCGCCTCCCGGGTTCACACCATTCTCCTGCCTCAGCCTCCTGAGTAACTGAGACTACAGGCACCGCCACCACACCCGGCTAATTTTTTGTATTTTTAGTAGAGGTGGGGTTTCACCGTGTAAGCCAGGATGGTCTCAATCTCCTGACCTTGTGATCTGCCCGCCTCAGCCTCCCAAAGTGCTGGGATTACAGGTGTGAGTCACCGCGCCCGGCCTTTTTTTGTTTGTTTGTTTTTCTTTTTTGAGAGAGTTTTGCTCTTGTCACCCAGGCTAGAGTTCAGTGGCACAATCTCAGCTCACTGCACCTCTGCCTCCTGGGTTCAAGCGATTCTCCCACCTTAGCCTCCCAAGTAGCTGGGATTACGGGCACCCGCCACCACGTCCAGCTCATTTTTTTTTTTTTTTTTGTATTTTTAGTAGAGACAGGTTTTCACCATGTTGGTCAGGCTGGTCTCGAACTCCTGACCTCAGGTGATCTGCCTGCCTCAGCCTCCCAAATTGCTGGGATTACAGGTATGAGCCAATATTCATTGCATTTTTCCGTGTGTACTTACAACACTTTGAAACTTTGTTACATTATAGGCTCTTTTAAGAAATCATAAAAAAAGAAAAAGAAATCATCAGAGTTCCGTTTGGAATGATGAAAAAGTTTTGGTAATAGGGGTGATGGTTGCACAATATTGTGAACGCAATCAATGCCACTGAATTGTACACTTAAAAATGGCTACAGTGGCAAATTGTTTGTTACATGTGTTATTTTCTTTTTTGTAGAGAGAGTCTTGTTCTGTTGCCCAGGCTGGAGTGCAGTGGCTCAGTCATAGCTCACTGCAGACTTAAATTCCTGGGCTGAAGTGATCCTCCTGCCTCAGCCTTCCAAAGTGCTGGGATTACAGGCATGAGCCACTGTATTCAGCCTGTCATGTGTATTTTACCACACACACATAAGAAAATTTAGGCCAGCCATGGTGGTTCACACCTGTACTCCCAGCACTTAGGGAGGCAGATGTGGGAGGATCGCTTGAGCCCAGGAGTTCAAGACCAGCCGGGGCAACATAGTGAGACCCCATTCTCCACAAAAAGGGAAAAAAAAATAGCAATACGGCCATGCCCAAAACGATGGAATTTTACCTTTAATGAATGAATTGCATGGTATGTGAATTGCATCTCAAAAAATCTGTTTGTCTTTTTTCTTAAACATCATAGGCAGTGGTGGCCAGGGGTTCTCACTGCTCGAGAAATGGTCTCGGAGCTGGAGATGTTCTCTCAGGTGCAGTGGTGGACGCGTGACTCCATGCATTTTTCAAAACCCATGCAAGTCCACAGCACAAAGAATGAACTTCGCTGTATGCAAATTTTTTCAAATGAGCCAGGATGTCAGGGGAACCCAGGATGGAACGCGGCCTGTGACAACGGACTCTAATTGAATTACAAATGTGTGACATCACTCAGGGAAGGGGAGTGGGGGAGAGGCTGTTCTCAATGATTTTGGACAACACTGTTTTGTCTAGATCCTGAGGCTCAGGACAAAACCAACTGTGTACAAACACTGGACTCTAGTTAGTAGGTTTGGTTCTCCCAGGGGTACATTTTAGCAATTCGGAAACAAGGAACACTGGGATTGAACAAACAAGTAAGTTGTGCCTCATGGGAGCCAGGCTTCTCCCGGTCACAGCAAGAAGTGAAAAATCAGCACAGATAAACCCATGGGGCTGGGAAGGCTGGCTACGTCTCCATGCATGAGAGAAGACATTGGACCCTCACCTTACACCAGCGGTCCCCAGCCTTTTTAGCACCCGGGACTGGTTTCGTGGAAGACAATTTTTCCGCTGACCGGAGGGTGGGGGATGGTTTGGGGATGATTCAAACACATCACATTCATTGTGTGTTTTATTTCTATTATTATTATTAGCTGAAATGGAGTCTCTCTGTGTCACCCGGGCTGCAGTACAGTGGCCCGGTCTCAGCTCACTGCAACCTCTGCCTCCCGGGTTCAAATGATTCTCCTGCTTCAGCCTCCCAAGTAGCTAGGATTACAGGTGCCCACCACCACATCCAGCTAATTTTTTTGTATTTTTAGTAGAGACAGGGTTTTACCATGTTGGCCAGTCTGGTCTCGAACTCCTGACCTCAAATGATCCACCTGCCTCGGCTTCCCAAAGTGCTGGGATTACAGGTGTGAGCCACTGCACCAGGCCTCTAATATTATTTGAAATGGAGTCTTGCTCTGTTGCCCAGGCTGGAGTGCAGTGGTGCAATCTCAGCTCGCTACAACCTCTGCCTTCAAGGTTCAAGTGATTCTCCTGCCTCAGACTCCTGAGTAGCTGGGAATTACAGGCACACACCACGCCTGGCTAATTTTGTATTTTTAGTAGAGAGAGGGTTTCACCAGGTTGGCCAGGCTGGTCTTAAACTCATGAGCTCAAGTGATCCTCCTGCCTTGGCCTCCCAAAGTGCTGGGATTATAGGCATGAGCCACCGTGCCCGGCCAAGATAAATTAGACTTCATCAAAATTTAAAACTTTTGTGCATCAAAGGATACTATCAACCAAGTGAAAAGGCAAGCCACTGAATGGGAGAAAATATATGCAAATCATATATCTGATATGGGACTAATATACAGAATATATAAAGAACACCTATAACTCAACAGCAACAACAAAAACAACAATCCATGCCTATAATCCCAGCACTTTGGAGGCTGAGGCAAGAGGATCACTTGAGGCCAGGAGTTTGAGACCAGCCTGGCCAACATAGTAAAATCCTGTCTCTACTAAACATACAAAAATGAGTCGGGTGCGGTGGCAGGTGCCTGTAGTCCCAGCTACTCCATGGGGCTGAGGCAGAAGAATTGCTTCAATCTGGGAGATGGAGGTTGCAGTGAGCTGAGATCACGCCACTGCACTCCAGCCTGGGCAGCAAAGCTAAATTCTGTCTCAAACAAACAAACAACAACAACAACAACAACAACAAAAAAAACACAGTGGACAAAAGGCTGGATGTGGTGGCTCATGCCTGTAATCCAAGCTCTTTGGGAGGCTGAGGCAGACAGATCACTTGGTGTCAGGAGTTCGAGATCAGCCTGGCCAACATGGTGAAACCCCATCTCTACTAAAAATAATAAGAATGAGCCAGGCATGATGACATGTGCCTGTAAGTCCCAGCTACTCATGAGGCTAAGGTGAAAAGACCGCTTATGGCCAGGAGTTAAAGACCAGCCTGAGAAACAGTGAGATCCCGCACCCCCCCATTAAAAAAAAAAAAAAAGGTTAAAATGGCAAATCTTCTATTGTGTAGATTTTACCCTAAAATAAAAGCAATCAATATAGATTAGAATGATACCTGTGCCATGTAGGATCCTGGATTCTTTTATTCTTTCTTCAATTTTTTTTTTTTTTTTTTTTGAGACAAAGTCTCGCTTTGTCACCCAGGCTGGAGTGCAGTGGTGCGATCTCAGCTCACTGCAAGCTCCACCTCCAGGGTTCACACCATTCTCCTGCCTTAGCCTCCCGAGTAGCTGGGACTCCAGGCACCCACCACCACGCCCGGCTAATTTTTGTATTTTTAGTAGAGACAGGGTTTCACTGTGTTAACCAGGATGGTCTTGATCTCCTGACCTCGTGATCCGCCTATCTCGGCCTCCCAAAGTGCTGGGATTACAGGTGTGAGTCACTGTGCCCGGCCTTTTTAATTTTTTTTTGAGATAGGGTCTCCCTGTGTCCCCCAGGCTGGAGTGCAGTGGCTCAATCATAACTCACTGCAGCCTCGACCTTCTGGGCTCAAGCCATCCTCCCATCTCAGCCTCCCAAGTAGCTGGGACTATAGGCGTGTGCCACCACACCCAGTAAACACTTTCTTTTTTTATAGATGAGGGGGTATCACTATGTTGCCGAGACTGGTCTTGAACTCCCAAGCTCCATTGATCCTTCTGCCTTAGCCCCCAAAGCGCTGGGATTACAGGCATGAGCCACCTTGCCCAGTCCCATTTTAACAATTTCTAAAGTATACAGTTAGTTCAGTGGTACTAAGCACATTTGCAGTGTTGTGTCACTATCACTACCCTTTATCCACAGAACTTTTCATCTTCCAAAACTGAAACCCATCCCCCTAAACATTGACCCCCCATTCCCTCCCCTGCTCCTGGAACCACCATTCTCCTTTCTGTCTCCATAGATTTGACTGTTCTCATATAAGTGGACACATACAGTTTGCCCCTTTTGGACCGGCTTATTTCACAGAGTATAACGTCCTCAAGGTTCATCCATGCTGTAGTAGTTGTCAGAATTTCCTTCCTTTTTTATGACCGAATAGTATTCCATTGCATGATAGACCACATTTTATTTACTGCAAAGGCAATGCAGATGCAGAGTCCCTTACACTCTTAGCTCAGCTTCCCCTGACGTAAACATGTCACATCCCCAGGGCATCTGTATCAAAACTAAGAAAACGCATTGCTATAATACTATTAACGAAACTACAGAATTTATTCCATTTTCTACAGTTTTTCCGCTGATGTCCTTGAATTCCGCATTTCAGAATCCAGCCCATGGTCTGGGCACTGTGGCTCATGTCTGTAATCTGCATGCTATGTTATCTCCAGATAAAATATTTAGAAAATAAAATCGTCATGGAGGGCCGGGCACAGTGGCTCATGCCTGTAATCCCAGCATTTTGGGTGGCTGAGGCAGGCAGATCACCTGAGGTCAGGAGTTCGAGACCAGCCTGACCAACAGGGTGAAACCCGTCTCTACTAAGAATACAAAATTAGTCAGGTGTGGTGGCACATGCTTGTAATCCCAGCTACTTGGGAGGCTGAGGCAGAAGAATCACTTGAACCCAGAAGCCGAGATTGCACCATTGCACTCCAGCCTGGGTGACAGTGAGACTCCATCTCAAAATAAAATAAAATCATCATGGAGAGTCCGAGGCCCTGTGCTTGATCCAGCGTCCAGGCACACATGTCCTGGATTGTGCCTGCAGATGAGCGCCCCAGTGGGGACCACACTCCTTCCACATGGGGATGGTGGGAAACTTCCCTTGCTCTGTCTCCGTTTCCTCTTCTGCAAAATAAAGCAACAACAGTCCATAAGCCGGGGCCTGTGGGAGACTGGGGCTGTGCAGGGGATGACGCTTAGCGCATAGACCTAGGGCTGGGGCCAGCCTCAGCAGTAGCCAGGGGCATCCCGTGTACCCAGACATTGCCCCAGCTCCCGCTCCCTGCCAGGCCTCTGCGCCCCTCACCCACTGCGTCATTTATGGTCATTTCTGCATCCGGCTGGGTCTGCTCTCTGGGGGCACTGGCTGGCCGGAGCTGTCTTTTCAGCACCAGGCAGCGCCTCTGCTCGCCCAGCACAGACAGGTGAGGCACCCGAGCCCCAGACATGAGAAGAGCCCAGAAGCGAGAAGAGGAGCAGGGCTGGGCTGGGGTCCCAGGGGACAGGGGCTGGAGCACTGAGGGGCCATAGTGTCTTAGGACACGAAGGGCCTGAGGGAACCAGGGGTTGGGGTGGGGTCGTGGCCTCCACACCACACCTGGGGTAGGGGCCAGATTGGGACAGGAGTGGCCTAGGGGAGGGGAAGTTGGGTCCTTCTTGTCTTGCAGGTACTTGAATGAGGACCGTGGTCTCTCTGAGGCTGAGGAATGACAGTCCTTTTCCCTTGCCATCACGTGGCTTGGGTGAGACCCGAAGTCCTCCCCTCTCAAATTCCCTAGCCCCTAGACTGCCAAGCAGAGGTGGAGGGGGGACAAAAAGGGCAGCCTTGGACCCCACCAGGGACATTGCCCAAGGGAACCCAGTGCCCAGAGTACGGCGCAGCCCTCATCTTGCTGCCCCTGCCAGCTCTCCTCCCCCTGGCCACAGTGCCTGGCCTCCTTACTCTTTTATTAAACGAGGTCTTGAGTTTGCAAACATGGGTTTTGCAAGCACAACTTTTGGGGGACTCTGACCCCACAGCTGGGGAGGGTTGGTCACTCTGTGCCCTGGCAGAGGACCCACGCTCATGCCCATTTCCCGCCAGTCACGGAGGGATTCGGGGAACTGGGGGTGCGCAAGCCAGTGGCCAGATGGAGCCTCGTCCAGGCTGAGAGGCTGGAGCAGACCCACTGTGCTCTGGCCGGCTGCCTGGAACATCCCGGAACTTGGAGACGGGGATCACCTCCTTCCAGGGACACACCAGGCCCTGTCCTTACAGTGGGCACAGCACAGAGGCTGGGGCGTCAGGGAAGGTGCTGCCAATGGGCACAGCGACCAGCCGGGACTCCCACCCGGACGCCACTGCGACTTCAGGACCTAGAAACAGCTGGGTTGCCCTCTCATCAACCCCACACCCTCTTTCCAGCCAGCAGCCGTCGCTCTGTGGTGGGCACTGCCCTCCCGCCCGCCAGCCATTCAGAGCCCATCCCCGGGCCCAATTCCAGCCCCGAGACAAAGCCGGAACCAGGACCACGGGCCCGGCTGACCCCGGATGGGCAGTTGGCGTGGAGGGCCCCTCACCATGGTTACCGCCACCCACAGCTCTGCTCAGAGGTGGGCATTGTTTGGCCGCCAGAGTGTGGCGAGCGCCCAAGAGCCCGAGAGCCTGGCTGGCACGACCGCCCTGGCATGTCTTTGGCCCCGGACACAGAGCAGAGCCGTTTCCCACGCTCCAGGCTCCTGGCAGCCCCGGGAAGGAGAGCGGGCCCTGGCCTTGGAAGAGGGGAAACTGAGGCCTGGAGAAGCAGTGCTCTAGGAAGTCGGGGCCAGCGGGAATGGGACAAAGGGAGGGACACCCGGCTGCTGTGAGAAATCGCTGGGACCTGGCGATATTGGGACTTGGGTCAGTAAAATAGGCCCAAGCTGCAGAGGCCGGTGTCGGAGGCTCGGCCAACCCCTCCCCAGCCTGTGTGCCGCTCAGATTCTCTCTGGCCTCCAAGCCTTTGCTCCTGCTGGCCACTCCACCCCAAAGCGCTTCCCTCACTTTGATCCCTGCACACAAATTTCCCCATAAGCCATCACCTCCTCCGAGATGCCTTCCTCAGCTTCTCCCCATCCGGTGGGAAGGGCCACAGGTCCCGTTTTTCTTGCCCGTTTCCAGACATAGCCCACCTTCTCTTTGGAGTCATGCTCCTCTCCTGTGCTGTGTGGTCTTGGGGTGCAGAAGATCTCAGGGTCCACCCTCCCATTGCATAGACTGAAGGGTACCTGGGGGTCTTCTGGCGGGACCCTTCTCACTGCAGGAGTCAGCCAAGGATGGGTCGCGTGACATTGTCTGCTGAGACTTGGGTGTCGAACGAAGGATAAAAGCAGGTCTACTGCTTGTACCAACCAACCTATGACCCCCACCAGGCCCCACGGAGGTGGCAGTGGCTCCTCCTTGGAGCCTTCCAGGCCCAACAGGGCCAGGTCCTGGGCTCAGAGAAGAGATGGGCGAATGGGGAACCCTTTAGAGGAACAGCCTTGGGGTCAAACCTATCTCTACTTCCTTCTTTTTTTTTTTTTTTTTGAGACGGTCTCGAGGCTGCCATGCAGTGATGCGATCTCAGGTCACTGCAGCCTCTATCTCCTGGGTTCCAGCAGTTCTCCTGCCTCAGCCTCCTGAGTAGCTGGGATTACAGATGTCCACCACCATGCCCAGCTAATTTTTGTGTTTTTAGTAGAGATGGGGCTTTGTCATGTTGCCCAGGCTGGTCTTGAACTCCTGATCTCAAGTGATTCGCCCGCCTTGGCCTCCCAAAGTGCTGGGATTACAGATGTGAGCCACGGTGCTCAGCCTTTTTTTTTTTTTTTTTAGGTTTTTTTTGTTGGTTTGTTTTGTTTTCTTTTTTTGAGACATGGTTTTGTTCTATCACCCAGGCTGGAGTACAGTGGCATGATCTCAGCTCACTGCAACCTACAGCTCCCAGGTTCAAGCGATTCTCCTGCCTCGGCCTGCTGAGTCGCTGGGACTACAGGCCCATGCTACTCTGACCGACTAATTTTTGTATGTTTAGTAGAGACAGGGTTTCACCATGTTGGCCAGGCTGGTCTAGAACTCCTGAGCTCAAGTGATCCGCCCGCCTCAGCCTCCCAAAGTTCTGGGATTACAATTTTGTCATTTTTTTATACTATACTGTACCTATCAGATCTTATTGATTTTATAGCCTTTTTTTTTTTTTTTTTTTTTTTTTTTGAGATGGATTCTTGCTGTGTCGTCCAGGCTGGAGGGCAGTGACACAATCTCAGCTCACTGCAACCTCCATCTCCCAGGTTCAAGTGATTCTCCTGCCTCAGCCTCCAGAGCAGCTGGGACTACAGGTGTCCACCACCATGCCTGGCTAATTTTTGTGTTTTTAGTAGAGATGGGGTTTCATCATGTTGGCCAGACTGGTCTTGAATTCCTGAGCTCAAGTGATCTGCCCACCTTGGCCTCCCAAAGTGCTGAAATTACAGGCATGAGCCACCATGCCCAGCCGGTTGTATAATCTTAATCTGTGCCTTAAACTGAGCCTCAGTTTTCTTTTTTTTTTTTTTTTTGAGACGGAGTCTCGCTGTCGCCCGGGCTGGAGTGCAGTGGCCAGATCTCAGCTCACTGCAAGTTCCGCCTTCCGGGTTTATGCCATTCTCCTGCCTCAGCCTCCCGAGTAGCTGGGACTACAGGCGCCCGCCACCTTGCCCGGCTAGTTTTTTTTTTTTTGTATTTTTTAGTAGAGACGGGGTTTCACCGTGTTAGCCAGGATGGTCTCGATCTCCTGACCTCGTGATCTGCCTGACCTCGTGATCCGCCCATCTCAGCCTCCCAAAGTACTGGGATTACAGGCTTGAGCCACCGCGCCCGGCCGCCTCAGTTTTCTTATCTGTAAAATGGGTATATACAGGAACCAGTCAGGAATGGTGTGCTGTCAGCAATACAAACACAACAGGAAGGGGCCTGGGTGGCAGGGTTTGTCCACAGGCTCCTGTGACGCATGCACAATGGGGGTCTGTGGCAGGTAGGAGCAGTCCTTTCCTCATGGCAGTGGAGGGGCAGAGTGCAGACTCAGAGCAGGTGGAGGGAGGATGTGGTGAGGGCTGCCAGCAGGTCTCCTGTGGTTGCTGCAATTTCCTTGGTGAAATAAAAAGTGAGGTCATCTGATGGGAATAAGGATGGGAAGGAAACAGGTACATGGGAGCACCCCAGCTCACCGCATTAATTACTACAAGAAGATCCCCCCAGGTAGGGTTGCCATACTCAGGAAAATACAAACAGGATGTACAATTAAATTTGAATTTCAGATAAGTAAGAATTCACTTTTTCAATATAAGTATATCCCACGGACAGCTGGGTCTGGTGGTGCGTGCCTGTGGTCCCAGCTACTTGGGAGGCTGGGGTGGGAGGATCACTTGAACCCAGACACTCGAGGCTGCTGTGAGCTATGATCATCCCATTGCACTCCAGGCTGGGTGACGGATCGAGACCTTGTCTTAAAGTAAATAAATAATAAAAACATAATCAGAGGTCGGGCATGGTGGCTCATGCCTGTAATCCCAGCACTTTGGGAGGCCAAGGCCGGCAGATCACCTGAGGTCAGGAGTTTGAGACCAGCCTGGCCAACATGGTGAAACCCCGTTTCTACTAAGAATACAAAAATTAGCTGGGCATAGTGGTGCCTGCCTGTCATCCCAACTACTTGGGAGGCTGAGGCACGATAATCGCCCGAACCTGAGAGGCAGAGATTGCAGTGAGCGGAGATCACACCACTGCACTCCAGCCTGGGCAACAGAGCGAGACTCCATCTCAAAAAAAAAAAAAAAAAAATCCACATTCAGAGACATCGGTGGCTGCACATCATGGAGGGGGGACGGAGTTCACAAACTAAGTTGAGGCAAATTACAAAACAAACAAACAGAAAAATAGCAGCAACAACAGCCCTCAAGGGAGAAAAATAATACTTTAAAGCTGCGACAGTGTATCATTTAAAATGTCTGGTTTTCCACAAAGCCATTACAGGATATACAAAGAAACACCGTCCCTGAGTGTCCTCTGATGCTGACTTTTTCAGAACAAAACTTCAAAGCAGGAAATATACAGATGTTCTAACAACTAAAGAAAACTATGTGTAAAGAATGAAAGGAAAGCATATCAACAATGAATCAGCAAATAGAGACACTCAATAAAGAAATGAAACATAAAAAATGTGACCCCATGGATTATATTTAAGAAGTGAAGGCCGGGCGCGGTGGCTCAAGCCTGTAATCCCAGCACTTTGGGAGGCTGAGACGGGTGGATCACGAGGTCAGGAGATCGAGACCATCCTGGCTAACACGGTGAAACCCCGTCTCTACTAAAAAATACAAAAAACTAGCCGGGCGTGGTGGCGGCGCCTGTAGTCCCAGCTACTCGGGAGGCTGAGGCAGGAGAATGGCGGGAACCCGGGAGGCGGAGCTTGCAGTGAGCTGAGATCTGGCCACCGCACTCCAGCCTGGGCGGCAGAGCAAGACTCCGTCTCAAAAAAAAAAAAAAAAAAAAGTGGAAAAAAAAAAGTATAAAAAAGAAACACATGGATATTCTAGAGTTGAAAAGTATAACTGAAATGAAAAAAAAAAAATCACTAAAAGGGCATATGTCACATGACAGAAAAAAGAAACAACAAACTTGACCACAGATCAATGAACAGAAATTGTCCAATCTGGTCCAGGCGCCGTGGCTCACTCCTGTAATCCCAGCACTTTGGGAGGCCGAGGTGGGCAGATCACTAGGTCAGGAGATCAAAAGCAACTTGGCCAACATGGTGAAACCCTGTTTGTACTAAAACTACAAAAATTAGCTGGGTGTGGTGGCGCACGCCTATATTCCCAGCTACTCGGGAGGCTGAGGCAGGAGAATTGGAGGCAGAGGTTGTGGTGAGCTGAGATCGTGCCATTGCACCACCAGCCTGGGCGACAAAAGTGAAACTCCATCTCAAAAAAAAAAAAAGAGAGACAGAGAGAGAAAATATAAATGATCAAATTCAGGAATTAAAGAGGGGATGTCACTGACCTTGCAGAAACTAAAAGGCCTATTAGAGAATATTATGAACGCTTTATACCAACAAAGTAAAATACTTAGATGAAATGGATGAATTCCTGTAAAGGCACATACTTTAAAAACAGATTTAAGAAGAAACCAAAAATTGGAAAAGATCTGTAACAACTAAAGACATTGAATTGGTCATTTAAAATCTTCTCACAAATAAAAGTTCAACCCAGATAGATTCGCTGGCAAATTCTACCAAGTCTTGAAAGAAGAAATAATACCAAATCTTTCACAGAATAAAAGAGGAAGAACTGTTTCCCGCCTCACTCTACGAACCAGTACTACCCTTCCGCAAAGGTCAGAAAATTACGACGAGAAAAGTACACAGGGCTGGGTGTGGTGGCTCACGCCTGTAATCCCAGCACTTTGGGAGGCCAAGGCGGGCAGATCACGAGGTCAGGAGATCGAGACCATCCTGGCTAACACGGTGAAACCCCGTCTCTACTAAACAAAATACAAAAAATTAGCTGGGCGTGGTGGCGGGCACCTGTAGTCCCAGCTACTCAGGAGGTTGAGGCAGGAGAACAGCGCGACAGAGCAAGACTTCGTCTCAAAAAAAAAAAGAAAGAAAGAAAGAAAGAAAAGTACAGAGGACTAGCCTCATGAACATAGACACAAAAAGCTCTTTTTTTTTTTTTTTTTTTTGAGACGGAGTCTCACTCTGTCGCCCAGGCTGGAGTGCAGTGGCATGATCTCGGCTCACTGCAAGCTCCATCTCCCGGGTTCATGCCATTCTTCTGCCTCAGCCTCCCGAGTAGCTGGGACTACAGGCGCCCACCACCTCGCCTGGCTAATTTTTTGTTTTTAGTAGAGACGGGGTTTCACCATGTTAGCCAGGATGGTCTCGATCTCCTGACCTCGTGATCCGCCCGCCTCGGCCTCCCAAAGTGCTGGGATTACAGGCGTGAGCCACCGTGCCCAGCCAAAAATCTTTTTTTTTTTTTTTTTTTTTTTGAGACGGAGTCTCGCTGTGTCGCCCAGGCTGGAGTGCAGTGGCCGGATCTCAGCTCACTGCAAGCTCTGCCTCCCGGGTTTTTATGCCATTCTCCTGCCTCAGCCTCCCGAGTAGCCAGGACTACAGGCGCCCGCCACCTCGCCCGGCTAGTTTTTTGTATTTTTTTAGTAGAGACGGGGTTTCACCGTGTTAGCCAGGATGGTCTCGAACTCCTGACCTCGTGATCCGCCCGTCTCAGCCTCCCAAAGTGCTGGGATTACAGGCTTGAGCCACCGCGCCCGGCCAAAAATCTTTAACAAAAGATTACAAACCAAATCAGCAGTGTATAAAAAGGATCACAAGGGCCGGGCGCGGTGGCTCAAGCCTGTAATGCCAGCACTTTGGGAGGCCAAGACGGGCGGATCACGAGGTCAGGAGATCGAGACCATCCTGGCTAACACGGTGAAACCCCGTCTCTACTAAAACAAATACAAAAAACTAGCTGGGCATGGTGGCGGACGCCTGTAGTCCTAGCTACTCGGGAGGCTGAGGCAGGAGAATGGTGTGAACCCGGGAGGCGGAGCTTGCAGTGAGCTGAGATCTAGCCACTGCACTCCAGCCTGGGTGACAGAGCAAGACTCTGTCTCAAAAAAATAAATAAATAAATAAATAAATAAAAAATAAAAATAAAATAAAAATAAAAAGGATCACACACCAGGACCAACTGGGATTTACTCCAGGAATGCAAAGTTGGCTTAATATTCAACAATCAATTTCCTTTTTTTTTTTTTGAGATGGAGTCTCACTCTGTCACCCAGGCTGGAGTGCAGTGGCGTGATCTCGGCTCACTGCAAGCTCTGCCTCCCAGGTTTACGCCATTCTTCTGCCTCAGCCTCCCAAGTAGCTGGGACTACAGGTGCCTGCCACCACACCTGACTAAGTTTTTGTTTGTTTGTTTGTTTGTTTTAGTAGAGATGGGGTTTCACCATGTTAGCCAGGATGGTCTCGATCTCCTGAGCTTGTGATCCACCTGCCTCGGCCTCCCAAAGTGCTGGGATTACAGGCGTGAGCCACTGTGCCCAGCCCTCAACAATCCATTTCTGTAATACATCACATTGATGAAATAAAAGACAAAACCACATGACCATCTCAATAGCTACCAGAAAAGCACTTGAGAAATTCTCACCTATTTAAGATAGAAACGCACAATAAACTAGAAATAGAAGGGAATTTCCTCAGGCTGATAAAGGCATCTATGAAAAATGTATGGCTAATATGTATATTATATATAAAGTATTATAGAATACATAAAAATATATAAAAAATATACAATATATTAAAATGTTTATATTTAATATATATACATTTCTGGAGACAGAGTCTTATTCTGTTGCCCAGGTTGGAGCACAGTGGCACAATCACAGCTCACTGCAGCCTTGACATCCTGGGCTCAAGGGACCGCCCTGCCTCAGCTTGTCAAGTAGCTGGGACTACAGGTGCACATCGCCACATCCAGCTAGCTTAAATTTTTTTTTTTTTCTTTTTTTTTTTTTTTTTTTTTTTGAGACGGCATCTTGCTCTGTCGCCCAGGCTGGAGTACAGTGGCCGGATCTCGGCTCACTGCAAGCTCCGCCTCCCGGGTTCACGCCATTCTCCTGCCTCAGCCTCCCGAGTAGCTGGGACTACAGGCGCCCGCCACCTCGCCTGGCTGGTTTTTTGTATTTTTTAGTAGAGACGGGGTTTCACTGGGTTAGCCAGGATGGTCTCGATCTCCTGACCTCGTGATCTGCCTGCCTCGGCCTCCCAAAGTGCTGGGATTACAGGCTTGAGCCACCGTGCCCGGATTTTTCTGCATTTTTTACGGGATCTTGCTGTGTTGCCCAGGCTGTTCTCAAACTCCTAGGCTCAGGCAATCCTCCCACCTCGGCCTCCCAAAGTGTTGGGATCACAGGCGTGAGCCACTGTGCCTGGCCCAGCTAAAGTATTTAACAGTAAATGCCAGAATCTTTTCCCTGTAATAGGGGGACAAAGCGAGGGGCACATCTGATGTACCACTCTTATTCAGCACTATACTGCAGGCTCTACTCGGTGTGATAAGGAAAAACCAAAATGATATAAGACAAAAGAGAGACATTAAAAGCATCCAGATTGGAAAGGAAGAAGTAAAACCGTCTTTACACACAGATGAGGGTCCTGCATATCCTAAGAAATCACCCCCAAAGCTATTAGAACTAATAAAGCTGAGTAAGGTAGCAGGATATACGATGAATGTATGAAAATAAATTGCAGGCTGGGCCTGGTGGCTCACACCTACAATCCCAGCACTTTGGGAGGCCAAGGCAGGCTGATCACCAGAGGTCAGGAGTTTGAGACCAGCCTGATCAACATGGTAAAACTCTGTCTCTACTAAACATACAAAAATTAGCCGGGCATAGTGGTGGGCACCTGTAATCCCAGCTACTCTGGAGGCTGAGATAGGAGAATCGCTTGAACCTAGGAGGCGGAGGTTGCAGTGAGCTGAGATTGTGCCACTGCACTCCAGCCTGGGTAAAGACGTGAGACTCTGTCAAAGAAAGAAAGAGAGAAGGAGAGGGAGGGAGGGAGGGACGGGAGAGAGAGAGAGAGAGAGAGAGAGAGAGAGAGAGAGAGAGAGAGAGAGAGAGAAAGAAAGAAAAGAAAGAAAGAAAAGAAAGAAAGAGAGTAAAAGGAAGGAAGGGAGAAAGGGAGGGCGGGAGGAAGGAAGGCAGGAAGAAGGGAGGGAGAGAGGGAAGGAAGGGAGGGAAGGAGGAAGGAAGGAAAGAAAGAAGAAGGAAAGGAAAAGGGAGGGGAGGGGAGGGACAGGGAGGGGAGGGAAGGGGAGGGGTGGAAGGGAAGGGAAGAGAAGGGAAGGGAAGAAAGGGGAAACTGGGGAGCCCCCGTGAGGCCGGCCCCAGTTCCCCACAGCCCTGGGACTGGGTTTTCCAGCTCGGCTGTGTCGTTTGCTGAGTGGCCTCTACTTCCAGCTTCTGACCTGCGGTTGCTGCTTGCTTCCCCCCACACCTCCTTGTACCCCCCATGGAGGCCTACAAGATGCTCCTCGGGCAGAAACTGTGGAGTCACACTGGGGCTGTGGTTCTGAGCTAGGGGACCTGCCCCAGGGCTGCCGGGAGAGGCCTTTGTTCCCCATGAAAGGCCTCTGCTTTAGCAAAGGATCCTTGAAGGGGCTTCCAGCTGCCGGCTCCACAGGGCATGAAAAGTGGATTTCGGGATCAGAGGCCTGGGCAGAGCCACTGACTGGTGGGAAGAGATGCCATTTTCCTGCCCTTGGGGCCACCTCAGCCGGCTGGACTGTGTGTGCGCAGCCACCTGCGGTGGAAGGGCTCAAAGAGTGGCCTCAGCCAGCGTGCTCCCGGCAGTGTGTCTTGGGGCTTCAGGCCTGGGGTAGTCGGAGCCACTCAGCTCCTCGAATCCCCCAGAGGGGCCCAGAGCGGTGACCCCAACAGCAAGCCAGTGGTGGAGTCAGTGTGAACTCGGTTCAAACTGGAAACAGGTTGCCCTCACGGACAGTATTTGGCGGGAGGAGGACAGCTCCGGCCGGCGTGGCCAGCATGGTGCTGAGGGCACTGTGGAGCCCAGCAGACAGGAATCATGAAGGCGTCAGAGCCTCGGTGACTGGGCCCAGCCCTGCCACGGGGCCCCCAGATCACCCCCGTGCCCTCCTGGTCCAGCCGCCCAGGGGGCTGAGCAGCCACTTCCTGTGCCCCCACGGCCTGTCCAGAACCAGGACTGCACAGCCACCCACACAGGGACCGTGTCTCAGAGGCCCAGGAGGGTGGCCTCAGGGCTGGAGGGATGCTCACGCGTGTGGCTTCAGGGCTCTCGGACCCCCAGGGCTCTCGGGGGACACTGAATTACCAGGTGCACATGCACTTTGGCCGGCCACCCCGTGCCCAGAGTGCAGCCACGTTTAGTCGAGGGTGCGCCGCAGGCCACATTCCTGAGCCATGGCTGCCCCCTGGTGGAAGATGCCCTGGGCCTGGCCTGCCCAGCCCCACACAGCCCCTCCAGGAGTCCTGCGCTGGGCTGCAGGCCCAAGACTCAGAGGTGGATCCACCCCGGAGGGAGCTCCTTTAAGTGGCCCGGCTCACACCTTCCTCGGGCAGGCACAGGTCTCACTGGTTGGGGGGAACAGTAGAATCAGCCCTTCCTGGGGCAGTGGAAGGTCTGGGGGCCACTCCCAGGCTGCGGGACAGGTTCAGCATTGTGGCCAGAATCAAAGGGGCCTGGAAGCGCCCTGCCCAGGACAGAGAGCCAACATCCTGGAACAGGGCCAGACATGGTGGCTCACGCCTTTAATCCCACCGCTCTGGGAGCCTGAGGCGGGTGGATCACCTGAGGTGATCAATACCAGCCTGGCCAACATGGCGAAACCCCATCTCTACTAAAAATACATCTTAGCCGGACATGGTGGCGGGCGCTTGTAATCTCAGCTACTCAGGAGGCTGAGGCAGGAGAATCACTTGAACCCGGGAGGCCGAGGGTACAGTGAACCGAGATCGCGCCACTGCACTTCAGCCTGGGTGACAGAGCGAGAGTCTGTCCCTCTAAAGAAAAAACCCACAAGGGGTCGAGCTGCCACCCCTGTGGGGGTCCAGGAGATGCCAGGCTAGACTGGGGGAAGCTGAGAGCAGCCCACCTCCCCCAAGCCCTGCAGCATTGGGCTCAGCCTCTGGGCTCAGCACCGTGTGGGCCTGAGGGGAGTTTCCCATGATTCTGGGCCGAAAATGCTGGATGCCTGGGACAGCGTGGGATGTGGGGGGACATGACAGCTTGGATGAGAGCCCTGGGCCCCAGGCATGCACCTGTGTCCTGCTACAAAGACGGGCAACGGGGCAGGAGTGGCCACAAGTTGAGACACTGGACGTGTGCAAGTGTGTACGTGGGTGCCTGTGTGCTGCGTACATCAGTGAGGGTGAAATGTATGTTTTCTTCCTGTTCCCCAGGGAGTGGGGGGCCCTGAGGAAATTCGGGTCATGTCAGAGATGAAGAAGCTACACTGTCTTGGACATTCGAGGGGGTCAGGTGTCTGAGACCTCACACAGCAAAGGGCCAGAAGCCGTGGGTGAGGAGGCTACAGCTCCAGGGGCTCCCGCCTGTGCCTGCCTGCCTGGAACGCTCAGAAGCATCTCCACCCCTGCAGGGGCCCCTCCCACTGTCCCAGCAGGCACCCTCGTGGGAAGGTGTAGAGAGCTGGCACCTTGGCCCAGGGAGGGAACTCTTCAGGCTTACTTTTTCTTTTTTTTTTTCTTTTTTTCAGACAGTGTCTCACTCTGTTGCCCAGGCTGGAGTGCAATGGCGCAATCTCAGCTCACTGCAACCTCCAACTCCCGGGTTCAAGCCATTTTCCTGCCTCAGCCTCCTGGGTAGCTGGGATTACAGGCGTACACCACCACAGTCAGCTAAGTTTTGTATTTTTAGTAGAGATGGGGTTTCACTATGTTGGCCAGGCTGGTCTCGAACTCCTGACCTCAGGTGATCCACCCGCCTCCACCTCCCAAAGTGCTGTGATGACAAGTGTAAGCCACCACACCCAGCCGGGTTTCTGTAGGGCAATGACCTCGAGACCTCCCCTGCACACTGAAACAAGCGGGACAGGGTCTTCCGAGTCCATGCTCATCTCTGCACGCTGTGCCCAAGCCCCGCTCCACCCACCTGAGGATAGGACCTCTTTGCTCTCTGTGTTACCCTGGTCACAGCCAGAAGCCAGCATGAGGCACCAGCCACTGTCTGAGGACACGTGAACCTGCACTTCCAGCTGGTCATCTGCCCACACCTTCCTGTAAGAAAATGGCACACAGATGCCCGTGCACCTGTGCACACACATGCACACACACAGGTGCCCACACACAGGTGCACACACGCACACCCCTGAGCCTTGCAGCCAGTCTGCACATGCAGGGACCCTGTGTTGCTGTCTCCACACTCCCGCCAGGCCCAAGCTCAGGGAAGGGCTGGGACGTGTGACTGCTGCTGGCCCCAGTTCTTTTTTAATATGTGACGTGTCTGGACAACACAGAGCCCGATTTCATTAAAGATGCGACCAGGCCAGTCACGGCAGCTCACACCTGTAATCCGGGCACTTTGGGAGGTCAAGGCAAGAGGATTGCTTGAGCCCAGGAGTTTGAGACAAGCCTGGGCAACATAGCAAGACCCTGTCTCCACAAAAAATAAGTTCAGCCAGGCATGGTGGCGGGCACCTGTGGTCTCGGCTACTCAAGAGGTTGAGGTAGGAGGATGGCTTGAGCCTGGGAGGTGGAGACTAAAGTGAGCCATGATCGTGCCACTGCACCCCAGCCTGGGCAACAGAGCAAGACCCTGTCTCAAAAAATGTATATTTATTTTAAAAGAAGGCTGGTCGCGGTGGCTCACGCCTGTAGTCCCAGAACTTTCAGAGGCCGAGAAGCGTGGATCACCTGAGGTCAGGAGTTCGAGACCAACCTGACCAACATGATGAAACTCCATCTCTACTAAAAATACAAAAATGTAGCCGGGTGTGGTGGCGGACTCCTGTAAACCCAACTACTTGGGAGGCTGAGGCAGGAGAATCACTTGAACCAGGAGGCAGAGGCTGCAATGAGCCGAAATCATGCCACTTCACTCCAGCCCGGGTGACAGAGTGAGACTCCATCTCAAAAAAAATAAATAAATAAAAATAAACAAAAATTAGCCTAGGAGTTCAAGGCTGCAGTGAGGTATGATCACACTATTTCACTCCAGCCTGGGCAACGAGAGTGAAGAAGTGGGGAGTGGAGGGGAGGGGAGGGGAGGGGAGAGGAGGGGAGGGGAGGGGAGGACCAGCAGAGCGGGTTTCAGCCTCCTCACCAGCTGAGATTCAGAATTGCTCGAAACTCCTGCAGAAGGTTACACCAGCTTTTCTCTGCCAGTCTCCACCCACATCCCAAACGTTCTCCAAGAAGTGGAGGAAGAAGCTGAGGGTGGGTGGCCGGTGTCCCCTAAAGCCGCTGGGGCAGAAGGCGGGCTGTTCTGCCCCCAGTCTTATCGGCTTTCATAGGAGGAATGCGTTTTGTTCAATCCTGGATAGAGAAGACATTGCCGTTTGCTGAGATCCGGGTGCACCTGACATAGAAGAGGACGTGGTGCTCTGTGAGGTCCTGAGCTTCGAGGTTTGGACGAGGACTGGTGGGTGCCATTAACAGGGGGCAGATTCAGCCGGGTGTAAGAGTGAAGTTGGTTATCCAGCCTGGCAGGGGCTGTGAGAGAGAGGGCCCCCCGCCATTCAAGGTGTGCAGGGGGAGGCAGAGCTAACCTACCAGGAAGGCACCTGGCGAGACCAGGGTCTCCCCAGCTCCACATTTCCTGGTCCAGTTCCTTTATTGTTCAAAATTTTTTTTTTTTTTTTTTTTTTTTTTTTTTTTTTTGAGACAGAGTCTAGCTCTGTCGCCCAGGCTGGAGTGCAGTGGCCAGATCTCAGCTCACTGCAAGCTCCGCCTCCCAGATTTACGCCATTCTCCTGCCTCAGCCTCCTGAGTAGCTGGGACTACAGGCTCCCACCACCACGCCCGGCTAGTTTTTTGTATTTTTTTTAGTAGAGATGGGGTTTCACCGTGTTAGCCAGGATGGTCTCGATCTCCTGACCTCGTGATCTGCCCATCTCGGCCACCCAAAGTGCTGGGATTACAGGTTTGAGCCACCGCGCCCGGCCTATTGTTCAAATTTAAAATATGTTTGTGGCCAGGTGCGGTGGCTCATGCCTGTAATCCTAGCACTTTGGAAGGCCGAGGAGGGCAGATCCCTTGAGGCCAGGAGCTCGAGACCAGCCTGACCAACATGGCGAAATCCCGTCTCTACTAAAAAGACAAAAATTAGCCGGGCATAGTGGTGTATGCCTATAGTCCCAGCTCCTCGGGGGAGAAGTGCTTGAACCCAGGAGGTGGAGGGTGCAGGGAGCTGAGAACTGAGATTGCACCACTACACTCCAGCCTGGGCGACAGAGCGAGGCTCTGCTTAAAAAAAAAAAAAAGTGTTTATTCAGGCTGCTCTGCCTATGGAGTAGCCATTCTTTGTTTCTTAACTTTCTTAATAAACTTGTTTTCACTTGTTTAAAAAAAAAAAAAATGTGTTTGTGGCCGGGTGCGGTGGCTCACACCTGTAATCCCACCACTTTGGGAGGCTGAGGCAGGCAGATCACTTGAGGTCAGAAGTTCGAGACCAGCCTGGCCAACATGGTGAAATCTCATCTCTACTAAAAACACAAAAATTAGCTGGGCGTGGTGGTGGGCGCCTACAATCCCAGCTACTCGGGAGGCCGAGGCATGAGAATCACTTGAACCTGGGAGGTGGAGGTTGCAGTGAACCGAGATCCTGCCACTGCACTCCAGCCTGGGCGACAGAGCGAGACTACGTGTTCATTTCACAAGAGGGTGTCAGAGTATGGGGACCATAGCAAGAAGCTACCTTCAAGGGGGTATGGAAAATGACCTCTGACCCCCACGCTGACCCTAAATCCTCCATGCAGAGGACCAGGAAGGCAAGACAGAGGGTCACTGAGGGGGTCACCGAACAGGAGGTTTGGTGATGTAAGAGGAGGAGGCTTTGGAGGAAGCCAGTGGCCGGGATGGTGGCAGCCCACACTCAATTCCCTGGGAAAACGCAGCACCAGCCTCAGTGGTCGCTGCTGTATGGGGTCTTCCTGCCTCCATCAGCTACCCCATGACCCACAGGCTCTCTGCAGCCCAGGCCCGCCAGTGTGCCTCAGTGTGCCTCTCACGCTGCTGGCCCCTGGGGGCCACTCTCCTCTGCCCTGCAGCCGGGACCTGCACCCCACAGCATGTCTGGGCTGGATTGCTGTGACCCAGGGGCTCCCCGTGGGCCAGAAGCCTCCAGGACCCCAAAAAATGTCTGTGTTTCTGGATCCTCTCGGCAGAATGACTCGAGGCTCTGTCTTACTGGACCCAGCGGCTGGGCAATGTTTCAGGCTAGGCTGCGTGGGACAGATCCACCAGGCGGGGATGCTGGAGCCAGAGCATTGGCGGTGGGTACTGGGACCACTCCAGTTTCCCACAGCGAAGTCAGGCTGTGAGGCCCGGGGCTGTAGCACTCACCACCCCACGGGGTCGATCTTATACCAGAACTTTTTCTGTTCCATCATGTCCTTGGGCTCTGTCCCTTGGTGGGGGGATTCCTGGGTTAAAATGTTAGAAATGGTATCTCCAAGGTGCTCGGGACATCAGACAAAGCCCCACAGGCCCCAGCTGGAGCAGGGAGGTCCCTGGACACCTCATTCTCATGGCAGGTAAGGAACAGGAAGCCCGACATGGGCACACCCCAGCTCTGAGCCCTGAGGGACAGACAGTGGCTCTGTCATTCACAGACACAGTTCAGGCACCGCCCTGTTGGCTGCCCGGGGTGGAACCACTTCCTGGGGCTGCAGCGGGTTAATGCCAGGCCACGCCCTGGGCTGAAGAGGTTTCTCCTCAGAGCCTGGGTTTTTCCTCTCTCCTCCCCTCTGCCAATCTGGCCAGCGCTCCGAGAGTCGCACGAGGCTCCCGTCCCCCAGACTGCGGCTGGCGCTCAGCTGTTTGTCCTTTTTTCCAACTCTCCGCTTTTCCCTGTCCACGGCCTGAGGTCTAAGGCAGCCCCGAGGCCCAGCCTGTGCTCTCCTTTCCAGCCCTGCTGCTGGCTCTTCTAGAGGCTGGGCTGGGACCCTGGAGACCTGGGGCTGGCTTGGACCCACCCAGGCTGTGCAGAGACGGACAGAGGCAAGGCCAGGGATAGATGCTAAAACAGCCAGCAATGCTCCCACGAAGTGCCCTGGGCAAAGCCAGGGCTGGGTTCCTACTGACTGTGGGCCCTCTCCGGGTCACCGCAGCCTGGTCTCCCTTTCCCCATCTGGAAATGAGACAGATCATCATGACAATTCCTTCTAGCTCAGCCCATGACTTCAAAGAGCCATCCATTAAACCCTGGCGTGCCCATCAACACGTCTTTTCTCACATGCGCTGTCCTTCCCCACAAAGTCCTGTTTCCAGCCTCAGGCCACTTTCTCCTTAAAGGGTGACACCCATGGACGAGTACTCAGGGAGCCTGGCGTGCAGGCTGAGGCAGGGATGAAAGGGGCCCATAGGGGCCTGGCATGGTGGCTCACGCTTATAATCCTAGCACTTCGGGAGGCCGAGGCAGCCAGATCACGAGGTCAGGAGTTTGAGACCAGCCTGGCCAACATGGGAAAACCCTGTCTCTACTAAAAATACAAAAAATTAGCCAGATATGATGGCACACACCTGTAACCCCAGATATTCGGGAGGCTGAAGCAGGAGAATCACTTGAACCCGGGAGGCGTAGGTTGCAGTGAGCCTGGGCGACACAGTGAGATTCCGCCTCGAAAAGGAAAAAGAAAGGGGCTCGTAGGAACGGGGAAACTGAAGGAACCGTGGCCCTCTCACCAAGAGACAAGCACCCTTTTCTCAAATGTCCTGGGGGTCAGGGTTGGCTGGAGGAGAAATATCCCACAGGAGCTGATTTCTGAAGACACAAAATACCCACCCAGAGCCAGGCCTCAACCTCCCAGGGCAAGGGTGGCCCTGCCCACCCTGCGTCCACTCACCAGGACGCCCTGCCTGGTCCCCTTCCCAAAGCACCATTGGGGGGCTCTGGACTCCGGGAGAAGCTTCTGGAATGTCTGAGAACCAAACCAGTTTTCAATCAAACCTTTTAGAAGCCCAGACCACTTTCAGAGCCGGCCCCTTTTGAAACCCAACACGTCGAAATCCACTTTGCAAATCTGTGTCCCAACATTTTGAAACCAAAATTTCCTGGAAACCTACTGGAAGGGAAGACACGCTGGAAGAGAACCAGTCGGAACGGCAAAAACCGTTTCATCCAGATTGTTTTTTGAGTCCCCGGTTTTTTTTTTTTTTTTTTTCTGCAAACTGCTTTGAAATAAAAGCAGCTTCATCAAAGCCAGAGTTCCCACTATAATTTTTCTGGGAAGAACCTCAGATGATTGAATCAGGTTCGCAGAACTTGCTTGCTCTATGAGGACACACCAACTGTGAAGGAGCCCGGGGGGAGTGGGGGATTTTCGCTTTGCAGCCTCCCGCAGACTCTCCACCCAGCCATCTCCCAATGCCGTTGTCCTTGAGTGCCTGTAGGCGGAAAAACCCATTCCAGAACCATGCCTCAGAATCTCTCCGTCTTGGCCTGGCCCACAGTTTCCGAGCCTAACAGTTTCTTTCTGGCCTCTGAATGGGCTCTTTCAGCCTTGGTGCTGGCTGAGGCCAATGCCACAGAGTGAAGGACCCCAGTGAGCCCAGGAACAAGGCAGGCCAGGAGGGGACAGCTCAGAGGTTGGCACTTTGTTTTTTGTTTTTGAGACAGAGTCTCGCTGTTGCCCAGGTTGGAGTGCAATGGCGCCATCTTGCAACCTGCAACCTCTGCCTCCCAGGCTCAAGTGATTCTCGTGCCTCAGCCTCCCGAGTAGCTGGGATTACAGGTGCCCACCACCATGCCCAGCTAACTTTTGTATTTTTAATAGACATGGAGTTTCACCATGTTGGCCAGGCTAGTGCCAAACTCACGACCTCAGGTGATCCGCCTGCCTCGGCCTCCCAAAGTGCTGAGATTACAGCCATGAGCCACCGTGCCTGGCTGGTGTCATTTTCTTTAAAAGGCACCATCTATGACTTGAGGGAGAAACGATGAGCCCACCGGTGGACCCTCCGGAAACTACCCTGGCCTGGAGTTTGAGAATGGTGTCTCCCTCAGCATACCTGCCTGTCCGCTAGAGACCCAGCGGGAGGGAAGCAGCTCTGTCTTCATTCCTGTGCTTGTGTGTGGATTCAAGGAGGCAAACTCAGCTGCAGAGTCCCGACTGTGTGCTACCTGCCCACGCCATTTGTAAGAATTTTAAGTATTTTTGGTAATAATAAGAATTGAAATTCAATTCCTCCAAAATTTAAAGATAAATTACCACATGACCCTACACTCCTACTCCTAGGCATATACTCCAGAGCCACGGTCCCCAACCTTTTTGGCACCAGGGACTGGTTTCACCTGTGATCCCAGCACTTTGGGAGGCCGAGGCGGGTGGATCACCTGAGGTCAGGAGTGAGACCAGCCTGGCCAACGTGGTGAAACTGCGCCTCTACTAAAAATACAAAAATTGCCGGGCGCAGTGGCTCACACCTGTAATCCCAGCACTTTGGGAGGCCGAGGCGGGCGGATCACGAGGTCAGGAGATCGAGACCATCCTGGCTAACATGGTGAAACCCTGTCTCTACTAAATATACAAAAAAAAATTAGCCGGGCATGGTGGTGCGTGCCTGTAGTCCCAGCTACTCGGAGGCTGAGGCAGGAGAATGGCGTGAACCCAGGAGGCGGGGCTTGCAGTGAGCCGAGATGGTGCCACTGCACTCCAGCCTGGGTGACAGCGAGACTCCACCTCAAAAAAATAATAATAATAAACAAATAAACAAAAAAAATTAGCTGGGCATGGTGGCGGGCGCCTGTAATCCCAGCTACTTGGGAGGCTGAGGCAGGAGAATCATTTGAACCCAGGAATCAGGGGTTGCAGTGAGCCAAGATCGTGCCACTGCACTCCAGCTTGGTTGAAAGAGCGAGACTGTCTGGAAAGAAAGAAAAACAAACTGTTCCACTTCAGATCATCAGGCATTAGACTGTCATATGGAGAACCCTGGTGTGCAGTGTTCACAGTAGGGTTCCTGCTCCTATGAGAATCTAATGCCACCGCTGATCTGACGGGAGGTGGGGCTCAGGCAGGAACGCTCGCTCGCCTGCCGCTCGCCTGCCGCTCGCCTCCTGCCGAGCAGCCCCGTTCCTAAGGGGCCACAGGCCGGTATCGGTCCATCACCCGGGGGTTGAGGACCCTGCCCCAGAGAATTAAAAGCAGGGACTCGGCTGAGGGTGGCGGCTCACGCCTGTAATCCCAACACTTTGGGAGGCCGAGGCGGGTGGATCACGAGGTCAGGAGATCGAGACCATCCTGGCTAACACGGTGAAACCCTGTCTCTACCAAAAATACAAAAAAATTAGCCGGGCGAGGTGGCGGGCACCTGTAGTCCCACCTACTGGGGAGGCTGAGGCAGGAGAATAGCCTGAACCCGGGAGGCGGAGCTTGCAGTGAGCTGAGGTCGCATCACTGCACTCCAGCCCGGGCGACAGAGCGAGACTCCGTCTCAAAAAAAAAAAGCAGGGACTCGAACAGGTGTCTGCACGCCGGCATTCACAGCAGTGCTATTCACAAGAGCCGAGAGATGGAAGCCACCCAGGTGTCTGTGTGTGGGTGAATGGATGAAATGTGGTCTGTCCATCCAATGGGGTATCGTTCAACCTTAAAAAGGAAGGTGACTCTGACTACAACGTGAGTGAACCTTGAAGACATTACGCTGCATGGAAGAAGCCAGACACAAAAGGACAAATATTGTACAGATCCACTCACGGGAGGTCCCTAGTCAAATCCAGAGACAGGAAGTAGAATGGTTGGTGCCAGGGGTAGTGGGTGGGGTAGTGGGGAATGGGGAGCTAGTGTTTTAACGGGGACAGAGTTTCAGTTTTGCTAAGAGGAGAGAATTCTGGAAATGGATGGTGGTAATGGTGGCAGGCAACCTGAATGTGCTTAATGTCACTGAACTGTTCACTTAAAAATGGTGAAGAGGGTACATTTTATGTTGCATATATTTTAACCACAACTTTTAAAAGAATTGAAATTAACATCAATTAAAACCATTACCACCACCGCAATTCACCCAAGAAAACAGACTTAGAAGGTTAACCTTTTTTTTTTTTCTTATGAGAAACCCACTCTCCTAAACAGGATGGCCTTCTAATGATAAAATACAACACCTTTTTTTTTTTTTTTTTTGAGACGGAGTCTCGCTCTGTCGCCCAGGCTGGAGTGCAGTGGCGCAATCTCGGCTCACTGCAAGCTCCGCCTCCCAGGTTCACGCCATTCTCCTGCCTCAGCCTCCCGAGTAGCTGGGACTACAGGCGCCCACAACCGCGCCCGGCTAATTTTTTGTATTTTTAGTAGAGACGGGGTTTCACCGTGGTCTCGATCTCCTGACCTTGTGATCCGCCCGCCTCGGCCTCCCAAAGTGCTGGGATTACAGGCGTGAGCCACCGCGGCCGGCCTTTTTTTTTTTTTTTAAAGACAGGATCTTGCTCTATCACCCAGGCTGGAATACAGTGGTGCAATCATGCCTCACAGCAGCCTTGACCTCCCAGGCTCAAGCAATCCTCCCACCTCGGCCTCCCAAGTAGCCGGGACTACAGGTACCTACCGCCATGCACAGCTTTTTCTTTTAGCTTTTGTAGAGACCAGGTCCCACTATGTTGCCCAGGCTGGTCTTGAACTTCTGGGCTCAAGCAATACTCCTGCCTTGGGCCCCCAGAATGGTGGGATTATAGGCATAAGCCGCCTCCCACAGCCATATTCTTATCATTATTATTTAAATGAGTGAAGAAAGCATTTGCAAGGTTCCTATTCCAAATTTGCCTACAAGATGAACTCCAGCCCAGGGGCAGGAGACAGGCTGGAAGGCCGCTCCTCCCTGGGCCCCTGGGTCTGGGGTGAGCAGGTAGCAGCTCTGCTGTCTCCCTCCCCCATCCAGGCGGGCCTGGATGCCACCCTGACATCACAGGCCACATAGGGCTCCACACACTCCTCCCTCTCGCTCTGGTCTTCCCTCGGGCCCCGTGGGAATTCTCGAGTCAAGCCCAGCCGCCCCTGCTGACCCAGGGCAAGGCTCTCACGGAGCATGAGGCCGGCACGCTCTGAACCTCTTGAAACATTATAAGCAGAATATTGCCCCAGAGCCTGAGAGGCGCAGCCGTGTCTCTGCTAAGCAAGGATGGTGCTTAGAGAAGGAAAAGACAGGGCCTGGCCTTTTTTATTCTGGGATTTCGAAGTGCATTTAGACACACTAACTTATTACCATTCACGAGGTGGCAACTTCACACGGCCGGAAAAATGACGGCATAAGAAGTATCGTTGACTCCCAACCCCAAGACAAATCCAGAATGACACAGGATTGTGCAACCTCCAGACCTTTGTTCAAACAGCTTATTCTACCAGATAAACCTGAGCGGCGGCGTTCTTCTTGGCAGTTTCTCTTAAGTGTGAAGGTGAAATCCTATCTAAAATAGAAGGTGACTACAGGTATAAAACGCCACCTCCCAAATCAGCTTGCAGACCCTCCACTGTGGGTACCTCGGGCTGGCCCTACAGACCCACTCTGTCTTCTCTTCAGTGGCCCATCCCGCTCCTACTCACACCCAAGCCTCATCCGGGGTGCCCAGCTCCCATCATCCCAGGAAAGTCCGGGGCCCTCTGCCTTTCACTGAGTTCAGATCAAACACTACCCCAAAGAGCTGAGATAGAATTTTCAAATCCAATTCTCCAAACACACACTCTTGTATGCAAGCACAGACACATTTGCACGCACACTTGCATACACATACTCCGTCAGCTTCTAGCCAGCACTTCAAACCCCCAAACTGTAAATGCAAAAACACCCAGGTAGGCTGTGTTCATTTATCACTGTCAAAGTCAACCAACAGATCCTCATCAGATAAGTGTGACAGGACCGTTACAGTGAGCAAATGCTCTCCAGATGGCACCACGACAGCCACGGGAGTCATTTCAGGCATGCCTGCGGAATGGTGCCTTGGCTCAGATCAGCAGCGCCCACGGACAGACACGGAGAAGCCTTCAAACCAGGTGTCCTTTCCTCATTAACCTCCCCGTCAGAGATGCACTGAGAAATTACTCCTGCCAGGTGCGGTGGCTCACGCCTGTAATCCCAGCACTTTGGGAGGCTGAGGCAGAAGGAGCGCTTGAGCTCAGGAGTTTGAGGCAGCCTGGGTGACATAGCAAGACCCCGTCTCTACCAAAAATTTAAAAATTAGCCGGGCATGGTGGTGCCTGCCTGTAGTCCCAGCTACTTGGGAGGCTGAGGTGGGAGGATCACTTGAGCCCAGGAGGTCAAGGCTGCAGTGAGCTATGCTCATACCACTGCACTCCAGCCTGGATGACAGAAAGAAACCCTGTCACAAAAAAAAAAAGAAGAAATTATTTCCAAAGGGAAAAAAAATCACACATTCTCCAATTAATCTCTGCTGGTGAAACGGTATCCCAACAGCAGAGCCTCATCTATCCCTGGGCCCTGGCAGAGTAAGAACATGTTTCTAGGCCGGGCATGGTGGCTCAAGCCTGGAATCCCAGCACTTTGGGAGGCCGAGGTGGGCGGATCACGAGGTCAGGAGATCGAGACCATCCTGGCTAACCCAGTGAAACCCCGTCTCTACTAAAATACAAAAAAATTAGCTGGGCGTGGTGGCGGGCGCCTGTAGTCCCAGCTACTCTGGAGGCTGAGGCAGGAGAATGGCGTGAACCCGGGAGGCGGAGTTTGCAGTGAGCCGAGATCGCGCCACTGCACTCCAGCCTGGGCGACAGAGTGAGACTCCTTCTCAAAAAAAAAAAAAAAAGAAAGAAAAAGAAAAAGAACATGCTTCTAAAATCTCATGATGCTAAGAAATGGCTCGTGTCCAGATGACCAGTGCCCTGCATCCTCAGGCCACGCGGCTTCTCTCTTCACTGATGGAACTCCTTCAGCCCTAGTTTATCAAACACCAACGTATTAATGCAATTGTGCATGAGTCTAGAGCCTGTATGTGAAACGCTAGAAATCCAACCCGAATTAGCTGACGCGAGTGCAAATTCCTTGAGGCGCACAGCTGAGAAGCGCAGGTGGAACCGGCTGCAGGTACTCACCCCGTCCCGGCCCCCCATCTCGTGGCCCTTCCTCCCTCGGCAGTTGGTCTCAGTCCCGGGACAGCTTTTCCAGGTGGCCACAGCACTGTTAGCTTCCATCCCCTCCGCCTGCCAAAACTCCTTCCCAGGGACTCGCAGCAAAGGGCACTGGGTCTCAGGGGTCCAGGCTGGGAAATCAGCCCCACCCCGTATGAACCGTGGCGGGCAACGGCTCAGGTGCATCTGCCCTTGGGCCTGAGTGGGGAGGGCCTGGCTCAGCCCTCCCGGGCTAAGGGAGAGGGCGGAAGAGATGGGCTCCCTGACCAGGAGGAGGAATGCACGCAGGCAAAACACAACAGATGTGTGCAAGCAGTCACTCCAACATTCCGGAGAAACGTTTAAACACTTTTAGATTAATTACGTCCATGCAAGCCAAGCTTTCCCTTTTGATATTCTTAGGTTTGGTTGGGTAGAAAAGGATGTGTGGCTTATAAATCAGTGAGCAAAAATTACCCCTGGATAATGGGCACAGGAGCGCCCCAGCCTGGTCATGGCATCCTCGGGGCTGGGCGGTATCTGCAGCCTGTGTGATATTTAGGAGTCTGTTATTCTTCAGGGTAGGGCTGCCAGTGAGAACAGAGTGTCCCCAGCTCTCTGCCAAGAGTCTCAGCCACTCCCCGGGCTGCCTCCATCCAGGCGGGTGAGTACACGTGGAGGGAGCACCACCAGGAACCTGGGCTTCCTTTCAGAGACACTGGGGAGAAGACTCTAGGGATGTTGGTGTGGCTCCAGCATCCTGCCATAGGGAAACACCTGTCATCATGCTGAACCAACAGATCCAGGAAAGGTCCCCCCACCAAGGTACAACCAAGGCAGCTCACATCCAGGGACAGGCGCCCCAGGCAGCTCAGCTCAGGAGGGTCCCTCTGGGGAGACCTGGTCTGCACCAGGAAGCGGGACCACATGTTCACAAAATACACACGCCACCCACTTTGCTTGGACCCACACAAGGACAATGTCCACAGCTTCCAGCTCAGACAGCTGCTCCCATCCATGTCGCTGTCCCTCACGGGGACCAGGGCTTAGCCACCCTGCGTTAACTCTCTACCCCTGCAGCAGCCCTGCCAGCCTCTCACCTGAGGGCAGGAGACAGGGCGGGGAGAGAGAGGCGCGGCCACCCAGGACCCAATGAATGCAGCTGGTCTCGTTGGAGAATTTGCAGGAGGGAACATGGAATACAACTCCCACACTCTCTGGAAGAAGGAAACCAGAAAAATATCCCGGGGTGTGTGTGTGTGTGTGTGTGTGTGTGTGTGTGTATGCGTGTGTGTATGTGTGTGTGTGTGTGTATGTGTGTGTGTATATGTGTGTCTGTGTATCTGTGTGTGTGTATGTGTATGTGTGTATGTGTGTGTGCGTGTGTGTGTGTGCGCGTGCTTATGTGTGTGCGTGTGCGTGTGTGTTCCAATTCCTAAGTGGCAGAGCTAGGTTAAAGCTCCATCTTCACCAAACCACCCACCTCAGGGCACGGACGTACTCAGACCTCACTGGGAAGATAAACTCAAATCCTAACCCTTACCCTCCACCAGGACATAGGGGCCAAAAGCAAACCTGCGATATTTCCAATAGTCCAAATCAGTGGCAAGAGCGCTACAGCAAACTCCACTAAATATCCACTGGGGATTTTAAGTATCGGCGAATGAAGAAGCATGAGATGCTTTAAGAGGAAAGAGGAAGGGAGGCGTCACCCATACAACCGCAAGTCACACCTGTGTCAAATTCCTGGGGCAGATGGAAAACACACAGCATCGGATGCCGGGAGGCGAGTCCAGAAGCAGCCAGGCCGCCCAGCCCAGGCCTTGCCTGGCTGTGAACGGGCGAGGTGCCCTCCCACTGATTGGAAGTGCAGCCATCACACAAGAGACAGGGCTTTGTGACACGACTCCACACCCAACCAAGTCATTCTCATGACTGTGCTCCAAGTGTGGACGCAGCTGGAGGATGGGGGCCAACAGGGTAAAGGAGTTTTAAGTTTACAGTTAAATTTTCCAGTCATACAATGCCAATTTTTATAAAATGTATAATTTGCTGTGTTTCAGTGGAAAAAGAAAAAAACAGAGCCAAATGTCTCTACACAACGTGGTGCTGCACATCAGGGAAACAGCGAAGAATCGAAGGAAATGGGTTCTCCCTGCACACACCTCCCTCTCTTCCCAGAGACGCCTCCCCTCGGTCCAGCAGGCCCTTTTCTGCCTCTCCCATCTGGAGTCATCCCCACGGGCAGTGGCCCCAACCACGGCCCGGGAATCTGGGCAGGTGCATGGACGTGGGTGGTGTCTTCTCCAGGAACCCCTCCACATCCCTGCAAACACCCCAGATGGTCAGGAAAACCGACGCTCAGAGGAACCACACCGAGAACTGGGAATGCAGAAATGGAGGGGACGCGGGCCCCCCTCAGTGAGTGAACCGCCCAGCGGGTTCTGACATTTGTCTAAACATCCTATAAACAAACGCATCCTGAGGAGGTGCTCCAGCAGAGGCAGACGCCAAGGGCCACACCCAGAAGATGGAAAACAAGCCCTCAGCAGATTCACTGATGCCCTGTTCACAGCAGCGTTCGATTCACCTTCGCAGGAAGGCAGAAGCGAGCCAGTGTCCAACCAATGATGAACAGATAAACAAAGCTTGCCTCATCCACACAATGGGACATTATTCGGCCTCAGACAGGAAGTTAGTTCCGACACTTGCCAGGACACACATGAACCTGGAGGACACTGCATGACGTGAAGTACGTCAGTCCCAAAAGGACCGACACTGTGCGACTCCACTTCTATAAGGGAGCTCGGGCAGCGGAAATCAGAGAGGAGAAGGTGCTGCCTTCTACCAACGGGGAGGGAGTGCTGAACGGGGACGGAGTTTCAGTTTGGGAAGATGAGAAAGCTCTGGAGATGATGATGGTGATGGTGGCAGGACAGTGCACTTCACAATTGTTAAGATGGTATGTTTAAAATTAAAAATTTGATCATCATAAAAAATTGGAGGGGCCAGGTGTGATGGCTCAGGCCTGTAACCCCAGCACTGTGGGAGGGTGAGGCAGGAGGGTCACTTGAGTCCAGGAGTTTGAGACAAGCAGGGCAACACAGTGAGACCTCATCTCGGCTAAAAATAAAAAATTAGCCGGGTGGGCGGGCGTCACCTGTAACCCCAGCTACTTGGGAGTCTGAGGTGGGAAGATCACTTGAGCCCAGGAGGTTGAAGCTGCTGTGAGCTGTGGTGGCACCACTGTATTCCAGTCTGGATGACAGAGCAAGATCCTGTCTCCAAAAACAAAACAAAACAAAAATAAAAGAAAGTGAAGCTTCAGAAAGGAAGGCACGAGGTGTCTAATACAGTGGAGACCTGAGGCAGGCAGGCACTCAGCGGCCAAGACCCACACAAGCCCAGCTGAGCCTGGGAAACACAGGGACACCACACACAGGTGACACCGGGGAGACACCCCAGCTGAGCACGGCCAGCAACCAGGGACTGGGGCAGTGGCGACAAACACCACACACGAGGAAGACAGGTCAAGCAGGGTGCCCGACACCATGAAATGACTGCAACCGTCTCTCCAACTACAGCTTAGAAGCAGAAACAGCAAAGGAGTTTTAGCCAGATGTTTCCAGAGCCTCCTCTGACACTTTTACCAAGACGGGGCCCATCAAACCTGAGGGTTCAAGGTCAGTCATGTCCTTGAGGGTGAAGGCACTGGAGCTAAACCCACCAGAAAGCCACAGAGGCGGTCACATGGAGCCTCTTCTCAGTGACGCTGGGTACTGTCACCCAACATGGTCTAGAGATAAATGCCAACCCGCTCCACTCCTGCTAACTGTAAACGTCAACAGCCAGTTTGCGTTCTATTTTATTGATTTAATCTCCCTATCTACCTATCTATCTTCTGTCTATTTAGAAACAGGGTCTCGCTCTGTTGCCCAGGCTGGAGTGCAGGGGCACGATCATAGGTCATTGCAGCCTTGAACTCCTGGGCTCAAGCTATTCTCCTGTCTCAGCCTCCTGAGTAGCTGGGACTACAGGTGTGCACCATCACATCTGGCTAATTTTCTTATTTTTTGTAGACACAGGGTCTCGCTATGTTGTCCAAACTGATCTTGAACTCCTGGGCTCAAGTGATCCTCCTCAGCCTCCTGAGTAGCTAGGTTTACAGATGTGTGCCACCACGCCCTTTTTTTGTAGAGATGAGGTCCTTGCTACCTTGCCCAAGCTGGTCTTGAACTTCTGGGCTCAAGTGATCTTCCCACCCCAGCCTCCCAAAGTGCCAGGATTGCAGGCATGAGCCACCGTGCCCAGCCTTAACAGCCATAATGTGTTCATTAATATTTATTTATGGCCGGGCGCGGTGGCTCAAGCCTGTAATCCCAGCACTTTGGGAGGCCGAGGCGGGTGGATCACGAGGTCAGGAGATCGAGACTATCCTGGCTAACATGGTGAAACCTCGTCTCTACTAAAAATACAAAAAACTAGCCGGGTGTGGTGGCGGGCGCCTGTAGTCTCAGCTACTTGGGAGGCTGAGGCAGGAGAATGGCGTGAACCCGGGAGGCGGAGCTTGCAGTGAGCCGAGATCACGCCACTGCACTCCAGCCTGGGAGACACAGCCAGACTCCGTCTCAAAAAAAAAAAAAAAAAAAATTATTTATATATTTATTTATTTATTTATTTTGAGAAGGAGTCTCACTCTGTCACCCAGGCTAGAGTGCAGTGTCGCGATCTCAGCTCACTGCAGCCTCTCCATCCTGGGTTCAAGCAATCTTTCCACCTCACAACTCCCGAGTAGCTGGGACTACAGGTGCATACCACCACGCCGGACTAATTTTTTTTTTTTTTTTGTATTTTTAGTAGAAACAGGGTTTCACCATGTTGGCCAGGTCTCAAATTCCTGACGTCAAGCGATCTTCCTGCCTGCGCCTCCCAAAGTGCTACAATTACCTGCCTGAATCACCCACCCGGCCTCAACAGCCATAATATAAACTAGACACTAATGGGAACAGCTGGAGTTAGAACTCCTGCTTCTGTAACTGACCGGTTTACCTCTGACTTGATTTCAAACAGGAAACCCCGAAGATTGACCTTTTCAAGTACAACACTTAACTTTCCCTCTGGAAGGATTCGTCAGCTACCGTTTTAAAAATAGACAAGTTCGGCCTGACTTCAAGTGCAGGCCCCGCCCTCCTCCTGAGTGGCCAGAGCCCTGGAGGCAGCTCCCACAGCCTCAGCATCCCCTCCCGGCGCCCACGTGCTCAGACAGAAACCACAGGAGCTGGCGGGCGGGCAGAGGGGAGATTTTACTCCAGCATTCCCTTCCACGTTTCGTATTAAATATCTGAAATATATTAATCTTAAAAAACAATATCGACACAGTACTCAATGGATAGAGGCAGTGGAGTAAACAAGAAGCCCAGATTGCAACATCGTAGGCCATAAAAAAACTGGAGTGCGACTGCGGCAGGTTCCGGGCACGCGGGGAAGGGCGCTGCGGAAGCTTTCAGTCTCGGAGGAGGTTTTCGGGCTTGGGGTAGCCGAAGAGAACAAAGTCGGCCTCGTAGAGTTTGTACAGCTGCTGCCTCCAGGCCAGGGGGATCTTGGCGAACCAGTCCTCCTCCCAGCTGCTGGCGGTCCTGTTCCGGTAGCTCGGGGGGAAGCGGAGGTGCCGGTCCACCTGGAGCAGCTGCAGCAGCTGCGCGGCGTCCTCGTCCAGCGTCTCCAGCTTCCCCACGAAGTCGTAATCGATCTGGCACGGGTGGCAGAGGCGGTACACCTGCCGCCAGTGCTCGTTGAAGGGCGCCAGCTTCTCCGTGTGCGGGTCCAGCAGGTACTGGATGAAGTTGGCGAAGGACACCTTGAGGCCGGCGCGGAAGGCCTCGCGCGCCGAGGCGGGCAGGCTGGTGTGGTTGGCGTACAGCCGCAGCATGGGCACGGCGAACTTGCGGTAGAACTCCTCGTTCTCCAGCTCGAACTTGCTGCGGAAGGCGGAGATGAGGCGCACGAAGGGGTCGCGCACGAAGAGGAACTTGGTGTACTTCTTGAGCTTGACCTTCATGAGGTGGCGGGAGAGCTTCCCGTAGCGGCGCCAGAACTTGTTGAAGGTCAGGTGCGCGCTGGCGTTGTGCACATGCTCACGGGGGATGCGCAGCGGGTCGCGGTAGGGCACGCCGCGGTGCAGCAGGCTCCCGCTCAGCACGATCATCACACGCTTCCAGTTGGTGCAGGCCACCTTGGGCACGTAGCAGTAGATGGCGCCGTGCCGGTCGTCCACGATCAGGTGGCTCAGCTCCGAGTTGGGGATGTCATCGAACGCGCGCTCCTTGGTGGGGAAGGCCAGGCTGGAGTTGGCGCAGAAGCCCCGCAGCACGCTCCTCCGCTCCGCCTGCTGCCGGCCCTGGTCCGGGCTGCGCCGGGCGTCGCGCGGGGACCAGTCGTAGCCTCTCACGCTCTCCTCCATGCTCCCCGGCGCGGGCGGCTGCTCCGTCTCCTTTCTGGGAAGGTCGCTCTGCTTCACGCTGGCACCGAGAAACTTGTCCAGAAACTCGTCGACGTCGGAGTCGGCCGTGAGCTCCCTGTCCCTGTCCGGCCCGGGCGTGGGCAGCGGCGGCCCGGCGTGCGGCCTGGAGAAGGACGTGTGCAGGTAGAAGTGCGCGGCGCCCGCGCTGTCCCAGTACACGATGATCAGCAGGATCATGAACGCCGACCCCAGCACCAGCCACAGCCGGAACAGCCGGGCCTTGGTCATCCTGCCCCGGGTGGGCCGGGCCCTCTCCGGGCCTCTCACTTCAGCTTCCTGCAGAGCCGGGGCATCCTGCTGGGAACCTGCAGAGGCAGTGACGCACTAGTTAATGACTGAGGTGTCCTGGGGCTCCTACTCCTGCCTTCTCATCGGTGGGGGACTCCGAGCTCCTGATATCAGGAGCACTGATATCAGCTCCCCTCCAGAGGGGCTGGAGGCTGAGGTCAGCAGTGCAGGGAGTCTACACATCCATGTGGCCGAGCACCAATAATGACCCTGGACGCCAAGGCTCAGGTGCTTCCCTGGCTGGCAGTACTCCACACGGGCTGACACTCACCACCACTGGGAAAGTAATGCTGCTCACAACTCCCAAGGAGAGGACGCCTCTCAGGGAGTGGAGACCAGCTCCAGGTGTGAGCCCCCCTGGACTCTGCCCTCTGCAACTCTTTCCAAGGCTGATTTTTTTTTTTTTTTTTTTTTTTTTTTTTGAGACAGAGTCTCGCTCTGTGGCCCAGGCTGGAGTGCAGTGGCGTGATCTCAGCTCACTGCAAGCTCCACCTCCCAGGTTCACACCATTCTCCTGTCAAGGTTGATTTTAATCTTCGAATCCATCTCCTTTTCCTATAATAAACCATAACCACAAGAGTAACTGCGATCAGGGAGCTCTGTAATCTTTCCAGCAAATCATCAAACCCGACAGTGGTCTCAGGGACGCCTGCATTTGCTATTGGTATCATAAGTAAGAGGGGTCTTGGGAACCGTTCCTTAACTTCACAGTGACCCAACAACAGGAAAATTGTTTTGGCAACACCCACTTTACTTAAGTCGAATGCCAACGGAAAAACTGCACCCCACAGCTTCATCAGGGCCACGCTGAGAGCTGACCTTCCACACCACCCTGGCTTCCCAAAAGTAGGTGGCACATTCCCGTTCCCCTGCCAGGCACCAGGGGGTTTTGGTGGGGCTGAGGAGAGAGCTGATCCCCCTTCCTCTGCCCATGGAAGTAGAGGTGCTTCCTCTGTCCGTCCCATCAGTGTGGTCCTGCAGGGAGCTAAGCCTTGACCCCACCTGGCATCCACAAGGTGGAAGGAGATGGTGTGAGGCAGGGGAGTCCACACTCTGACTCCCTCTCCCCTGGCCAGGTCAGGGCCCAGTGGGAGGTGAACTCCAACTCTACCCCACCCCTACCTGGCACCCATGACATGGCGTGAGGTGGTTAGAGGAGGGGCAAGTTGGCCCTCTACTTTCTCACCTCCTCTCTCCTGGGAATGGAAAACATTAATCATGCAAACATTAATGAAATGAAAGCAGGAGTGGCTATCTTTAATACCAGATGAAGCAAACTTCAGAAGGAAGGAAACTACTAGAGACAAAGGGACATTACATAATGACATAATAATCCCAAACGTGTATGCACCAAACAACAGAGCCTTGGCCGGGCACAGTGGCTCAAGCCTGTAATCCCAGCACTTTGGGAGGCTGAGACGGGCGGATCACGAGGTCAGGAGATCGAGACCATCCTGGCTAACATGGTGAAAACCTGTCTCTACTAAAAAATACAAAAAAACTAGCCAGGCGAGGTGGCGGCGGGGTGCCTGTAGTCCCACCTACTCGGGAGGCTGAGGCAGGAGAATGGCATAAACCCAGGAGGCAGAGTTTGCAGTGAGCCGAGATCCGGCCACTGCACTCCAGCATGGGCGACAGAGCGAGACTCCATCTCAAAAAACACAAAACAACAACAACAAAAAAAAAACCAGAGCTTCAAAATACAAAAAGCAAAAATCGATAGAGCTAAAGAATAGACAAATCCACAGTTATGGCTGGAGACTTCAACACTTCACTCTTGATAACTGCAAAACTACTAGGCAGAAAATCAGCAAGGATACAGAAGAAGTCAACACCAGCAACCAACAGGGCCTAACCGACATACGTGGAACACTCACCTACAAGAGAACATAGTTTTTTCTAAGTGTCCACAAAACATTCACCATGGCAGACCAAACCTCAACTAATTTAAAAGAATTGAAATCTTGACAGGGCACAGTGGCTCACACCTATAATCCCAGCACTTCAGGAGGCTGAGGCAGGTGGATCACTTGAGATCAGGAGTTGGAGACCAGCCTGGCCAACATGGTGAAACCCTGTCTGTACTAAAAATACAAAATTTAGGCTGGGTGCGGTGGCTCATGCCTGTAATCCCAGCACTTTGGGAGGCTGAGGCAGGTGGATCACCCGAGGTCAGGAGTTCAAGACCAGCCTGGCCAACATGGTGAAACCCCGTTTCTACAAAAAAAAAAAAAATGCAAAAATTAGCTGGGCATGGTGGCAGGTGCCTGTAATCCCAGCTACTCAGGAGACTGAGGCAGGAGAATCGCTTGAACCCAGGAGGCAAAGGTTGCAGAGAGCCGAGATTGCACCACTGCACTCCAGCCTGGGTGACTGAGCGAGACTCCATCTCAAAAAAAAAAAATAAAAATGAATAAATAAATAAAAATAAAAGAATTGAAATATTTCAAGAGTTTTCTAGCTATAAAGGAATAAAACTAGAAATCAGTAACAGAAAAGACAACAGGAAAATCCACAAACACAAATTCCTGGAAAATAAATGACACACTTCTAAATAATGGCAAAGGAAAAATTTAAAGTACATAGAACAAAATGAGGATGAAAATACAACATATGTTACAGTCACTGTGGTGCCAAGAGCATTAGAAAGCAGAAGAGGCCGGGCACGGTGGCTCTCATCTGTAATCCTAGCACTTTGGGAAGCAGAGGCGAGAGGATGCCTTGAGCCCAGGAGTCCAAGACCAGCCTGAGCAACATGGCAAAACCCCATCTCTATAAAAAATGCAAAAATCTGCCATGCATGGTGGCATGTACCTGTAGTCCTAGCTACTCTGGAGGCTGAGGCAGGAGGATCACTTGAGCCCAGGAGGTCAAGGCTGCAGTGAGCTGAGATCGTGCCACTGCCCTCCAGCCTTGGTCTTGGCAAGACCAAGACCCTGTCTCAAAAGAAAAAAAAAAAAAAAAAAAAAAAACCAACCCACCAACAAAAAAAACCCACGAATTATCTTTATCAAGAACAAGACAAGGAATGAAATTATAGATCCTGCAGCCATTGAAAGGATAAGGAACTACTACAAACAATTTTATGCCCACAAATTTAGCAACTTAGATGAAACAGACCAATTCCTTGACAACCACAAACTACCAAAATGAATAATCCTATACTAATTAAAGAAACTAAATTTGTAATGTAAAAGCGCCTTAAAAAGAAATCTCTGGGCCCAGATGGTTTCACTGAAGAATTCTATCAAACACTCAAAGAATAACAACATCAATTTTATACAATCTCTTACAGAAAGGAGAAGAGAGGACACGTCCAACTCATCATTCTAATACCCAAACCAGTGAAAACCAGTACCAAAAAAAAAAAAAAAAAAGACGCTGGGCGCAGTGGCTCCCGCTTGTAATCCTAACACTTTGGGAGGCCGAGGCAGGTGGAACGCCTGAAGTCAAGGAGTTCAAGACCAGCCTGGCCAACATGGCAAAACTCCGTCTTGTAGGGAGACCCCCTGAAACTATTGCTACGGAATAAAAGGTGAAATGCCCCTGATTATTGTAAATACAAAATTGCATGCAGGACTGTGTAAAGACAATGCCAGGCTGGGCTGCCAGAATGAGCCAACAGCATGTGATTTGCTTCCCCCTGCAGAGAGCCTATGAACAGACGTGCAGTCAGGGAGGTTTTCACATCACCAAGACTCCTATCCCAGAAAAGCAGATGTTCATAGCTCTGGGAATGGATGTGACCCTTGAGGGGAGCCTATAAACGGACGTGTGTCCATATGGATGAGATAAATGCCCTCATCTTGCCATGGCTCTTCTAGGCCTCTTTAGGGTTAAGGCATACTCCCTTCTGAGAATTTCTGGTCTAAGCTGTTGTCTAGCTTCATGTGCTGTTTCTATGGATTGTTGGTAACCAGCTTTTGCTGCAACTGTTACTGCTGATTAATATCTTGCTAATCATAGGCTATGGAAAGACTGTGTTTCTGTTTTAAGGCTTTGTTAGAAATTACTGATGCACACACTATATTGTAAATTCTTATCTCTTTATACTGTACTTCTGCATACAGCTGTTACGTTAAAGAATTGGTTCATCCCCATGTGACCATCTCACCTCATAATCAAATGACCCTAAATCCCTCACTAACCTACCCCCGCCCTCACTACACTTAATAATAAAGGCTGGTATGTCCAGTGCATTGTTGGCACCGTGCGACCAGAAGGTGGTGACCCCCCTGGACCCAGCTTTCACTATCTTGTGTCTGTTATTTCTCAACCTGCTGATCTGCCTGGGAACAAAGAAAGAGCCCCGTTGCACTGCGGGCTGCTGGCCAGATCCTGCAATGCCGTCTCTACTAAAACATACAAAAAATTAGCTGGGCGTGGTGGTGGATGCCTGTAATCCCAGCTACTCGGGAGGCTGAGGCAGGAAAATCGCTTGAACCCGGGAGGTGGAGCTTGCAGTGAGCCGAGATCGTGCCACTGCACTCCAGCCTGGGCGACGGAGCGAGACTCCATCTCAAAAAAAAAAAAAAAAAAAAAAAAAAGAGAAAGCTACAGGCCAGTATCACTTATGAACTTGGATGCAAAAATGCTCAAAATATTAATACACCAAATCCAGCAGTGTATAAAAAGAACCATGACATAGTGGCTCACGCCTGTAATCCCAACACTTTGGGAAGCCGAGGCAGGCAGATCACGAGGTCAGGAGATGGAAACACGGTGAAACTCCGCCTCTACTAAAAATACAAAAAATTAGCTGGGCGTGGTGGTGGGCTCCTGTAGTCCCAGCTACTGGGGAGGCTGAGGCAGGAGAATCACTGGAATCCAGGAGGTGGCAGTTGCAGTGAGCCAAGATCGTGCCACTGCACTCCAGCCTGGGTGACAGAGTGAGACTCTGTCTCAAAAAACAAAAAACAAACAAACAAAAAAGAATCATGGCATGACCAAGTAGGGTGTGCAAGAATGGCTCAACATTCAAAAATCAACCATGCAATCTATCATATTAACAAGCTAAAAAATAAACTCCTACAGGAAGCAACAACAAAACCCATATCCATTCACTATGAACACTCTCAGCAAACTTAGAAAGGAGGATATCCTCAACTTGATAGGGCATCTACAGAACCCTACAGCTTACCCTTTTTCTGTCATCTCTGTGCGGGGGGTGGAATGGGAGGCCCAAACTGTGTTGAACTTTTTGTCCTCAAACAAATGTGTTAACTTTTTTTTTTTTCTCCGAGACAGAGCCTTGCTCTGTCGCCTAAGCTGGAGTACAGTGGCACAATCACAGCTCAATGCAGCCTTGACCTCCTGGGTTCAAGTGATCCTCCCTCTCAGCCTTCCAAGTAGCTGGGACTGCAGATACAGAGCACTGGGCCCAGCTAATTTTTAAAAATTTTTTACAGAGCTGTGGTCTCACCATGTTACCCTGGCTGGTCTTGAACTCCTGGGCTCAAGCAGTCTGGCCACCACCTCAGCCTCGCAAAGTGCTACGACTTTCTTAAACTGAGTATTTTTTCATTTGTATGTCTCTCTCTCTCATTTTTTTTTCTTTTGTGAGACAGAGTCTTGCTCTGTCACCCAGGCTGGAGTGCAGTGGCACGATCTCAGCTCACTGCAACCTCCGCCTCCCGGGTTCACGCCATTCTCCTGCGTCAGCCTCCTGAGCAGATGGGATGACAGGTGCCCTCCCTGACACCTGGCCAATTTTTGTATTTTTAGTAGAGACGGGGCTTTACCATGTTGACCAGGCTGGTCTCGAACTCCTGACCTCAAGTGATTCACCTGCCTCAGCCTCCTAAGTGCTGGGATTGCAGGCGTGAGCCACCGCGCCTGGCCTGTATGTCTCTCCTATCATTCTTGTATGTTACATTTTTTAATATTAGCAACAATCTGCGTGAAAACAAAAACAAACAAAAAAACTCACAGCTAACCTCATATTTAAGGGTGCAAAAGGGAGTACCTTACCTCTAAGACCATGACAAGGCGAGGACGTCTGTCTACCTGCCCCTGCCTCGTCATCAGTAGACACCTACTCATCCCCAGCTCAGCAAAGCCTTTCCCAACTGGTCAGATCCCAGACTATGCAGTCTCCGTCGATCCCGTCGGTAACTGTGTACTTATTTGGGGTGTGCATTTTTAATTAGTCCCGCTCTCGCTCACACAGCCGGGGAGGGTGGGCTCCGTCTGGTTGTGCTCACCACATGCAGGCACGTGGTAGGGTGCAGTCAATACTGGGTGAATGTCAGGCTCAGAGGCCCCCATCACATCAGCCTGGCTCTGAAGCCCCTTGTGACCAAGCCCCTGACGTTCCATGCCAGGAACTCTCCTGGGGTATTCCTGGGCCACCTTCCTGCCTTGGCTTCTTGCTAAGGACGTTGGTTCCATTACAGAAATGAGTCCCAGCCTCTGAATATTTGTCCCCACAGCCAGCTGTGCTCTTCTCACTGCCAGTCCCTCTGCACAGTGCCCATCTACCTACTTCCATCCTGGACTACACAGGTCCCCAGAGAGGCCCCGCTGATCGAGGGAACCCCGTGGTCCCCAGCCTGTCTCTCCCTCCAGCCTCCTGCCTTCTGCCAGGCCCTTCCCCCAGAGGGTCTAACCCCTGACCCCGGGCACCTCTGCCGCCGCCACCAGAGTGTAGGCTCCCCCAGAATCTGCATTCAGAAGATAACAGCCTGGAAAGACAAAAAGTAAAGCTGAAGATAAATAAGAGATGGAAACGTATACTGGGAGAAGTGGTAGGTTCTCCACCCAAAAACACAAAGATCAAATAGACAGGATGGGAGAAGACCTGCAAGTTGGATACAACAGGAAAAGGGGACAAGCAGTGCTATTTTGCATTTGAACACACACACAACTGCAGATGTGGGCCCCCTGCACCTGCCCCGTGTGTGGGCCTTACAGGTGACTCACCACCTGTGCGCACAACGCTCCTGAGCCCTCAGCCACATCCAGAAACAATGGCGGCCACAGGGCATGGATCCCCAGAGGCACCCGCCTCTGCCAGAGGCCAGATCCTGTCTCTTTCTTTCTAGATGTTTGAGCAGGGGCATCTCATAGCCCCGTTCATGGGTGGAGGGTAAAAGGTGAACATAAAATGCATCCATGTTCACTGGCTGTGACCTGGCAGTCTGGGGTTTCTGGAAGAGCCCAACAGTCTGGACCCCTCTCTCCTGACACTTACCCTTGTCTGCACTGTGGTTGTGTCCACACCTGTCTTCACCCACATGCTGACTAAGCGCAGTCCTCACTGGGGTGGGGGATTTTGTTTGTTTTTTTGAGACGGAGTCTTGCTCTTGTTGTCCACGCTGGAGGGCAGTGGCACAATCTCGGCTCACTGCAACCTCCGCCTCCCGGGTTCCAGTGATTCTCCTGCCTCAGCCTCCTGAGTAGCTGGGATTACAGGCATGTGCCACCATGCCCGGCTAATTTTTGTATTTTTAGCAGAGATTGGGTTTCACCATGTTGGCCAGGCTGGTCTTGAACTCCTGACCTCAGGTGATCCGCCTGCCTTGGCCTCCCAAAGTGCTGAGATTACAGGCGTGAGCCACCACGCCCGGCCTGGAGCAGGGTCTTGCCTTCTCTTCCCACTCCTCCACGGGGGCACCCTGATTACAGCAGGCTCTAGCCAGCGCTCAGTGTCTCTTTTCCCATAGCACCTTATGGAAGGGGAGCGCTGGGGGAGCTGGGGTTGCTCAGGACGAGAAGCATTTCTGTTGGTGCCTCAAACTCTTGAAGGGCTGTCACAGAGGAGGGGAGCAGGCTTGTCCTCTGCAGCTTCAGAAGACAACTCTCGGACACCAGGGTCAGCCCAGTGAACCAACAGATACGCTAATGAGTTAAGTGGCCAAAACCCATAGTGAGATCTCTATTCCTGGGCACATCCCAGCACAAACAGGCGGATTGCCCCTGGGAGTCTTCTAGGGCAGAGTCTCGCACTGGGGGACCCTCTTGGACTTCTCCCAGCGTTAGCTTCTTGGAGTTTATATGCCTCACACGCACTGGACTGGACTCTAAAAGACACTGGGCCTGGCCCTTCACAGATTCTCATTAAATGAACCTCAAAGTTCATGAGGTTGAAATGCAGCTGCACTCTCCATCCACCTCTGCAACTTCTGTGGACTCTTAATTCATGTTCTTTCTTTATATTCTTTAGAGTCAGGGTCTCACCCTGTTGCCCAGACTACAGTGCAGTGGCATGATCATGGCTCACTGCAGCCCCAACTTCCTGGCTTGTCCCAAGAAGCTGGGGCCATGGGTGCACACCACCACACCTGGCTCATTTTAAAAATTCTTTTGTAGAGACAGGATCTCCCTATGTTGCCCAGGCTGCTCTTGAACTCCTGGGATCAGGTGATCTTCCCACCACAGCCTTCCAAAGTGTCAGGATTACAGGCGTGAGCCATTGTGCCCAGCCTTTGTTAATCAATTAATTTTGAAATACAGTCTTGCGCTGTTGCCCGGGCTGGAGAGCAGTGCTGCAATCTTGGCTCACTGCAGCCTTGACCTCCCAGGAACCTCAGTTCCCCAAGTAGCTGGGACCATAGGCGTGTGCCACCTTGCCCAGCTAATTTTTGTATTTTGGGTAGAGACGGTGTCTTGCCATGTTGCCCAGGCTGGTTTTGAACTCCTGGGCTCACGTGATTTACCTGCCTGTGCTTCTGGCATGAGCCGCCGCGCCTGGCTTCTTAATTCATGTTTTCAATGGCAAGAGTAATAAGGTAAGTCATAGTGAAAAGGTCGGTGCACAGAGGGTGGTGGGCTTCCACATGAAAGGGGCTGGCATGATTCTCAGACAGAGAAAAGGACGCCCTCTGCCTACTGCCCCCTTCACCCAGTGCTTCCTGGACCCGATGAAGGCAGAGAAGCCCAGCATCCAGCAGACTCCAATCTGGAGGGGCAGATCACGCCTCCTCCCGCCCTGCGGCCTGCAGTGCACCAGCGTCACGCACAGCTAATACATGTGTCAAACCTGAGACAGGTAATGACCCGCTACAGAAATCACGAAAACACGAGGATCAGAGGGCCTGCTGCTGTCTCTCCATGGCCCCCGCCGCATTCCCCGCCTGCCCTCCCGGTGTGTTCAGGGTGTGAGTGGGACGAGAACAAGCAGGCCTGTACCAGCTTTCAGTACCCTCTGAACGGTTAGAACCACACGATGTTACAGCCTATTTTTTTACTTTTTGTTTTTTATTTTTTTTGAGACGGAGTCTTGTTCTGTCGCCCAGGCTGGACTGCAGTGGTGAGACCTTGGCTCAGTACAGCCTGTACCTCCCAGGTTCAAGGGATTCTCAGGCCTCAGCCTCCCAAATAGTTGGAACCACAGGCACGCATCATGCCCGGCTAATTTTTATATTTTTAGTAGAGAGGGGCTTTCTCCATGTTGGCCAGGCTGGTCTCGAACTCCTGGCCTCGAGTGATCCAAGTGCCTTGGCCTCCCAAAGTGCTGGAATGACAGGCATGAACCACTGCAGCCTTTTTTTTCTTTTTTTTTTTTTTGAGACAGAGTCTCGCTCTGTCGCCCAGGCTGGAGTGCAGTGGCCGGATCTCAGCTCACTGCAAGCTCCGCCTCCTGGGTTCACGCCATTCTCCTGCCTCAGCCTCCCGAGTAGCTGGGACTACAGGCGCCCGCCACCTCGCCCGGCTAGTTTTTTGTATTTTTTAGTAGAGACGGGGTTTCACCGTGTTAGCCAGGATGGTCTCGATCTCCTGACCTTGTGATCTGCCCATCTCGGCCTCCCAAAGTGCTGGGATTACAGGCTTGAGCCACCACGCCCGGCCCCTGCAGCCTATTTTTAAAACTAGATCCTAAGTACCTGTGCTGTCCAAGTTTTCAGGACCACCCCTCTCAAGGATGTGTAACAGTCAACAGTTTCTTGAGATGACAGTGAATGAAACCACATTAAAAAAAAAAAAAAAAAAAGGTTTTCTGAAGGCTAAGAAAGTAGCAAAGTGGGGCCGCACACTGTGGCTCTCGCCTGTAATCCCAGCACTTTGGGAAGCCAAGGCAGGCGGATCACAAAGTCAAGAGATCGAGACCAGCCTGGCCAACATGGTGAAACCCCATCTCTACTAAAAATACAAAAATTAGCTGGGTGTGGTGGCGCGTGCCTGTGGTCCCAGCTACAGGAGAGGCCTCAGCCTCTCTGTACGCAGGAGAATCACCTGAACCCGGGAGTCGGAGGATGCAGTGAGCCGAGATCACACCACTGTACTCCAGCCTGGTGACGGAGCAACACTCCATCTAAAAAAAAGAGGCCGGGGGCAGTGGCTCACACTTGTAATCCCAGCACTTTGGGAGGCTGAGGCGGGTGGATCACCTGAGGTCGGGAGTTTGAGACCAGCCTAACCAACATGGTGAAACCGTCTCTACTAAAAATACAAAATTAGCTGGGCGTGGTGGCGCATGCCTGTAATCCCAGCTACTCCGGAGGCTGAGGCAGAAGAATCACTTGAACAAGGGAGGCGGAGGGTGCAGTGAGCCGAGATCGTGCCATTGCACTCCAGCCTGGGCGACAAGAGAGAAATTCCATCTAAAAGAAAGAAAAGAAAGAAAGAAAAGAAAGAAAGAAAGAAAAGAAAAGAGAAAAGAAAAGAAAGAGAAAGTAGCAAAGGGGAAAAGTTAACATGTCAAACAATTTGAGAGGGAAGTTGCCAATTAAGATGAAGACTAACGAGGAGAGTGAAGCTTCAGGACGCTCAGTCACATCGCTGACATAGGCAGACGCCAGAGGCCAGGGATGCTGCCGCCGTCCACGAATTCTGTACGTAAGAACTAGATAAGGGCGTTACTGAGCCAGCCTAACCACTTCTGCTTTTTTTTCAGCCAAGAAGCATTACATACACACAACCGATGCCAGCGACTACATCATTTTATAAAACCTATGACTGGCCGGGCGCAGTGGCTCACGCCTGTAATCCCAGCACTTTGGGAGGCCGAGGCGGGCGGATCATGAGGTCAGGAGATCGAGACCATCCTGGCTAACACGTCTCTACTAAAAAAATACAAAAAATTAGCCGGGCGCAGTGGCAGGTGCCTGTAGTCCCAGCTACTCGGGAGGGTGAGGCAGGAGAATGGCGTGAACCCGGGAGGCGGAGCTTGCAGTGAGCAGAGATCGCGCCACTGCACTCCAGCCTGGGCCACAGAGCCAGACTTCATCTCAAAAAAAAAAAAAAAAAAAAAAACTATGACTTTTTATTGATAACTTAATAAGACTTCAGTTTAATTACAAGGAAAATATTTTAGGATTATAACTATATATTAATAATATATTTTTGGGCCAGGTATGGTGGCTCATGCCTGTAATCCCAGCACTTTGGGAGACTGAGCAGGAAGAACTGCCCAGGAGTTTAAGACCAGCCTGGGCAACATAGCAAGACCCTATCTCTATAAAAAATGTTTAAAAAGGCTGGGTGCAGTGGCTTATGCCTGTAATCCTCGCACTTTGGGAGGCCGAGGTGGGCAGATCACTTGAGGTCAGGAGTTTGAGACCAGCCTGGCCAACATGGCAAAACCCGTCTCCACTATAAATATAAAAATTAGCCTGGTGTGGTGGCGCACACTTGTAATCCCAGCTTCTTGACAGGCTGAGATGGAAGGATTATTTGAACCTGGCGGGTGGAGGTTGCAGTGAGCCAAGATTGCGCCATTGCACTCCAGCCTGGGCAACAGAGCGAGACTCCATCTCAAAAGAAAAAAAAAAGTTAAAAAAAAAACCCAAAAAATTAGCCAGGCATGATAGTGTGTGCCTGTAGCCTGAGCTACTTAGGAGGCTGAGGTGAGAGGATTGCTTGAGTCCAAGAGTTTGAGGCTGCAGTGAGCTATGATGTTGCCACTGCACCCCAGCCTGGGAAACACACTAAGATGCTTCTCTACAAAAAAATGTAAAAAAAAAAAAAAAAAAAAGAAAAAGAATTAGCGGGACATGGTGGTGTGCACTTATAGTCCCAGCTAGTCAGGAGGCTGAGGTAAGAGGATCGCTTGAGCCCAGGAGGTGGAGGTTGCAGTGAGCTGTGATGGCACTACTGCACTCCAGCCTGGGGAACAGAGTGAGACCCCGTCTCAAAAAAAAAAATTAACACAGAATTATAATATCAAATTACCATATGAGGGGCCGGGTGTGATGACTCACGCCTGTAATCCCAGCTGCTCAAGGAGGCTGAGGCAGAATTGCTTGAACCCAGGAGGCGGAGGTTTCACTGAGCTGAGATTGTACCATTGCACTCCAGCCTTGGTGACAGAGTGAGACTCTGTCTTAAAAACTATTAACAAAATAAAATTACCATATGATACAGCATTTCCACTTCTGTGTACATACCCAAAATAACTGAAAGCAAGGTTGTTGTTCTTTTCCTGAGACAGGGTCTCACTGTGTTGTCCAGGCTGGGGTGCAGTGGTGCCATCAAACCTCACTGCAGCCTTGAACTCCTGGGCTCAAGCAGCCTCCTGAGTCGCTGAGACTATAGGTGGTTGCCACCATGCCCAGCTAATCTTTTGTAGAGACAGCATCTTGCTATGTTGCCCAGGGTGGTCTTGAATTCCTGGCCTCAAGTGATCCTCCCACCTTGGCCCCCCAAAGTGCTGGGATGACAGGCATGAGCCACAGGACCCAACTTACAGGGTCTTGAAGAGATGCTTCACCCCCATGTCCACAGCAGCATCATTCACAATAGCCAAAAGGTGGAAGGAACCCAAGTGTTCGTGAACAGATGAACAGACAAGCAAACTGTGGTCAACCCACGTAGTGGAATATTACTCAGCCTTCCAAAGAAAGGAAATTCTGACATATGCTACAACATGGATGAACCCTGAAGACATTATGCTCAGTGAAATAAGCCAGAAACAAAAGGACCAATATTTTAAGATTCCACTTATATGAGGTTTCCAGGGCAGTTAAATTCCTAGAGACAGAAAGTAGAATGGTAGTTGTGGGGGCAGGGGAGGGGGGGATGGGAAGCTTGTGTTCAATGCGTACAGAGTTTTAGTTCTGCAAGATGAAGAGTTCTGGGGATGGATGGTGATGATTGCTGCAGAGCAACGTGAATGTGCTTAACACCACCAAACTGCATGCTTAAAAATGGTTACAATGGTAATTTTTGTATTTAAAAAAATTTTTTTTTGAGACGGAGTTTTGCTCTTGTTGCCCAGGCTGGAGTGCAGAGATGATCTCGGCTCACTGTAACTTCCGCTTCCTGGGTTCAAGTGATTCTCCTGCCTCAGCCTCCCGAGAAGCTGGGATTACAGGCGCCCACCACCACACCCGGCTAATTTTTGTATTCTTAGTAGAGACGGGTTTCACCATGTTGGCCAGGCTGGTCTTGGACTCCTGACCTCAGGGGATCCACCCACCTTGGCCTCTCAAAGTGCTGGGATTACAGGCGTGAGCCACTATGCCCGGCCATTTTTTTTTTTTTTTTTTTTTTTTTGAGACAGGGTTTCACTCTGTCATTCAGACTGGAGTGCAGTGGTGTGATCTTGGCTCACTGCAACCTCCCCACTCAAGTGATCCTCCCACTTCAGCCTCCTGAGAAGCTGGGGTTACAGGTGTGCACCACCATGCTTGGCTAATTTTTGTATTTTTAGTAGAGATGGGGTTTCATCATATTGACCAGGATGGTCTTGAACTCCTGGGCTCAAGTGATCCACCTGCCTCGGCCTCCCAAAGTGATGGGAATAAAGGCATGAGCCACTGCGTCCAGCCAAGCTTTAACTTTAAAAGGTGGTTTGGACAACCAGACATGGTGGTTCATGCCTGTGATCTCAGCACTTTGGGAAGCCAAGGCAGGGGGACTGCTTGAGCCAAGGGGCTCAAGACCAGCCTGGTCCACACAGTGAGACCTCATCTCTACAAATAATTTTTAAAATTAGCTGGGCATGATGGCACACACCTGTGGTCCCAGCTACTCTGGAGGCTTAAGTGGGAACATGGCTTGAACCCAGGAGGTCAAGGCTGCAGTAAGCTATGATTGTGCCACCGTACTCCAGCCTGGGTGGCAGGGTGAGACCGCATCTCAAAAAACAAAACCACAGAACAACAGCTTGGACATACCGGAATGTCTGGCCGGGTGACTGACGCGGCTCCGGTCTGAAGCCCACGTGACTCTTGCTACCTTCTGGGCACGAGAGAAGCATTCAGGGAATAGTCTGATAGAACCACTGGGCTGAGCACTGTGGTCACGATCCCACCTGTTTCCAAAACACATCACGGGCAACACTGAACCCATAAAGTAATTTTTCATTAAAAAGAAATAGGACATGATTTCCAAATGCAAATCTCCCACTCTTTCCACAAAAAGCCCCCCGTGATTTGAAGCAGAGCACGCAGAGGCATCTCAGATGAACAGACGTATAACTCGCCTGCCGCACACCAACTGTGGGCTCCTGCCTCCAGCAGGGGAACCCACAGAGCCAAGTTTCACCGAGAAGCATCGTCCGCCAGGAAACTGCAGGGGTTGGGGGTGCTTTTCCGCAGGGGCTGTGTCAGATGCCCTCATAAATGGCACTGAAAATTATTAGGTTAGGTTTAAAGGCAAACACTGCGGTTAGGCTGACAGAGCTGCGTCTTAGCTCCGGGTGGGGCTGTTAAATGTTTCTCTGCTCACACACAACATGCAGGGCGTGAAGCCAGGGGCAGACTCTGCAGCCCCAGGGAGCAAGCCCATGCCGGCTGCCCACACAAGGCCACTGGTCCAATCACGCCCTTCTTGCTAACTGTGGGCAAAACACTGGGGAAAGAAAAGGCAGCTGGCAGCAGACAGCTGTGGCCTTAGCTTGCTGGTATTCAGCCGTGTGTCACCCTGACGCGACCACGGCCATCCTTACTCTGGAAGATGCTGCCACATGGCCAGACCTGTATTAAGTGCCCCAGAAGGGCATTTTCCACATTTTTACAGCAGAACTGACATTATCATACAAAAAGGTCACGTAATACATGGCTAATTTTACGTGTCAACTGGACTGGACCAGGGGGTACCCAGATATTTGGTTAAGCATACTCTGAGTGTGTCTGTGGGCGTGTTTCTGGAGGAGAGTAACATCCAAATGGGTGGACTGAGATATCAGATGCCCTTCCAGTATGAGAGGGCCTCAACCAGTCCACTGAAGACCCATGTACAACAGAAAGGTGGAATAAGGCCAGGCGTCGTGGCTCATGCCTATAATCCCAGCACTTTGGGAGGCCAAGGCAGGCGGATCAGTTGAGGTCAGGAGTTCGAGACCAGCCTGGCCAACATAGTGAAACCCCATCTCTACTAAAAATACAAAAATTAGCTGGGCCTGGTGGCACATGCCTGTAATCCCAGCTACACAGGAGGCTGAGGCAGGAGAATAGCTTGAACCTGGGAGGTCGAGGTTGCAGTGAGCTAAGATCGCACCAGTGTACTCCAGCCTGGGCAACACTGCGAGACTCCATCACCAAAAAAAAAAAAAAAAAATTAGACATGGTGACACATGCCTGTAATCCCAGCTACTCAGGAGGCTGAGGCAGGAGAATCGCTTGAACCCAGGAAGCAGAGGTTGCAGTGAGCTGAGACTGCGCCACTACACTCCAGCCTGGCCAACAGAGCGAGACTCTGCTTCAAAAAAAAAAAAAAAAAGGTAGAGTAAGAAAATCAACTGTCTCTGCCTGCCTGTCTTTGAGCTGGGACACTGGTCTTCCGCCTTTGGACTCCATCTCAGACTGGAGTTATACCATTGGCTCTCCAGGGTCTGAATTTCTCAGCCTCCGTAATCGTGTGAGCCAATTCCTTATCATCAATCTCTTTGTATACACATTGCAAAAGGAAAATAAAATCTCAGGACCCCAAATTCACCAAGCTAAAGGGAAAGTTATGCTTAGCAACCAAGTCATGCAAAAACAAAACAAAACAAAAACACTACCTTCTTTTCTTTCCCAGATAAAGTAATTTACACGCTTATTTATCGCATGCAAAATGCAGATTTACTGTGCGGAGAAGAAGGCGTATGTGACTCTGCCCCACTCCCTTCTTTTCACGTGTAAAATGTAGATTCACTGAATGGTACTCAAGGCCTCACAAAAATGTGACCACTGGCCTCAGTGCCTACACCACCTCCTTTTTTTCCCCTCTTCCCCTCCTGCCTACTTCTTCCTCTTTAAATGCTGAAGTTCCCAAAACTCTCTATGGAAAAAGCATATCCTACGATGACTTGTTTCTTTCTTAACCTTGGCAAAATACACCTAGAAATCGACTGAGATCTGTTTCTGTTTCCACACCAGCTAACACAACATCCATTCTGCAGCCCATGGATCAAGGAGTAATTTTGACTTTCAGATCTTATTACTAAAGGAATACATTTTGTAAGGCTAAAGCTGCCATCCATAGCGATTCCTCTGCAGGATCTGGGCAAGGTAAACTGAAAACCTGGAAAGGATTCACCATTCTAATGTCTTTAAGAACATTCGGGATTCGCAGGAGGAGATCAAAATAGCAACATTAATAGGAGTTTGAAGAAGTTGATTCCAGTCCTCATGGATGACTCTGAGGAGTTCAAGACTCCAGTGCAGGAAGTAACAGCAGATGTGGTGGAAATAGCAAGACAAGTAGAATTAGAAGTGGAGCCTGAAGATGTGGCTGAATCATTGCCATCTCATGTTCAAAGCTGAACGGATGAAGAGTTGCTTCTTACGAAGACAAAAAGAAGCAGTTTCTTGAGAAGGAATCTACTCTGAGAAAAGACGCTGTGAACTCTGCTGAGATGACCATAAAAGACTTAGAATATTCCATAGACTCAGATGAAAACGCAGTGGCAAGGTTTGAGAAGATTAAATATTATCAGAAAGCATCATGTGCTACAGGAAAACCTTTTGTAAGAGTCAATAAATGCAGCACACTTCATTGCTGTCTTAAGAAATTGCCACAGCCACTCCAGCCTTCAGCAACCACCACCCTGATCAATCAGCAGCTATCAACATCAAGATAGGATCCTCCACCAGCAAAACGACTGCCACTCGCTAAAGGCTCAGATAATTGTTAGCATTTTTTAGCAGTATTTTAAAATTAAGGTATGTACATTGTTTCTTAGACATAATGCTACTGCACACTTAACAGACTATGGTACAGTGTAAACATAACTTTTTTTTTTTTTTTGAGGTGGAGTTTTGCTCTTGTCATCTGGGTTGGGATGCAGTGGCACGATCGTGGCTCACTGCAACCTCCGCCTCCGGGGTTCAAGTGATTCTCCTGCCTCAGCCTCCTGAGTAGCTGGGATTACAGGTGCCCACCACTATGCCTGGCTAATTTTTTGTATTTTTAGTAGAGATGGGGGTTTCATCATGTTGGCCGGGCTGGTCTTGAACTCCTGACCTCAGGTGATCCACCCTCCTTGGCCTCCCAAAAGTGCAGGGAGTGAGGCGTGAGCCACCGCACCCGGCCAAACATAATTTTTATATGTACCGGGAAATGCAAAAACTTTGTTGACTCGCTTTACTGTGGTATTCACTTGATTGTGGTGGTCCGGAACTGAACCTGCAACATCTCTGAAGTATGTCTATAGAGATAAATGAGACGGCATAAAGTCCCGAAAGAGATCCACATGTATGTGGCTATTTTCAAAAGGTGGCAAAGTAATTCAATAAGGAATAAACAGTCTTTTCAACAAATGGTGCTGAAACAACTGGATATCTGTATGAAAAAGAATGAACCTCAACCCTACGCCTCACACAAAAATTAACTCACAATGGATCACGGCCTTACATATAAACACTAAAACTAAAACGTTCAGAGGAAAACAGGAAAAAATCTCCATGACTTTGGAGAAGTCAAAGATTTGTTGGGATACCAAAAGCACGAATTATGAGAGAAAAATGTGGTAAACTGGACTTCATCAAAATTTAAAACTTAGGATCTTCAAATTTTACCATTAAAGAGAGTCAAGGCCAGGCACGGTGGCTCACACCTGTAATCCCAGCACTTTGGGAGGCCGAGAAGGGTGGATCACCTGACGTCAGGAGTTCAAGACCAGCCTGGCCAACATGGCGAAACCCCGTCTCCACTAAAATTACAAAATTAGCCAGGCGTGGTGGCAGGTGCCTGTAATCCCAGCTACTCGGGAGGCTCAGGCAAGAGAATCGCTTGAACCCAGGAGGTGGAGGTTGCAGTGAACCAAGATCACGCCTCCAGCCTGGGTGGCAAGACCAAAACTCCATCTCAGAGAGGCAAAAAAAAAAGAAAAAGAAAAAAAGAAAGTAAAAGACAGACCATAGGCTGGAAGAAAATATTCCCAATATGTAAATCTAACAAAGTGCCTATATCCAGAATACATAAAGAACTCTTACAACTGAAAATACAATAAACCCAACTAAAAAATGAGCAAAAAAATTGAGCAGACATTTCACAAAAGAAGTACAGATAGTCAGATAGCACACAGGAAAGTGCTCAACATCACCGGTCATCAAAGAAATGCAAATTAATATGAGATACTTGGCCAGGCTCGGTGGCTCACGCCTGTAATCCCAGCACTTTGGGAGGCTGAGGCGGGTGGATCACCTGAGGTCAGGAGTTCGAGACCAGCCTGGCCAACATAGTGAAACCCCATCTCTACTAAAAATACAAAAATTAGCTGGGTGTGGTGGCGGGTGCCTGTGATCCCAGCTACTCGGGAGGCTGAGGCAGGAGAATCACTTGATCCCAGGAGGTAGAGGTTGCAGTGAGCCAATATCGTACCATTGCACTCCAGCCTGGGTGACAAGAGCAAGACTGTCTCAAAAAAAAAAAAAAAAAAAAAAAAAAAGCTAAAACCTGAAAACAACCCCAATGTCCATTAGCAAGTGAGTGTGCAAAGGGTGAATGGCTGATTCATGGGTGAATGCCACAGGTCGCACGCTGAAAAAGGAGCCAGACGTAGAAGACTGCATGTTCAATGGTTCCATTTATATGATGCTTAAAAGAGGCCAAAATTCTGATGAAAATCATAGACTGCAAAGGAGTACCAGGAAACTCGGGGCAACGGAAATGCTCTACTGTTTGATTGCAGAGGTAGGTATAAGGTGCACATGTTTGGCCACGTTCCTCAAACTGCATACTTAAAATGGGTATGTTTTATTGCATGTAAATCATACCTCAATACATCTGATTTAAAGTTAAAAAGAGGGCCGGGCGCGGTGGCTCAAGCCTGTAATCCCAGCACTTTGGGAGGCCGAGACGGGTGGATCACGAGGTCAGGAGATCGAGACCATCCTGGCGAACACGGTGAAACCCCGTCTCTACTAAAAAATACAAAAAACTAGCCGGGCGAGGCGGCGGGCGCCTGTAGTCCCAGCTACTCGGGAGGCTGAGGCAGGAGAATGGCGTAAACCCGGGGGGCGGAGCTTGCAGTGAGCTGAGATCCGGCCACTGCACTCCAGCCCGGGCGACAGAGCCAGACTCCGTCTCAAAAAAAAAAAAAAAGTTAAAAAGAAAATGTTTGTGGCTTTATGAAGCTGATCTCCAGAGGCTAACACTTCTCTCTCTAATAGGAATGCAACGGTCTGGCTCTCACCAATTTCCACAATACAGAAGAAAACACCAGTGCAGAGCTCCGCGCAGACACGGACGGACGGGGAGGAAGAGGGAAGGGATACCGGGACCAAGTCCGGCCTCTGCTGAGTGGCCTGGGCCAAGTCATTTTTATGTCTGACTGTCAGTCCATCTACAAAAGAAGAACAAACTAGGCCTTTCTGCTAACCAGAGCTACTGAGAGTACAAAAACAAGAAAATACAGCTAAGTGTTCCATAAAATAGTAAAGCACTTTCTTTAGACTCTGCCCCTGGCCTTACTTAGCTCTGTCTTCATCAGGCCCTCAAATATTTGTTACACAAATATGTGTTATTTTTATTATTACTCATGCTTTCTACCAAGAGCCAGTTATCAATAGTAAAAAAACACACACACACACACACACACACAAAAAAAAAAACAAAAAACAAAAAAACTGTCTATGTGCAAATTGATTTTTAAATAACAATACCAATAGCTAACATGTTGTCAAAAGTGATGTTCTAAGGGCTTTGCACATATTACTTTGTTTAATCCTCACATGAACTGGGATGAAATGGGGACAAAAAATTAACAGAATACATAGCCTACCCATTCCTCATACTATTCTTATGAGGCATGATTATAACAAGCTCAGCCTGCCTACGACAAACAGACCTAAAATCACTCATGGCATACTCCTCCGTAAGTCATACAGCCTTAGTCATTATAGCTTCCCTCATTCAAACCCCCTGAAGCTTCACTGGCGCAATTATCCTTATAATCGCCCATGGACTCACTTCATCCACACTATTTTGCCTAGCAAACTCAAACTATGAACGAACTCATAGCCGCATCATAATACTCTCCCGAGGGCTCCAAACTCTACTTCCATTAATAGCCTTCTGGTGGTTTACAGCAAATCTTACCAATCTTGCCTTACCCCCTACTGTCAACCTCATAGGTTGCACAAGTCTACAAGAGCTAGCAGTGTTCAGAGCAGGCATGGGAACTCACGCTGTTGTTGGAGAGCCCCCCCTCCTTGCCACTCTGCTCTGCTGGCCTCTACGGCGTATGTTTATGCAGAATTGGTAGGTTTCACTAGACAGTCAAATTTCTATTTCCTTTATTGCTGAGGGAAGTAACTTCTTCGTGTCCAAATAACCAAGCTCTAGAGCACTAAATCGAGTGACATGACCTTCATTAAGAAGTCCAAAAATGTTTCAAGTTTATTTATTTATGCTACTGGCACGAAGACCAGAAACTACCTACTTCTCATCCAGCTTTACAGATGTTATATAAGGCAAATAATTCACTGCAGTTCCCATCGCTGGAGTCAACACAAATGTGGAAAGTTTCTGTTACTGGGGTCAATATTTGCTCTCTGCATGTCCTGGGCTGCCTGGAACTTACACACAGTGGTGCTTCATTAAAACCCCCATCGGAAGACACATTTTCACGTGGTACCTCCAGGAACCACGTGAAATTTATGGTTTATTTGCTTATAAAATTACTTCATTTGTGTTCAGTTAACTACATCTGACGGTATATCCAAATAAAAATATGTAATAAATGGTCACATTGATGAGAACGGAATGTTAATTTATATCCCAGGAAACCTGAATGAAAATCGAGCCCAAACTTAGCCTTTGAAGTAAAGTAACTTCCCAGCAGAGCTGGTCCTAGGGCACAGAGGCCATCAGCTACGTCAGCACTTCCCAAGTAGACAGGAAATCCACGCACGTATACCAGTCCAATATTCCCAAACTGGGTTTCAAGCTCTTAGAAGACAGGGATCATATCTCATGTACCTTCTGTATTCCTCATAAGGTTCAAGTATTTGTTGCATGATATTTGACTCTAGAATACAAATGATAACTCATTTGACTCAACTGACTTAAGAGTTAAGTCGGCCGGGCGCGGTGGCTCAAGCCTGTAATCCCAGCACTTTGGGAGGCCGAGATGGGCGGATCACGAGGTCAGGAGATCGAGACCATCCTGGCTAACACAGTGAAACCCCATCTCTACTAAAAAAAATACAAAAAACTAGCTGGGTGACGTGGCGGGCGCCTGTAGTCCCAGCTACTCGGGAGGCTGAGGCAGGAGAATGGCATAAACCCGGGAGGCGGAGCTTGCAATGAGCTGAGATCCGGCCACTGCACTCCAGCCTGGGCGACAGAGCCAGACTCCGTCTCAAAAAAAAAAAAAAAAAAAAAGAGTTAAGTCAATTCTTGGCCAGGCGCAGTGGTTCACTCCTGTAATCCCAGCACTTTGGGAAGTCAAGCTGGGTGGATCACCTGAGGTCAGGAGACCAGCCTGGCCAACATGGCAAAACCCCGTCTCTACAAAATACAAAAACTAGCTGGGTGTGGCGGCTGGTGCCTATCATCCCAGCAACTTGAGAGACTGAGGCAGACAGAATTGCTTGAACCCAGGAGGTGGAAGTTGCAGTGAGTCAAGATTGCCCCACTGCACTCCGGACTGGGCAACAGAGCGAGACGCCATCTCAAAAAAAAAAAAAAACAAAAACAAAAAACCAAAACAGAGTTAAGTCAACTCAAAGAAATTTTTTCAGAAGAAAATGATAATAAATCTCACTATGATCATAAGAACCTGCTTAGGGCTTTACATGCAAAATATATCCAGGCTCAGGCCAGGTGCAGTGGCTGACACCTGTAATCCCAACGCTTTAGGTGGCCAAGGCAGGATAATTGTTTGAGACCAAGAGTTCAAGATCAGATTGCGCAACACAGCAAGAAGCCGTCTGTATAAAAATTTAAAAATTAGCCAGGTATGGTAGTGTACACCTGTAGTCCCAGCTACTCAGGAGGCTGAGGTCAGAGGATCTCTTGAGCCCAGGAGGCTAAGGCTGCAGTCAACTATGATCACACCACTGTACTCCAGCCCTCCAGCCTGGGTGACAGAGTGAGATCTCGTCTCAAAATTTAAAAATAAATAAAGTTAACAAGTATCCAGGCTCTAACCTGTCAAGTCCCCTCTGCCCCACCTACACCCCACCCTGCCCCAATCACCATCAGCTCTCACCTGCGTTATTGCAACAGCCTCCAAACCGGTCTCCCTGCTTCTGCTCTCAGGCCCACAGAATCCATTTTCAACCCCAAAGCCCTGGTTATTCTGTTAAAAGTCGGATCACGTCATCTCTGATCACTGGAGTCCAGTGGCTTCCTATCTCGAGTTCTTCCAATGGCCCGTGATGGGGACTCCACTGATCTCCTCTCCTGTCACAGTACCCCTTGGCGACCCTCTCCAGCCTCAACAGTCTCCTTGCCGTTCATTCACCGCATCCAGCAGGCTCCTGCTGCTGGGCCTCTGCATCACCGTCCCTCAGCTGGGGAATCCCAGGGCAGTCCCACACTTCCTTCAGATCTCTGCTCGACATTCACCTCCTCAGCAAGGCCTTCCCTAACCACCCTGAGAAAGTAGGTCCTGGCCTCTACCCTGCACTCCCCAGTTCCATACCCTGGTTTTCTTCATAGCAGCATTTATCTCATCCCTACCTGAAATCATGTATTTATTATTTTTAGAGTAGTGTCTCACCTCTACCCTGCACTCCCCAGCCCCATACCCTGGTTTTCTTCCTAGCAGCATTTATCCCATCCCTACCTCACATCGTGTATTTATTAGTTTTAGAGTAGTATCTCACCTCTACCCTGCACTCCCCAGCCCCATACCCTGGTTTTCTTCCTAGCAGCATTTATCCCATCCCTACCTCACATCGTGTATTTATTAGTTTTAGAGTAGTGTCTCGCCTCTACCCTGCACTTCGCAGCCCCATACCCTGGTTTTCTTCATAGCAGCATTTATCCCATCCCTACCTCACATCGTGTATTTATTAGTTTTAGAGTAGTGTCTCGCTGTGTCACCCAGGCTGGAGTGCAGGGGCACAATCGCAGAATCCCTGAACTGCTGGGCTCAAGTGATCCTCCTGCCTCAGCCTCCCAAAGTGTCAGGATTACAGGCATGAGCCACCGTGCCCAGCCTCAAATACCTCAGATTGGCTGGTTAATCTGCTCATTGTCTTCCCGTACTGAAATCTTAAAAGGGAGGTCCTCATCCTGTCTCACCGTGGGTATTCTCAAGGCGTACAGTAGCATTTGGCACTCAGTACTTGCTCAAGAAAGAAGTGTTGTTCTAACAAAAACCAAACAAATGTGACAGACTCTGATTGCCTCATTTCTGAAAAGTGGGGACAGGTGAAGAATGGCCTATAACATATTCTCTCTCCTGGTGGGTATATTTTAAAACCCCCTTACAAAATGATGAAAGAAAGCGCTTGGCCAGGCGTGGCGGCTCACGCCTGTAATCATAATTACTTGAACCCAGGAAGCAGAGGCTGCAACAAGATCATATCACTGCACTCCAGCCTGGGTGACAGAGCGAGACTCTGCCTCAAAGAAAACAAACAAAAAAAGAAAGCGCTCAGAATCTCTGATAAACGACCACAACGAGGAGACAGGATACGGAGAACAATGACAATAACCAAGAGGAAACCAGCAAGGAAACCCTCCCTCTTACCAGGCCGATGCACAGAGGCAGGCGAGGGCCCCCATTCTGCCAGAGCAGAAAGTCCATCTGAGACCGTTCCCATTTGTGTCAGTTCAATGCTACACATACATATCGATGAAAGAGTGAAATCACTCCGTGAGGTGAAGTTTATTAGGAAACTCAGCAGTCTCTGTCTCTGCTTCCCTTTCTCACCTCCGCCCTTCTCCAGGATTCTTCTTTTTTTTTTTTTTTGAGACAGGGTCTTGCTCTAGCACCCAGGCTAGAGTGGACTGCAATGGCTCGATCTCTGCTCACTGCAATCTCCGCCTCCCGGGCTCAAGTGAAGTGATCCTCCCACCTCAGCCTCCCAAGGAGCTGAGACTACAGACACAGGCCACTACGTCTGGCTAATTTTTGTATTTTCAGTAGAGACAGGGTTTCACCATGTTGCCCAGGCTGGTCTCGAACTCCTGGACTCAAGTGATCCTCGTGTCTCAGCCTCCTGAAGTGCTGGGATTACAAGTGGGAACCACTGCACCCTACCCTCTCCATAATTCTTTTTTTTTTTTTTTTTTTTGAGGTGGAGTCTCGCTCTGTCGCCCAGGCTGGAGTGCAGTGGCCGGATCTCAGCTCACTGCAAGCTCCGCCTCCCGGGTTCACGCCATTCTCCTGCCTCAGCCTCCCGAGTAGCTGGGACTACAGGCGCCCGCCACCTCACCCGGCTAGATTTTTGTATTTTTTTTAGTAGAGACGGGGTTTCACCGTGTTAGCCAGGATGGTCTCGATCTCCTGACCTCGTGATCCACCCGTCTCGGCCTCCCAAAGTGCTGGGATTACAGGCTTGAGCCACCGCGCCCGGCCTCCATAATTCTTTTTAGCTAATTCTTTTAACGTCTGCCTTCAGAGTGAACCTTGGTTGTTCAACTTGGGGCATTAGCGACTGACTTCCTGAGGCAACAGGGGAAAATGCGCTCCCCACACCTTCTCTGCCCAGGCGCATCGTAATTTCAATTAGAGTAGCAGTCAGTGTTTACGTAAATTATTACCATTGCGGAGAGGCTATTCACAGCTGCGCCTTGTAGTACACCATAATTATTTTTCTTTTCCCCACACGATGGTTTATTTTCCCTGGAACTAATAACAGTCTTGTGTTTTCATTTGCTTTGTTTAGTACTTATCACTAATCCCGCCCCAACTCTGCCAACTGTTTCAACTCCTCTCCAGATGTTCCAGCACGTCAGGTGTCCTGCTAATTTCATCTTCTCCCAAAGAATCTCTTCAAGGAGTCTCTGACGAGCTGGGGTCAGGACACAGCTGCTCTCCTCGCCAGCACCTGGCTGGGATCTCCCTTCAGCAGGTTCTTTTCACCTCTAACCTGGAGGAAATCCTGTTCCCACCAGCCAGTCTCAGTCTAGACTTACTGCCTCGTCTGGGGAGACTACATCTGCCAATTGTCTCCTGAAAGCATGAGGAACAAATCTGGGAGCGAGTCTGAAGGTGTCTTTACCCTACCTCCCTTGCCTGAGTGTAGACTTCCAGGCTGAAAACGCATCCTTCAGAATTTCTCAGGCAAGGCCCTCCCGTCTCCTGCCATCCAGTGCTGCTTCGAAAAAGCCCAGGCCCTTCTGCTTCTTTTCATTTTAATTGTAGTTCGTTCTTCTGCCTTTTTCCACATGTTCTAACCTTCTGCCTCTTGACCTGTGATGACCTATTTGTGATTTGTTTTTACTTTTTCTCTTGTTCTGAGATTTCACAACAGTATGTCCTGGAGTGGGAACGCAAGTATCTTTTTTTTTTTTTTTTTGAGACGGAGTCTCGCTCTCGTTGCCCAGGTTGTAGTGCAATGGCATGATCTCGGCTCACTGCAACCTGCACCTCCCAGGTTCAAGCAATTCTCCTGTCTCAGCCTCCTGAGTAACTGGGATTACAGGCACCCGCCACCACGCCTGGCTAATTTTTGTATTTGCAGTAGAGACGGGGTTTCACTACGTTGGCCAGACTGGTCCCAAACTCTTGGCCTCAAGTGATCTGTCCACCTCGGCCACCCAAAGTGCTGGGATTACAGGCGTGAGCCACAGCACCTGGCCTCCAAAGTCTCACTATCCAAATTCTGGGGTCAACAGCCGCAGACACGCTTTCAAATAAATCCTTCCCCTCAAAAGCTTTCACTAGTGTTTATCTGAAACTCAGCCTCTCTTACTATCCAAGTTTGCTGCCCAGGCTTTTATTTTATTTTATTTTATTTTATTTTATTTTATTTTATTTTTGAGACAGAGTCTCATTCTATTGCCCAGGCTGGAGTACAGTGGCACGATCTGGGCTCACTGCAACCTCTGCCTCCTGGGTTCAAGCAATTCTCCTGCCTCAGCCTCCTAAGTATGGGATTACAGGCACCCACCATCATGCTTGGCTAATTTTTGTATTTTTAGTAGAGATGGGGTTTCATCATGATGGTCAGGCTGGTCTCGAACTCCTGACCTCAGTGATCCTCCTACCTCCCAAATTGCTGGGATTACAGGCATGAGCTACCACACCCAGCCTCTTTAACCCAGAAACTTTGGGTTTTAGGAAATTATTTTGTGAATTTCATCCTGTTTTCCCTATTGTTTTCTTGTGGAAACTTTTTAAAAAGTATTTTATTTTTTAGAGACGGGGTCTTGCTCTGTCACCCAGGCTGGATCGCAGTGGCATGATCACAGCTCACTGCAGCCTCAAACTCCTGGGTTCAAGTGATCCTCCCACCTCAGCCTCCCAAGTAGCTGGGACTACAGGTGCACACCACCACACCTGGCTAATTTTTAAATTCTGTTGTAGAGATGGGGTCTTGCTATGTTGCCCAGGCTGGTCTTGAACTCCTGGCCTCAAGCGATCCTCTCACCTCAGCTTTGAAACTGTTACTATTCAGCTGCCGACTTCCTGATCTGATCCCTTCCGTTTCTTTTTTCTCTCATGTGCCACCTCCTTGCTTTTCTGTTCTACTTTCTGAGGGAGTTCCTCAACTTTATCTTTCACCCACTAACTGATTTTCTTATTTCTGCTTTTTTTAATAGATATACGAGAGTTCTCTTTTTGGATCTTTGAATGCTCCTTTTGGTGGCTTTTTTTTAGAGCTTCCTGTTCTTGCCTCACGTTTGCGATATTTTCTCTTACCTCCGTGTGGACATTAATGACAGCCTGCTTTCTAAGGCTCCTTCCTGTATGCTCTCTTGTTTCCCAGTGTGTATTCCGGTCTCAATCTCGTGTAGCAGAGGTTTTCTTCAGATGCCCTTGGTTATCTGCTCATATTTAAGGGATGGGGATTTTTGAAGCTTGATGCCTTGAACACTGGGAGGGGGTTATTAATTCGTTAGCAAGGGATCCAGCTGGGCCTGCTGACTGGGGACCTCCTGATGTCATTAATTTTAGTCTTTTCTCTTGGGCCACTCAGATTCCTCAAAGACACATCCATCCTCCTGTCCAGAGGGAAAAGCCCCAGCTGGTCATGTTCTGGGAGCCAAAGGGGCCCTGTTCGCTTCCTCCTCCTGTGCCCTGTACAGCACCGCGCCCCCACCCCGTACTCAACTGTGCCCCCACCCCGTACTCAACTGTGCCCCTACCCCGTACTCAACTGTACCTGTTTCCCATTCTTCTCTGAAATATCTTTAAAGTGTCTAAACAGTTACAGAAACCACCACCTTGGTTAACAGCAGGAAGTAATAAGTTGGAGAGTCAATTATCTCCAGGCACATCTGCGGGCCTACAGCCCTGCTGGCAGCCACAGACCCACTAAGTAGGTATGAAACTAACAGCTACTCTCTAAAGAGAAAGACAATTCAAGAATTGAAACTCAAGATGTAAGGTTTTTTTTAAACGACAAACCGCATGTGTTTCAGTATCATCAATAACCCATCTTTTCCCACCGATGGCTCCTTCAGGCCCAGACCCACTCTAGAAGAGAATCACCCGCCAGCCTCAATGACTGTGCGTAGTCAAGGAACTGCAAGCCCAAGGTCAGCCAACCAACAGGCCTCTCTTCAACTCTCGATCCCTTCCCACTGGGGTTCCTGGGGATTCCCTCCTTGTATAGGCTGTCTCTTCTCTACAAGGTCACATCTCCAGGATGGCCACTAATACTGCCAACCCTGCAGGTCTAAAGCCTACGTGTGTTTGGCTCTTCCTCCCCCACCCAGCCCCAGCGCTCCTCATCGCAGGCTAGAGGTCCCGGCTGCCCTTGCTGCTACAGGTCACCACATCTCACAAAGCGCCACCCCCATCTTTCAGCTCCATGCCCGCCCCCACTCTCTCACTGTCCCACACCCACGCCCCACAAACTTACTCAACTCAGCTCCACTGCCCAGATGCAAAACCCACCTCTCATATTCTCACCAGGATCACTTTTCTGAAACACATCTAATCGCATCACACCCAAACCACCACCAAAGGGATAAAAGCTTAAATTCCCTGGCACAGCATTCAGGCCCCTGCACAATCAGAAATCCATCTTTACAGTCTTTTTTTCACTCTTTTGCCCAGGCTGGAGTGCAGTGGTCCAATGTCAGCTCACTGCAACTTCTGCCTCTGGGTTCAAGCGATGCTCTTGACTCAGCCTCCCAAGCAGCTGGGACTTCAGGTGTGCACCACCACACCCAGCTAAATTTTGTATTTTTAGTAGAGAGGGGGTTTCACCATGTTGGCCAGGCTGGTCTCAGACTCCTGACCTCAGGTGATTCACCCGCCTCAGCCTCCCAAAGTGCTCACCAAAGTGCCTCCAGTCTTGTACCTCCAGGCACGAGCCACCTCGCCCGGCCTTCCGGTCTTAGCTTCCAACCCAATCCTCAAACCCCACTTCACCAAGAACACAGCGACCCACCATCTCCCCCAAACATCGCTTTCACTTCCATATCTCCGCATGCCCTTTGCCTCCAAAGGCCCAATTCATAGGTCCTCTCCACTGTGGAAAACGTCAGAAAATGTCTCCACATTCTGTTAACGCCTGCACCACAGCCCCAACCCCACACTGTCGTAGCCAGGCTGGCCGTGAGCTCCCAGGGCAAGGCCCACACTATTATCGCCATCTACCCCAGCTTGGCATCTTGCACTCGATTGGAGGTTTGATAAAAAAGCTGGAGTCTGCTGAGTGGCAGCAGACAGTTACCGCTGGCCCCAAAGCATCAGCCCAAAGTCCCATGAACTCCTTTGCAGGGAAATAAAACTATGACATTCCAGGCAGGTGCTCCTTCAGATCTCAAGCGTTGCACTTTCGTGTAGCAATGTCCTCGTTACCCCTGTTTTCTCTCCGTCCTCACTCAGACACCAGTCCTGACTCCCAACCCCAGATGCTCACGGTGAGGGGCTAACCTGTGTCCCCGCGTGGGGGTAGGAGGGGAACCCGCCCAGCTGTCCCCAGCCACCCACAGCCAGGAGCAGCACCGTAGGACCTGGTGTCCTGGAAGATGTACTGCGTCCAGCACTGCGCCTGCAACCCACATTTCTATTCACCCCCAGGTTTCCGAGTCCCCACAGCCCCGATTATAAACTAAATAATTTAATAATGCTAGAAACACTACGGCTTGTTGTGCTGCCTGCCAGACGGAGCCTCTACCCGAGCCAAGGTTTTGCCGGCGGTGTCTCGGTGGCCAGGAGCCCGCAGAGGAGGTCTAAGTCCCACTGTTCCCGGACTAAATGCACGGTTTTCTCTCGCAGAGAGGCAGGGCTGCGGCTTCTGGAGTAAGAGGTCATTTAAGGGATACCCTGAGCGACCTGCCGGTGCTGCTGGCGTCTGCAGGCTCCAGGGCTGCGGTCGGCCGGGCCGGGGAGCCCCGTTCAGGTGACAGCAGGCACAGGAGGGGGTCTGGGGGGCCGGGGAGCCCCGTTCAGGTGACAGCAGGCACGGGGGGGGAACCCTCGGGGGCTGAGGATCCTGGAATTCCACGCCCGGGAAGCGGTCCTGTCCCTGCCGGGCGGCAGAGGCTGATGCCGGGCAGGGAGACTACTGGGGGCCGGCGGGGCCGCTGCAGCCTCTGCCCTCGCTGAATCAGAACCACAGATTTCTCATCCAGACCCCGAGGGGCCGCAGAACGCGCTGATCAGGGCCCCAGGGCTGGGGTCGCCCTGGCCGAGGGCGAGGAGCGGGGCTCAGAGAGAGCGCGCGCAGGACCAAGGTCACACAGCGCGCCAGCGCGGGGACTCGAACCCGGGCCCAAGACGCGCCCGCCAGGCCGGGCTAAGGAGAGCCGACCCGCGCCCCTCAGCGCGGCCCGGGACCACCGCCCGGGCCCCGGCAGCCCCGCACAGGCCGAGAGGGAGGGAGGCCGCGCCCCCAAGCCCGCCGCCCGCCGCCCGCCGCCCGCCGCGCCCCTCATCTCGCGCCCCTCACCTCGCGCCCGCAGCCGCCGCCGTCGCCCCGCGACTAGGGGACCCTCCAGAGGCCGCCCTCGCCGGCCCCGCCCCCCTCGCCCGAGCCCCGCCTACCGCTCGTCTTCTCGCGAGACGTCGCGGCCGCCGGAGGGGCCACGGAGGCCGAGGGGCGCCCGCCCTCAGCGCGCCTGCGCCCCGCCAGCCCGCCCCCGCCCTCGCGAGCCAGTGCCATGTGGCGCCGTATTTACCGCCAGAGATCGACCCCGCCCACCGGCCGCCACGAGCCACGCCCCTTCCTCAGCAGCCAATCCGCGGCGTTGACTCCGCCCCGGCAGGGAGGGCGCGCGGCGGCTCGGGGGCGCGTAGCGGTCTCGCCGTCCAAGCCCGGAGCTTCACGCCGTAGCCAAACACGGTCCCGTTAACCAGCCTTTATGCAGTGCCTGTTGTCTACCCGACCCTTTTTCGAGCATCGGCTCATTGGCAAAGGATCGTGATGCTCACCAGCTGGGGCTTGAAACTCGCTGTGTGACCTTGGGCAAGTGACTTAACCTCTCTGAGGTTGTCGCCAATCCGTAAAATACAATAGGTTAGTGACCCTGCCTTGCGGGGAGTATGTGAGACAAATGAGATGACACGGGTAAAGAGCTTAGCAAGATGCCTAATGCATAGTGAGCATGCAGTAATTGTTCTTGGCATCAGTGTAGTTTTGTGCGTGTTTATTTGTTTAGAGACAGGATCTCGCTGTGTCGCCCAGGCTGGGGTGCAGTGGTGCAGTTACAGCTCACTGCAGCCTCAGCCTCCTGAGTTCAAGCCATCCTCCCACCTCAGCCTCCCGAGTAGCTGGAACTACAGACAGGTGCCACCACACCTGGCTAATTTTTAATTTTTAATAGAAACGAGGGGGTCTCACTATGTTGCCCAGGGTGGTCTTGAACCCCTGGACTCAAGCAATCCTCCTGCCTCAGCCTCCCAAAGCTCTGGGATTACAGGCGTGAGCCACCGCACCAGGCCCAGTGATTTTTTTTTTTTAATATGGTAAAATATATATAACATAAAATTTACCATCTTAACCATTTTTAATCACACCCTTCAGTGGCATTAAGCACATTCACATCACCACCATCCGCCCCCAGAACTTTTTCAATCCATGATATTTTTAGGCGGCCCCTTCTGATGGACTCCCGAGGCAGCCTTCCAACCAAGGTCGTCTCTTCACTCTTCCACTCTTTCACTGCACTTTCACTTCACTCTTTCACTGCATCCACTTTGTGATGCAGCCAATCACAAAGGAGTCCCCACCCACCGGAAGTGAGGGAGATGGGCAAGGCCCCTGCCCTCCTGGGGCGTATATTCTAGTGGGAGGAAAAAGCAACAAACCACCACCACAAAATATATGTGTATATTATATACACATTCACAGTGGATAATATGTTTATATGTATGTGTAATGCATACATGTTACCTACTATGTGTATGTATGTAGTATATATGTTTATATATTATACACATACATATATAATTATGCATGTATAATATGTATGTTGTATACATACATATATGTAATTGCATGTACGTAAATAAGATGACAGCCACTGGCAATGTCTCCCTATGATGCCTGTCTCAGCTTAGAAATTTCTCACTATCGGTCGTGCGTGGTGGCTCATGCCTATAATCCCAGCACTTTGGGAGGCCAAAGCAGGTGGATCACTTGAGGTCAGGAGTTCAAGACCAGCCTGGCCAACATGGTGAAACCCCGTCTCTAGTAAAAATACAAAATTAGCTGGGCGTGGTGGCATATGCCTATAATCCCAGCTACTTGGGAGGTTGAGACAGGAGAATCGCATGAACCTGGGAGGCAGAGGTTTCAGTGAGCCGAGATCGCGCCATTGCACTGCAGCCTAGGCAAAAAGAGCGAAACTCTGTCTCAAAAAAGAAAAAAATTTCTCACTATCAGTTTTTCTTCTCTGTCTTACACATTCAACCTCTGTCTCCTCTCCATTGGATCCTTCCCTTTAGTGTCTGTTTGTTTGTTTTGAGACAGGATCTCACTCTGTCGCCCAGGCTGAAGTGCAGTGGCGTGATCATGGCTCACTGCAGCCTCCATCTCCTGGACTTAAGTGATTCTCCCACCTCAGCTGGGGCTACAGGCATACGCCATCCACCAGGCTAATTTTTGTATTTTTTGTAGAGATGGCATCTTGCCATGTTGCCCAGGCTGGTCTGCAACTCCTGGGCTCAAGCAATCTTCCTGCCTCGGCTTCCCAAAATGCTGGAATTACAGGCATGACCCAGCCTCTTACCTTTAGATTTAAACAGTATCAGGCCTCTCCCACTTTCAAAACAAAAGCCAGGCCGGGCGCGGTGGCTCATGCCTGTAATCCCAGCACTTCCAGGAGGCCAAGGCGGGTGGGTATCACCCGAGGTCAGGAGTTCAAGACCAGCCTGGCCAACATGGTGAAACCTGTCTCTACTAAAAATTAAAATACAGGCCGGGCGCGGTGGCTCAAGCCTGTAATCCCAGCACTTTGGGAGGCCGAGATGGGCGGATCACGAGGTCAGGAGATCGAGACCATCCTGGCTAACATGGTGAAACGCCGTCTCTACTAAGAAATACAAAAAAAAATAGCCGGGCGAGGTGGCGGGCGCCTGTAGTCCCAGCTACTCGGGAGGCTGAGGCCGGAGAATGGCGTGAACCCGGGAGGCGGAGCTTGCAGTGAGCTGAGATCCGGCCACTGCACTCCAGCCTGGGCTACAGAGCGAGAGACTCCATCTCAAAAAAAAAAAAAAAAAAAAATTAAAATACAAAAATTAGCCAGGTGTGGTGGCGGGCGCCTGCAATCCCAGCTACTCGGGAGGCCGAGGTGGGAGAATCACTTAAACCTGAGAGGTCAGCTGAGCTTGGTGGCTCACACCTGTAATCCCAGTGCTTTAGGAGGCTGAGGCAGGCAGATCACGAGGTCAGGAGTTCGAGATCAACCTGGCCAACACATGATGAAACCCCGTCTTTACTAAAAATACAAAAAATTAGCTGTGTGTGGTGTCGGGCACCTGTAATCCCAGCTACTCGGGAGGCTGAGGCAGGAGAATCGCTTGAACTTAGGAGTTGAAGGTTGCTTTAGCCTGGGCAGCAAAGTAAGACTCCATCTCAAAACAGAGAAACAAACAAAAACCTGAGAGGTGGAGGCTGGAGGTGGAGATCATGCCACTGCACCCCAGCCTGGGTGACAGAGTGAGACTCTGTCTCAAAAATAATAAATAAATAAATAAATAAATAAATAAATAAATAAATAAAATGGTTACTTTTGTGTTATGTCAATTTCACCTGTTACATCAGCAACATTTTGAATACACTAAATACCCTTGAATTGTTCATTTTAAAATGGTTACTGTTGTGTTACTTCAGCTTCACCTCTTACATCAGCAACATTGTGAATGTGTCCTAAATGCTCCTGAATTGTTCACTTTAAAATGGTTACTTTTACCTTATGTCAACTTCGCCTGTTACATCAGCAACATGCAGATACCTTTTGCTTACCCACCCTGCAGTGGCTGTACCTTATCTCCTCGTTTACAGATAAGGAAGCAGGGGACCAGAGAAGGTAACCAACTAGCCAGAGACACAGAGCCGTGTAAGTGACAGAGCCAGGACCTGAATCCAAATTGTGGGCCTCAAAGATGGAGCCACGCTACAGTCTTGTGACTTCCTTGGCCAGGGCCTCAGCTCGGCCCTGGAGGCACCTCTCTGTGATGGTTTTCATCTCTTCCTCTTCTGGGCTCCAGGCTCCTTCAAGCTGGCTGCCCATCCCCCCCCCCAGCAGCTCCGTTGGCTGCCACCCACCTTCAGGGACCCTGGGCCCCTCTGCAATGGCTGTGGTCTCCCCCGGGCTGACCACAGCCTGGCCCAGCCTCTGGATTTTACTTTGAGGTATTTCAGTGTCTCTCTACCAGCTACAATTATTTCTGGTTTCATAACCAGAGTTGCAGCAGAGGAAAAATAGAAGTAACTGTGGCTTAGGCAAGTGATCAGCCAGGAAACATCAGCTGCTACTAATAGTAGCAGCTATGAAGTTCTGGGAGATTCTTTTTTTTTTTTTTTTTTTTTTTTTTTTTTTTTGTCTTTTTAAGAGACAATGTCTTGCTCTGTCATCTAAGCTGGAGTGTGCAGTGGTGCCATCATGGCTTACTGCAGCCTCAGCCTCCTGGGCTTAAGCAGTCCTCCTGCCTCAGCCTCCTGAGTAGCTGCGACTACAGGTGCGCACCATCATGCCTTGCTAATTTCTTTTTTTTTTTTTTTTTTTTGTAGAGATGGGGGTCTCACTATGCTGGCCAGGCTGCTACTGGGAGATCCTGATGACCTCTAGCCCTGGGATCCATATAAGCATCATCAACAGGATATGAAAAGCAAACAAAACAAGGTCTGTGAATTGAAAATTCAATTAACCATGTAGATGATATGAAAATCCAAGAGGGGCCAGGCACAGTGGCTCACACCTGTAATCCCAACACTTTGGGAGGCCGAGGCAGGCGGATCACCTGAGGTCAGGAGTTCAGGACCAGCCTGACCAGCATGATGAAACCCTGTCTCTACTGAAGATACAAAAATTATCCAGGTTTGGTGGCAGGCATCTGTAATCCCAGCTACTTGGGAGGCTGAGGCAGGAGAATCACTTGAACCCAGGAAGTGAAGCTTGCAGTGAGCCAAGATCGTGCCACTGCACTCCAGCCTGGGCAACAGAGTGAGATCTGTCTCAAAAAAATAAAAGGAAAGCAAATCCAAGAGGACCAGGCATGGTGGCTCACACCTGTGATTCCAGCACTTTAGAAGGCCAAGGCAGGAGGATCATTTGCACTCAGGAGTTCTAGACCAGCCTGGGTAATAAGATGAGACCCTGTCTGTACAGATAAGATAAGATAAGATAGAAACGACCAAGAGAATGGACTGAGGAGCCCTCCTGATTCACCATGAGCTCACTCCTCCCCACCCCCATCCCTGTCTTTCTTGGCTGCATTCTTTCATGCAGTGTCAGGTAAGAGGGAGGTGGTGGGAACCCAGGACTGGATGATGAGACCGTTACTCAACCACTGCATGACCTGGGACTTCCATTTCCTTCTCTGCATAATGCTTGAAATAATTGTCCCTCCCACTGCCATGGCCATGCATGTGGTCAGAGATGTGCAAAATGCTAGCACCTACCAGGTTTGCACCCAGAGAGGGGCTGCAGGTGCTGCTGTGGTCCCCATGGAGGTGATGGTGACTTAGGTTTATGCAGTGGTACAGGAAGAGGACCAAGCTGATAGATAGTGGGGAGACGGCAGCTAGAATGGATAGGGCAGGTTTAGGGATCAGCTGAAGGAGGAAGGGAGAGGAGCTGGGGCAATAACCCGATTTCTGGGCGGCCAGTGGAGTGGATGGTTGTACCATGTGAGAGATAGACCACAGAGGAGAACGGTTTTGGGGAGGAAACGTCATGAACTTGGTGTTGTACGTGCTGAGTTAGAGACACCCACAGGACATCACACTTATCAGACCATTGGATGTTTGTGTCTTGAACCCAGGGGAGGCCGGGCATGGTGGCTTATGCCTGTAATCCCAGCATTTTGGGAGGCTGAAGCGGGTGGATCACCTGAGGTCAGGAGTTCGAGACCAGCCTGGCCAACACAGTGAAACCCTGTCTCTACTACAAATACAAAAAATTAGCTGAGCATGGTGGCAGGCACCTGTAATCCCAGCTACTCAGGAGGCTGAGGCAGGAGAATTGCTTGAACCCGGGAGGCAGAGGTTGCAGTGAGCCAAGATCACACCATTGCACTCCAGCCTGGGCAACAGTGTGAGACTCCATTTCAAAAAAATAATAATAATAATAAAAAATAAAAATAAATAAATACAGGGGAAAGGATATAAAGGATATACAGGCACCAGAGTCATCACCATGGCAGCTGAAGGGATGTGTATGGCGTTGTCACCCAGAGGCCACCATACAGAGGCCAAGTCTTCCCACCTCGCCCCATGCCCCTGTCCTACCAAGCCCTCTCCACCTCCTCCTGCCCTACCCTCCTGGTAGCCGGAATGGCCAGTAGAGGCCAGATGCTGCAGAGGTGACAGTTTTCTTTGTAGGCAACAGGAGCCCCCAAAAGGGAGGGAAGAGGAGGGACTATGGGCCAATCCTGGAGGAGCCAAGGTGGAGTGGACCTGGGCCCTGACTTGAGGAGCGCTCAGAGAACTGGTGGATCAGCCCAGACCCCCAGTTCCACATGCTAAGGGCTGCCACGGGTATGGCCAGCAAGCGTCAGGGACTCTGTGGGGGAAGGCACTGGGAATTGTAGCCAAGTCCTGATGGTCCAGGCTTGCACTGCAGCCAACAGAATGTCTGTGTCATTCTTTCCCAAGTTCATGTGTTCACACCAAGGTGATGGTATTCGGAGGCGGGGCGTTTGGGAGGAGAAAGGGTCATGAAGATGGAGACCTCAACCATGGGATTAGGCCCCATATAAAAAGGACCTCAGAGAGTGCCCTCTCCCTCTTTTTTTTTTTTTTTTTTTTTTTCTGGAGATGCAGTCTCACGCTGTCACCCAGGCCAGTGGAGTACAGTGACGAGATCTCGGCTCACTGCAACCTACACCTCCCCTGTTCAAGCAATTCTCCTGCCTCCACCTCCTGAGTAGCTGGGATTACAGGCACCTGCACCACACTCGGCTAAATTTTTTTTTTTTTTTTTTTTTTTTTTTTTTTTTTTGTATTTTTAGTAGACGGGGTTTCACAATATTGGCCAGGCTGGTCTTGAACTCCTGACCTCAAGTGATCTGTCCACCTTGGCCTCCCAAAGTGCCGTGAGCCACTGCGTCTGGTCTCCTCCCCATCTTTCCACCGAGTAAGATTACAAGGAGAAGGTGGCTGTCTGCAACCCAGGAGAGAGCCCGACCACACTGACACCCTAATCTCGTGATCTTTTTTTTTTTTTTTGAGCAGAGTCTCACTCTGTCGCCCAGGCTGGAGTGCAGTGGTGCGATCTCCACTCACTGCAAGCTCTGTTTCCCAGGTTCACGCTATTCTCCTGCCTCAGCCTCCTGAGTAGCTGGAACTACAGGCACCCGGCACCACGCCCGGCTAATTTTTTGTGTTTTTAGTAGAGACAGGGTTTCACCATGTTAGCCAGGATGGTCTCGATCTCCTGACCTCGTGATTCACCCACCTTGGCCTCCCAAAGTGCTGGAATTACAGGTGTGAGCCACCACGCCCGGCCCCAATCTTGTGATCTTAGAGGAGAAATAAATATCTGTTGTTTATAAGCCGTCCGATCTACGGGAGTTTGTTGTAGCAGCTCGGACTGACAGCTCGGACTGACTAGGCCCCTTATCTATACAAAAACATCAGGAAGATAGCATGGGGCATGCATCTTCAGCCTCCTCAGTGGAATTAGCATGACCTGTGCTTCCAGGAGTTTGAGACCAGCCTGGGCAACACAAAAAGACCCTGTTTATACCAAAAAAAAAAAAATTAATTGGGTGTGGTGGTGTATGCCTATAGTCCCAACTGCTCTGGAGGCCGAGGCAGGAGGATCATTTGAGGCCAGGAGTTAGAGACCAGCCTGGGCAACACAACAAGACTCTGGTTTTTTTTGTTTGTTTTGTTTTGTTGTTGTTGTTGTTGTTGTTGTTTGAGATGGAGTCTCATTCTGTCACCCAGGCTGGAATGCAGTGGCCCAGTCTCAGCTCATTGCAACCTCCACCTCCCAAGTTCAAGCAATTATCCTGCCTCAGCCTCCTGAGTAGCTGGGACTACAGGCCAGCACCATGACGCCCAGCTAATTTTTGTATCTTTAGTAAACATGGGGTTTCACCATGTTGACCAGGCTGGTCTCGAACTCCTGACCTCAAGTGATCTGCTCATCTTGGCCTCCCAAAGTGCTAGGATTATAGGTGTCAGTCACTGTGCCAGGCCCAAGACACTGTTTATACAAAAAATGTTTTTTAATTGGGTGTGTTGGTATATGCCTCTAGTCTCAACTGCTCTGGAGGCCAAGGCAGGAGGATCATTTGAATAACACAAGACTCTGTTTACACAAAAAACATTTCAAAATTTTGGTGTAGTGGTGCTCACCTGTAGTCCCAGCTGCTCCGGAAGCTGAGATGGGAGGATCACTTGAGGCCAGGAGTTCAAGATCAGCCTGTGCAACATAGGGAGACCTCATCTCTACCAGAAGAAAAAAAAAAAATCAAAAAAGTAGCTGGGCATAATGGTGCACATCTGCAGTCCCAGTTACTCAGGAGGCCAAGGCGAGAACATCACTTGAGACCAGGATTTGAGTCTGCAGTGAGCCATGATTGTGGCACTGCACTCCAGCCTGGGTGACAGAGTGGAACCCTGTCTCTCAGAATAAATAAATAATTTTTAAAATTTTAAAATTAAAGGTCGGGTGCAATGGCTTATGCCTGTAATCCCAGCACTTTGGGAGGCCGAAGCGAATGGATCATTTGAGGTCGGGAGTTCGAGACCAGCCTGGCCAACATGGTGAAACCCCATCTCTACTAAAAATACAAAAATTAGCTGAGTGGTAGTGGCATGCACCTGTAATCCCAGCTACTCGGGAGGCTGAGGCAGGAGAATCACTTGAACCCAGGAGGTAGAGGTTGCAGTGAGCAGAGATCATGCCACTACACTCCAACCTGGGCAACAGAGTGAGACTCGGTCTCAAAAAGTAGTAATAATAATAATATGCTTCTGACTCATCTTCCTTTTTCATTTGGGAAAACACAGGGACATTCCACCTGATTCTTTCTAATGATACGTTTCCTTCTGTGTAAGGTCCAGCCCTACGAGGCTTAGCGGGTGTTCTCCCTGTGTGCAGAGATGAGAGATCATAAGAAATAAAGACACAAGACAAAGAGATGAAGAGAAAACAGCTGGGCCCAGGGGACCACTACCACCAAGATGCGGAGACAGGTAGTGGCCCCGAATGTCTGGGCGCGCTGATACTTACTGCATACAAGACAAGGGGGCAGGGTAAGGAGGGTGAGTTGTCCAAGTGATTGATAAGGTCAGGCAAGTCACGTGATCATGGGACAGGGGGCCCTTCCCTTTTAGGTAGCCAAAGCAGAGAGGGAAGGCAGCATCTATCAGCGTTTTCTTCTCTGCATTTATCAAAAAGATCAAAGACTTTAAGACTTTCACTATTTCTTCTACCGCTATCTACTATGAACTTCAAAGAGGAACCAGGAGTACGGGAGGAACATGAAAGTGGACAAGGAGCATGACCATTGAAGCACAGCACCACAGGGAGGGGTTTAGGCCTCTGGATGACTGTGGGGAGGCCTGGATAATATCCAGCCTTCCACAAGAAGCTGGTGGAGCAGAGTGTTCCCTGACTCCTGCAAGGAAAGGAGACTCCCTTTTGAGGTCTGCTAAGTAACGGGGGCCTTCCCAGACACTGGCGTTACCGCTTGACCAAGGAGCCCTCAAGCGGCCCTTATGCGGGCGTGACAGAGGGCTCACCTCTTGCCTTCTAAGTCACTTCTCACCATGTCCCTTCAGCACCTGACCCTATACCCGCCAGTTATTCCTAGGTTATATCAGTAATGCAACAAAGAGTCATATTAAAAGTTAATGATTAATGTTTATTTATTTTTTTTTTTAATTTATTTTTTTGAGACGGAGTCTCGCTCTGTCACCCAGACTGGAGTGCAGTGGCCGGATCTCAGCTCACTGCAAGCTCCGCCTCCCGAGTTTACGCCATTCTCCTGCCTCAGCCTCCCGAGTAGCTGGAACTACAGACGCCCGCCACCACGCCAGGCTAATTGTTTTGTATTTTTAGCAGAGACGGGGTTTCACCGTGTTAGCCAGGATGGTCTCGATCTCCTGACCTCGTGATCCGCCCGTCTCGGCCTCCCAAAGTGCTGGGATTACAGGCTTGAGCCACCGCGCCCGGCCAATAATGTTTATAATAATGATTGATAATTGTCCCTGATCATCTCTATACCTAATTTGTATTATGATTATTCTTATTGTAACTATTTTCTGTATTATACTGAAACAGTGTGTGCCTTCAGTCTCTTGCCTCGGCACCTGGGTAATCCTCCACCCACATTTCTGAGCAGTAGCCCAAGACAATTCTAAGCATGTGGGGGAAGGAAAACTGGAAGTGCTGTTTCTACCCAGACTGCGAAACTCAGCATAAATTTCTGCACACAATGTGACCTCTTGGAGGTACTTAAAGCTCTTAGTGTCCCCTGGAGGCACCAGGCTGCCTCCCCTGGAACAGAGGGTCCTCCTCGAAGACCTCCTCTCTCAGCCTGGGCTCCCCAAAAGCAGACTCGGAGATAGTTTACTGCGGAAGCTCCATGTGGGAGTGGCGCGGTGAAAAGTCAGTGCAGGGTGCGGCTAGGGAGCAGGGGACTGCTGGGGCTACGGGAGACTGTGTGGATCACCCCCTTGGAATGGTCCCGCCAGAGCTCCAAATACTCCTGGCTGGGTTTTGTTGTTGTTTGTTTTAGGGTTTTTTTTGTTTGTTTTTGTTTTGTTTTGTTTTGTTTTTTGACTGAGTCTTGCTCTGTTGCCCAGACTGGAGTACGGTGGTATGATCTCAGCTCACTGCAACCTCCACCTCCTGGGTTCAAGCTATTTTCATGCCTCAGCCTCCTGAGTAGCTGGAATGACAGGTGCCCACCATCACATCCGGCTAATTTTTGTATCTTTAGTAGAGGTGAGTTTTCACCATGTTGGCCAGGCTGGTCTCAAACTCCTGACCTCAGGTGATCCGCTTGCCTCAGCCTCCCAAAGTGCTGAGATTACAGGCATGAGCCACCACGCCTGGCTTGGCTATTTTTTAATCTACTGCCTCCCGGCCTTTGGAGTGAGGGTTGCCCCTGAGGCTGTAAAATCTGGCTCTTCTGGGCCCACTGTGGTGCAGGCAAAAGGCCTCAGGCAGCCAACCAGAGCCTGAAGTTCCTGTCCTCAGCCACTGCCAGCTGTACAAGCTGCTGTTGGCTCCACACCCTGCATGGCGTGGGGACTCCTGCCTCCCAAAGTGCTGGGATTACAGGCATGAGCCACTGTGCCCAGCCCAGCTAATGTATTTTTAAATTAAAACAAAAATTTGGGCCGGGCGCGGTGGCTCAAGCCTGTAATCCCAGCACTTTGGGAGGCCGAGACGGGTGGATCACGAGGTCAGGAGATCGAGACCATCCTGGCTAACACGGTGAAACCCCGTCTCTACTAAAAATACAAAAAAAAAACTAGCTGGGCGAGGTGGCGGGCGCCTGTAGTCCCAGCTACTCGGGAGGCTGAGCCAGGAGAATGGCGTGAACCCGGGAGGCGGAGCTTGCAGTGAGCTGAGATCCGGCCACTGCACTCCAGCCTGGGCGACAGAGCGAGACTCCGTCTCAAAAAAAAAAAAAAAAAAAAATTTGTAGGGGTAGGGTCTCACTTTGTTGCCCAGGTTTGTGTGTGTGTGTATGTGCGTGTGTGTATGTGTGTGTATGTGTGATTGTGTGTGTGTGTGTGTATGTGTGTGTATGTGTGTGTATGTGTGTGCGTGTGTATGTGTGTGTGTGTGTGTATGTGTGTGTGTATGTGTGTGTGTGTATATATATATATAAAAGCTGGACATGTTGCTGCATGCCTGTAGTCCCAGCTTCTCAGAAGACTGAGGTGGAGGATCCCATAAGTCCAAGAGTTGGAGGCTGCAGTGAGCTATGATTGCACCACTGCACTCCAGCCTGGACTATAGGGAGAGACCCTGTTTCTTTAAAAAAAAAAAAAAAAAAAAAAAAAAAAAAAAAAAAAAGCCGGTGCAGTGGCTCATGCTTTGGGAGCACTTTGGGAGGCTGAGGTGGGTGGATCACCTGAGGTCAGGAGTTCGAGACCAACCTGGCCAACACGGTGAAACCCTATCTATACTAAAAATACAAAACTTAGCTGGGCGTGGTGGCGCATGCCTGTAATTCCAGCTACTCAGGAGGCTGAGGCAAGAGAATAGCTTGAATCCAGGAGGCAGAGGTTGCAGTGAGCTGAGATCATGCCATTGCACTCCAGCCTGATAAAAGCAAAACTCTGTCTCAAAAAAAAAAAAAAAAAAAGCCAGATGTGGTGGTGCGTGACGATAGGCCCAGCCACTTGGGAGGCTGAAGTGGGTGAGCTATGATCATGCCACTGCCCTCCAGCCTGGGGGATAGAGTGAGACCTTATCTCTACAAAAATAAAAATGAAACAATTAGCCAGGTGTGGTAGCACACCTGTAGCCCCAGCCACTCAGGAGGCTGAGGTGGGAGGATTGCTTGAGTCCAGGAGGTCAAGGATGCTGTTAGCCATAATTGCACTACTGCACTCTGGCCCAGGTGACAGAATGAGACCCTGTCTCAACAACAACAACAACAACAACAACAAAAAGACTGAAGGCCTCCCGCCTCAGCCTCCCAAGACGTTGGGATTACAGGCGTGAGCCACACTCCCAGCCATCGCTCCTATTTTAGGGATGAGGTCACATCCCTGCAGAGGCCCAGAACAGAGAGGACCTTCTCCCACAGGACAGATAGGGTCACGGTCAGTTGGAGTTGTGAGGTCTTCCAGGCATGAGCAGAGGACAGAAAGGGACAGGCTAAGCAAAGGCATCGGCACAGCAGGGCTGGGAAACTTGAAGGCAGCTGGCAGAGTGCCCTGGGCATTTGTGAAAGGTCCTGTGGTCTGCTCGGCTCTGCTAGGAGCCGGGGGATGGGAACCTGGGAGGAGACTGGGGAAGGTGATGCAGCATGAGGGGGCCACACATCCTGATTTTTCAGAAGCTGTGAGCAGCATTTGAGCCAGAATATTGCATCCCTCTCTGGGCCTCAGCTTTGCCATCCATGACACAAGGAAGGTGGCTGAGACTTCTGCGTGCTCGCCCAACACCCATTCTCCCATCCTTCCTCATTACCAGAACCCTGGTTGTATTGATAGTGGCAACAGATGATGCTTATTTATTTATTTATTTATTTATTTATTTATTTATGTAGAGACAGAGTCTCGCTCTGTGGCCAGGCTGGAGTGCAGTGGCACAATCTTGGTTCACTGCAACCTCCGCCTCCCGGGTACAAGTGATTCTCCTGCCTCAGCCTCCCAAGTAGCTGGGATTACAGATGCCCACGACCATGCCCAGATAATTTTTATATTTTTAGTAGAGATGGGGTTTCATCACGTTGGCCAGGCTGGTCTCAAACCTCGAACCCCTAACCTCAAGTGATCCACCTGCCTCAGCCTCCCAAAGTGCTGGGATTACAGGCGTGAGCCACCGCACCAGCCAACATGAACCTCTTGAAGTCATCTCCCACCCCATCTACCATCTCTTTATCTGTCCACCTATCAACCTGTCAATCTAGCCATCTATCGATCTATCCGTCCATCCATCCAGCCTATTGGTTCTGTTTCCCTGGAGAACACTGACCAATGCAGAGGGCAAGACAGAGAATCCCAGAGGAGCCTGGGTCCCTGACAACCTTGGGGAGGACATTACACAGCGCCACCCTCAGACTTGTTGCTGCATGAGAGAAAAATAAGCCCTATCTTGTTTAAGCCACTGTTGTGGGGGTTTTCTGTTATTGGCAACCAAACTCAGCCCCTAAGAGGTGCAGGGGAGGCCATGTGCCCCGCAGTTCAGGCACCCCAAATCACACCCACAGTGGTTACTTTATCCCAGTACTGCCTGGACTATTCTGGGGTTAATTTTTTTCTTTAAAGAAACTCATTTTTTGGCCAGGTATGGTGGCTCATGCCTGTAATCTCAGCACTTTGGGAGGCTGAGGCAGGTGAATCACTTGAGGTTAGGAGTTCAAGACCAGCCTGGCCACCATGGTGAAACTCCATCTCTACTAAAAATACAAAAACTTAGCCAGGTGTGGTAGTGAGTGCCTGTAATCCCAGCTACTCTGGAGGCTGAGGCAGGAGAATCGCTTGAACCTGAGAGGTAGAGGCTGCAGTGAGCTGAGATTGCACTCCAGCCTGGGCAACAGAGGGAGACTCTGTCTCAAACACAAAAACAAAAAATCCAAAAAGGGTAGCAGACTGCTGAAGGCTGGTTTGCATTGACATGCAGTTACCCTGAGTCTCTTGCTGGGCAGGTGTGTTCACGCTGCCTTCACTTGCTGTGGGTTCACGACCCAGGGGGTGGCGGGCTTAGGCCCTATCGGCTGGGAGCCAGACCCCCATTCTGACTGGGAGCCGTTGGAATGGGAGCTGTAGGGGGTGGAGAGGTTCTCCCTGGGCCCTCAGCTTGAAGCAGGGCCTCATGCCCTGGCACCCCAGGCCATGCCCCCTTGGTGCTGGGCATCCTGCCGCTGTTATTCCTTCTTACCCGTTGTCAGGGGCACAGCGTCAGGTATTCAGATCCCCTGGGACCACTGGTCCCTTCACTAGTGACGTATTTCATCATTTTTAATACACATTGCAATGAACAATGAACATATAGTCTTTAAAATTAAAAAGATTTTAAAAGGTTTGTCCGTTAGAGAGTTTGGCATGCTTAGGAGAGTTCTAGGTGTTAGCTTTCTGGGTGTACAGAGCAGCTCTAAGCTGGCAATAAGGACAGGTTGCCCTTGCCATCAAAGTGAAGAGGGCTGGGCCCTCTATGATTTAACCTGAGGCTCTTCAAACATCCATTCTGCTTCCATGCATGGCTTCTGCCCCGGCACCCTGAAACGACAGAAAAAAAAATCCGATTCCAGAAAATTCAGAGGCAAATGGAGGCACCTGGTGCCCCACCCAGAATCCTGGGAAGCCATGGAGCAGATCCGATATTTATATGAGGAATTTCCAGAGTCCTGACCAGTTCCCAGGTTGGCTGAAGGCTTTGATGTCAGCACTGATGTGATCCAAAGAGTTTTAAATGGCAAGTTTGTACCCACATTGGAGCAGACACTGAAGCAGGATCAAAAAGTCCTTAAGAAAGCTGGGCTTGCCTATTCGCTCCAGCAGCTCCCGGGCTCTGGAAATATGTCAAAGCCGCTCCCTGCAGGCCACTCTGTATCAGGCTCTTTGCTTATGCCCAGGCATGAAGCCTCATCCAGAGACCCTAATCACAGCACAGCTTTGAAAGTTACAGAGTTGGCTGGGCGCGGTGGCTCACGCCTGTAATCCCAGCACTTTGGGAGGCCGAGGTGGGCGGATCACGAGGTCAGGAGATCGAGACCATCCTGGCTAACACGGTGAAACCCCATCTCTACTAAAAATACAAAAAATTAGCCGGGCGTGGTGGTGGGCGCCTATAGTCCCAGCTACTCAGGAGGCTGAGGCAGGAGAATGGCGTGAACCCGGGAGGCGGAGCTTGCAGTGAGCGGAGACCGTGCCACAGCGCTCCAGCCTGGGCGACAGAGCCAGACTCCATCTCAAAAAAAAAAGAAAGTGATAGAGTCAGACCCTCACAGGACAAATACACCAAGGAGATGGAAGGGAAGAAATAAAGAAATCCAGGACCTGGAGGAGAGGGTGTGCCTGTTGCTGCACCCCTAGGTCATCAGCGAGAGCTGCAGAAGTTCTCCAGTGATGCTGGGAGCACCAGAAGAACCGGCGATGCTGCGTTGCCAAGTGAGCAGAAGCTGGAGGAGTTGGAGGCAGAGGAACCAGGTAACTTCAGCAGCCAAGTAGCGCAGAGGGGCCGAGAGTTCTTTGACAGCAACGGGAACTTCCTGTACGGAATCTGAGTCTGGGATTGGCTTGTGGAGATGCCTCGTGAAACACAGCTGGGCGAATATTAATATATATGGAGCAGCCTGGATTTCTGCATATGGATGAGTCCCCTTGGAACAGGAAGAAGTGATGAGCCTGGACTGTGGGAGGAAAGAGCGGCGTGGGTAGCTTCAGACTTCCTGGAGCAGTGCTCCCAGTCTGACCTCTGTAGATCTGCGGCACTCACTCTTCTTGCTTGGGCTCTCTGTATGTTGAAAACCAGCCCGTGTTGCATGTGTTGTTACAATTTTTCGTGATACTTGCAATATATGTTTGAGAGGAAGTGAAAAGTTTGTCTTCCGAGCTCGTTTCCTTCTTGATCGGTGAACACTAACAGTTTTGGGACAACTTAGTTGATTGGTTTTCCTTACAAGCGAAATAAAGGAAAATGTAGCAGTCAAAATAAATAAACAAAAAGCAAAAAAGGAAGAAACTCATTTTTTAAGTTTAGCCTCATTTAAAATATATTATTGATGAACTTAAGTGCCTGATGGTAATATACATATATATGTGTGTGTGTGTGTGTGTGTGTGTGTATATATATATATATATATCTTTTTTCTTTTTTTTTTTTTGAGACGGAGTCTCACTCTGTCGCCCAGGCTGGAGTGCAATGGCGTGATCTCAGCTCACTGCAAGCTCCGCCTCCCGGGCTCAGGCCATTCTCCTGCCTCAGCCTCCTGAGTAGCTGGGACTACAGGCGCCCGCCACCACGCCCGGCTCAGTTTTTGTATTTTTAGTGGAGACGGGGTTTCACTGTGTCATCCAGGATGGTCTCGGTCTCCTGACCTTGTGAGCCACCCGCCTCGGCCTCCCAAAGTGCTGGGATTACAGGTGTGAGCCACCACGCCTGGCCTCATTATATATTTTTAATACACATTGCAATGAACAATGAACATATAGTCTTTAAAATTAAAAAGATTTTAAAAGGTTTGTCCGTGAACTTTTTTTTTTTTTTTTTTTTTTTTTTTTTTTGAGACAGGGTCTTGCTCTGTTACCCTGGCTGGAGTGCAGTGATGCAATCTCTGCTCACTGCAACCTCCACCTGCTGGGCTCAAGTGATCCTCCCACCTCAGCCTCCTGAGTCGCTGGGACTATGCCTGGCTAATTTTTAAATCGTTGGTAGAGACAGGGGTTTTACCATGTTGCCCAGGCTGGTCTCAAACTGCTGGACTCAAACCATTGTCCTGCTTTGGCCTCCCAAAGTGCTGGGATTACAGGCGTGACCCAGCACATCAGCCAACATAAACCTATTAAGGTCTTCTCCCACCCCTCTAAGTGGGGTCTGAGCGTCAGGGTCTCGGCCCACCAGACCTAAGGGACCTGAGTCCCAGGCTGGCTTCGGAACAGAGATCTGGGGCCGTGTAGGAAAACTGAACCCTGCCGGGCGCAATGGTTCATGCCTGTAATCCCAGCACTTTAGGAGACCAAAGCAGGAGGATCACTTGAGCTCAGGAGTTCAAGATCAGCCTGGGCAACATGGCAAAACCCCATCTCTACCAAAACTACAAAAACTTTGCTGGCATGGTGGCATGTGCCTGAGGTCCCAGCTACTCAGGAGGCTGAGACAGGAGAATCGTTTGAACCCAAGAAGTGGATATTGCAGTGACCTGAGATCGCACCACTGCACTCCAGCCTGGGTGACAGAGTGAGACTCCATCTCAAAAAAAAGAAAAAAGAAAATAATCAAACCCACCCCCAGCTTTCCCCGCAGAGCAGGAGATGGGCATCCATGGTGCCCCCAGCAGCTCTGCAGCAAAGCAGGGAGCACAACCCCAGAGATAAAGAACCTGCCCCAGCCCCACTCCTCAGGAGACCCCGGAAGGACAACACAGCTTCAAGAAAGCCCCCAGCCTGTCTTCCCAGACAGCAGGGATGCAGCTGTGACATCCGGCTCTGCAGTTTGTACAACATGCATAGGGTGCCCACCACGGGACGGGCACGCACGGGCCCAAAAGCCACTCCCCACTCAGGCCGGGGGACCACGCCGCTGCCTCTACCCAAAGTCCACAGAGCTCATCCCTGTTCCCCTCCTTGTTCCTGCCAGCTTCACAGCCCAACACAGAAGGGGGTCTCCTGCTGCAAGGGAGATGGCTCTGACCCAACAGCCTCCAGACAAGGGGTCCCTGAGAGCAAGGGGTGAGGGCTCCGGGCTGAAAGCTGAGCAAGTACGGAATCACAGACAACGTGATGACGCCTCTCCACAGGGCGGTGCTCAAAGTTTTTCTATAGGTTTTTGTTTTTGTTTTTGTTTTTGCGATGTTGAAAAAATTACTGAAAAGTGTACAGCCCTAATGCACTTAGAACCTCGACCATCAGCTTCCCAGTTCACACAGCCTTTGTGTCCGTTTCCATGTGCCTTGCAAGTCTATTCTGTGTCTAGCCCTTTGCAACTTTTTCTCTCTGCATCACTGGAGTGCTGGGAGAGACACTGGAAGGTGGTGGGGGATGGGGATGGGAGACTGTTCTAGTCTTTCCCTGGTGTGCACTTACACGGAAGCCTGTGTGGCACAGGGAAGGGACCCGGGCCACTCTGCAGGCTGGCCCAGGCTTGTGGGGGTAGGAGACACGTTCTTCCTGACCCTGTAGCCTGTGGCCGCTTGGCTGTCCCCAGCAGCTTCTGTAGCGTGACCCCCAAGGCTGGGCAATGGCCTAGCGTCCCCCCACCACAGACAGCGTCCTCCCAGAGCAGAAACCACGATGTGGAGCCATCCCAGGAAAAGCCTCTACAATTGAGAGTGACCTCAAAAAGGCCCTTGGGAAGGGCCCCCACACTCCATGCATGGCTCTTTTCCTGCAAGGAGGCAGCCACTGGCTCTGGCACAAGGGCTGTGGGAAGCTGGGCTGGGGGGTCCTGCCCCCAAAGTGTCCCTGCCAAGAGAGTCCACCATCTCACACATCCAGCGTCAGGGCTAAGAAGAGATCCTGTGCCAGGGACCGGTGCTGTGGTCTTCCCTGCAGCCGGCACTGCCTGACACCACCGCCATCTATTTTGGTCTTCTTGGCTTCTTGGTGCTGCTGTCTGGGCACTTGTAGGGGTGTTCAGGGGGCAGTGGGCTGTGGCGTTGGTCTCCACTGTCTCTGGACCCTGGAGGGGGTGAAGAGACTTCAGTCTGAGGCCGAGGCAGGCTCAAGTGGAGCCAGCGCCCCAGCAGGGGTACTCTGGCCAGGCACCCTGTCTCGTGTGGACTCCCTGGCTCTGGCCTGAGCCGCCGACATGCATAGTTCAGCACACACAGGCCCCTTCCTCCTCCAGCCTGCCCGGGCCCTGGGGCACTGTCTGACCCCTCTGGGACTTCACTTCGTGAGCCCAGGCTGCCCTTTCCAGTCCAACTTGGCCTCTGCTGTTCTTATAACGCTGGGCCTGTCCCCAAGACCCTCCTAAAGCCACTTTCCCCAGGTGGTAGGTACACTCCGCAACTCCAGCCAGATGTGATCACGATGGGGGGATCCCTGTGGACCATTTCCCATCCCTCATGTTTCCCAAAGACACGCTACTGGGCCTGGCCATGCACCATTGACTGTTGCATAGTGTGCTCTGGGCTGCAAGCTTCCAGCCCAAGGTTGTGGCTAGGAAACACTTCTGAGACTTTTTCCCAAGAATCCTTAAAGGAACGGCATAATAATGAGAAATTCTTATCCTTTTCTGAAACAGTAACGTGAGGGAATAGGTTAAAGGTACAACAGGAGAGGCCGGGTGCGGTGGCTCAAGCCTGTAATCCCAGCACTTTGGGAGGCCGAGGGGGGCGGATCACGAGGTCAGGAGATCAAGATCATCCTGGCTAACCTGGTGAAACCCCGTCTCTACTAAAAAATACAAAAAAACTAGCCGGGCGAGGTGGCGGGCGCCTGTAGTCCCAGCTACTCGGGAGGCTGAGGCAGGAGAATGGCCTGAACCCAGGAGGCGGAGCTTGCAGTGAGCTGAGATCCGGCCACTGCACTCCAGCCTGGGCAACAGAGTGAGACTCCGTCTCAAAAAAAAAAAAAAAAAAAAGGTACAACAGGAGAAACTGAGGTTAGAAGAAAGGACTTCACACAAGGGCCCAGCCCTCCCAGTGGTCCTTTTCTTTTCAGATGGAGTCTCGTGTCACTCAGGCTGGAGTGCAGTGGTGCAATCTTGCCTCTCGGGGTTCAAGTCATTCTCCTGCTTCAGCCTCCTGAATAGCTGAGATTACAATCACCCACCACCACACCCAGCTAATTTTTGTATTTTTAGTAAAGACAGAGTTTCATCATGTTGGCCAGACTGGTCTCGAATTCCTGATCTCAGGTGATCTGCCCACCTTGGCCTCCCAAAGTGCTGGGATTGTAGCCATGAGCCACTGCGCCCGGTCCTCCCACGGGTTTTGAAGCCTATTATTGAATTACACCCATCCTTCCTGGATGATTTGGTTGTCAGCTGGTTCAGGGAGTGAAAAATCGTGCCAGTGATTCCAGAGGGCGTTTCCTGTCTCCAGAAAGGAATCCAGGGAACAGCTGCCTCACAGGTTGCGATGAGGATGATGGGAACGCAGACCTTAAAGTGATTTAAACAGTAGCTGGGATTTAGCAAATACCCAGCAAACATCAGCGGCCTTCTTGGTTCAAGATATAGAAAGAAGAAGAAAAGAAGAGGGTGCTGGGCACAGTGGCTCACGCCTGTAATCCCATCACTTTGGGAGACCAAGACAGCAGGATCGCTTGAGCTGGAAGTTTGAGACCAGCCTGGGCAACATAGTAGGATCCTACCTTTACAAAAACTAACTAAATAAATAAATAAATAAAATGACCTGGGCATGGGGTCCCATGCCTGTAGTCCCAGCTACTGAGGAAGTTGAGTGGGGAGGATCACTCGGGCCCAGGAGTTCCAGGCTGTAGAGAGTTATGACTGCACTACTGCACTCCAGCCTGGGCAGCACAGTGACCCTGTCTCTAAAAACAAAAATAAAAATAATTTTAAAAAATCAAAAAGGCAAGAGGAGATGAAAAAGAGGAAGGATAACAGCTCTACCACACTGACAACATTGTGTTTTATTTTATTTTATTTTTTGAGACAGAGTCTAGCTCTGTCACCCAGGCTGGAATGCAGTGGCACAATCTCGGCTCACTGCAACCTCTGCCTCCCAGGCTCAAGCGATTCTCCTGCCTCAACCTCCCGAGTAGCTGGGATTACAGGCACACTCCACTATGCCTGGCTAATTTTTGTATTTTAGTAGAGATGGGGTTTCACCATGTTGGCCAGACTGGTCTTCAACTCCTGACCTCAGGTGGTCTGCCCACCTCGGCCTCCCAAAGTGCTGGGATTACAGGCATGAGCCATCGTGCCCAGTCATGTTTTCATTTTTAAGGTTAATGCCCAAGACCAGGCCAGGTGCAGTGGCTCATGCCTGTAATCCCAGCACTTCAGGAGGCCAAGGCAGGTGGATCACCTGAGGTCAGGCGTTCAAGACCAGCCTGAGTAACCCTGTCTCTTCTAAAAATACAAAAATTAGCCGAGTGTGGTAGTGCATGCCTATAATCCCAGCTACTCAGGAGGCTGAGGCATGAGAATCACTTCAACCCAGGAGGCAGAGGTTGCAGTGAGCCGAGATTGCGCCACTGCACTCCAGCTTGAGTGATGGAGTGAGACTGTCTCAAAAATCAATTTAATTAATTAGCTAATTAAAGTTAATGCCCAGGACTGGCCATGTTCCAGAGCTTTGCTGTCCACTGCAGTAGCCACTGGCCACATGTGCCTATTGAGTCTTGAGATGCAGAACTGTGAAGTGCTGTGCTGGTGGTGGGGAGCTGATGTGCACTGGTACTGCTATCCCTCCCTTGACAGATAAGGGCCCTAGTGGTGGGGAGCTGATGTGTATGTGTACTGCTATCCCTTCCCTGACAGATGGGGGCCCTGGTGGTGGGGAGCTGATGTGCATGTGTACTGCTATCCCCTCCCCTGACAGATAAGGGCCCTGGTGGTGGGGAGCTGATGTGCACGTGTACTGCTATCCCTCCCTTGACAGATGGGGGCCCTGGTGGTGGGGAGCTGATGTGCACGTGTACTGCTATCCCTCCCTTGACAGATGAAGGCCCTGCTGGTGGGGAGCTGATGTGCATGTGTACTGCTATCCCTCCCCTGACAGATAAGGGCCCTGGTGGTGGGGAGCTGATGTGCACATGTATTGCTATCCCTCCCCTGATAGATGGGGGCCCTGGTGGTGGGGAGCTGATGTGCACGTGTACTGCTATCCCTTCCCTGACAGATGGAGGCCCTGGTGGTGGGGAGCTGATGTGCACTGGTACTGCTATCCCTCCCCTGACAGATAAGGGCCCTGGTGGTGGGGAGCTGATGTGCATGTGTACTGGTATCCCTCCCCTGACAGATGGAGGCCCTGGTGGTGGGGAGCTGATGTGCACATGTACTGTTATCCCTCCCCTGACAGATGGAGGCCCTGGTGGTGGGGGAGCTGATGTGCACGTGTATTGTTATCCCTCCCCTAACTCCTCCCCATGGAGAGAATTGAGAAGAGCTTGAGAATCCCAGAAGCCAGCAGCATGGGAGCTACAGGATCACACAGGGGTGGGAGGAGACAGACACTGACCTCTGATGTCCCAGGGCAGGAGGGGCACCCTGCTTGGGCTTGTACTGCTTTGCCACATGGCTCTGGGGAAGGTGAAACTGACTTCCGGCACATGGAGAGTGTTCTCATCTAAACAGTGAGACCGGAGGCAAGAGAAGGTGATGATTTTTAGGGACCACCCAGTGAATCATGGGAATAAAACTAAATAATGGATAATACCTACAACAGATTGAGCACCTACCAAAAGCTAGGCTCTTTTACTTAAGCTACTTCATGTGTGTTCCCCACAGACCTGGGAGGGGATTATTTTTTATGTGAGCTCCTGTCCTTTGTCCTTTCTGGAACCTCTACTGTCCCCAGAAAAGGGGTCTTGACCCAGACCCCAAGAGCAGGTTCTTGGATCTTGTCCAGGAAAGAATTCAGGGCGAATCACAGAGGATACTGAAGTTAAGATAGTTTATGGCTGGGTGCAGTGGCTCAAGTCCATAATCCCAGCACTCTGGGAAACCGAGGTAGGCGGATCACCTGAAGTCAGGAGTTCAAGACCAGCCTGGCCAAAATGGTGAAACCCCATCTGTACTAAAAAATGCAAAAATTAGCTGGGTGTGGTACCACACCCCTGTAATCCCAGCTACTTGAGAGGCTGAGGCAGGAGAATCACCTGAACCTGGTAAGCACAGGTTGCAGTGAGCTGAGATCGTGCCACTGCACTCTAGCCTGGGTGACAAAGTGAGACTCCATCTCAAAAAAAAAAAAAAAAAAAAAGGTTGTTAGAGACAACTCTATTACAGAGTACAGCATCATCAGAAAGCAGGTGGTGGGGCCAGGTGCAGTCGCTTAATGCCTGTAATCCCAGCACTTTGGGAGGCTGAGGCAGGAGGATTGCGTTAGCCTAGGAGTTCAAGACCAGCCTGGGCAACACAGCAAAATCCCATCTCTGCAATATCAAAATTAGCCTGGTGTGGTGTCACACACCCCAGCTACCGGGGAGGCTGAGGTGAAAAGATCCCTTAAGCTAGGGAAGGCAAGACAGCAGTGAGGCATGACCGCACCACTGCACTCCAGCCTGGGCGACAGAGCAAGACCCTGTCTCAAAAAAATCATTAAAAATAAAAATAAGGAATAATATACTTTATTTCAAAGGCTTGTGATCAGCTTATGACTGGCTATTAGTATTGTTACTTCCCTACATTACTGTTGATTTCAGCAAGAATTTAAGAGTGTCTTATTATTTTTAAAGCAAAACCTATTCTTAAACTAAACATGATTTTTGTTCTTAAAGCACTGGGTCATTTCCATGAGTTCTGGATCTTTATTACATTTGTTAACATCATTTTTTTTTTTTTTTTTTGAGATGGAGTTACCCAGGCTGGAGTGCAGTGGTGCGATCTCGGCTCACTGCAAGCTCTGCCTCCCGGGTTCATGCCATTCTCCTGCCTCAGCCTCCCAAGTAGCTGGGACTACAGGTGCCCACCACCACGCCTGGCTAATTTTTTTTTTTTTTTTTTTTTTTTTTTGAGACGGAGTCTGGCTCTGTCGCCCAGGCTGGAGTGCAGTGATGTAATCTCGGCTCACTGCAACTCCACCTCCCGGGTTCACGCCATTCTCCTGCCTCAGCCTCCCGAGTAGCTGGGACTACAGGCGCCTGCCACCACGCCCGGCTAATTTTTTGTATTTTTAGTAGAGACGGGGTTTCACCGTGTTAGCCAGGATGGTCTCAATATCCTGACCTCGTGATCCGTCCGCCTTGGACTCCCAAAGGGCTGGGATTACATGTGCGAGTCACTGCGCCTGGCCTAGTTAACATCATTAACTTGTTCCTTGACCATAAACATCTTATGACCGAAAGGGCCCAACACCCTGGGAATGTCACCGGCAGGTTTGGCTTTGTCGGGCCTTTATTAAAGATGGCGTCACTCTGGTTAAGATGCCTCTGACACTACCCTACGCTCAGCTCTTGGGTCTTTGTCCCTTCTCCAGCAGCAGCTATGCCCTTCCTTTCCTTCTTTCTTCTTTCAGCTGGTTGTTACATGGCAATAAAGATGATTTTCTGGGTTTACTGAACAAAGTTTAATCAGACATCACCCTCAAACAGAAGAGGGGCCAGGAGCAGTGGCTCACTCCTGTAATCTCAGCACTTCGGGAGGCCAAGGAGGGCAGATCGCTTGAGGCCAGAAGTTCGAGACCAGCCTGGCCCACATGGTGAAACCCCATCTCTATTAAAAATACAAAAATTATCCAGGCTTGGTGGAGCGTGACTATAGTCCCAGCTACTCAGGAGGCTGAGGCAGGAGAATCGCTTGCACCCAGGAGGTGGAGATTGCAGTGAGCCAAGATCACACCATTGCACTCCAGCCTGGACAACAAGAGTGAAACTCCATCTCAAAAATAATAATAATAAAATAAAAAAAAATAAAAATGCAGGATCTAGGCCGTTGATCACCAATTGTGGCACCATCGAATTGCCGTATAGGTCTTCTCAACTTCTATGCTTCCCTTGGTGCAGGCTGGGAACAGCTGGTGGACACCCTTCAAGGAGCACTGACACCCATAAATCTGCTTTCACCACAGGGACAGATCGGAGTGCCAATAACCTGCAGCAACAGATCGGAGCGTCAATATCCCACAGCAACAGATCGGAGAGCCAATACCCTGCAGCGACAGATTGGAGCGCCAATAACCCACAGTAGCAGACTGGAGCGCCAATAACCCACAGCGGCAGACTGGAGCGCCAATAACCCACAGCGGCAGATCAGAGCGCCGATAACCCACAGCAGCAGATCAGAGTGCCAATAACCCGCAGCGACAGATCGGAGCGTCAATACCCCACAGCAACAGATCGGAGAGCCAATACCCTGCAGTGACAGATCGGAGCGCCAATAACCCAGAGCGGCAGATCAGAGTGCTAATATCCCACAGCGACAGACCAGAGCACCAATACTCCACAGCAACAGATCAGAGCACTGATAAACTACAGCGGCTGCCGGAGCATCAATACCCCACAGCAACAGATCAGAGCACTGATAACCCACAGCAGCAGACTGGAGCATCAATACCCCACAGCAACAGCTTGGAGCACTGATAACCCACAGCGACAGACCGAAGCATCAGTACCCCACAGCAACAGATCGGAGCACTGATACACCACAGCGGCAGATTGGAGCACTAATATCCCACAGCGACAGATCAGACCGTCAATACCCCACAGCAACAGATCGGAGAGCCAATACCCTGCAGCGACAGATCAGAGTGCCGATAACCCACAGTGGCAGATCGGAGCATCAATACCCCACAGCAACAGATTGGAGCACTGATAACCCACAGCGACAGATTGGAGCACTGATAACCCACAGTGGCAGATCAGAGTGCTAATATCCCACAGTGACAGATCGGAGTGCTAATATCCCACAGCGACAGATCGGAACATCAGTATCCCACAGCAACAGATCACAGAACCAATACCCTGCAGCAACAGATCAGAGCACCGATAACCCACAGTGGCAGGTCGGAGCACTGATAACCCACAGCGGCAGATCAGAGCGCTAATATCCCACGATGACAGGTCAATAGATCAGAGCACCAATACCCCACAGTGACAGATCAATAGATCAGAGCGCCAATACCCCGCAGCAACAGATCGGAGTGCTAATATCACCCAGTGACAGAGCAACAGAATAGAGAGCCAATACCCCGCAGTGACAGATCGATAGATCAGAGCACCAATACCTCGCAGCGACAGGTCAGAGCACCAATACCCCACAGCGACAGATCAGAGTGCCAATATCACACAGTGGGGTGGGGAGCAGATGTTCATGCTACTGTCCCTCCATGGTGAGGAAGTCATCTCACAACCACCATTTTTTTTTTTTTTTTGAGATGGAGTCTCGCTGTGTCGCCCAGGCTAGAGTGCAATGGCATGATCTCGGCTCACTGCAAGCTCTGCCTCCCAGGTTCATGCCATTCTCCTGCCTCAGCCTCCCAAGTAGCTGGGACTACAGGCGCTGGCCACCATGCCAAGCTAATTTTTTGTATTTTTAGTAGAGACTGGGTTTCACCTTGGTCTCGATCTCACAACCTTGTGATCCGCCCACTCAGCCCCCCAAAGTGCTGGGATTACAGGCATGAACCACTGCGCCTGGCCCTCACAACCACTATTTCTGGATGGTGGGGTCTACAAGTGGTTTCCTCTTATCATTTTAATCTATGTTGCAAGATTTTCACAACCAATGCATATTCTCTTTGGAATAACAGCAGCTCCAGGAGCTGGGTCTCAAACCTATGAAGAAGCCCCAGGGGCTGGGGTACAGCTGGCATAAGGGCAGCCTATGGTGTATGCCCAATGTTCATCATTATTTTAACCTCTATTGAGACGTTGGACAGACCAGAAGTAAAACTGAACACCCTGCCAATAATTCTTTTCCCAAAGCCACTGGCCTTGGCTCACTCACTACCCTAAGAAAACCTGAAACTCACTCACACCAGGGAGCAGACAACTGATAACAACCCAAACTGTCACACTGTTTCAAGATGTACATTCCGAAGGAGGGAGAGAGACCTAAGGTACAGGAAGGAAACTAATGTGCTATTTTCTTTCACGATCCTGTACCTGCACGGAAACTGAGGCCGGGTTTTATCTTGGAGGCCACAGGGATAGCAGGGAATAAGCTCTTTCCTGATGACTTTGACGGCCGAAGGAGTGCTGGGGGTGGCTGACTCTCCGCCAAACACTCCCTGCAGGGGGATGGCAGCTTCTCCCTCGCCTGTGGGGAAAATCACACAGCAGGGCGGGGGTGAGGAATGGGTGGTGAAGGGATTGTGCATCAAGGTCGCTTTAAGCTGAAGTCATGCACTGATTAAACGCCTAATGTGTACCAGGCACTGATTAAACACCTACTGTGTACCACACTGCTACAGGCATGAGGCACCTCCGTGAGCATAACGAACAGAATCACTGCTCTCCTTTTCCTTCATCCCCCAATGAATAAATGAATAAATGAATAAATGAATGCTTGTTCCTGGCTGTTTGTCCTCCTCCCCTTTCCTTTGTCACCCCCCTCCCCACAAGGGAAGCAGTTCTCATCTAAACCAGCGTGATGATTAATTACGCATGTCAGCCTGATGAGGTGCCCAGATATTTAGCTAAACATTACTCTGCGTGTTATATATGGATGAGACTCATATTTAAAACAGGCTGAGGCCAGGCACGGTTGGCTCACGGCTGTAATCCCAGCACATTGAGAGGCCGAGGTGGGCAGATCACTTGAGGTCAGGAGTTCAAGACCAGCCTGGGCAACATGGTGAAACCCCATCTCTACTAAAAATATAAAAATTAGCCGGGCATGATGGCCTGCACCTGTAGTCCCAGCTACTTGGAAGGCTGAAGCAAGAGAATCACTTGAACCCGGGAGGTGGAGGTTGCAGTGAGCCGAGATTGCGCTACTGCCCTCCAGCCTGGAAAACAAGAATGAAACTCTGTCTAAAAATATAAATAAATAAAACAGGCTGAGTAAAGCCCTCTCTAACGCAGGTGGGCCTTGTCCAATCAGTTGAAGAGAACAAAAAGGCTGACCTTCCCCCTAGCAAGAGAGGAATCCTGCCTGACAGCCTCCCAGCTGGAACTTCCACCTTTTCCTGCCTGTGGACTTGAACTGAAACGTCGGCTCTTCCGAGGTCCCGGCAATTATTCCCCTCACAAGCCAGCTCTCACCTTATTGACGCACCATGCTTTGGAACCAAGTAATGTTCCTTTTTTTTTTTTTTTTTTTTTTTTTTTTTTGAGGTGGAGTCTCGCTCTGTCACCCAGGCTGGAGTGCAGTGGTGCGATCTCGGCTCACTGCAAGCTCCACCTCCTGGGTTCAGGCCGTTCTCCTGCCTCAGCCTCCTGAGTAGCTGGGACTACAGGCGCCCACCACCATGCCCAGCTAATTTTTTGTATTTTTAGTAGAGATGGGGTTTCACCCTGTTTGCAAGGATGGTCCAGATCTCCTGACCTTGTGATCCACCTGCCTCAGCCTCCCAAAGTGCTGGGATTACAGGCGTGAGCCACTGCACCTGGCTTTTTTTTTTTTTTTTTTTTTTTTTGAGACAGAGTCTTGCTCTGTCACTCAGGTTGGAGTGCAGTGGTGCAATCTCAGCTCACTGCAACCTCCACCTCCCAGGTTCAAGCCTCCTGAGTAGCTGGGCCTACAGGTGTTCACCACAACTTGCTAATTTTTTTGTATTTTTAGTAGAGACCCTGTCTCTCTTAAAAAAAAAAAAAAAAAGCAGAAATCACTGTAAAACTGTAATTTCACTGGGATAACTATATACAATATATACACATGTGGTTTAACATGAGAGGAAAGCTTGAGAAATGTGACGTAAGAAGGATGGAGTGGGATGGGAGGCTGTTTCCCCAGAACTTTGTGCAAATCCCTGCCCTCCCCTCTGTCCTCCTCCTCCTCCAGCTGCAGCCCTGGGACTGGGCAAGGAGTGCCCAGGCCGACGTCCACCCACCGGCTGCACGGTCCCAGGGAGGGAGGGTGACCGCTTCTTCTTGGCCTTCCTCTCCACGGAGCGGTCCCTGCACCGGCCAGCGTGGGGCCACCTTCTGTCTGCCAGGCTGGGGTCTGGGGTGGTGCTTGACTTCAGGTCCCTGCAGTCCAGGGCCATTTCCTCTAGGAGGTGGCAGGAGGAGCGGCCACTGCTGCCCTCCCAGTCGTGCGCCTTGGAGTGCTGAGTGGCTGTGATGAGGGTGATGCTCTTGGTGCCCTTGGCCATCTCCTGGAGGACCTGAGCACTCAGGGCTGGGCCACCAGCCTCCCCAGCCAGCCTCGAAGTGCTTGGCTCCAGGACCGAGGGGTACAGCTTGGAGACCAGGCTCTTCATGCTCAGGGCACTTGGCTTCTGCAGGAAATCAGATGCCACCGGGCTGTCACCATGGTCCCAGGTGAGGTCACCAGTAGCAGCAGCAAGACAATGACTCCAGGCAAGTCGTTTATTGGGGGGGAAGGACCGTGGCAGGGGGACAAGAGTTTGTGCTGATCTGAGAGGGTCAGATGACGGGTTCCGGCAGGACAAGGGCAAAAGAAGGGCCAGCGTGGCTGAAGAGACAGGCAGAGTCCCTGTGGACAGGATGGGGTGACCTTGAGGTACACTCTTGCAGCACTGGGAAGTCCCCTGGACCTCAGCCTAGTGATTGAGACATTTCCTGGGGGGCTGCCGTCCGGGAGCATCCACCTACCCTGGGGGCAGCACTGCCCCTTCTCTGTCCTGGACATTCTCCATCTCAGCAGAGGGCACTCCCCCAGGCCTGGAGGGGCAGCCCTATTGTGTGACCCACCCCCGCGGTGGCCCCTGAGCAGGTCCTGCCTGGCCCTGCAACGCCCCCTGCTCCTGCATCCCCGCCCCTCCCAGGTGTGTGGTTGAGCCTGTTCCTGCCCTGGTCATGGCGTTTAAACTCAGGCCTCAGGGTCATCCTCACCCAAGCGTGGAGGGGGGTCTCCCAAGGTCACAGCAGGGGCTTCTCCCAGGGGGCACAAAATCCCCGGCACCTCCGCAGAGTCGGGGCAGCCTCCCCAGTGGGATGGGGCATCGTCAGCAAGGTGGTCACGTGCTGGTGGCGGGACGCGTGCCCCACCTGCCCGCTTAGCCTAGTATTAGGAAGAATGAGTGGTGGCCGCTCCCTGATAACAGTTCATGTGAAAGGGTCAAAATTATCCTGTGAATATCCACAGCTTCCTCCATCTCCCCAGGCCCACCCATCCGTCAGAGAGGTTCTCACATTCGGTTCCCACCTCCTGTTCCACCCCACCCCAATAAAGGGAAGACTTCTTGCTTGCGAGGAGACAGGCTACACTGATCTACTCAAAAAATGGGTGCAAAGATGGCCAGGCACAGTGGCTCACGCCTGTAATCCCAGCACTGTGAGGGGCCAAGGCAGGTGGATCACAAGGTCAGGAGATCGAGACCATCCTGGCTAACACGGTGAAACCCCATCTCTACTAAAAATACAAAAAAAAAATTAGCTGGGTGTGGTGGCAGGTGCCTGTAGTCCCAGCTACTCGGGAGGCTGAGGCAGGAGAATGGCGTGAACCCCGGAGGCAGAGCTTGCAGTGAGCTGAGATCTGGCCACTGCACTCCAGCCTGGGCGACAGAGCGAGACTCTGTCTTTAAAAAAAAGAAGGGGGGGGTGCAAAGATGGCTGGGCACTGTGGCTCACCCCTGTAATCCCAGCACTGTGGGGGGCCGAGGCGGGTGGATCACCTGAAGTCAGGAGCTCGAGACCAGCCTGGCCGACATGGTGAAATGTTGTCTCTACTATAAATACAAAAATTAGCCGAGTGTGGTGGCACATGTCTGTAATCCCAGCTACTCGGGAGGTTGAGGCAGGAGAATCACTTGAACCTGGGAGGCAGAGGTTGCAGTGAGCCGAGATTGAGCCACTGTACTCCAGCCTGGGCAACAGAGTGAGATAGTCACACACACACACACACACACACACAAAAAGTTGGTGAGGGGTTGAAAGAAACGGGGTGGGGGGGGGAATGTGGAGAGAACGTGAGTAAGAGGGGTGGCTCACACCTGTAATCCCAACTCTTTGGGATGCTGAGGCCAGTGAATTGCTTGAGCCCAGGAGTTTGAGACCCCAGCCTGGGCAACATAGTAAGACCTCATCATTTTTTTTCTTTTTTTTCTTTTTTGTCACCCAGGCCAGAGTGCATTGGCATGATCTCGGCTCACTGCAACCTCCACCTCCCAGGTTCAAGCGATTCTCCTGCTTCAGCCTCCTAAGTAGCTGGGACTACAGTGCGAGCAACCACACCCAGCTGATTTCTGCATTATTAGTTGAGAGGGGGTTTTACCATGTTGGCCAGGCTGGTCTTGAACTCCTGATTTCAAGTGATCTGCCTGCCTCGGCCTCCCAATGTGCTGGGATTACAGGCGTGAGCCACCGCACCCGGCCCTCATCTTTACAAAAAAAAAAAATTAGCTGGGCATGGTGGCTCGCACCTCTAGTTGCAGCTACTTGGGAGGCTGAGGCAGGAGGATCACTTGCGTCAAGGAGTTTGAGGCTGCAGTGAGTGGCGATTGTACCACTGCACTCCAGCCTGGGCAACAGAGCAAGATCTCCTCTCCAAAACCAAACAAAGAATGTGAGTAAGAGGGGGGGCCTGAGAAGGAAGAGTCAGTAAGTGTCTCAGGAATGAGGTGTGGCCCTCTGATGTTCTTCAGGAGAAATGCAGAGAAAACAATGTGGCATTTCCTTTGGGTTGTGAGACCATTCTTTCTTGAATTTGGCACCATGCGAAGGCTCCTGGATTCATCATTTTACAGGTGAAGAAATGGAGGCCCAGAGACGTGAGGCAACTTGTCCAAGGTCACACAGCTAGCAAGGGATACAGGGAAGATGGAAACCCAACTCTGACTAATTCCTGAGCCCAATCTTTCAGCAATTAGATAATACAGATCCTCTGTGGTGCCCACACCCCAGAAAGACTGGAGAGCCAGTAGGAGACCGCAGAAGCCTAGAAAGTGCTTTTTCTATTTTTTATTTTTTTCGGAGAGGGTCTTGCTCTGTCGCCCAACTTGGAGTGCAGTGGCACGATCTCAGCTCACTGCAACCTACGCCTCCCAGGTTCAAGCAACTCTGCCACCTCCCAAGTAGCTGGATTACAGGTGCATGCCTCCATGCCCAGCTAATTTTTATATTTTTTTGTAAAGACGGGGTTTTGCCATGTTCCCTAGACTGGTCTTGAACTCCTGAGCTCAAGCGATCCACCTGCCTCAGCCTCCCAAAGTGCTGGTTATAGGTGTGAGCCACCACGCATGTTTCAGAAAGCGTTTTTAATTTTTTTCACTCATTGAATCCCTTCAAGGACCCAAGAGGTAGATGTGACTGTCCGCAATCTACAGATGGGCAAAGAGAGTTTCAGCAAAGCCACCGTGACCGAGGTGTCAGGACACAGCGGGGAGTTACTCCTCTCCTCCGAGTCGCAGTCTCTTTCTTTTTCTTTTTAGAGACAGGGTCTTGCTCTGTCACCCAGGCTGGAGTGCAGTGGTACAATCACAGCCCACTACAGCCTCTAGCTCCCAGTCTCAAGTGTTCCTCCCACCTTAGCCTCCTGAGTAGCTGGGACCACAGATGCATGCACCTGCACGCCCTGCTAATTTTTTTTAGTTTTTATAGAGATGTGGGTCTTGCTATGTTGCCCAGGCTGGTCTCAAACTCCTGGCCTTAAGTGATTCCCTCTGCCTTGGCTTCCCAATGTGCTGGGATTACAGGCATGAGCCACTGTGCATAGCCCCCCTCGGTTTTTGTTTCGTTTTGTTTTTTGAGACAGAGTTTCATTCTGTTGTCCAGGCTGGAGTGCAGTGGCCTGATCTTGGCTCACAGCAACCTCTGCCTCCCAGGTTCAAGCAATGCCTCAGCCTCCTGAGTAGCTGGGATTACAGGCGTCCGCCACCACACCTGGCTAATTTTGTATTTTTAGTAGAGACCGGGTTTCGCCATGTTGGCCAGGCGGGTCTCGAACTCCTAATCTCGGGTGATCCGCCACCCTCAGCCTCCCAAAGTGCTGGGATGATCACAGGCGTGAGCCAGCAAGCCCAGCCCCTGTTTTCTTAGTCTATAGGTGAAGAGAACAGTTCACCTCCCCACCACATGGCATAGCTGGGAGGAGTCTATGCTGCACTGAAACATGTCCCCCGAAAATCCATGTCCACGCAGACCTCAGAACAGGACCTCATTTGGAAACAGGATCTTTGCAGATGCCATTAGTTAAGGATCTCAGGGTGAGGGCATCCCGGGTTTACAGTGGGTCCTAAACCTCAGGACAGGTGTCCTTGCAAGAAGAGGAGGGCACAGAGAGACAGGGAGAAGATCATGTGATAACATGGGCAGAGATTGGAGCCATGCAGCCATGAGTCAGGAATGCCTGCAGCCACCAGGAGCTGCAAGAGACAGGGAAGGATCCTCTCCTGGAGCCTCCGGAGGGAGTGAGGCCCTTATCCATGCCATGTTCTCGGACTTTCAGCCTCCAGGACTGCGGGAGAACACATGTCTGTTGTTTAAGCACCCAGATTGTCCTGTTTCCTTTCAGCGGCCCCAGAAAGCTAACGCAGTGATTAAGACACTAACTTGGGGCCAGGTGCGGTGACTCATGCCTGTAATCCCAGCACTTTGGGAGGCCGAAGCGGGCGGATCACCTGAGGTCAGCAGTTCGAGACCAGCCTGGCCAACATGGTGAAACCCCATCTTGACTAAAACTACAAAAATTAGCCGGGCGTGGCCAGGCGTGGTGGCTCACACCTGTAATCCCAGCATTTTGGGAGGCCAAGGTGGGTGGATCACGAGGCCAGGAGATGGAGACCATCCTGACTAACACAGTGAAACCCCGTCTCTACTAAAAATACAAAAAATTAGCCAGGCGCGGTGGCGGGCGCCTGTAGTCCCAGCTACTCAGGAGGCTGAGGCAGGAGAATGGCGTGAACCCGGGAGGCGGAGCTTGCAGTGAGCCAAGATTGCGCAGCTGCACTCCAGCCTGGGCGACAAAGCAAGACACTGTCTCAAAAAAAAAAAAAAAAGAAAAAAAGAAAAATGCCGGGCGCGGTGGCTCACGCCTGTAATCCCAGCACTTTGGGAGGCCGAGGTGGGCGGATCACAAGGTCAGGAGATCGAGACCACGGTGAAACCCCGTCTCTACTAAAAATACAAAAAATTAGCCGGGCGCGGTTGTGGGCGCCTGTAGTCCCAGCTACTCGGGAGGCTGAGGCAGGAGAATGGCGTGAACCCGGGAGGCGGAGCTTGCAGTGAGCCGAGATCGCGCCACTGCACTCCAGCCTGGGCGACAGAGCGAGACTCCGTCTCAAAAAAAAAAAAAAAAAAAAAAAAATTAGCCAGGCATGGTGGCACATGCCTATAATCCCATCTACTCAGGAGGCTGAGGCAGGAGAATTGCTTGAACCCAGGAGGCAGAGGCTGCAGTGGGCCAAGATCGCACCACTGCCCTCCAGCCTGGGAGATAAGAACGAAACTCTTGTCTCAAAAAAAAAAAAAAAAAAAAAGGCAATTAACTTAGGGCCAGGTTCAGTGAGCAGCCACTACCATTGTGATGGTTGCTTAAGGAGAGTCCTCCTTCCGGAAGCTTCTCTCCTGTTCTCCCATGGCCCAGCGTGGCACTGATGGTGAGATCCATGACCCTGATGGGAAAGGGTATGGCCTCCCCAGAGCCCAGGCCCCCAGTCAGGGCCATACACCAACCTCGTGAATTGGCGGAGTTAGCAGGATGCGGACGGAGGGCAGAGAGAGAAGAGATTCTGGCTTTACCAGTTTTCTTGATGGTGTGGCTTTCAACAACCTGTAACCCTCACTGTGGATCAAACACAAAAGCATCAGCACCAGCAGGGCCAGCTGCCTAGGGCCTGCATCCGTTATCGTAGTCAGAGAGAAGATAGAGCCTGGGCCTCTGTGGCCCACGCATTGTGTCAGAGCAAGCGGCCTTTGCCACGCTTTGGTGATTTGAGACCAAACTGGGCTCATTCATGCAACAAATACACACTGGTCCCTGACAGCCAGACCCCATACCAAAAGCCAGGTGCTCATCGATCTTAGCAGACATCCCCTGCCCTAACAGGCCACGTCTACGGGGAGAGACACACATCGAAGAACCCAAAGGAGGATGTACAGACCACAGCTGCCAGCTACACGAAGAAGAGAGGAGGGAGAAGGGCAGGAAGAGACTGCCGCAGACAGGTCATCAGCACAGACCTCCCTGGGGGTCTGGTCTCTGTCCCTAGTTCCTGGCTCAGACCTTCAAAAAGCTGTCCCGAGTGACAGGAATATCTTTGCTATGCTACTGGGTGGGCTCCTAGATAGCACCAGAAGGGACTAGTCACCAGAAAGACCAAGCAAGTGACTAGAGGGTGGAAACCTTGGGTGACCCGACCTCTTCCAGGCAGGCAAGGATGACTGGAGATCCAGTCCTGGCATAACCACTCATGCCTGCGTCATGGAACCCAGTAAAAAGCCTGAACGCCGAGGCTCGGGCGGCTTCCTGGTTGGGGAACTCGGTGATGTTCTGGGAGCTGGCAGGCCCTGCCCCAGAGAGGGACAGCATGGCTGGACCTCACCTGTCCTGCTGCCTGGACTTAGAGCTACCGTTCCAGCTTGCAGCTTGGAGGTAGCTCAGCCACTGTCTCACCACAGTCTCTGCTGCTGCTGCAGGGATGGCTCTGGGAGAGGCGAGGTGGAAGTGTACCTCCTCTATAGATCAGAGGTTGGAGGGCCCTGGGTTCACTCACACGGCCCTACAAGTAGTCCCGTGTCTGTGCTTCTTTCTTTCAGAGTGAGGCTGACACCTGTCCTCTCTAATCCATGGCCAAGCTGCAAGTTCACAGGCAGCTGTGGTCCAGGAGCAGGAAGGCAGCCCGGGGCACAGGAGGAGGTGGGAGTGGCAACTGGTTCTGATCAGGGGGATGGGACACTGTTTTTACACCCATATGCACACATGTACAGGCATGCATACACACAGAAAGGCATGTGTGCGCACAAACATGCTTGTGCACACACATGCACACATAACACACACAAAAACACACACAGAGACACGTGTGTACAAATGCATGTGCACATATAACACGTGCACACAAATATGTGCACACACAAATGCACAAACACACACACAGGCGTGGGCACTAGCATGCATGCATGTACACACACACTAAAGGAGCCGCCCTGTCCTCTGCCTGGAGCCTGGGGTTTTCACTACACTGTGGAGGGGACAGGTTAGACCTGGGCGTTGCAGCCCGTGTGCAGCCTTCACTGCATCCTGGGGTGAACACACCAGCCACAAAAGGCATCTGGGGGAAAACTGGGGAAATGTAACAATAGGCGAGATGCCAGAGGATGTTGAGGAAGCACTGCTCATTTGGTTGGGAATGATAACCACACTGTGGTTTTGGAGGGAAATGTCCCTGTTTTGGAACGGCCTATTAAGCATGTGGGGGTGAAATGTCATGATGTTTGTATTTTACTTTAAATATGCAAGCAAGGCTGGGTGCAGTGGCTCACGCCTGTAACCCCAGCACTTTGGGAGGCTGAGGCAGGCAGATCACTTGAGGTCAGGAGTTCAAGACCAGCCTGGGGCAACATGGCGAAACCCCGTCTCTACTAAAAATACAAACAAATTAGCCTGGCATGATGGCAGGCACCTGTAATCCCAGCTACTCGGGAGGCTGAAGCAGGAGAATGGCTTGAACCCAGGAGGCGGAGATTGTAGTGAACTGAGATCACGCCACTGCACTCCAGCCTGGGCGACAGGGGGAGACTCCATCTCAAAAATAAATAAATAAATAATGTTTTTAGGCCGGGCGCAGTGGCTCACTTCTGTAATCCCTGCACTTTGGGAGGCCGAGGTGGGTGGATCACGAGGTCAGGAGATCGAGACCATCCTGGCTAACATGGTGAAACCCCATCTCTACTAAAAATACAAAAAATTAGCCGGGCATGGTGGCAGGCGCCTGTAGTACCAGCTACTAGGGAAGCTGAGGCAGGAGAATGGTGTGAACCCGGGAGGCGGAGTTTGCAGTGAGCCGAGATCGCGCCACTGCACTCCAGCCTGGGGGACAGAGCGAGACTCCGCCAAATAAATAAATAAATAATGTTTTTAAAAGATACATATAAAATGGAAAGGGCATTTCTGGCAGCAAACTCCCCAGGCTCAGAGCTGCCCCATGCAGCGAGCAGCTCCAACGACGTGGTTCTCATTCTCAGACAGCCCTGCAAGGAAGGGGTGGTTCGATGCACTTCATGAAAGAGGAAATGGGCTCTGAGCTGGCCTGGGACTTGCGATTCACACCTGCCTCCAGCGTCCCGTCCCTGCCACCTGGCCTGGGAAGCAGGGTGACGGGAAGGAGGCTCGGTGACACCCTTGCATGGGACAGGAGGAAGCCCACCTACCTGTCCCTCTCCAGGAGCACTGGAGGCAGCTCAAACTGGGCACCCCATGGCAGGTCCTTCCTGTCGTCCGGCTGGTCGTGGCTGGACTCCTCTGGTGGGGGAGATAGATTCAGAACAGAACCGTCCTGAGACCAGACTGGGGGCTGTGTGAGGCTGGCAAGGACACAGGCGAGCTGTGTCGCTAAGCAGCGGGCCTCTGAGGGGTCACTGGAGCTCCACTGCGTTTCCTGCTGCCACGACTCGGAGGAAACTATCAGAGCAGGGAGGTGGGGGAAAGCCAGCAGCTCAGCTCTGTCCCTTGGGCCTCCACCTCAGGGACAGAAGGAGGCTCTGCTGCTCCAGAGGCTCCCCAAGGACGATCTGCACAGTCCTAGGCTGGAGAAAATGACACACAAGGGGACACCTGTTGTCAGAGCACCTTCCACCACCTGCAGGAGACAGGCATGGTGGCATGCACCTGCAGTCCTGGCTGCTTGGGAGGCCAAGGTGGGAGGATCCTTGAGCCCAAGAGTTCAAGTTCAGCCTGGGCAACATGGCAAGACCCCATTTCATTAAAAAAGAAAAATAGCCTGCAGGACCTCAAAAAGTTAAACATAGAATTACCATATAATCCAGCAATTCTGCTTCTGGGTACATGCCAAGGAATTAGAAGCAGGGTCTTGAAGAGATATTTGGACACCCACTTTCACAGCAGCATGATTCACAATAGCAAAAGGTAGAGGTAACCCACGTGTCCACCCACAGAGAATGAATAAACCATAAAATGTGGTCAGTCCATACATGGAGTAGAATTCAGCCCTAAAAAGGAAAGAAGGCCAGGCGCGGTGGCTCATGTCTGTAATCCCAGCACTGTGGGAGGCCAAGGCAGGTGAAATCACTTGGGGTCAGGAGTTTGAGACCAAACTGCTCAACACGGTGAAACCCCGTCTCTACTAAAAATACAGAAATTAGCCAGGCATGGTAGCAAGCACCTGTAATCCCACCTACTTGGGAGGCTGAAGCAGGAGAATCGCTTGAGCCCAGGAGGCGGAGGTTGCAGTGAGCTGAGCTGAGATCGCACCACTACACTCCAGCCTGGGTGACAGAGCAAAACTTTGTGTCAAAAAAAAAAAGGAAAGAAGGGCCAGGCATGATGGCCCACACCTGTAATCCCAGCACTTTGGGAGGCCAAGGTGGGAGGATCACTTGAGCCCAGGAGGTTGAGACCAGCCTGGTCAACATAGCAAGACCCTATCTTTAATCCAAAAAATGTATATTAATTAATTATTATTATTTTTTTTTTTTTAGACAGAGTCTCACTCTGTCGCCCAGGCTGGAGTGCAGTGGCGCAATCTCCACTCACTGCAAGCTCCAACTCCCGGGTTCATGCCATTCTCCTGCCTCAGCCTCCTGAATAGCTGGGACTACAGGCACCTGCCACCACACTCGGCTAATTTTTTGTATTTTTAGTAGAGACGGGGTTTCACCGTGTTAGCCAGGATGGTCTCGATCTCCTGCCCTCATGATCTGCCCTCCTCAACCTCCCAAAGTGCTGGGATTACAGGTATGAGCCACTGGGCCCAGCACAATTAACTTTTTTTTTTTTTTTTGAGATGCAGTCTCGCTCTGCTGCCCAGGCTGGAGTGCAGTGGCCAGATCTCAGCTCACTGCAAGCTCCGCCTCCCGGATTCACACCATTCTCCTCCTGCCTCAGCCTCCCAAGTAGCTGGGACTACAGGCGCCCGCCACCTCGCGCAGCTAGTTTTTTGTATTTTTTTAGTAGAGATGGGGTTTCACCACGTTAGCCAGAATGGTCTCGATCTCCTGACCTCGTGATCTGCCCGTCTCGGCCTCCCAAAGTGCTGGGATTACAGGCTTGAGCCACCACGCCCGGCCCACCTGGCTAATTTTTTGTATTTTTAGTAGAGATGGGGTTTCACCATGTTAGCCAGGATGGTCTTGATCTCCTGACCTCGTGATCCGCCCGCCTTGGCCTCCCAAAGTGCTGGGATTACAGGTGTGAGCCACCACGTCCGGCCTAATTAACTTTTTAAAAATTAAAAAAGAAGAAGATAGTATATGCAGGCACATTGGACAGGCCACGTTTGGGGAAGGGATCAGGTTGGGCCTGGGTATGGAAACCTGAGACACGTAGTTCCCACCCAAGGCCAAAAAAAAAAAAAAAAATGCACTATTCACAGTGAAAGATATGGTTGAATTCAGCCTAATTAGAAGTCAATCATGGCCGGGTGCAGTGGCTCACACCTGTAATCCCAGCACTTTGGGAGGCCAAGGCAGTGATTACTTCAGGCTAGGAGTTCGAGACCAGCCCTGCCAACATGGTCAAACCTCATCTCTACTAAAAATACAAAAATTAGCTGGATGTGGTGACACATGCCTGTAATCCCTGCTACTCAGGAAGCTGAGGCACAAGAATTGCTTGAGACCGGGAGGCAGAGGTTGCTGTAAACTGAGATTGCACCACTGCACTCCAGCCTGGGTGACAGAGTAAGGCTCTGTCTCAAAAAAAAAAAAAAAAAAAGTCAATCATGAAGAGAGAGATACTTATGCCAGGGCATCTAGACACCAAGAAGTTCTTAGGACATTGACCACACTGACAGAGATAAATGTAATCCTGGAGTGAGAAGCAGGTGGGGACATGATGCGTTGTGATAGGCATGTAAGATGGTCCAGGCCGGTAGAGGGTAATGCTGGCAAGAATTTCTTTTTTAAACGGAGTCCCGCTCTGTCCCCCAGGCTGGAGTGCAGTGGTGTGATCTCAGTTCACTACAAGCTCCACCTCCTGGGTTCACGCCATTCTCCTGCCTCAGCCTCCTGAGTAGCTGGGACTACAGGCATCCATCACCATGCCCGGCTAATTTTTTATATTTTTAGTAGAGACGGGGTTTCACCGTGTTAGCCAGGATGGTCTCGATCTCCTGACCTCGGGATCCACCCGCCTCAGCCTCCCAAAGTACTGGGATTACAGGAGTGAGCCACCGCACCTGGCTTTTTTTTTTTTTTCTTTTTTCTTTTTTGAGACAGAGGTTCGCTCTTGTCACCTAAGCTGGAGTGTGGTAGCACGATCTCGGCTCACTCCAATCTCTGCCTCCTGGGTTCATGCCATTCTCCTGCTTCAGCCTCCCGAGTAGCTGGGATTACAGGTGTGTGCCACCACACCCAGCTAATTTTTGTATTTGTAGTAGAGATGGGGTCTTGCCATGTTGGCCAGGCTGCTCTGGAACTGCTGACCTCAGGTGATCTGCCCGCCTTGGCCTCCAAAAGTGCTGGGATTACAGGTGTGAGGCACTGCGCCTGGCCACTGGCAAGAATTCTAAAGAGACTTGTGCACCCAGCAGATGCACTCATGGAGTTCATGGTAAGGATGAGCAGGGTGTGGGGACACAGCAGCAGCTAAGGTTGACACTGCATGTTCCCGGAGAGACTCGCTGGCAGGGATGAAAATTCATGCATGGTGCCGGGTGCAGAGCTCACGCCGGTAATCCCAGCACATTGGGAGGCCAAGGCGGGAGGATTGCTTGAGGCCAGGTGTTTCTGAGGCCAGCCTGGGCAACGGAGTGAGACTCTTCTCTACAACAAAACGTGTGTAATTAGCTGGGTGTGGTGGTGCACACTTGTGGGTCCAGCTACTTGGGGGACTGAGATGGGAGGATTGCTTGAGCCCAGGAGGTCGAGGCTGCAGTGAGCCGTGATCACATCACTGCATTCCAGCCTGGGCACCAGAGTGAGACCTTGTCAAATAAAATAAAATAAAATACGGCCAGGCGTGGTGGCTCAAGCCTGTAATCCCAGCACTTTGGGAGGCTGAGACGGGTGGATCACAAGGTCAGGAGATCGAGACCATCCTGGTTAACATGGTGAAACCCCATCTCTACTAAAAAAGACAAAAAACTAGCCAGGCGAGGTGGCGGGCACCTGTAGTCCCAGCTACTCGGGAGGCTGAGGCAGGAGAATGGCGTAAACCCGGGAGGCGGAGCTTGCAGTGAGCTAAGATCCAGCCACTGCGCCCCAGCCTGGGCGACAGAGTGAGACTCTGTCTCAAAAAAAAACAAAATAAAAAAATACATATAAAATAAAAATAATAAAAATAAAATTACGTTACGTTACATGCACAAGAGAATGAGGAGATGCAGGATGTTTGCAAAGTCTCAGCGTATTCCCCACAAGATCCTCATTCGTGACAAAAGGAAAATAGTGAAATGGAGAAACTGGCAGCCCCCACCTTAACCAAGGCCCCAGTTCACCTCACAGCAATAAGACAAATCAACACTGTAAGCCTCTGATATACAACATTGCTTCTGCAGTTTTCTTGCCAAAAATGCATAATCTGAATCTAATCATGAGAAAACATCACACCAGCAAACCCCAAACAGGGAAATTCTACAAAGTAACTGACCAGTGCTCTTCAAGTGTTAAAGTCATGAACAAATCAAGAAAGACAGAGGGCCGGGCGCGGTGGCTCACGCCTGGAATCCCAGCACTTCGGGAGGCCGAGGCAGGTGGATCACGGGTCAGGAGATCGAGACCATCCCGGCTGACACGGTGAAACCCCGTCTCTACTAAAAATACAAAAAAAATTAGCTAGGCATGGTGGCGGGTACCTGTGGTCCCAGCTACGGGGGAGGCTGAGGCAGGAGAATGGCGTAAAGCTGGGAGGCAGAGGTTGCAGTGAGCCGAGATCGTGCCACTGCACTCCAGCCTGGGTGACAGAGCAAGACTCTATCTCAAAAGAAAGAAAGACAGAGGAGGCCAGGCACGGTGGCTCATGCTTGCAATCTCCCACGTAGAATCTTTGGCAGCAGCCCAGGATTGCAGGTGTCATGGGAGACTGATAGCAACTCAGACTCACACATATGAGCAGTGCCCAGGCCCACCCCAGCTCACCGAGGTCTGCCTCCCTCTCCCCAGCCTGAGGCCTCCTCATCCCCTGCTCCAGTGCTCTGGCTCCAGGCAGCTGCCCTGGGGGTGTCCTGCCCAGGGCCGAGCAGGGTGGGATAGTGCTGACTCCTGGCCTGAGCTGGAGGAGGGGGAAGGCGGGGGCTGGTGGGTGGGACTCACCCGGAGGGAGCTGAACATGAGTGGGTGCAGCAGCATCAGGCAGGTCAGCGCGCCCTCGTCCAGCTCCCGGGAGTACAGGCGGAACCGCTTCTCCAGGAGCTCTGGCACCAGGAGGCCACTGTCTGCAGGAACCACAACAGCAAAGATGCGGACAGAGCCAGGCACACCCACCCTGCCACACACTCAGAGGACAGGGCCAGGCACACCCACCCACCACGTGTGCAGGCAAAACAATGGCGCTGGGTAGAAAGTTTCATTCTTTTTCTTTCTTTCTTTTTTTTTTTTTTTGAGATGGTCACCCAGGCTGGAGTACAGTGGTACAATCTTGGGTCACTGCAACCTCTGCCTCCTGGATTCAAGCAATTCTCCTGTCTCAGCCTCCTGAGTAGCTGGAACTACAGGCGCCCGCCACCACACCCAGCTAACTTTTTTGTATTTTTCTTTTTTTTTTTTTAGTAGAGATGAGGTTTCACCATGTTGATCAGGCTGGTCTCGAACTCCCGACCTCAGGTGATCCACCTGCCTCAGCCTCCCAAAGCGCTGGGATTACAGGCGTGAGCCACCACGCCCGGTTCTGAATTTTTTTTTTTTTTTTTTTTTTTTTAGCTGCATGCACAGCCTGCTCCTCCCAGAAATAAACGATGCGGTAGCCCAGCGTCCCCAGCCGGGCGGGCCTTACCCTGGATCAGCTGCCGCTCCTCCTGGATCAGCTGCTCGCACAGCAGCCAGTGCTGGTGGTAGCGCTGGATCACAAAGTCCTTCTGGCACAGCCGGTTCTTGCGGCACAGGTTGTAGGCCTGCAGCTCCGTGTTCTCCACCTCCAGCTCGTGCGCCCTGCACAGCAGCCGCAGCACCTCCTGCTGGTCCTCGCTGGTGACCCACCTGGGCAGCAGCCTCTCCATCTGTGACGTCTTCCTCTTCGCGCGCTCCAGCCCAGCCTGTGGGGAAACCCAGAGCTTGGGGAGGATGCGGCCATGTCTGCTGCTTCTTATGGCCCCCGTTTATAGCGCTCAGGAAAGCACGCGGGTGATCGGCTCTGAACATGTGTTGCTAACACCGTCTGCCTTCCCATGCTCTGACATCTGGGACCTCCACCTTGGAGGCACTGCCCCTCCCAGAGACAGCCAATTCCTAGAGATGGTAAATGACACACCGGCCAGCACATCTTTCATCTACAAACCAACCAACCAAGAGCACGCTCCCCACCACCTCCTTCGTGGGGCTCTTGCACTCTGCCACCATCTGCCTGTCCTCGTCACCAAGGGCCAGGTACCAGATAACCAGGGACAGCCCCCAGGCCCCGGAGCCTGCTGAAATTACCCGAACAGCCAACCCTAAGCCCGTTTATCCTGCCTCAGCTGTTTCTTCCCACGGAAATAACAACACAGGCTCAGAGCCACCTTTCCCCTGCTACAGAAAACCAGCGCTGGCCTGGCACGGTGGCTCAGGCCTATAATCCCGACACTTTGGGAGGCTGAGGCGGGCAGATTGCTTGAGCCCAGGAGTTCGACACCAGTCTGGGCAACATGGTGAGACCCCCCCGCCGTCTCTACAAAAATTAAAAAAATGGCCGGGCGCGGTGGCTCACGCCTGTAATCCCAGCACTTTGGGAGGCCAAGGCGGGCGTATCACGAGGTCAGGAGATCGAGACCATCCTGGCTAACACGGTGAAACCCCGTCTCTACTAAAAATACAAAAAGTTAGCCGGGCCTGGTGGCGGGCACCTGTAGTCCCAGCTACTCAGGAGGCTGAGGCAGGAGAGTGGCGTGAACCCAGGAGGCGGAGCTTGCAGTGAGCCGAGATTGTGCCACTGCACTCCAGCCTGGGCGACAGAGCAAGACTCCGTCTCAAAAAAATAAATAAAAAAATAAATAAATAAATAAATAAAATAAAAAATTAGCTGGGGATGGTGGCGTGTGTCTGTGGTCCCAGCTACTTGGGAGGCTGAGGTGGGAGGATCGCCTAAGCCCAGGAGGTCGAGGCTGCAGTAAGGTATGATTCCAGTATTGCACTCTAGCCTGGGTGACAGAGCAAGTCCCTGTGTGAGAGAAAGAAAGAGAGAGAGAAACAAAAGAAAGAGGCAGCGGATTAATCGAGGTCAGGATTCAAGACAGCCTGGCCAACATGGTGAAACCTTGTCTTTACTAAAATAATAAAATTAGTGGGTGTGATGGTGGGTGATGTAGTCATGCTAATCAGGAGGCTGAGGCAGGAGAGTCTCTTGAACCCAGGAGGTGGAAGTTGCAGTGAGCCAAGATCGTGCCACTGCACTCCAGCCTGGGAAACAGAGTGAGACCATCTCAAAAAAACAAAACAAAAAAGCCCCATTGATTTGGTTTTGATCAGTTATTAACTAGTTAGTAAGCAAACTCATCCTTTGCAGGCCACGTTGCTTATTAATATCTGTATTTGGCTCTGAAGTTCATGCTGTCTTGTCGATGTCCATTTTGGGTTTGAGCAAAAGACACAAAAAATATTTTTTGGCCGGGCATGGTGGCTCACGCCTGTAATTCCAGCACTTTGGGAGGCCAAGACGGGCGGATCACAAGGTCAGGAGACTGAGACCATCCTGGTTAACATGGTGAAACCCCATCTCTACTAAAAATACAAACAAATTAGCCAGGTGGAGCCAAGATCATGCCACTGCACACCAGCCTGGGAGACAGAGCGAGACTCCGTCTCAAAAAAAACAAAAACAAAAACATATATATATATATATATTTACTCTTATTTTTCCATACTATTTGATTTTTTTTTTTTTACAGGAAAGACTTTTTGTTTACTTTTTTTTTTTTTTTTTTTTTTTTTTGAGCAAAAGACATGTAAAACAAAAATTTTTTTTTTTTTTTTTTTGAGATGGAGTCTTGCTCTGTCACCCAGGCTGGAGTGCGGTGGCGCCATCTCGACTCACTGCAACCTCTGACTCCTGGATTCAAGCGATTCTCCTGCCTCAGTCTCACGAGTAGCTGGGATTACAGGCATGTGCCACCACACCCAGCTAATTTTTGTATTTTCAGTAGAGATGGGGTTTCACCATGTTGTCCAGGCTGGTCTCAAACTCCTGACCTCAAGTGATCTGCCTGTCTCAGCCTCCCAAAGTGCTGGGATTACAGCCGTCAGCCACCATGCCTGGCCTAAAAAAATTTTTAAAGGTCAGAAGACTTTTGAAATGAAATCACATCATCTCCAAATTGCTGAAGGCAGATGCAACAATATTAAGAGGTTTCTGGCTTTGGCTACACAGCTTTCCAGTGAAATAAATGCCACCTGCTTTTAACAACATGACATCATCCATACTTTTTGCACTTGCCTAAAAATACACCTGCAAACACTTAACTAATGGGCTGAAACCATCTCCAACTTCCACAGCGTTTCCCCTAAAGTCTCCATCATGTGCCCATTCTGTCATTTTTCTGAGTGAGACTGTTAGATAACCAGTTATCCTATAAATAGCTAGTATCAACATTTAGCTCATCTCAGAAAACAAAAGCGTGGGCCAAGCGCAATGACTCACGCCTGTAATCCCAGCACTTTGGGAGGCCGAGGCAGGTGGATCACCTGAGGTCAGGAATTCCAGACCCGTCTGGCCAACATGGAGAAACCCTGTCTCTACTAAAAATACAAAAAAAAAATTAGCCGGGTGTGGTGGTGGATGCCTGTAATCCCAGCTACTCGGGGGGCTGAGGCAGGAGAATCGCTTGAACCCAGGAGGCAGAGGTTGCAATGAGCCAAGATCGTGTCACTACACTCCAGCCTGGATGACAGAGGGAGACTCCATCCCAATTAAAAAAAAAAGAAAAAAAGAAAACAAAAACGTGAAGAGACATCCTTCCCCAGAGAGGAAGCTCAGGTGTGGGCTTCCTTCTGGCCATGTCCCTAGTCCTCCTAGGATGTGCCCAAGACCAGAACTGGGCTGGGCCAGGCAAGACAGAACCCATGCTGTAAGCCATCAAGCCCTAGCTCTCCGGGGGTTACTCCAGAGGGATCTCATGGAAGCTGGAGGCTGCCGTTCATACATCATCCACAGAAGGCAAGGCAGGCCTGGGGGTGTGGTGGACCCCACACCCCTACTCATAACCCACCGAACTCCAGCCCTGCTCTCTGCTCCCCGCTGGCCCCGGTATCACTGTAACTCCAACATGAAGGGACACGGGCTTGGGAGTCAGACCTAGGTCAAGTCCCAGTGCTGTTCTTCCTGCCCCCTGCAGATTTGGGACAAGTTACCTCACCTCTCCCAGCCTCAGTTTTCTCATCTGTAAAATGGTCCTGATCAGCCCTACTGCATGGGATGAGCTAAAGTTCACCCAGTGGCCAGACGCGGTGCTCACACCTGTAATCCCAGCACTCTGGGAGGCCAAGGCAGGAGGATCACTTGAGCTCAGGAGTTCGAGACCAGCCTGAGCAACACAGGGAGACACTGTCTCTACCAGTAATTTTTTGTTTAATTGCCAGACCAGCCAGGCACGGTGGCTCACGCCTGTAATCCCAGCACTTTGGGAGGCCGAGGCAGGAAGATCACCTGAGGTCAGAAGTTCGAGACCAGCCTGGCCAACATGGTGAAACCCCATCTCTACTAAAAAATACAAAAATTAGCTGGGCATGGTGGTGGGCATCTGTAATCCCAGCTACTCGTGGGACTGAGGCTGGAGAATCACTTGAACCCAAGAGTTGGAGGTTGCGGTCAGCCAAGATTGAGCCATTGCACTCCAGCCTGGGCTACGAGAGCGAAACTCTGTCTCAAAAAAAAAAAAAAAAAAAAAAAAAAAAGCCAGCCCATGTACAGTGGCTCAAGCCTGTAATCCCAGCATCTTGGGAGGCTGAGATAGGAGGATTGCTTGAGGCCAGGAGTTCAAGACAATCCTGGGCAATATAATGAGACCCCCCCCATCTCTAAAATAAATAAAAGCAAGTTCACCCAGAGCCCACAGGGTCGGCAGTTAATAAGTGTTAGCGACTCTTATCGCTGTGGTCATCACTGTCGTGACTGTGACCACACACAGCCCGCTCCCCCACCTTGAGGGCCGCAGTCTTCCGCTGCTCGGCTAACAGCAGGTTGACCTCCTCTCTGGCCAGCACCACCTCGTGCGGCTCCGAGGCCTCGCCCTCATCCCCGTCGGCATCAGCCTCCGCTGGTTCCTCGCCCTTCTCCAGCTCGCCCCTGTCCCTTTGGGTGCGGGGCTGGGTCTTCTCCCGCTCCCAGCTACAGCCAGGACAGAGGGGGTGAGAGTGCAAGCCACGCCGGGGGCTGGGCATCCTGGCACCTCCACTTCCACCACCCCTCCTGGCACCTCCACTTCCACGGCCCCTCCTGGCCCCAAGTGAATTATGCATAGACATGGGCATAAAAATGGAGCTATGTGGCTGGACGCAGTGGCTCATGCCTGCAATCCCAGCACTTTGGGAGGCTGAGGTGGGCGGATCACTTGAGACCGGGAGTTCAAGACCAGCTTGGCCAACATGGCAAAACCCCATCTCTACTAAAAATACAAAAAATTAACCTGGCATGGTGGGGGGGTGAGCGCCTGTAATCCCAGCACTTTGGGAGGCCGAGGCGGGCGGATCACAAGGTCAGGAGCTCAAGACCATCCTGTCTAACACGGTGAAACCCCGTCTCTACTAAAAATACAAAAAAATTAGCCAGGCGTGGTGGCGGGCGCCTGTAGTCCCAGCTACTCAGGAGGCTGAGGCAGGAGAATGGCCTGAACCCGGGAGGCGGAGCTTGCAGTGAGCTGAGATCACGCCACTGCACTCCAGCCTGGGCTACAGAGTGAGACTCCCTCTCAAAAAAAAAAAGAAGCTATATGATCTCTTCTATTTTTTCTAAGCGTGACCAAAAGCTGGAAGGAAACCCAAGAATCAGCAAACACCTGCTGCAGGCTCAGAGTGACCAAGTGCAGGACTCTGCAGCCAGCCTGGCCTCTAGCACCAGCACCGCTCATGCCACCGGGTGACTGTAGGCGCCTCCTGTGTCACCCTCTCCAAGCCTTGCTTCCTCCACAGTAAAGCTTGGAGGACAAAGCTCATGCACCTGGGGGCTCTCAGGATTAGCTGCATGCCCCGTGGCTCTGTGAAAGAGGTGCCCAATCAAAAAAAAGCCGGGTGTGGTGGTACATGCCTGTAGTTCCAGCTACTAGGGAGGCTGAGGCATGAAAATAATTTGAGCCCAGGAGGTGGAGGTTGCAGTGAGCCAAGACTGAGCCACTGCACTCCAGCCTGGGTGACAGAGTGAGACTGTCTCAAAAATAAAAATAAATAAAAAATAAAAAGAGGTGCCCGATCAAATCCAAACTACAAGGATCCCATGGAAACTGTGTGGCGGGAGGGTTAGGGGAGCAAGTGCAGCCATTTGGCTGGAAATGGATGAGATGGTGAGTGCATTTCTGTTTATTTGGAATTCCTCTCATGTGCCAGGCGTGGTGGCTCACTCCTGTAATCCCAGCACTTTGGGAGGCCAAGGCAGGAGGATTGCTTGAAGCCAGGAGTTGAAGACCAGTCTGGGCAACATAGTGAGACCTCATCTCTACAAAAAAGATTAGCCAGGTGTGTGGCTGGGTCTGGTGACTCACACCTGTAACACTAGCACTTTGGGAGGCCAAGGCAGGTGGATCGCTTGAGGTCAGGAGTTCAAGACCAGCCAGGTGTGGTGGTGCACTTCCTGTAGTCCCAGCTACACAAGAGGCTGAGGTGGGAGGATCGCTTGAACCTGGGAAGTCGAGGCTGTAGTAAGCCAAGACTGCACCACTGCACTCCAGCCTGGGCAACAGAGCGAGGCTTCGTCTCAAAGTAAAAAAATTAAATAGGCCGGGCGCGGTGGCTCAAGCCTGTAATCCCAGCACTTTGGGAGGCCGAGGCGGGCGGATCACGAGGTCAGGAGATCGAGACCATCCTGGCTGACACGGTGAAACCCCGTCTCTACTAAAAAATACAAAAAACTAGCCGGGCGAGGTGGCGGGCGCCTGTAGTCCCAGCTATTGGGGAGGCTGAGGCAGGAGAATTGCGTGAACCTGGGAGGCGGAGCCTGCAGTGAGCTGAGATCCGGCCACTGCACTCCAGCCTGGGCGGCAGAGCGAGACTCCGTCTCAAAAAAAAAAAAAAAAAAAAAAATTAAATAAAAAAATAAAAAGTAGGCCTGATGTGGTGGCTCACGCCTGTAATCCCAGCAGTTTGGGAAGCCAAGGCAAGTAGATCACAAGGCCAACATGGCGAGACCCATCGTTACTAAAAATACAACAATTAGCCGGACGTGGTGGCGGGAGCCTATAATCCCAGCCACTTGGGAGGCTGAGGCAGGAGAATCACTTGAACCCGGGAGGCGGAGGTTGCAGTGAGCCGAGTTCATGCCACTGCACTCCAGCCTGGGTGACAGAGCGAGACTCCATCTCAAAAATAAATAAATAAATAAAAAGTAGCCAGGTGCGGTGGCTCACACCTGTAATCCCAGCACTTTGGGAGGCTGAGGCTGGCGGATCACGAGATCAGGAGATCGAGACCATCCTGCCTAACCCGGTGAAACCCATCTCTACTAAATATACAAAAAATTAGCCAGGTGTGGTTGTGGCAGGCACCTGTAATCCCAGCTACTCGGGATGCTGAGGCAGGAGAATCCCTTGAACCTGGGAGGCAGAGGTTGCAGTGAGCCAAGCTCACGCCACTACACTCCAGCCTGGACAGCAGAGCGAGACTCTGTCTCTAAATAAACAAATAAATAAATAAATGGAAGGAAGGAGGAATAGGAAAAAGACAGTGGGGGGAGAATTGGGAGCAGAAGGTGAAGGAGAAGAAATCGGCTTAAATCGTAACCCAGGCTTTGTTTTGTTTTGTTTTTTGAGATAGAGTCTCGTTCTGTCACCCAGGCTGAAGTGCAGTGGCATGATCTTGACTCACTGCAATCTCCGCCTCCTGGGTTCAAGCGATTCTCCCACCTCAGCCTCCCAAGTAGCTGGGATTACAGGTGCGTACCACCATGCCCAACTAATTTTTTTGTATTTTTAGTAGAGACGGGGTTTCACCATGTTGGCCACGCTGGTTTTGAACTCCTGACCTCAAGTGATCCACCTGCCTTGGCCTCCCAAAGTGCTGGGATTATAGGAGTGAGCCGCCATGCCCGGCCAGAACCAGGTTTTAAGTCACCCATAAGTGTGGCGGCCATGGGTCCTGGTTTGTCCAGGGCGGTCCCAGGGGACACAATTGTCCAGTGTTTTTGTTTGTTTTTGTTTTTTTGAGACAGAGTCTTGCTCTGTCTCAAATCCCAAGTAGCTGGGATTCCAGGTGTATGCCTCCATGCCCAGCTAATTTTGTTGTATTTTTAGTAGAGGCGGCGTTTCACCATGTTGGCCACACTGATGCTGGCCACGCTGGTTTTGAACTCTTGACCTCGAGTGATCCATCCGCCTCAGCCTCCCAAAGTGCTGGGATTACAGGCATGAACCACTGCACCTGGCCAGCACCAGGTTTTAAGTCACCCATAAGTGTGGTGGCCAAGGGTCCTGGTTTGTCCAGGGCAGTCCCAGAGGACACGATTGTCCCAGTGTGATTGTTTTTTTTGTTGTTGTTTTTGTTTTTGTTTTTTATTGAGACAGAGTCTCGCTCTGCCATCTGGGCTAGAGTGCAATGGCATGATCTCGGCTCACTGCAACCTCCACCTCCCAAGTTCAAGCAATTCTCCTGCCTCAGCCTCCCGAGTAGCTGGTATTACAGGCACCCACCACCACGCCCAGGTAATTTTTGTATTTTTTGTAGAGACGGGGTTTCACCATGTTGGCCAGGCTGGTCTCAAACTCCTGACCTCAGGTGATCCACCCACCTCGGCCTTCCAAAGTGCTGGGATTACAAGCATGAGCCACCACGCCTGGCCGGCCCAGTGTAATGTTAACAGCCCCCTTTCACCTCCAGATGCACCCTGGTGTGGATGGGAATCGCATGGCCAGTGTCTCTGCACATGGCCACTCTGTGCTCAGTGGGTCTGAGCAGGGAGTGAGTGTGCAACGAGAGAAAAGCCCTGGTATAGGACGGGGCAAGCCCACATCTCCTCTACGCTTCAGTATCCCCTCCCATAGTGGGGTTGGGCCTAGCTGACCTACCAGGCTGCCGCTGGACTCCAGCCTGTGTGAGAGATGAAAGGAATCTGGAAGCCCGTCCTACCTGGCCCAGCGTAGCCACAGGGGCAGGTGAGCACAGGAGGAACAGGAACCTGCAGGCAGCAGAGGGTAGCTGGACAACAACAAAAGGAGCTCCCAGCAGTGGCCCCTCTGCTCTGGCAGGCAGGCCGGCCCTGCCCTGTTAGGAGGGACAGTGCTGGGGTCCGGGTGGGGCTGAGCCAGCGGGCACACTCACTCTGCAATGGACAGCAGGTGGCGGGACACGTCCGTGTGCAGCTCAATGTTGGTGTTCTTCAGCTCCACCAGGCTGCGTCGCATCTCCATCTGCTCCTTGAAGGCCCCGATGAGCTGTGCCCAGATCTTGTTCATCTGTACGTGGCTGTCCTCCTCTGTGTCATGGGACAGCATTGGGACTGTGGGCAGGAAGGGAGCTGGCTGAACCAGGAGCAGTGCCACCTAAGTCAGGGTTGGACTCCATGCCCACCCACCAAGATGGTGTCTGGCCCACAGAGAAGCTCATGGATGGATGAGTGAATGGAGATGGATGGATGGGTGGTGGATGGTGAATGGATGGAGAGAGAGAATGAATGGATAATGATGGATGGATGGAGGCTGGAGGGTAGATGGGTAGATGAGTATGAATGGTTGGGGATGAATGGATAGATAAATGGATGGATAAATAATGGATGGATGATGGGTGGTTGGGTGGATGAACAGAGGATGGATGGATGAGGATGTACGGTTGAGGATGGGTAGATGGATGGAAATATGGATGGATGCATAGATGCATGGTGGATGGATGGATGATGGATAGATAGATGGATGACTAGATGAATGGGTAGATAGATGGATGGAGATGAATGGTTGGGAATGGGTGGATGGATAGAAGAATGGATGGATGAATGGATAGATGCATGGTAGATGGATGGATGGATGGATGGATGAGTGGATGAATAGGCAGATGGATGAAGATGAATGGTTGGGGATGGGTGGATGTATGAAAGAATGGATGGATGGATGGATAGATGCATGGTGGATGGAAGGATGGATGGATGGATGATGTATGGATAGATGGATGAGTGGATGAATGGGTAGATGGATGGATGGAAATGAATGGTTGGGGATGGGTGAATGGATGAATGGATGGATGGATGAGGATGGATAAATGGATGGATGGATGGATGGATGGATGGATGGATATGGATGAATGGATGGGTGGATGGATGGATGGATGGATGGATGGATGGATGGATATGGATGAATGGATGGGTAGATGGATGGATGGATGAGGTTGGATGAATGGATGGGTGGAAGGATGGATGGATGGATGGATGGGTAGATGGGTGAACAGAGGGTAAATCGATGGATGGGTGAGCAGGTAGATGTGTAAATAGGTGGATGGGTAGATGGATGGCTGGACTTGTGGATAAATGGATAGATGATTTAGAGGAATTTAAACCCCCTCTTTGCCTGGCTTGGGGTCAGGCTACCTGGATTTGAGTCTCAGGAACCCAAATAGTGTTGAGTCTGAACCAACCATCTCAGCTCAGACCTCCCTTTCCCAGTGAGACACTCCCAGACCCTCGCTCTGGGCCACCTGCCACCTGCTCTGATGACACCCTGCCTTCTCCTTCACAGTACTCGGCACATCTATGATTAAGTAACATTTTGTGAAAAATGTTTCATATCTGTCTTTCCTGGTTGAATGGAAGCTCCATGGAGCAAAATCATTCCTGTTTCCAACAGTAAGTTCCTACCTAATAGTTGCCCAGCAGCTAATCAATGGTTTTCTCTGCCTGCCCCAGTAGACGGCTCCACCCTGGACATGCACAGTTTGTCCAGTCTGTTCCCATGACCTTGAGGGTAGTGGTCAAGAGCTGCCTTTTCCTTAAATGTCGAGCAATCTGGGTTGGCAAAACAAATTATGGTGCATGCAGATGAACGAATCGCTGCAGTCATTAAAACAAGGTTTTCAGGCCAAGTGCAGTGGCTCACGCCTGTAACCCCAGCACGTTGGGAGGGCAAGGCGGGCAGATCACTTGAGGTCAGGAGTTCCAGACCAGTCTCGCCAACATGGTGAAACCCTTTCTCTACTAAAGATACAAAAATTAGCTGGGCATGGTGGCAGGTGCCTGTAATCCCAGCTAAACAGGAGGCTGAGGAAGGAGAATCACTTGAACCCAGGAGGCGGAGGTTGCAGTGAGCCAAAATCATGCTACCACACTCCAGCCTGGGCAATAGAGTGAGACTCTGTCTCAAAAAAAAAAAAAAAAAAAAGTGAGCTGGATGTGGTGGCACATGCCTCTAGTCCCAACTACTCAGGAGGCTGAAGCAGGAGGATCACTTAAACCCAGGAGGCTGAGGCTGCTGTGAGCTATGATTGCATCACTGCACTCCAGCCTGGGCAATAGGGTGAAACGTTGTCTCTAAAGAAAAAAAAAGAAAAGAATCCAACCCCCCATTTACAAAGGAAGAATTAGAGCCCAGGGTCAGGGACACATTGAGGTAGTGGCCAGGTTGGAATTAAAGCCTGGGCGGGGCCCCCAAAGCGCTCTCTGGGAGCAGGTTCTCAGAGTGGCCGGAGCAACCAGCTCCAGACAGGGAGGGGTAACCAGGACAGGGACGTATTCTGGGAGCCCTGGGAGGGCGACAGTGCTGCTGTGCCTGCAGGGGGCGCCACGCCCCGCTCGGCCTACCTACCTCGGGCGTCCCGGATGCTGGCTTCACTTTTCTTCTCCTTTTCTCGCTTCCCAATTTTTGATTTAAGGTGCTCGATCTCCCTGGGCAGGTCGGAGATGACCTCCATGTACTGCGCGATGCGGTAGGAGAAGTTCAGCAGGTTACGCTTCACCTAGCGGGGGCAGGACACGCAGCCAAAGTCAGACCCGGCAGGAAATGCGCCACGAAGGATGCGTTTAAAAGAATGCAAACATGCGTTTGTTATAAAATTCAACTAAATGCTATTCAGCCTGAAAACGGAAGGGAACTGGTCACACATGGTGGCTCACACCTGTAATCTCAGCACTTTGGGAGGCCAAGGCAGGAGGATCACTTGAGCTCAGGAGTTTGTGACCAGCCTGGGCAACATAGCAAGACCCCATCTCTCTTTTTTTTTTTTTTTTTTTTTTGCAAGACCCCATCTCTACAAAAAATTTTTAAATTAGCCAGGTGTGGTGGCTCATACCTGTGGTCCCAGCTACTCGGGAGGCTCAGGTAGGAAGATCACTTGAGCCCAGGAGGTTGAAGCTGTAGTAAGCTATGATTGCACCACTGCACTCTAGCCTGGGCAACAGAGCAAGATTCTGTCTGAAAAAAAAAAAAAAAGGAATTCTGAGAGTTGCTATAAGATGGTTGGGGCCGGGCGTGGTGGCTCAAGCCTGTAATCCCAGCACTTTGGGAGGCCGAGACAGGCGGATCACGAGGTCAGGAGATCAAGACCATCCTGGCTAACACGGTGAAACCCCGTCTCTACTAAAAAATACAAAAAATTAGCCGGGCGCGGTGGTGGGCGCCTGTAGTCCCAGCTACTCGGGAGGCTGAGGCAGGAGAATGGCGTAAACTCGGGAGGCGGAGCTTGCAGTGAGCTGAGATCCGGCGACTGCACTCCAGCCTGGGCAACAGAGCAAGACTCCGTCTCAAAAAAAAAAAAAAAAAGATGGTTAGACCTCCAGGACATGCTGCTGAGTGAAATAAGCCAGTCCCAGCAGGACAGATACTGTGTATTCCGCCTACGTGAGGTCCTCGGCCAGGTGTGGTGGCTCACGCCTGTAATCCCAGCACTTTGAGAGGCCAAGGCGGGCAGACCACTTGAGGTCAGGAGTTTGAGACCAGCCTGGCCAACATAGTGAACCCTGTCTCCACTAAAAAAAATAAAAATAAAAAAATTAGCTGGGTATGGTGGTGCATGCCTATAGTCCCAGCTACTTGGGAGGCTGAGGCAGGAGAAACACTTGAACCCGAGAGGCAGAGGTTGCAGTGAGCTGAGATCGCGCCATTGCACTCCAGCCTGAGCAACACAGTGAGACTCCATCTCAAAACAAAAAACAAAAAAAACACCTACAGCCAGGCACGGTGGCTCACACCTGTAATCCCAGCACTTTGGGAGGCCGAGGCAGGCAGATCACGAGGTCAGGAGTTTGAGAACAGCCTGCCTAGCGTGGTGCAACCCTATCTCCATTAAAAATACAGAAAGTAGCCAGGCATGGTGGCACACGCCGGTAGTCCCAACTACGTGGGAGACTGAGGCAGGAGAATTGCTTGAACCTGGCAGGTAGAGGTTGCAGTGAGCCGAGATCGTGCCTCTGCACTTGAGCCTGGGCAACGGAGTGAAACTCCATCTAAAAACAAACAAACAAACAAAAAACCCACGTATATGAGGTACCTCAAGTCCTCAAATTCATAGAGATGGAAGGTAGAATGCAGGGTACCAGTGGCTGGGGAGGGGTGTGAGGAGTTATGGTTTACTGGGTGCAGAGGTTGGGCACAGTGGCTCACCACCTGTAATTCCAGCATTTTGGGAGGCTGAGACAGGAGGATAACTTGAGCCCAGCAGTTCAAGACCAGCCTGAGCAACACAGGGAGATCCTGTCTCCACAAAAAATTGAAAAATTAGCCGGGCATGGTGATGTGCACCTGTAGTCCCAGCTGCTTGGGAGGCTGAAGCGAGAGGATGGCTTGAGCCCACGAGGTCAAGGCTGCAGTGAGCCGTGATGGTGTCACTGCACTCCAGCTTGGATGACAGAGCCAGACCCTGTCTCCAAAAAAAAAAAAAAAAGCGTGGTTCAGTTTGGGAGGACGAGAAAGTTCTAGAAATTGGTGGTGGTAATGGTTGCACAAAGACGTGAATGTACTTAATGCCACTGACTGCACACTTAGAAATCTGAAGTCCAAACACCCGCGCCTTACCCTGGTCTTGATGTTCTTGGCCCTGTGGGTGTACAGCATTGTGGTCCGAGACTCCTCAAAGTAGGTGCTGGCTGGGCTGATGTGGGCAATCAGCACCGTGCAGCTATTCCAGCCCAGGGCATCCTGTTCAGGGGGAAACCGCCAAGTGGGGGTTAGGGGAGCCTCAGGGCCCCACCTGCCCAGGGGCGCTGGCCCTGCCCCAGCTGTCACCAGGACATCTGAGATTCCAGCTCCAAGCCCTGGAAAGGGCAGCTGCTGCCAGAACCCAGGGTTCAGCCCTCAGGGAGGTGACCGTGAGGATGAAGTGGGACCCGTTCCAGGCTCACCCCGTCTGACTTCAGCTCTGACGAAAGCAGATTGGACCAAGGGGTCAAGTTTACAGAAACATTTATTTACCGTTTTATTGTTGTTGTTGTTGTTGTTGTTGTTTGTTTGTTTTTGAGATGGACTCTCACTCTGTCACCCAGGCTGGAGTGCAGTAGTGCCATCTCAGCTCACTGCAACCTCTGTCTCCTGGTTTCAGGCGATTCCCCTTCCTCAGCCTCCAGAGTAGCTGGGATTACAGGTACGTAATCCCATGCCTGACTAATTTTTTGTATTTTTAGTAGAGACAGGATATCCCCATGTTGGCCAGGCTGGTCTCAAACTCCTGACCTCAGGTGATCCACCCACCTTGGCCTCCCAAAGTGTTAGGATTACAGGTGTGAGCCACTGCACCTGGCCTAGCGTTTTACCTATGTGTTAATTCGTACCCCACCTTGCTATGGAATGGAGGTGCCGCCATTCAACTCAGAATAAAGGGGAGTTTTCTCACGGTCAGAGCCCTCCATGATGGGGAGGCAGCTGCGGATGGGTGGTGAGCTCCCTGTCACCAGGGGTATGCAAGCACAAGCAGGACCATACTTTCAGGGGAGTGAGGCAGTGACTAGAGATGGCATCTACCATGTTTTCTGGCCCTCATCCAGGTCTGGCCTCTCCCCTGGCTGGTATCTCCTGAAAGTGCAGGGCCCGCACCCAGCCTCCGGGACCCGCAGCACCCACCTTCAGCAGGCGCATGAGCTTGCTGTCCCGGAAGTTCACGTACTGCGCCCGGCTGCTGCCCTTCTCGCTGAGCGCATTGGCGCAGTTGCCCAGGGCCAGCAGTGAGTGGTTGATGTGCGCGCCCTCCTTCATCCTCTTTCCTCGGTTCTGTGTCTGCCCAGCGAGAGGCCAGGCTGAGAGGGGAGGTCTTAGTCCTTCCTACCCACCAAGCCCCATCTGGCATCCCAGGGAGGGGACCGAGGCCCAGAGGGTGGAATAACCCCACCCTACGCCAGCCCTAGGCGCTCGAGCTCTCAGGCACTGATGACCCTCATGACCTGCCTGGGGATGGAGCATTCCATGGGAGGAACACTACGCTGCAGCCACTGAAGCCACGATGCAGAGATCTCGGCAGGTGTTGAAAAGATACTGGGCGGGGCCTGGAATCCCAGCACTTTGGGAGGCCGAGGCGGGTGGATCACGAGGTCAGGAGATCGAGACCATCCTGGCTAATACGATGAAACCTTGTCTCTACTAAAAATACAAAAAAATTAGCCGGGTGTGGTGGCGGGCGCCTTACTCCCAGCTACTCAGGAGGCTGAGGCAGGAGAATGGCATGAACCTGCGAGGTGGAGCTTGCAGTGAGCCGAGACTGAGCCACTGCACTCCAGCCTGGGCAACAGAGCAAGACTCCATCTCAAAAAAAAAAAAAAAAAAAAAAAAAAGAAAGAAAAGAAAAGAAAAGAAAATATACTCATCACTAAGTGAGCGGCTCATGCGTGTAATTGCTGGAGGCCGAGGCGGGCAGATCACCTGAGGTCAGAAGTTCGAGACCAGCCTGGCCAACATGGTGAAACCCCTTCTCTGCTAAAAATACAAAAAAGCCAGGCACGGTGGCTCACGCCTGTAATCCCAGCACTTTGGGAGGCTGAGGCGGGCAGATCACGACGTCAGGAGTTCGAGACCAGCCTGGCCGATATAGTGAAACGCTGTCTCTACTAAAAATACAAAAATTAGCCGGGCATCATTGCACACACCTGTAATCCCAGCTACTCAGGAGGCTGAGGCAGGAGAATCACTTGAACCTAGGAGGCGGAGGTTGCAGTGAGCCGAGATCGTGCCACTGCACTCCAGCCTGGGCAACAGACAAAGACTCTATCTAAAAAAAAAAAAAAAAAAATAGCCAGGTGTAGTAGTGGGCGCCTATGATCGCAGCTACTCGGGAACCTGAGGCAGGAGAATCATTTGAACCCAGGAATCAGAGGTTGCAGTGAACCAAGATCATGCCACTGCACTCCAGCCTGGGTGACAGAGTGAGATTCTGTCTCCAAATCCATCCATCAATCAATCAATCAAGACAGATCAGAAGGAAGTCTGTGCAGAACAACTCCAGGATTCTGTCTGTTTTTTGACAGAGTCTCATTCTGTCACCCAGGCTGGAGTATAGTGGTGCGATTACGGCTCACTGCTGCCTCGACCTCCTGGGTTCAAACGATCCTCCCACCTCGGCTCCCTTAATAGCCGGGACTACAGGCGTGTGCCACCACACCCAGCTAGTTTTTTTACTTTTTGTAGAGACAGGGACTTGCTATGTTGCCCAGGCTGGTCTTGAACTCCTGAGTTCAAGCGATCTTCTTGCCTTGGCCTCCCAAAGTGCTGGGATTACAGGCGTGAACTCCTGTGCCCCGCTCCAACCCATTTTATAATAAAAATAAAGGTGTGTGCTTCATCTGGGGAGTAGCCCTCTGAAACATCCTCATCCATCAGGCCCCTCCTCACGGAGCACACTGACCTCATCTCCAAAGGGGAGACCACAGCCCCCAGTCACTGCCCTTGGTCACATCATCCTGTTTACTTCCCTCAAATCACTTAACTCAGCGATGGACTTACTCTTAGATATGTTCAGTGACTGATTTTTCCACCTGCTCCCCCATCAGAATTAAGCTCCAGGAGGGCAGAACCTGCTGGCCGGGCATGGTGGCTCACACCTGTAATCCCAGCACTTTGGGAGGCCGAGGCGGGCGGATCACGAGGTCAGGAGATCGAGACCATCCTGGCTAACACGGTGAAACCCCGTCTCTACTAAAAATACAAAAAAAAATTAGTGGGCGCAGTGGTGGGTGCCTGCAGTCCCAGCTACTCGGGAGGCTGAGGCAGGAGAATGGTGGGAACCCAGGAGGCGGAGCTTGCAGTGAGCTGAGATCGCGCCACTGCACTCCAGCCTGGGCAACAGAGTGAGACTCCATCTCAAAAAAAAAAAAGAGCCGGGCGCGGTGGCTCACGCCTGTAATCCCAGCACTTTGGGAGGCCGAGGCGGGCGGATCACAAGGTCAGGAGATCGAGACCACGGTGAAACCCCGTCTCTACTAAATTACAAAAAAAATTAGCCGGGCGCGGTTGTGGGCACCTGTAGTCCCAGCTACTCGGGAGGCTGAGGCAGGAGAATGGCGTGAACCCGGGAGGCAGAGCTTGCAGTGAGCCGAGATCGCGCCACTGCACTCCAGCCTGGGTGACAGAGCGAGACTCCGTCTCAAAAAAAAAAAAAAAAAAAAAAAAAAGAAAAAGAAGAAGAAGAAGAAAAAGAAAGAAAGAAAGCTCCAGGAGGGCAGAACCTGCCACACTTGTTGGACTTGTGTCCTCAGAGTCCTGAAAATCAGCAGGTGCCTGGTTCACACAGGTGCTGTGTGCAGAATGGTGTTTTGTTGTTGTTGCTGTTGTTTTTGTTTTGTTTTTTGGAGAAGGAGTCTCGCTCTGTCACCAGACTGGCATGCAGTGGTGCGATCTTGGCTCACTGCAACCTCTGCCTCCCAGGTTCAAACGATGCTCCTGCCTCAGCCTCCACAGTAGCTGGGATTACAGGCACCCGCCACCACACCTGGCTAATTTTTGTATTTTTAGTGGAGATGGGGTTTCGTCATGTTGGTCAGGCTTGTCATGAACTCCTGACCTTAAGTGATCCACCCGCCTCAGCCTCCCAAAGTGCTGGGATTACAGGTGTGAGCCACTGTGCCCGGCACTGTGTGCAAAATGAATGACGATGCACGTACACGGGGAAGCCTCCGAAAGCAGCCGCGCTGGGGAAAATGCCCGCCTTGTGCGGCTGCTGCGGGAGTGGACCATTTTTTCCTTTTTTTTTTTGAGATGGAGTCTTGCTCTGTCGCCCAGGCTGGAGTGCAGTGGTGCAGTCTCGGCTCACTGCAACCTCCACCTCCTGGGTTCAAGTGATGCTCCTGCCTCAGCCTCCTGAGTAGCTGGGATTACAGGCATCCGCCACCACAACCCAGCAAATTTTTGTATTTTTAGAAGAGACGGGGTTTCGCCATGTTGGCCAGGCTGGTCTCAAACTCCTGACCTCAGGTGACCTACCCGCCTTGGCCTCCCAAAGTGCTGGGATTACAGGTGTGAGCCACCGTGCCCGGCCCACTTTCCCTTTCTGTAATATCACATTTGAAATCAGAAAAAATAATTACTAGCCAGGCACAGAGGCTCATGCCCGCAATCCCAGTTCTCTGGGAGGCCAAGGCAGGCAGATCACAAGGTCAGGAGTTCGAGACCAGCCTGGCCAACATGGTGAAACCCCATCTCTACTAAAAATACAAAAATTAGCTGGGCATGGTGGTGGGTGCCTATAATCCCAGCTACTAGGGAGGACGAGGCAGGAGAAGTGCTTAAATCCAGGAGCCAGAGGTCACAGTGAGCAGAGACCATGCCATTGCACTCCGGCCTGGGCAACAAGAATGAAACTCCATCTCCCTAAAACAAAAAAAAATTAAAGGCCAGGCGTGGTGGCTCAAGCCTGTAATCCCAGCACTTTGGGAGGCTGAGACGGGCGGATCACAAGGTGAGGAGATCGAGACCATTCTGGCGAACATGGTGAAACCCCGTCTCTACTAAAAAATACAAAAAACTAGCCGGGCGAGGTGGTGGGCGCCTGTAGTCCCAGCCACTCAGGAGGCTGAGGCAGGAGAATGGCGTGAACCCGGGAGGCAGAGCTTGCAGTGAGCTGAGATCCGGCCACTGCACCCCAGCCTGGGCGACAGAGCGAGACTCCGTCTCAAAAAAAAAAAAAATTAAAATCAGCCGGGCGTGGTGGTGCACACCTGTAATCCCAGCTACTCAAGAGGCTGAGGCAGAAGGATTGCTTGAGCCCAGGAGGTCGAGGCTGCAGTGAGCCCAGATCGTGCCACTTCACTCCAGCCTGGATGACAGAGGGAGACTCTGTCTCAAAAAAAAAAAAAAATGTACTAGCATTTCTTTTCTAGGGTGTGGGTTTTAGAGTCACTGGGAGTGTGGTTTGAAATTGCCTTCAACTAGTTATCTCAGATGAATCTCCCAGTCTGCATTTCAACTTCTTTATTTGGCGAAAGGGGCGATAATCCCAATGTCACAGAGCTGTGGTGAGGCCACCCTAGGACAACGCGTGGAAGAGGCCAGCACGGAGCTAGGCCGGGGAAGCGAGCAGCAAGCATCCAGCTGTCACTTCTGTCAAGTGGGAGCCAAACTGGGCAGGACACAGCTGCCGGCGCCAGCCAGAGCCCAGGGATCACGAGTCTACATCACAGTGCTGGGGCCTTTTTTTTTTTTTGAGACGGAGTCTCGCTCTGTCGCCCAGGCTGGAGTGCAGTGGCACAATCTTGGCTCACTGCAACCTCTGCCTCCCAGGTTCAAGCAATTCTCCTGCCTCAGCCTCTGAAGTAGCTGGGGTTACAGTCGCCCGCCAACACACCCAGCTAATTTTTGTATTTTTAGTAGAGATGGGGTTTCACCCTGTTGGCCAGGCTGGTCTCGAACTCCTGACCTCAAGTGATCTGCCCACTTTGGCCTCCCAAAATGCTGGGATTATAGGCTTGAGCCACTGCACCTAGCCGGGTTGGGGACTTTCTTGGAGACCTTGTGCTCTGGAGCAAACTCATTTGTGAGTGCTTTTCTATGTAAAAATAGTCTGTGATAGGCCGGGCGCGGTGGCTCACCCCTGTAATCCCAGCACTTTGGGAGGCCGAGGCGGGCGGATCATGAGGTCAGGAGATCGAGACCATCATGGCTAACACGGTGAAACCCTGTCTCTACTAAAAAAATACAAAAAACTAGCCGGACGAGGTGGCGGGCGCCTGTAGTTCCAGCTACTCGGGAGGCTGAGGCAGGAGAATGGCGTAAACCCGGGAGGCGGAGCTAGCAGTGAGCTGAGATCCGGCCACTGCACTCCAGCCCGGGCAACAGAGCGAGACTCCGTCTCAAAAAAAAAAAAAAAAGGCCGGGCGCGGTGGCTCAAGCCTGTAATCCCAGCACTTTGGGAGGCCGAGGCGGGTGGATCACGAGGTCAGGAGATCGAGACTATCCTGGCTAACATGGTGAAACCCCGTCTCTACTAAAAATACAAAAAAACTAGCCGGGCGTGGTGGCGGGCGCCTGTAGTCTCAGCTACTTGGGAGGCTGAGGCGGGAGAATGGCGTGAACCCGGGAGGCGGAGCTTGCAGTGAGCCGAGATCATGCCACTGCACTCCAGCCTGGGAGACACAGCGAGACTCCGTCTCAAAAAAAAAAAAAAAAAAAAAAAAAGATAGTCTGTGAGAGCCAAGCGCCCCCAAACGCAGCCCACCTGGGCCGCTGAATGTACGGCTAAAACACCAAGGCCCAGAGAGGGGCCTCGGCCTCTCAAACACACAGCAATTTGGAGCACAGCCAGGACGAGGATGCAAGGTCTGGACTCCCTGCCTGGTGCCCCGTGCAGAGCCAAACCCCAGGAGGCTAGTCTCTGCTTCGTCTCCAGAGGACACAGCCAAGCCCCGCTAGGCCAGGCCGGCCCCCTCACTGCTGCCCAGGGCCTGGTGGTGTTTCCGCCTTTAGACTCAGCTGTGTCTGTAGGAAACTGTCTGCGCCTCCACCCGTCTGAGTCTTTTTGTCTTTTTCTTTCCTATATACCACTGCTTTGACATCTGGGGCCTCGACCCTGGAGGGACAGGTCCTCCCAGGGCTAGTCGGTTCCTAGAGGCAGTGAGCGGCTCGCCGGTGGGCACACCTTTCATCTACAGAGTAACCAATCCGGAGCCCACGCCCCCGCCCCTCCTCTGTGGGGCTCTCACACTCTGCCACCATCTGGCTGCCCTCGTCACCCAGGGCCAGTTACCAGATAACCAGGGACAGCCCCCAGGCCCTGGAGCCTGCTGGAATTACCCAAACAGCCAACCCTAAGCCTGTGCACCCGGCCTCGCTTGCTCCTTCCTGCGAAAGCCACCGGGAAGGCTCTCCCCAACGTTCCCCTCCTCTCCCTCCTGACCATCCTGGGGCTCTCCCCACCGTCCCCCTCCTCTCCCTCCTGGCCATCCTGGGACTCTCCCCCATCTCCCTCCTCTCCCTCCTGACTGTCCTGGGGCTCTCCCCAACGTCCTCCTCATTAGGAGTTCGAGACAAGCTTGGGCAACATCAGGAGACTTCATCTCTACAAAAAATACAAAAGTTAGCCGGGCACAGTGGCACACGCCTACAGTCCCAGCTACTTGGGAGGCTGAGGTAGGAGGATCGCTTGGGCCCAGGAGGTCGAGGCTTTCAGTGAGCTGTGACTACGCCACTGCCCTCCAGCCGGGCGACAGAGCGAGACCCTGCTGTCACAGTCCCCGATTACTACTGGGACACTGCCCTTGATGGTACCTGAGGGGCCACAGGCAAACACCGTCGCGTTGTACCCAGAGATGACACCTTCCACCAAATGCTGGATGGTAGCACCATACACCTCTTCCTGTGGAGAGACAGAGGACCCACAGTCACACGGACAGCCCCGCCACAGTCAGGAGGCCTGGCCGCTCGGAGAGGACAGGAGTGTGGTGTCTGCACAGGTACGGGGGGCCTGGCCGCTTGGAGAGGACAGGTGTGTGGTGTCTGCCCAGGTACGGGGGGCCTGGCCGCTTGGAGAGAACAGGAGTGTGGTGTCTGCACAGGTTCCAGTCCCTCCGGACAGATACAGGGGGCCTGGCCGCTTGGAGAGGACAGGAGTGTGGTGTCTGCACAGGTTCCAGTCCCTCCGGACAGATACAGGGGGCCTGGCCGCTTGGAGAGGACAGGAGTGTGGTGTCTGCACAGGTACGGGGGGCCTGGCCGCTTGGAGAGGACAGGAGTGTGGTGTCTGCACAGGTACGGGGAGCCTGGCCGCTTGGAGAGGACAGGAGTGTGGTGTCTGCACAGGTACGGGGGGCCTGGCCGCTTGGAGAGGACAGGTGTGTGGTGTCTGCACAGGTACGGGGGGCCTGGCCGCTTGGAGAGGACAGGTGTGTGGTGTCTGCACAGGTTCCAATCCCTCCAGATAGATACAGGGCCATACTCAGGCGAGGGAAGGCTAAAAACAGCACAGGCACTGGATGCCCCCGATTTCAGTCCCCATCCTGTGGGTGTGACTTTGGGCGCGCTGCCTTGGCTGTGCTGAGCCTCACGGTGTGAGATGAGGCTGACCTTGCAGGGCAGTTTCGAGGGGTTAAATGAGAAGGTATGTGATGGCTCCTCCGGGGGGCCTGCCACGCATTAGGTACTAAACGCATGTGAGTTTTTTCCAGGGCTTCTCTAAGAATTGAGAGAAACCAAAAAACGCAAAGAGGCCGGTGCAGTGGCTCCCACCTGTAACCCCAGGGCTATGGGAGGCCGAGGCGGGTGGATCACCTGAAGTCAGGACTTCGAGACCAGCCTGGCCAGCATGATAAAACCCCATCTCTACTAAAAATATAAAAATTAGCAGGGTGTGGTAGTGTGCACCTAGTCCTAGCTACTTGGGAGGCTGAGGCAGAAAAATTGCTTGAACCTGGGAGGCAGAGGTTGCAGTGAGCCGAGATTGCACCACTGCACTCCAGCCTTAGCAACAGAGTAAGACTTTGTCTCAAAAAAAAAAAAAAAAAGAATGTAAAGAGGCTAGGTGCAGAGGCTCCCACTTGGAATCCCAGCACTTTGGGAGGCTAAGGTGGGAGGATGGCTTGAGCCCAGAAGTTCCACACTAGCCTGGGCAACACAGCCAGACCAAGTCTCTACAAAAAATTAATTAATTAATTAATAAAAATAGGCAGGCATGGTGGTGCAGGCTTGTAGTCCCAGGCACTCAGGAGACTGAGGTAGGAGGATTGCTTAAGCCTGGGAGTTCAGACTGTAGTGAGCTGTGATGGCACAACTCTACTCCAGCCTGGGCAACAGAGCAAGATCCTATCTCAAAAAAGAACAGAAGAGAGTGGCAAAGGGCTCAAGGTGGCAACAGACTTGTGAGTCTGGAAAGAACGCCATGACTCCTCTTTTTGGGACAGAACTAGGACCAGTGAAAGTTTCAGGCTGGAAGAAGTTGACATAGGCAGCAATACCCAGCACTAGAAGGATAGGTAGTGATCTCCCCGTCCACAGGGGCATTCAAGCAAGGACACCTCCAGGGCTGGTGCATGAGGGTGTGTAGGTTTGGCTGGACTTGATAGAAGCAGCAGTCCCCTCCTCTGCATCTCTGGCGCCCCCTCCGGGGCCTTTATCTCATTTAAATGTCCCAGAAGCCCTGGGTGGTCACTGAGCTTGCAGAAGGAAGAGGCTACTTCTGTGCCCGGGCTGCACAGGCTCCGAGGCTGGCACAGCTTACCTCTGGCTTTGGACATACATGGTTGGGACCAAATTCTGGGTCCACAGCCCTCTAGCTGTAGAGACTCGGGTAGGGCGTCAGCCTCCCCAAGCCTCAGCTTCCTCATCTGTGAAGCAAGGGCCTGTTGCTGTGTGAGTCATCGGGTGGCCATGGGGCTTCTGAAGCAGTGTGTGCCAGGCCCTGAACACAGCACTTGGTGTGTTGCAGCCGCTCTAAGTAAGTAAAAACACAATGTTTTTGTTTTGTGTTGAGACAGGGTCTTGCTCTGTCACCCAGGCTGGAGTGCAGTGGCACAATCACAGCTCACTGCGGTCTTGAACTCCTGGGCTCAAGAGATCCTCCCATCTCAGCTTCCCAAGTAGCTGGGACTTGCAGGCACGTGCCACAATGCCCAGCTAATTAAAAAAAAAATTGTTTTGTACAGATGAGTTCTCTCTATGTCATCTGGGCTGATCTCAATTTTGTATTCTTAGTAGAGGCAGGGTTTCCCCATGTTGGTCAGGCTGGTCTCTTTTTTTTTTTTTTTTTTTTTTGAGACAGAGTCTCGCTCTGTCGCCCAGGCTGGAGTGCAGTGGCTGGATCTCAGCTCACTGCAAGCTCTGCCTCCCGGGTTCACGCCATTCTCCTGCCTCAGCCTCCTGAGTAGGTGGGACTACAGGCGCCCGCCACCTCGCCCTGCTAGTTTTTTGCATTTTTTAGTAAAGACGGGGTTTCACCATGTTAGCCAGGATGGTCTCAATCTCCTGATCTCGTGATCCACCCGTCTCGGCCTCCCAAAGTGCTGGGATTACAGGCTTGAGCCACTGCGCCTGGCCAATCAGGCTGGTCTCAAACTCCCAACCTCAGGTGATTCGCCAGCCTCAGCCTCCCAAAGTGCTGGGATTACAGGTGTGAGTCACCGTGCCTGGCCAACTTCCATTCTTTTTATCCATGATGCAGGTATATCATGTAAAGCCTCAGGATCTCTGCAAAGATCCTATGAAGCCACTGTCCTCTCCCATCCTACTTGTCCCCACTCTCTCAGCTGATTCCCTGGGTCTCGACCCCCTCTCCTGTGTCCTTTCCTGCAGAGCCTGTCTCCCCTAGACTTAAATGCCTGTCTGGTTTCTTTGGTTTGCTTTTCCATGAACTCAGCACTGATTCACCTGCCCTCTCTGCAGTCCACTCCCCCTGGAGATGTCTGTGCACCTGACCTTCTGTCCATTTCATCTTCTTGCAGACAACGATTCCCTGGAGCCTCCTGATATGGGACCAGGACTGGTGCCCCCCTGCTCAGCGGGGAGCTCCCTCTGACACACCCAGGGTCACCTGCCCCTGAGTGCACATGACTCCCAGGGGCCACGTCTCATTCCTTGTGAAGTGGCCTCTCTAATGACAAACGGGAAAACCTGATCCACTTGGCGACACTGAGTTCCACCCCACGCTGGGCATTTCTTCTTGTGAGTGACCACCAAGGGCACAGACATCCCTAACCTGTGGCAACAGCTTGACTTCTGAGCCTGCTTCGAAGCAGCAGAAATCCCCGTGACGGACAGCATGCTGGCGCCCTTCCCTGCTGAGTTGCAGCCACCCAGGCCCCTTCCAGCCATACAATTTCAAAGCTGGGCCTGCTGAAGCCTCTGCCCTCCTCCCAGCCCCTCCCCGCTCTGTGGCTCCCCGCATGCTCCTGCTGGGGGGCTCCAGCCCGCTCCCCTGCCCTGACTTTACCCACCCCGCAGGCTCTGCTGTATTCTGCTGGTGGCACTCATCTCTCCCTGACTTTGTGTGTCCCCAACCCTGGCTAGAAACTGGGCCCAGTGGGGTGGGCCCGGTGTCAGTCTCAGCCGCACCCCTGGGACAGAGCCCCATCTGTGAGCTTGTGACAGCACAGAGCCCTCTGAGCCCCAGCCTCACCTGGTCCCCCACTTTGTGGGCAATGACCGTGGCTCCCTCCTCCAGTTCTGCGTCATTGGGTGGGCGGATTTGAAGTGCCACCTGCAGGCGGTCACCAGGGCAGCTGCACGGGCCCTCTTCATCCTCGGGCCCCCACCCTGCAGCCCAGCTGCCACCCTGGCCCTCTGGCTCTGGGATCTGCTCAGTCTCCGTGAAGAGGCAAAGGCAGCGGCTCAGCCCCGCACCCCTCAGAGTGGGCTCTGACTTCACTCCCACGGGGCTGCCCATGCCCCCAACAAGACGTGGCTTCCCTCACTGAGCATTTGGGGAGGCTGGGGCACACAGCAGGGAATGCCTGGCCAAGGCCTCACCTTCTGCCCAAGGCCTCACCTCCCGGTCCTGCCACCTCCAGAAGAGATGCTGAGCTCCTTCAGGGGAAACTTGTCCGAGGGGAAACTGTGGGCCTTGCCCTCCCCACTCCCTATTCTGAGGGCCAGATCGCAGCCTCAAACCCACCCCAGCTGCATAGGAGCTGTGGCCCCAGGATGCCCGTTTCCCCCTCTGTAAAAGGGACACAGTTTTTTGGTAGAAACAGCAGCTGTGACTGAGGGATAGTCATGACTGGCATCTCTTCTTACCCAGCTACGGCACTGGGGCAAGTCACCAGCTCAGCTCACCGCTGTCCAGTTGGCAGAGGCTCTGAGTCCCCCAGCAGATGGCCTGGATTGGGCCTGGGGAGGGGGCTGGGGAGCCCGGAGCCCACCTGCCCAGGTGCCAGCAGCATGGGGATTAAGGTAGAGAGGGTGTCTGGAGGCTTAAGGCAAGGATGGGGAGGTGGTGGGGAAGAGCAGGCAGGGCAGCTAGCTTCCAGGGAGGGAAAGTTGGGGAGTAGACTGGGCTGATAACAGAGGGGTTGCTGGGGTTGCAGGCTTGGGAGGCGGCGGGCAGTGGGCACTCGCAGTGTGGGGGGGCGGGGACATGAGGGAGGGCGCTCACCATGAGTGGCTGGTCCTTGGGCTCCATCTCTTTCAACACCACCGGGCTGTCCCTGGCCAGGGAGGGACCTGCGGCCTCGCCGGAGGGCATGGGCAGTGGGACGCACTCCCTGCTATCCCAACAGAGGTGAGACCTGCCTGCACTCAGCCCCGCCCGGCCTAGGTAACATCAGCTGGGCCTCGGGGGAGCCGGGCTGGAACCGCTTAGGTGGTTGGGGCCCCAAGGAGCAGGGTGGCCCTCCTGATCACCTCTGCACACAGGGACAGCAGCCTCTCTCCACCCTCACTATGGCAACCCCGGGTTTCCACGTGCCTCACCTGGTGCACATGAGCCGGCCTGACATCCACCAGGACGCAGGTGGAGGGACTGCCCCTCTTCTTTGCAGGGTGGGTCCCTCTCCCACCTTGAGCCCAGGAGAGGCGCTGCCCACCCCAGGGCCCCTCACGCAGAGACTAGGATGGACCTGGAGCTTTTCTCCTGAAGCAGACAAATGGCAGCAGCTGAAGCTTCACTCAGCAACTTGAGCAACTTGGACTCCAAGTGCCGTTTCCAACGGTGACCACGCTTCTTTTTTTTTTTTCCTGTCACCCAGGCTGGAGTGCCGCGGTGCAATCTCGGCTCACCACAGCCTTGAACTCCTGGGCTGAAGTGATCCTCCTGCCTCAACCTCCCGAGTAGCTGGGACTACAGGCGTGCACCACCATGCCCATTATTTTATTTTATTTTGAGACAGAATCTCGCTCTGTCATCTAGGCTGGAGTGCAGTGGTGCAATCTCAGCTCACTGCAACTTTTGCTTCCTGGGTTCAAGCAATTCTCCTGCCTCAGCCTCCCAAGTAGCTGGGATTAGAGGCACCTGCCACCATGCCTAGCTCATTTTTGTATTTTTAGTAGAGACGGGGTTTCATCATGTTGGCCAGGCTGGTCTCGAACTTCTGACCTCAGGTGATCTGCCTGCCTTGGCCTCCCAAAGTGCTGGGATTACAGGCATGAGCCACCACGCCTGGCCCACGACCACGTCTCTGATGCACTAGGCATGGTCTCCTCCGCTTTCCCAGTCAGTGCTCAGATTCGCTCTCAGATGTATTCAACACCTAAGACTGTGCTCAACTTTTCCACTGCAAGCCTGGGCGCGGGGGGGATGCCGAACTGTGAACCCACACCCCAAGGTCACCTTACCCCACCAGGCTGCACTAACCAGAGTGCAGGACGACACTGCCCAGAGCCAGGGTCGGTGCCAAGCATAGAAACCCGCTCCTGCACTGACAGAGATCACACCAAGGCCAGGCCGGGCGTGACGCATGCCTATCGTCCCAGCTACTCAGGAGGCTGAGGCATGAGAATCTCTTGAACCCGGAAGGCAGAGGCTGCGGTGAGTTGAGATCATGCCACTGCACTCCAGCCTGGGCAACAGAGCAAGACCCTGTCTCAACAAACACACACACACACACACACACACATACACACACAAAAAGGAAAGAAATCACGCTAAGATTAGATCCAAGCTGTTCAAACCTGGCAAGTCCAACTTCATGATTCTAACTATGGAGTTGAAAGGGCCTGGGGGTCCATGCCCGCCAGAATAGGCGACTCAAGCCCTCCCAAGAGCCACCGTGCCTTTCCTATAAGCCGACTGCCTGGCAGCTCAGCTGGGCAAGGCCAGGGCATGTTTGGCCACATCCCTCTTCCTTGGCATCCGGGTCAGTGCTGTGCCGCAGGAAACCCCTGCCACGTGGATTTGGCAAGGATGGGGCGACACCCCCAACACCCACGTCCCATTCCTCTACGAGGATGAGGCTCCAGCGTCTGACCAAGGCACTTGCCAGGAACACAGCTATGGGTCCCCGCGTTCTTGCCTGCCTTGGCCTCCCGAAACACAACCAAGGCCATGCCTGCAGCAGGGGTCCCAAGCCCACCCTGACGTCCTGAGCCTGCCAGCCCTGGGGACCCTGATACCCAGGAAGTCCCTCCGCAGCAGGCTGGCTCTGGGAGATCCACGTCTACCGTAGCAAAGTTAAAACCAACACGAGGTCTTCAGAAATCTTTTATTTATGAATTATATGCAACAATGACAACTAGTACATTTAAAAGTGGGAAGTTAATGTTTTTAGAAGGTCTGTTCTACCATGACAGTTCTACCACAATCTGTCATGTGGTAGAACTCTGTGTCTTTCTTTCCATGAAATCAGAAAAACTGTTTCTTGGCACACTAGAGTTTAAGCAGCGTGAGTGTAAACAAGAATTACTAATAAAATGTGCACTGGAGGGACACAGGACAAACGGCAGGATTGAAACCATTCTACAATTTTAGAATCACAGATGAGAGAAACGTAGGGCTCATAAAAAAGAAAATGCACCAAGGCACCCTCCACACACCTGGGAGACCGTGGGACCCGAGGCTCTAGGCCACTCCTCCAGGGCGGCAGGCGCTTGGGTCCTCTGCCCCGTGAATTACAGCCCCTCCGTCTCCAGACATTGCCTTAGGTTTGTAAACATCCCTTGGCTGTGAGTTCTGAGTGCTGCCTCAGGTCTGACAAGTTGAAGAGGTGGATGAAACTGCAGGGTCACAGGTGCTGCTGGGAAGTAAGACCCTGTAAACAGGAGGGGCTGAAATTCCCCCAATTTATGTGCTCCCTTCCCAACAGGAAACAATTTCAAGATGACCGCATAAAAATGGGCAGAACTGGCCGGGCATGGTGGGCATGGTGGCTCACACCTGTAATTCCAGCACTGTGGGAGGCTGAGGCAGGAGAATCGCTTGAACCCAGGAGGAGGAGGTTGCAGTGAGCCAAGATCGTGCCACCGCACTCCAGCCTGGGCAACAGTGCGAGACACCGTCTAAAAATTAAAAAACGGGCAGAACTGACCATTCTCAATACAAGTTTCCCAACATGTCTAAGTCCAGGGAAAAGTCACACGGTTCTCACCACGGAAAACGACCAGCATCTTTCACAGAAAACAACACAACCGAAGAGACTGGCGTGCCTAGTGCATCGCCGGACACAGGGTGGCCAAGTGTGTGTGATGACTGGACAGGACAGGGCCCTGCGGAGGTCTGGCTGGGCAAGCAGGCCCTTGCCACTGGGGAGGGAGGCAGGCACCAAGTTCAAGGTCACTATCTACATTCAAAGAGAGGAGAAAGACGGGTGTTTCATACAAGTTTGCTTTTATTTCCACGTTCAACCTGTGGAGAAAACCGGCCACAACCTGCACGGTGGGGGTATGAGGCATGGCGGCGCCCTCCCGGTGGGTCTCCGGGACACGTCCAGCACTGCCCGCGATGGGGATGCAAGTCCTTCAACGGAAACGCCGCTCAGCTGTGTACAGGCACCGTGGAAACATCACTGGGCGCAGAAGGTGCTGCCGGCGGCGTTGCTAAGAGTCTACAGAGCCAATACCAGTGGTTCCGACAGAAAACTCCAAACAAGAAAGAAGTGGGCCGGGCGTGGTGGCTCACGCCTGTAATCCCAGCACTTTGGCCGAGGCGGGCGGATTACGAGGTCAGGAGATTGAGACCATCCTCGCAAACACGGTGAAACCCCGTCTCTATTAAAAATACAAAAGATTAGCCGGGCGAGGTGGCGGGCACCTGTAGTCCCAGCTACTCGGGAGGCTGAGGCAGGAGAATGGCGGGAACCCGGGAGGCGGAGCTTGCAGTGAGCCGAGACTGCGCCACAGCACTCCAGCCTGGGCAACAGAGCGAGACTCCATCTCAGGGAAAAAAAAAGAAGAAAGAAGTGGAAGCGGGTGCCTTAAACACCCCACTGCAGACACCAGGGGCTGAAAGGCACAAAAACGTGTCGCAATGGCAGAATCCAGGCGCGGTCACAGTCCAGAGCCACAGAGCACGGGGAGGCAGCGGCAGTCACGTGGGCTTCCTGCAGGACGGCCTCGGCTCCACATACCACACGCGGCCGCACTGCAACAGAGGAACCGCGGCTGACGTTCTGTCCTGCAGCTCAGTGCGGGAGCAGCGGGTGCAGTCTGCCCCCTGGACAGGCACACATGGCGGCCCTAAACAGCACCTCAAAATGCTGAGGGAGCCCCTGAACATCGCCTTGGGGCTGACGTTGAGTCCCGCAACAGGAGCCGCCCTGGCCACAGAGAGCCGAGCCCATATGCCACCCCTGCTCACTCATGGTCCCGCCCTGAGGACAGCAACCAGGCCACCCTCAGACACCCCACTAGGCCTTCTGTCCCACACATGCCCATGCTGTGAGGCACGGAGGCCCCCAGGACTCAGGAGCTCCCGCACTCTGCTCCCCAGCCCCCGACTTGGAAGGCTCCTCTCAGAACTGCCAGAACCAGAGTCGCAGCCGCGCACGCCAGCGTTTCTGTCTGGTGGACACACTGCGGCCATCACTAGCACAGGCGTCAGGAAATGGCCAGGCACGGCCACCCTCCTCTTCCTAGCACTTCCCAGCACCTGGCCACGGCTCCTCCCTCACCCAGCATGGCCTGAAAGGCATCATCTTCGATGTGATCAGAGGGAGCAGTCGAGGCCACGTCGGCACCGACTCCACATTTCACACGAGGCTCAGCTAACCCTGGGCACACGACACTGGGGCTTCACCTCTGCCTTAAAGAAGGTGCTTTCTCAGTGATGGGATAACAGAAGCAGCTGAGAGCAGCCAACGGGGACCCCGCCGCGCCCCCTGCAGACGCTCACCACAGCGCTCCCAGGTCACTCCTGGTTCCCAAGAGGGATGATTTCCTCAGTGACGAAGAACTCTATGGTCTCCTCTTCCCAGTCGTCCACGTTGCTGTCCAGCTCGTCAGTGTCCACACCTGAGAGGACAAAGGGCGCAGGTCACCCACAGGGGCACATGCCGAGTGGCACCACCGAGGCCAGTGGGAAGAACGCAGGAGTCCGCGTGCACCGTGGCCTGTGGGCGGCGGAAGGGCCAGCTCCTGGTGACAGAGGGATCTCTACGTTACCTCCTCGCAACTCCAGGCGCTCGTTTTTCTGCTCCATATAGAGCTCCTGGGCCATTTTTCGGTACTTCCGGAAGTCTTCCATCATGGTGCGCCTTCTCTCCACCAATTCCTATGCGTGAGGTTAGGGAAAGCCACAGAACTGGTAAGACACGTGCCTCCCCATCGCGAAGAGCCCATACCCAGGTGGACAGTGCCAGGATGACAGCATTTGGAGGCGCTCAAGCAGTAATGGCCACTCCATTCGTTTTCACTTTTCCCTCATTCTCACTCTTCCCCCAACACTGTCCCCCGCCCACAAGGCAGCAGTGAGGTCGCAACTCCAGGCCCCTGTGCCAGCCCCAGTTCCCCACTGCATTCCTCCTAGGGGAGAAACAGAACCAGTGTCTTCAGGGCAGAAGCAACTCTGCGCACACACACAGCGCCGCCTGCAGCCCTGATGCGGGCCCGCCTTTGCCACGGCAGCAGATGTCCCAGCACGGCCCTCCCTTTGGGGAACAAGGCTCACCTTTGAGGCTTTGGACTGGCTCAAACGATCCTTCTGTTCAAAGATCTTCGAGTATTTCTTCAGATCCTTTTTAATTTGCTGAAACAAAAGACCCGCCACTCAGGATTTAACATTCCAAGCAAGAAGCACAAATGCAATCTTCAGAGTTGCCGACATGAGGTGACACCCAGGGTCATTCATAGAACAGCTTCTCAGGAGTGCTCGCGCCCGCTCCTTCCTCCATCTTTCTTCAGACTTTCTTCCTGGGATTTAACCCTCCTCCTCGCTCTGACCTATCGGCCTATTTTACCACAATTATGTAAACCCCCGACAAGCCGCTTCTATTCCCACCAGGACTTTTTCATGGCCCTGGTATCTTTTCATCTACCCCACGGGTTCATGCAAAACTCCCCTAAACAAGCTGGAGGCCTCAGGCTACTCTCCTAGAGCTGTTCTATTCCATTCAGTTCTCACTGTTCCTGCATCTCTTCAAGGCGTCCTTGCAAATGTCACGTTTCTATCCTCCACTCACCACCCTAACAATAACAGAAAAACTGACTACTGTTCAATGCCACAATCACCTCCAGTGCCCTGCAGCGGGGATGGGGGGACGCTGACCTTGATCTGCTCCTGGCTCAGGAGTGTGGGAGGCCGGGGCCGCCACAGCAGCTGGCAGAAGCGGTCCTTGTTGTTCTTCTGCAGAAGGCGGCCCTGGAAAGTCCACAGCCAGTATGCATTGTCCACCTAGGCGAGGGCAGGGCCACACCAGGACACAGAGGGATCAGCAGAGCCACAACTGTGACTATGTCACTGCTGCACAAGGTCCTGGGTATCGGGGACACGTGTGAAGCAAACAAAGCTCTGCCTGTGCAGAGCCAACAGCAGCGGAGGTGGGCAGTCAGTGAAAGACACCTCAGTGATGCAGTCGACCCAGAGTGCAGGGCACAGAGCAGTCGCAGCAGCGCTCATCACAGCACAGGCCTGCGCGGTCCTGCTGGCAACACGAACCCCATGCTGGATGGAAGCTAACTGCACCACCACGCGCCGCTGCACCCCACGCCAGATATAAGCTGTGCGGAACCCGGGACCGGATGGAAGCTAACTGCATCACTGCGCTGCTGAGCCCCGTGCCGGGTGTGAACTGTGCTGAGCCCCCTGCCGGGTGTGAGCTGTGCTGAACCCAGCGCCGGGTGTGAGCTGTGCTGAACCCAGCGCCGGGTGTGAGCTGTGCTGAACCCAGCGCCGGGTGTGAGCTGTGCTGAACCCAGCGCCGGGTGTGAGCTGTGCTGAACCCAGCGCCGGGTGTGAGCTGTGCTGAGCCCTCTGCCGGGTGTGAGCTGTGCTGAGCCCTCTGCCGGGTGTGAGCTGTGCTGAGCCCTGTGCCGGGTGTGAGCTGTGCTGAGCCCTGTGCCGGGTGTGAGCTGTGCTGAACCCTCTGCCGGGTGTGAGCTGTGCTGAACCCTCTGCCGGGTGTGAGCTGTGCGGAGCACTGTGCCGGGTGTGAACTGTGCTGAACCCTCTGCCGGGTGTGAGCTGTGCGGAGCACTGTGCCGGGTGTGAACTGTGCTGAACCCTCTGCCGGGTGTGAGCTGTGCGGAGCACTGTGCCGGGTGTGAGCTGTGCTGAAGCCTGTGCTGGATGTAAGCTAACTGCATCACTACGCGCCACCAGGCTCCGCTCTCTTCACAGCAGGCCTCTCTCATGAAGGAGGGCGCACTCGCTGGCCCTCGGCATAGACATCTTGTTGCAGCCCGGCATTTTGGGAGCTAAGTGTGTATACCTCAAGGAGAGTGGTCAACAACTTAAAAGGTCTTTTTTATTTTTTTAAAATGGGGCTAGGGTTTCGCTGTTGCTCAGGCTCGTCTCAAAACTCCTGGGCTCAAGTGATTCTTCTGTCTCTGCCTCCTAAAGTGCTGGGACAACCGGTGTGGGCCACTGTGCCTGGCCTAAGGTGATTTCAAGGGTTGAGGTGGGCCCCACCAAAGTGACATCTCAACGTATCTGAACAGAGGCTGCCATCAACATATCCTCATTCCAACGTGAAGATTTCTAACTCTCGACACTTGTAGTCGTATTTGGGAAGCTGATACTCCTAAGAGTTCTGTATCTCATTAAACAAAATTACCCGAGTTTGGTCTCACAGGCTCTATTTGCATGGACTGGTTCAGTGTCAATACCTCCATCAATGTTTTACAAGTCATTAAATACTGAAAGTCCTCGACAAATTTAACCAGCAGTTTTGGAATAAGCGTTGTGGGCAACGCAGCAGCTGGACTCAACCAATGACCCCAAAGAGATCTTAACGTCTGCGGTTACAGAACTTTGTTCAGACTTCAAAGGAAGTGACTCCTCTCTGCAGAAAAACACTTGTGTATGACACATTCTCACTACCTTTCAAGGGTCCCCAGGCCCAGGGTAAGACCCCCACCCGCCCTGCAACCATGAGCGGGAGCTGCTCCTGCACTCGGCGCCACCTCTTCTACAACCCAGAATCCTCCTCCTCCTGCCACGAACACCAGCCAAGGCTTCTGTTAAACACAGAGGCTTGTGCCCCTTCCCCAAGGTCCCAGGGCAGCACCAGAGTCAGCAGCCAGCCGGCAATCCCTGCTTCTATCCACAGCCAAAGCTATGCCCACGGGCCTGCACCTTATGGCTCCACCAGGACACAGAGGTGACGACGTAGCGTCCGGTGGGATCCCACTCGACGTCGGAAGCCATGTAGTGCTCTGCGATGTTCATGACCGTGCAGTCCGAAGTGTCCACAAACGCTAAGGCACCATTCATACTGCAGAGACAGACAGGACCGTCAGGCTTCATGGAGACGTGTACCTCCTGGCATCCCACTCCTGAGAGGTGCTGCAGCATGGGGTCCCCAGGGAGCCAGCCTCGGCGTTAACATGGAAACAAGCACGGCAACAGCCTCTGGTGGCCACCGTGAGACGTACCAAGTCACAGATGCAGAGTGTGTGGTGAGTAGTACACACGTCTGCCATCACTATTATTTTTACTGGAAATGTTATCTGGGGCTAAGTAAGCCTTCAAAAATATAGCATCAAGTGTGCACAATGAAGCAAGGGAGAGCAGCAACAAAAGGGTACTCTTTAAGCTGGAAGTTTCTCCACGATTTCGACACACTGCTGGAACACAGCTGAGACCAGCACGTGACACAAACCACAGAGGTAAGGCAGCCTCACAGCTGTGTAACGAATACCCTTCCTGCTAGAAGACACGGGACTGAACCCCTGGGGGTGGTAACTGGATTGCTGGAAGGCACTTGTTTAACCACGAAGAACCACAACTCGCAGACGGGTCTGCCTGGTCACTTCACGAAAGCATCTGCGAGCGCTTATTTCTTCTTTTTTGAGACGGAGTCTCACTCTGTCACCCAGGCTGGAGTGCAGTGGCGCGATCTCAGCTCACTGCAACCTCTGCCTCCTGGGTTCACGCCATTCTTCCACCTCAGCCACCCAAGTCACTGGGACCACAGGCGCCCGCCACCAAGCCTGGCTAATATTTTGTATTTTTAGTACAGATGGGGTTTCACCGTGTTAGCCAGGATGGTCTCGATCTCCTGACCCCGTGATCCACCTGCCTCAGCCTCCCAAAGTGCTGGGATTACAGGCGTGAGCCACCGCGCCCCACACAAGCGCTTATTTCAATCTATCCTGGCTTGGCCCGAGTCCTGGAGTGCCATGGGTCCGCAAAGGTTCATAAACTCCCATCCACTGACACCGGGGTAACCCTCTCAGTGCACAATACTCCCTCTACCAAGAAGCTGGTGCAGGCGCCTGAGGGTCTCTGCCACAGCAGGCCGAGTGCTGCTCACAAGGCGGACAGGCTCAGAGCGTGTACACCTACCTCCTCAGGCCCGCCAACACCACGAACTGTCCTTGGGGGCTCCAGAAGATGGTGTTTGCTTGCTGCTTGTCGAACATCTCTGAAAGGAAAGAGAGCGCCCGTCACGAGCTGCGAGGCTTCCACGGTGCCGGGGCCGCCAAGGCTGGAGGACTTGGCTGTAGCTCAAGCTGCCCATGTGGGCAGAGCCAGTAATGCCGAACCACCTCGGAAAACAGTTTTACAAAGTCCATCGCTAAGCACCCCGAGTCACGATCCACACTTTAAATGGGAAAAAAAAAAAGAAGATATGACAGGGGTACTTCAAAACAAGACTATCTTATTTCCTGAGGTAACTGGACAAAGAATTCCCTTTACGGCAAATGTTCACTGCTGCAGGGTCCCCAGCAGGGAGAAGACGTCAGAGACACGTGACCCTGAAAGACTAAAGCCACTCTCCTAGCGACAAGGCGTCTTTGGATAAGCTATGCTTGTTGAAACTGACTAGTCATCACCTTTCCAGGTACTAACTCTTACTTCCAGGAGGGATCTCAGGCAGAGCCACGGGAGCGGGGAGAAGGCCAGCTGGGGCTGGGCTCAAGTCCCCCTCAGAGCACATGCTCCCTGCGTCTCAGACAGAGCTGACAACCTGTGGCCTCTCTCTCCTCAGCCTGCGGTACATCCAAAAAAAGAGGCGTGGGGCAGGCTGATGTGGGGAGAAGGGGAGGAGACGGAGCAGGGCAGTGCACCCCGGCAGGGGCAGGGGTCTCAGACTTGTACAAACGAACACCCCAACAGTCACAGGAATGGAACAGAGCCCACACAGTGGCCCCAGAGTCCATGCCAAACCTCAGGAGAGGCATGTCACACTACACGTTTGGAAGGTACAAGGTGCCTCTGCTTGCCGTACGTTTTATGACCTAGAAGACTTACGCAAGTCTCTGGACAGTCTGCAACTGCCCATATGTTTACATCAACCGGAATTAATGAAACAGCTAATTGTGATCCACTGCCAACTGAGGGCACCACACACCCTGCCAAGCTCTAGCAAAGTGAAAACTAAACTCCTCACAGAATCATGCTGCAAAAGGTGCGGCCAGGAGATTCCAACCCCTTCCAAGTACAGGGCCAAACCTATGGCTCTGCAGGAGGGCACCTGGCAGCCAGAGTCCTGTGGGTGAGGAACACAGCCCATCACCACCTCCCGGCTGCCACACACACACCACGCCTGTGAAGCAACAAACAATGGCTCATTCAATCCCCGCGGGCACCAGGCTCTATGCTGAGCAGAGACCCCAGGATGAAGTGAGGAGCTGAGGGCACAGGCGGCAGCTACCATGAGACGGGAGAGCGTCCCCGCACCACTGAGGAGCAAGCCCCAGGTGGGTGCAGTGTGGTGCCCCTGGAACCAGGTGCACGGGGCAGGGCACAGCCGTGTGCAACAGCTCTGCACACCCTGGTCAGAGCCACCCGACTCAGACTGGGGACTGGCAGGAGCATGTCCACAGGAAGTGACCCTGAGCCCAGGGACGACAGCTACAGCCAGAAGGGAAAAAGCTTCACTCCAGACGATGGCAGAGAATGGAAGCCTTAGAAATACTTGCTTAAACGTGAGGGCCCAACGGGGCTCAGAGAAGCACCCCACAAGGAGGCAGCACCTCCAGGCCATCGCTCACTTCATCAGCCAAGCCCACAACGCCCCACTCACAGGCGAGTCCCGGCCTGCTCAGCAGTGGTCCTAGGCCAGTCAAATGCTCACTGCTGGGCAGGAACTGAGTCATGATTCGTGCTGACCTGTTCAGAAGAGAAAAAGGGACTAGGCTACTTACTGATGAGTTCAATTTTCCCGTTGTTTTTGACGTGGTAGAAAGACACAGATATCCGCGGAGCCTCTCCATGCAGCACGGCAAACTTACTTCCATTTGGTTCCCAGGCAAAGGCTATGATGGTTTCTAAAATGGACAAAACAGACCACTCCCTTTTTAGTCAACTCAGAACCCAATGCTCTTGATCAGTTAAAATGTTCACTACTCAACCACAGAGAAATATCCTCCAACGTTTAAAAGTTCATTAAAAGGACCAGAGAGCAAGCAACAGCAGGGAAGGTGCACATTCCTGGAGTTTCAGAGACAGCTGCTTCCACTCATGTGGAGTGACCTATGTGAAACTGCTCTCTCCCTGAGCGGGACACCGGGACCCCCACGGCGGGACCTCCACGGCAGGACGCCCACAGCGGGACCGCAGGAGCCTGACGTGGGCAGCTGTGGGTGCCGCTTCCCTCGCACCCAGTGTGGCACCTACAGTGGGATCCTCACTTCCAGTCTCCTACCTGGAAAGGTGGCCAGGTTTCACGTTTTCTCACCTCTCTATTTTTGTCCTTCCTTCCTCCTTTTTTCCATGGCAAAACAAAAAGCCTAACCAGAACACAGGCTCAATCTCTTCTCTCTTTTTTTTAGACAGAGTCTTGCTCTGTCACCCAGGCTGGAGTGCAGGGGCGCAATCTCAGTTCACTGCAACCTCTGCTCCTGGGCTCAAGTGATCCTCCCACTTCAGTGTCTGGAACAGCTGGGACTACCGCTGCCCACCACGCCTGGTTAATTTTTTTATTTTTTTTGTACAGAGAGGGTCTCACTACATTGCCCAGGCTCTAAACACGTTCTATGACCTGGAGATGGCTACTCATGGTGCGGGCTCACAGTCCTGACTCTGTTGCTCAGACAATCCCTTGCATGGAAGTGTTAAAAGCCAAGAGTAAACAGCACAGAGGCGCCATTCACCTCAAAGTGACTAAAATACAACTTGCCTTTCATTTCGACCACATCCACAGGTACCTGTTTCTCCCTCATTCGGAAAATTTCAAAATTTGTGACAACACCCTGTATAAAAAAAAGGGGGAAGGGGTGACATTTTGGACAGTGAAACTATGAGACAAAGGTTCAAATCAAAGGTCAACTTCACAACGAAAGATTCAGTGTGCACGCTTGGTTCACACACACGAGCATCTACAGTGATAAAAGAAACAGCCCTCAGGACCGAAGACGGTTCAGTTGGAGGGTAACTGCCGGCGCCACGTCTACCGGCAGTCACTGGACATGCACGAAGTAACTCTGACCCAGATCCCACCTCCAGAAGCCGCCCTGCCTGCCACACTCGGGCACAAGCAGTCCCAGGGTCCTCACTGCAGCCTGCGGACCAGGATCCCGAGGGCCATAAAGGCTCACCAGTGGGGCTGGTTAGACCGTTTCAGACAGTGGGGTGTCCGGTAGCCATAACCTTCAAGAAGTCCTGCCCTCCTCCAGCAGTCTAAGGGGAAATTGCCCTGACGTCCATCAACAAAGGAAGGAGGCCAAGAAATGTGGTCCACCAGACAAGAGATTACCGTTCAGACTCAGCACCACGGACCAGCCGTGGGAACACTGAGCTACGTGAAGATCAGACACAGAAGGCGGCATACTATCCAATTCCAGCTGTGCGTCCAGAACAGGGAAATCACTGACATTCGTGATGCCAGGAGCTGGGCAGAGAAACTGCTAATAGGCATGGTGTTTCTTTGTAGGGTGACAAAAACATTTCTTATTTTTTATCTTTTAAAAATTATCTGTAGACATGGGGTCTCACTGTGTTGCCCAGGCTGGTCTGAAACTCCTAGTCTCAAGCTATCTTCCCTCCCACCCCGGGAGCCACCGCGCCCAGCCGATGAAAATGTTCTGAAATGAGCGGTGCTGGCTGCACAACTCTGAACACACAAAAAGCCACTGAACCAGTTCGCCACTCTAAAGGGGTGTTTTAAGGCATGTGAATTACCTATCAATTAAAACTTTTTTAACACAAAACAAAGAGGAATACTTCCATTAGAGGGAAAACTCAGGAATTTTTTTTTCTTTTTTTTTTTTGAGACAGAGTCTGGCTCTGTCGCCAGGCTGGAGTGCAGTGCCGCAATCTCTCAGCTCACTGCAACCTCCGCCCCCTGGGTTCAAGCAATTCTCCTGCCTCAGCCTCCCGAGTAGCTGGGATTACAGACGCGCGCCACCATGCCCAGCTAATTATTGCACTTTTAGTAGAGATGGGGTTTCACCATGTGTGCCAGAATGGTCTCAATCTCTTGACCTCGTGATCTGGCCACCTTGGCCTCCCAAAGTGCTGCGATTACAGGCACGGGCCACTACACCCAGCCAACTCAGGTAATTTTTTTGATAAAATAAGTATTAAATGATCAACCACCAAAAAAAAAAAAAAATCTGGGTATACTACTCTTTGTGCTCAAAAAGACAATAGTATTCTCAGCTGGGCACAATGGCTCACGCTTGTAATCCCATCCCTCTGGGTGGCCGAAGTGGGCAGACCTGAGGTCAGGAGTTCAAGACCAGCCTGGCCAATATGATGAAACCCTGTCTCTACTAAAAATACACAAATTAGCCAGGTCTGGTGGCGGACGCCTGTAGTCCTAGCTACTTGGGAGGCTGAGGCAAGAGAATCGCTTGAGCCCAGGAGGCGGAGGCTGCAGTGAGCCAAAATCGGGCCATTGCACTACAGCCTGGTGACAGCAAGACTCCGTCTCAAAAACAAACACAACAAAACAAAATCCATTAACAACCTCCAAACAATACGGTGGCCACTTCAGAGCTGAGGATAACGAATCGCCAGTTCCCGAGGGAATCTACATACCTGGGTGCCTTTCGGAGTCCTATCTACTTTCACACACAAGTAGTCTCCGTTCTTCTGCCAGTGGAGCTTGCAATCCACCACGTTGAACAGGTTCCTCACGCGGATCTCTTGCCTGGTAGGGAGCTGCATCAGGGTTACCCTGGCTGGAATATCTTTGTCTTCAGGCACCCAGAAGGCGATTATGTTACCACCAGGAGACCAAGAAAAGTCTCTGCACGACAGGAAAATAAAACGCTAAAGCAAAGGCCAAGTGATGAAACTAAAAAGCAGAAGAAAATAAAACAACTCATTTGCTATACAGAAGCTCAATGCTGTTATAACTGACGCTGAGCACTCCCGCCGGGCAGCTTCACAGGTCCTCACCAGGACCCTGGGGCACTACCGCGCTCACTGTAACAGGGAATGAATGCAGACAGAGTATTAGCAACCCCACCATCACATACAGATTCATAGGGACTCCAGCCTACGCTCTGTCAGCCCACTCTTAAGACACCGCACACTGCTGCTTTGACGCAAGTAAGTTGTAGGCTGGTTGACCGGGCTATTACGTCATCTGAAGATTAATTAAGGTGCAAATGGGGAAACCGGCAAATCAAGTATAAGGAATGAGCAAGAAAAAGGGCAACTCCCTCCACTGTATCAACCTCTCTACAGAAAAGCTGCTGTAAGGAACGAACGATCCTGAGCTCACCTACATGAAAAACAGCTTTATACACACTATGTGCTGTTTTGCATTTACTGAGAACCAACGTCCTGGTCTTCTCATTTTATAAGCCATAATTTTGCCCAAGAATGTAAAAATGAAAGACGACACGTCAATGTCCTTGGATTGCTGGTAGTTCACTGCTATAATACTGACTAGTCCCAAGTTTTCCGATAAATAAAAACGTGCCCATTCTTTGATGGTGAAAATGAGCTGAAGGCTCCCCAAACTCTGCCTCAGACAGAAGAGCAATAGGAAAACCTTTCGCCTAAGCAGAGTCCCCTCTCTTCCTTAAGGCTGGAAACCCCCCTAGTTTCTAGGTCAAAGACGAGGTAAATGGAAGGAAGCCGACTCAAGGCTCTGGCCTTGGAAGATTCATTTCTGGGCACAGGAAAGGGGTCACTGAAGTGGTGCCTTGAGGGTGGTGGGCCCAGCACTGAGCAACCTTGCCCATCGACCCAAGCCTCCATCCTGGCGTCCAGAACAAACTCACCTTAGGCTGGGCATGGTGGCTCACACCTGTAATCCCTGCACTTTGGGAGGCTGAGGCGGGCAGGTGGATCACTTGAGGTCAGGAGTTCAAGACCAGCCTGGCCAACATGGTGAAACCCCGTTTCTTCTAAAACATACAAAAAATTAGTCAGGCATGGTGGTGGTGCGCCTGTTAATTCCAGCTACTCGGGAGGCTGAAGCACCAGAATCGTTTGAACCTGGGAGGCACACCACTATACTCCAGCCTGGGCAACAGAGCAAGACTGCGTCTCAAAAAAGATTTAAAAATGGCCGGGGGTAGTGGCTCACGCCTGTAATCCCAGCACTTTGAGAGGCTGAGGTGGGCGGATCACTTGAGGTCAGGAGTTCTGAGACCAGCTTGGCCAACACAGTGAAACTGTCTCTGTGAAAAATAAAAAATTAGCTAGGCATGGTGGTGGACACCTGCAGTCCCAGCTACTCGGGAGGCTGAGGCAGAAGAATCACCTGAACCCAGGAGGTGGAGGTTGCAGTGAGCGGAGATCATACCACTGCACTCCAGCCTGGGTGACGGAGCAAGACTCTGTCTCTTTAACAACAAAAAAAAAGCTGAGTGCTAAAGGAGAGAGCACAAATAAAGGAAACCAACTGCAATGGACCACGTCTGTGTCCTCCGAATTCACAGGGTGAAATTCTAACCCCCTGGGTGATGGCATGGGGTGGGGCCTTTTGGGGGTGGGAGGTCCTGAGGGTGAAGCCCTCGGGAATGAGATGACAGCTTTTACAGAAGAAGCCCGGGAAGCCTTCTTCCGGGAAGGCTGGACTGAGGGGCCGTCCATGAGGAGGGAGGTGGGCCCTCACCATGGGTCTGCAGGCACCCTGACCTCGGGCTCCCAAGCTCCAGAACTGGGAGAAAGAAATCTCTGCTGTCATAAGCCACCCCGCCTATGGTATTGTGTTAAGCAGCCTGAACGCAAGAAGACACCAAATTGATAAGAATACTCACTTTATCCCAGAGATCTTCAAACTCTTCTTGTCCAAAAGACCCATAGACTGCCCAAAAAAAAGGAAGGCTAAAGTTGAGTCAAATCACGTCAGTGTCTCAGAAGCACACTTAACTTTTTACAAAAGGAAACCAGAGTCTGATGTGAATTTGCCTAGAGGGCAGCGCACACAGAGGATGACAATGATTCCACCCACCCACCCACCACCGAGAACTGCAGTTCTGAAGCCCACTGCATTAACTCTCATCCAGGACCCCCCACGGCTGTGCCAGGGGGGCAGGAGTGACTGAAGAGCTCTGCCCAGAGCAAGGTTTGTTAAAAAGGCACAGGAGACAGGACTTTCCTACGCATCTGTGAAACCTCCTCCTCCTCTTCTAGCACAAATACGGAAAAGCACCACACCCCAGTTACAAGCAAGGATGGGACGGGGCGTTTTCCATCACCGGGACCACTTACAGGAGTTTCATAGATGCTAAGCGTATCCAGGGTCATTCTGGCAAAGAATTTGCCATCGTGGCTCCATCTAAGAAGAAGAAACAAATGCCAAGGTGTTCCAATGAAAAGACACAGGCTACAGAGCTCGTTACAATGGTCCACTTACTTAAAAATAGGCCAATGGGCTGAGCTCTCACAGTGAAAACCTCTCTTCTTGTGCCCTGTAAGGATGTCCCAGATGATTATGGCCTGAGGGTCATCCTGCGTGTCCATCAGGGGGCTAAAGGTCACCAGGTACCTAGAAGAGAGGGGCCACACTGTATGTCTACCCTCCTCTCACGAGAGGATCGTAGTCTGTCTGTGCGGCCAGAACACGCGGTCAGAACTCGTGGAACCAACTCTCTCCCGCAACCCCACACTGCCCGGCCCCAAGAGTTCCAAGCGGAAGAGGGAAGCAGCAGCGCTTGTTCATTCTGGTGTCAATACACTGCAGACACTCTGGTTTCTCCAAGATCAGCACAGAAAGATCTCACAGGCCCCACACAAAAGGCTGCTGAGTGATCTAGAGGGAGGCACAGTGTGGAATTCTATCTTTACTCATGTTTCATTAAGACTAACAAGGTAGGCTGGGCACAGTGGCTCACACCTGTAATCCCAGCACTTTGGGAGGCCAAGGCGGGCGGATCACAAGGTCAGGAGATCGAGACCACGGTGAAACCCCGTCTCTATTAAAAATACAAAAAATTGGCTGGGCGCAGTGGCTCACGCGTGTCATCCCAGCACTTTGGGAGGCCGAGACGGGCGGATCACGAGGTCAGGAGATCGAGACCATTCTGGCTAACATGGTGAAACCCCGTCTCTACTAAAAAAAATACAAAAATTAGCCGGGCCCGGTGGCGGGCGCCTGTAGTCCCAGCTATACGGGAGGCTGAGGCAGGAGAATGGCTTGAACCTGGGAGGCGGAGCTTGCAGTGAGTGGAGATCACGCCACTGCACTCCAGCCTGGGCGACAGAGCAAGACTCCGTCTCAAAAAAAAAAAAAAAAAAAAATACAAAAAATTAGCCAAGCGCGGTGGTGGGCACCTGTGGTCCCAGCTACTCAGGAGGCTGAGGCAGGAGAATGGCGTGAACCCGGGAGGCGGAGCTTGCAGTGAGCCGAGATCGCGCCACTGCACTCCAGCCTGGGGGACACAGAGAGACTCCGTCTCAAAAAAAAAAAAGACTAACAAGGTAAAAAACTACGACTGGACGCAGTGGCTCACACCTGTAATCCCAGCACTTTGGGGGGCAGAGGCAGGCAGATCACCCAAGCTCAGGAGTTCAAGACAAGCTTGGCCAACCATGGCCAACCAAGCTTTAACATGGTGAAACCCTGTCTCTACTAAAAATACAAAAATTAGCCAGGCATGGTGGCAGGCACTTGTAATCCCAGCTGCTCAGGCGGCTAAGACAGGAGAATAGCTTGAACCCGGGAGGTGGAGGTTGCAGTGAACCGATACTGTGCCATTACATTCCAGTCTGGGCGACAAGTGAAACTCGGTCTCAAAAAAAAAAAAAAAAAAAAAAAGTCCCATCCAGTTTGAAAGCCAGCACAGGTCTGATGGGAAACTTCAGAGGCTGGGGGCTCCTCTCAGCCATGATTTACCTGACTGCTGGTTTGTCTGGAGCTACTTCACCTGCTCACTCAGTTCACACAAAGTGTGTAACAGACGGTCCCTTACAACACCAGAGGAGAAGGCAGACACAACCTGTGAGGGCGAAAACAGTGGCCCCAGCTCGTCCTCACACTGCCTTCCACAACTGCCCCTTTCCCTAGCAGAGCTCCAACAGCCGGATTAGCTAGATCAAAAACCACGGCTCGGCCAGGTGCAGTGGCTCATGCCTGTAATCCCAGCACTCTGGGAGGTCAAGGCAGGAGGATCACTTGGCACCAGGGGTTCAAGACTACCCTGTGCAACAAAGTGAGACCTCCCCCATCTCTACAAAAAAATAAACAAAATTAGCCATATGTCATGGCGTGTGCCTGTGGTCCCAGCTACTCAGGAGGCTGAGGTGGGAGGACCGCCTGACCCTGGGAGGCTGGGGTTGCAATGAGCCTGCAATGGGGCCACCAGGTGGCGCCAAGCCTGGGTGACAGAGGCAGGAAAATTTATCTGTAAAATATGTGACCTTAGACTAGATCCTGAACTGAAGGAAAGTAAATATTATACAGAACATTATTAGATCAAGTAACAAAATCAGAATATGACAATACATTAAAGTATTCAACAAATGTTAAATCCCTGAAGTTAGCACCTGCACTGTGGTCATGCTAACAAAATCCTATTTCCAGGAATACACATTCAGGGCTGAAGGGACACGTTACTTCAAATTACTCCCAAATGGCTCAGGAAAAAATATCTGTGTAGATGACGACATAAATGCAACCAAAATATCTGTGTAGAAGATGACGACATAAATGCAACCGAACGTGAGATCTCAGTAAAAAGCATACTAGTGTTCTCCTTACTCCTATATTTTTCTACTAAGTTTGAAATGCTGCAAAATGAAAGATCACCTGTAGAAGGCTGGCATGGGGTGAAAAGCATAGACTCCAACAGCCGGATTAGCTAGATCATCTTTTTTCTAGCAGCTTACCTTTCACAAGGTGAGAAGTCAATGAGCTGAACCCCTTGGTGGCTGAATCTCTGAATTTGCTTGAATTTCTCTCCCCCCCATAGAGCAATGCCTCTTTGATGAAAGGTAGCCAGATAGGTGCCCTTAGGAGACCAACGCACATATGTCTCTGTCCATCTCTGCAGAAAAAGGCAGTGCCAACATTAATACAACAAAATGGCAAACACAAAGACTCCTCCTACAATGAATCTATTCTGCAAACTCTTTCTTTCTTTCTTTGTTTTTTGGAAGGGAGTCTCGCTGTCTCCCAGGCTGGAGCACAGTGGCATGATCTCGGCTCACTGCAAGCTCCGCCTCCCAGGGTCACGCCATTCTCCTGCCTCAGCCTCCAGAGTAGCTGGGACTACAGGCGCCCGCCATCACGCCCAGCTAATATTTTGTATTTTTAGTAGAGACGGGGTTTCACCGTGTTAGCCAGGATGGTCTCGATCTCCTGACCTTGTGATCCGCCCGCCTCGGCCTCCCAAGTGCTGGGATTACAGGCTTGAGCCACCGCGCCCGGCCTATTCTGCAAACTCTTAACTGAGATACACAAAGCCTGTTCACTTCTCAGGATTTACTTCAAAGCTGGAAGAGGAATAAAAGTTGTTTTCAGAAAGTAATCTCAAAGAAAATATAACATCACCTGCTCTTCCAGTTTTCTGATAGAAACAAAGTTCCACTTTGTTAAGGAAATATGGGAGAGGTGAGTCCCCGCCCCCAGCAGCAGCAAATACACACCGCTCTTTCTTCAATTGAGACAGGGTCTTTTACGTCATTCCAGAATATGGAAGTGCGGTCTCCACTCTCAAAAATCACACTGTACTGATCTCTGCATTCTGCCTCTTCAAGCCAGTAACGTAAGTTCCCCTTAAAAAAAAAAAAAGGCAAGGAATATAACATTTCATTAATTTTAATAAAAAACTCATTCACAACTACTGCTCTTAAAGATATGACAAATTCAGTCCACATCTTAACTCCCAAGTCACACTCTAACCTCAAGTCAAGACACCATCCAGCATTTCTTTTCTTTTTTTTTGAGACAGGGTCTCGCTCTGTTGCCCAGGCTGGAGTCCAGTGGCACAATCATAGCTCACGGCAGCCTCAACCTCCCAGCTCACGGTGATCCTCCCACCTCAGCCTCCCAAGTGCTGGGAAAACAGGTGAATGCCAGGTCTGGCTAATTTATGTATTTATTTACTTTTTGTAGAGAGGGGGGTCTCACTTTGTTGTCCAAGCTGGTCTTGAATTCCTGGGCTTACGCCATCCTCCCACCTCAGCCTCCCTAAGTGCTGGGATTACAGGTGTGAGCCACCACACCCAGCAGCATTTCTTTAAACCGCTGAGATGCAGGTTTCAGGCCACTCACCAGGTCTTTGAAAGGCTGTTTCTCTGGAATATCCCACTCGTCACTGATGGTCATATACCTGGAGGAGAAAGGAAACTGATGACTAGAAAGAGCACCCGTGGGGGTCCGGCATGGCCCTGCTGCGCTCCAGCCTGCCCACCCCAAGGGCTGTGACTGGCATAACGGGGAGGGGTGTTGCAGGCCAGAAGCACGGGGCAGGGCTATGAAACGGCCCTGTGGCAGCCTGACCAGAAAGGACGTGAACAACCTGACAGGCACCAGCACCCACTGAGAAGCACCAAGCCACCCACACACAGCCGCTCACTCGCACGTCAATGTCTACTTCCTTGTGGCCAAGTCTGAACTCACTTGTCAAAATCTGTGAAGAGGTTGACCCGGAACGTGTGCTGCTTGTCAAGCTTGTAGCCATCGGCGTTCTTCACAGCATCCACAGCGTGGGCCGGGGACGCGTACTCCAGGAAAATATACCTGAGTGAGAGAGGGCCATTGGCACACGCGCACACTGTAAGGTTAGGCAGGTACGCGCTGCCTGCCCCACTCCTCTCCACGGACAAGCCCTCCGTGCCAGGAGTCTCTGTGCTACTCTTCCTGCCTCGAGCTTAAGGCAGTCACACGGGGGACAGACCCACAGCCAGGGAGCTCCTAAGTGAGGGAAACCCTAACCAGAAGATCCAAAGTCTTTAGTTTTGTTATCATAAATTATAGAAAAGTTAATCAAAAAGTCCATTATTTTTACTGTAGCAATGGTTTCGTGATATGTACACATCAAAATCTATTAAATTGTATACTTTAAAACTATGCAGATTTATTGTATATCAATTATCTCCAGAGCTGTTTAAAAAAAAGTCTTGGCCAGGTGCGACGGCTCACACCTGCAATCCCAGCACTTTGGGAAGCCAAAGCGGACAGATCACTTGAGGTCAGGAATTGGAGACCAGCCTGGCCAACATGGCAAAACCCCTCTCTATTAAAAATACAAAAATTAGCCAAGCATGGTGGTGCAAGCCTGTAATCCCAGCTACTTGGGAGGCTGGGGCAGGAGAATTGCTTAAACCTGGGAAGCGGAGGTTGCAGTGAGCCAAGATCACGCCACTGTCCTCCAGCCTGGGCAACACAGTGAGACTCTGTCTCAGAAAAAAAAAAAATTAAAAATAGTCTAGGCTGGGCGCGGTGGCTCACGCCTGTAATCCTAGCACTTTGGGAGGCCAAGGCGGGCGGATCACAAGCTCAGGAGATCAAGACCATCCTGGCTAACATGGTGAAACCCCGTCTCCACTAAAAATACAAAAAAAATTAGCCAGGCGTGGTGGTGGGCACCTGTACTCCCACCTACTTGGGAGGCTGAGGCAGAATGGCATGAACTCGGGAGGCGGAGTTGCAGTGAGCCGAGATCACGCCACTGCACTCCAGCCTGGGTGACAGAGCAAGACTCTGTCTCAAAAAAAAAAAAAGGTCTAATATTGTGTATAACAGGCAAGATTAGAAAGGACCTCAGAGAATGTTTCACTGTAACATGAGTAGCTGAGGGTCAAGAGGCCATCCCTCAATCGACTGCCCAACACAGAAAATGCAGCAGCATTACCTGCATTTGATAATTTTTCTAGAAACTAAAACTATTCTAGTTTTTACTTCACTTATTTTAGAGACAGTCTTGTTCTGTCACCCAGGCTGGAGTGCAGCTACGTTATCATAGCTTACTGCAGCCTCCAACTCCTGGCCTCAGGCTTCAAGAGTGTTGGGAGTTAAGGCGTAAGCCACGATGCTGGTCTATTCTAGGTAATTTAAACAAACTTTAAAACCTTAACTTAAACTTTATCATCTTCTCATTCACTGCTCTGGAGAGCTTCCAGCTGAGGGCGGCCTGAAGAAGTGAACGGCCCACATGCCTGGGCGAGGCAGGAGCTGTGTTTGCAAGGAGCTCCTGCAACACTCCCTCATCACGACGTGCCAGACACAGATGAGACTTCTCCCACGGGAGAACACTCACCCTTTCGTCTTCCCATCCTCTTCAGGATAAAAATCATTTGTGATTTTCCCAAACTTGGAAAAGATCTTGTGGATGACATTTTTGAGCTTCTCAAGTCGGTCAGGTCCCACCTGAGGGACGTTGTCCACTACAATCACCGAATCGATTCCGTCCGCTTCCTGGGGCCGGTCTTTGAGGACATCTCCCAGTAATTCTGAACCAGAGAGAGATTTTTCAAATGATCATTTTTACCAAGAAAAATATTAATACATTAACTGAGCACACTAAACAAGTCTCCAAGAAGAGCCAATGAATCATCTAAATGCTTCACTGTGAGCAAAAGAAATCCCAACCCTGGCTTGGTTCAGATTTTAAACACGAGTTGCGGGGACTGGAACGCTCCTCTCTCCCTTTGATGGAAATGTAAACAGTCAAGACAGGTCAATTAAGTTCTGGCAATAACCAAAGACTACAAAAGAATAACAACAAAAAGATTTTAACAACGCAAAATGCAAATGAAAAAGACAGTCTAAAGAATATCCAATATTAGCCTGTAATCCCAGCACTTTGGGAGGCCGAGATGGGCGGATCACGGGTCAGGAGATCGAGAGACGATCCCGGCTAACACGGTGAAACCCCGTCTCTACTAAAAAATACAAAAAAAATAGCCGGGCGAGGTGGCGGGCACCTGTAGTCCCAGCTACTCGGGAGGCTGAGGCAGGAGAATGGCGTAAACCCGGGAGGCGGAGCTTGCAGTGAGCTGAGATCCGGCCACTGCACTCCAGCCTGGGTGACAGAGCAAGACTCCGTCTCAAAAAAAAAAAAAAAAAAAAAAATATCCAATATTAGAGCTTCCAGAGATCCCTAGATTTTGAAAGGTTTCTAGCAACGTCTAGGCAGAATCCCATCGCAATGTCAGTGAAAACTGACTTTTTACGGAAGATTTCAGCAAACAAGTAAATATTTAAATGCTCAGTATATTCACAGCACATTTGTGTTGTGAATACAAATTACTAGAAATTATTCAAGGAGGAACCTCTCTCGAGTGAATTGGGATGAAAGTAGTAACTCTTCTCCCACCTCCTGTTCCTGGTGATGTTCATGTTTTCAGGCCGTGTACTGGATGGCCATTCACAAGTGAATCAAGAAAAAAAAACAGAGGAAGCACGCCTGGGGTGAGCTTCCCCACCTCTCTCCACTGCAAATGGCCCATCAACAGGCACCTTCGTCCGGAACAACTCCTTGCCCAATATTCCTTATATTAAAAAGCTCTAAGGATAAACAACCAAACTGCAGGAGACAAGGACACAGCAAAGTGTTTTTCCGACTCACACAACACTCAACACAACACTTCTGACACCGGATGTGGGGCCCACATCAAGCAGTTTTCCAGGGGCTGCCAGCTGGGTGTCCTCTACTTAATCCAATTCAGACATGATCTACCGGGAATCAGCACCAGATCCCACAGGCTGAAGGCTCAGTCCCAAAGACTGGTCCCTGTTTCAGATGGCAATCGCAAGTAGTGAGCTGTCACCTCCAGTTCTGACCAACAGGCTACAAAGCAGGGCTCCCACTACCCCCCGCTTCTTGGGTTCCATTAATTTGCTACAGCAGCTTACAGAATTCAGGGAGCTAGGTTTGCCAGCTTATTATCACGGACGTTACAGAGGATACGGACGAACAGGCAGATGGAGGAGAAGTGCAGAGCCTCCCTGTGCTCTCCAGGCCACCACCCTGCAGGAGCCTCCACCTGTTCCCACACGTGGAGCCCCCGGAACCTGGTCCTTTTTGGTGTCTAGGAAGATCTCATTACATGGGCATAGTTAATGACATCACTGAGCACCGGTGATCAACTCAACTTTCAGCCTCTTCCTTCTGGGGGGCAGGGGGAGCCCTAAAAGTTCCCGCCCTCTAATCACGTGGTTGGTTCCCTGGCAAGGAGCCCCAGCCATCAATCATCTCACTTGTCTACAAAAAGACACTTATCACTTTGGAGATTCCAAGTGTTTAGACGTTGTGTGCCAAGAACCAGGGCAGAGCCCAAATACACATTTCTTATTATATCACAAAGAGCCTTTTAGAAAAACACTATCAGGGCAGAGACCTGCACTTAAACTAGGAGACTGGAGAATATACAAGTTCCTGAAACAGCTTTTTTTTTTTTTTTTTTTTTTTTAAGAGACAGGGTCTTGTTATGCTCCCCAGGCTAGCCTTGAACTCCTGGGCTCTAGCAACCCTCCTGCCTCAGCCTCCCAAGTAGGAGGGACTACAGGTGGGAGCTGCCATGCCCACAGAGTTTAAGTAACAGTATTTTTTTCTTAGTGGTACGTGAAGCTGTCCTCAATGTGATGAAATGCCTCGCAGGGCTTTTGGAAAGCATCACATAGTCAGAATTCAGGACAGGGCCAAGCTCAGTGGCTCACACCTGTAATCCCAGCATTTTGGGAGGCCAAGGCAGGCAGATTACTGAGGCCAGGAGTTCAAGACTGGCCTGGCCAACATGGTGAAACCCTGTCCCTAATAAAAATACAAAAAAAAAGGCCGGGCGTGGTGGCTCAAGCCTGTAATCCCAGCACTTTGGGAGGCCGAGACGGGTGGATCACGAGGTCAGGAGATGGAGACCATCCTGGCTAACACGGTGAAACTCTGTCTCTACTAAAAAAACACACAAAAAACTAGCCGGGCGAGGTGGCGGCACCTGTAGTCCCAGCTACTCGGGAGGCTGAGGCAGGAGAATGGCGTAAACCCGGGAGGCGGAGCTTGCAGTGAGCTGAGATCCGGACACTGCACTCCAGCCTGGGCGACAGAGTGAGACTCCGTCTCAAAAAAAAAAAAAAAAAAAAAAAGATCCAAGCATGGTGGTGGGCGCCTGTAATTCCAGCTAGTTGAGAGGCTGAGGCAGGAGAATTGCTTGAACTCAGAAGATGGAGGCTGCAGTGAGCCAAGATTGCGCCACTGCACTCCAGCCTGGGCAACAGAGTGAGATTCCATCTCTAAAAATAATAGTAATTTCAACATACTAAATATGCAGATATCAGAAAATATTCTTCGCTTTATTTATTCTCAAAAGTTGGCCGGGCATGGTGGCTCACTCCAGCCTGGGTGACAGAGCAAGACTCCGTCTCAAAAAAAAAAACACAAAAAAAAAACCTTTCAGAAATACTGAAAATTTACCAGGCATGGTGGCTCACGCCTCTAATCCCAGCACTTTGGGAAGCTGAGGAAGGCAAATCACTTGAGGCCAGGAGTTCGAGACCAGCCTGGCCAACATGGTGAAACCCCGTCCCTACTAAAAATACAAAAATTAGCCAGGAGTGGTGATGGGTGCCTATAATCCTAGCTGTTCAGGAGGATGACACAGGAAAATCGCTTGAACTGGGGAGGCAGAGGCTGCGGTGAGCCACTGTACCCCAGCCAGGGCAACAGAGTGAGACTCCATCTCAAAAAAAAAAAAAAAAAAAAAGGAAATATTGAAAATACTACCCTAAAAAATAATCTCCATTTTATTTTCAAAGATGCTAAAATTGAGAGGAACGAGATGTAAAAAAAAAAAAAAAAAAAAAAAAAAAAAAAAAAAAAAAAAAAAAAAAAAGGGGAAAAAGGCAGTTGCCAGTCACTGCAGTGCCGGACACCCTGCTGTGGAAACTAGTCAAATCCCAGGATACCTTCTAAAGCACTTACCATACAATTAAATGGCCTGACAAGCCTGATCTGAATTTATAAGGCTTGCAATAAAAAGCTTAGCTTTTACACAAACTGCGTACTCCTTCCCACAAGCTCAAAGCGTCTAGTCTAGGAGAACCAGCCCACACCTAGGAAGGAAACAAATGAAGTAACTACACCATGAAGACACATCGCCTTCATCACTCTCGGCCCAAGCATCGGTGACACGTGGCTCACAGATTCCCAACCTGTCTCCAGGAAAAAAAGAAGAGAACAATTCTCAACACTAAATAGCAAACAAAAAGAATAGTTAATAATGCAAAAAAGACATTTAGAGTTAAAATTCTGATCAGCTGAAACATTAAACTGAAAGGATGATTACAGTTTGAGATGCTAATCTGCACCCAAAAAATAAGAAGGCAAGACAGGGACTCCAGGCCACCTTTGGTCTGCTCCTTGGAAGACTCGGCCCTTTTGGAAAGAACTGATACACTCATATACTATCTGGAAGACTCGGCCCTTTTGGAAAGAACTGATACACTATACTATCTGGAAGACTCGGCCCTTTTGGAAAGAAATGATACACTCATATACTATCTGGAAGACTCGGCCCTTTTGGAAAGAACTGACACACTCATATACTATCTTGCACACTGACCCTGAAGGGCAGCTCTTGTCATAACGCACACAACCCACCTGCGTTACCACAACCAGGCGGGCCAGGACAAAGCCTGCTTGCTGAGCCTTAGTCCTCAGGACCAGATGCCTCACCTGTCACTCTGGCCAACACTGCACCTTCAGGGCCACGTGGGACCCCTGAGGACCCACAGTCATCACCCAGCCTGGCCAACCTTGTGGTCATATTAGCATCCACTAACTCTTCCCAATTCCAGAAATAATTTACACATTAGAAATCTGAATTCGATGGGCTCAAATAATACTTTTAAAAAAATAGCAGAATTTCCAAGGGCTCAAAATAATCATTAAACCAAAAATTTTGATTTTAAACTATAACAACTACTGAAGTGTTAGAAAGAACACCGTTCTGCCGGGCGCGGTGGCTCACGCCTGTAATCCCAGCACTTTGGGAGGATGAGGTGGGCCGATCACAAGGTCAGGAGATCGAGACCACGGTGAAACCCCGTCTCTACTAAAAACACAAAAAATTAGCCGGGCGCGGTGGCGGGTGCCTGTAGTCCCAGCTACTGGGGAGGCTGAGGCAGGAGAATGGCGTGAACCCGGGAGGCGGAGCTTGCAGTGAGCCGAGATCGCGCCACTGCACTCCAGCCTAGGAGACAGGGTGAGACTCCTGGGAGACAGGGCGAGACTCCGTCTCAAAAAAAAAAAGAAAGAACACTGTTCTGAGCAGGAGAGTCTGGTGAGCCACGCAAAGCGAACCCACTGCGAATTCTCAGCAGCCTACTCCACCTTCAGGGACACATTTCCTCAGGACTGAGGGGCGCAGACTAGATGTTCCCAAAGTCTTCATTAGTTTGTGGTGTTCTTCCTGCTTTTCTTGCTAAAATGTCTTCTATGAAAAAAAAAAAAGTGTAATATAATAATGGCCACAGTAACTGACAGCCTTTTTATTTTTTAATTTTTCACTTTTTGAGACAGGGTCTCACTCTGTCACCCAGGCTGGAGTGCAGCAGTGGGATCTTGGCTCACTGCAACCTCCACTCCTGGGTTCAGGCTATTCTCGTGCCTCAGCCTCCCAAGTACCGGAGACTACAGGTGTGCACCACCACACCTGGCTGATTTTTGCATTTCTGATAGCCTTTTAAAAATACGTTTCAATTATAAGTTGGCAACTCCACGTTATTCCCTAAATTGTCTTGGTGTATATCTGGCTGCGTCAGCAAGGGTATTTTTATTTTTCTCACTCCAGTATTAACTTAGCCAATCCGCAGAGGCTGATGTGTTTCTCAACTTAAAGGCTTAAGAGAGCTAAAAACAAAAGAAAAACAAATGAGACCAGCTCTCATCAGAAGTCACTTTAGGAAAAGAGCTCTCTGAGGCGGAAGCAGAAATAGGCCTGTAAATCCAATCAAGGTTGAGACGAAGGCAAAGCAGGCTGTTATCAACAATATTAAAACCTGGAAAAATAACTCGCCTTACAGGTTTAGCAGAGGGGATAAAGGAGAACCAAACTGGAATTTGACAGGGTCTGCCTGTACCACTAGGGAAGTCTCCTGGAGATGGACAATTGTGCGGGGCAGGAGGACAAAATCACCGGCTCTGCGACAACCTGTTCCTCCGATCCAGACCTCGGGAGGTCTGACTGGTCAGCTGGGACACGCAGACCCGCAAACCTGACACCGGATCTTCGGTTTTTGCTGTAACCCCAGCTGCTACACTCACAGCACACCCAGCCACAACAGAGTACCCCTGTGCCCTCTCCCACCCTCTCAGATTTCTGGTTGTCATGCAAATCCCTGGCTCACGAAGTTAGCTCCATCCTGTCCCCTTTTTTAGGAAAGAAAAGGGGAGGCGCTGGGGTCTCAGAACGTTTCTAGGGCACTCGGGAACCCCTCCCTCGGTGGCTTTCCAGGAACACACGGACACCCTCGCTGGAACTTCTGCACGAACCAGTGGCACAGCCCGACATCTCCCACCTCCGGAACCCCAGTCACGCTCCCGCGCCGCTCGCCAGCCCTGCCCCGGGCGCCCTCACCTTCCTCGCTCACATCATCCACGAAGTCCTCGGGGTCGCTGAAGGAGGGCTCGTCCGCGTCGCCGTTCTCCAGCGCCCGGGGCTCGGCCTCGGCCGCGCTACCCTCGTTTCCTCCCGCGTCCTCGGACGCCGCCTGGGCCCGGCTGTCGGCGCACTCGTCCCGAGCCCGCTCTCCCGGGGCCTCGCCCTGTGCCGGGACAGGGGGCTCAGCGTGCGACCCAGGAGGTTCCTCGGCTGCCGGAGGCGAGAGCGACTCGGACGGGCCGGAGGCCGCCTCTGCCTCGGCCGCCGGCTCGGTCCTCACCTCCGGCTCCGGCTCCGGCCCGGCCTCCGCGACCGCCACCTCCTCACTAGAGGCCTCTGTCCCCGCCGCCTCCGGAGCGCCGGGCCCCGCGGGCCGCAGCAGCCCCTCGTCTGGCGGCGGCTCGGCGGCCGGTTGCTGCTGGCCGGGCTCGGCACGCTCTTCGGCCGCCTCGGGCACCGCCACGTTCTCTGCGTCCTGCATGGGCCCGACACTACCTACTCGCAGGGTTCCGCGGCCGCCGCGCTTCCGACTCTCCCAGGCCGCACCGCGCGCCGCGCCGGCTACAGCTCAGCCATGTGCGTGCGACGGGGAGGCCGTACCAAGGCCGCGGAGCGGGGGGTGTACCCACGCCCTGGAGCCTCACGACGACCCTGAGAGGACTCGCATCCGCAAGCCGCGTCCAGCAAATCACCAAACTGACATTCTTGTGACAAGAAAGTGCTTAATTCCATTCAACAAGGTTGTTTCCGTCCATCACTAAATTCATGGGCGCATTGGCCACCCCATGTATGGCAGCGGATGGTTCTGTCCAACATGGCGGCCTCCCCTTTCCTCTCCCGTCGGACGCTGCGGGGCGGGGCTGAACTATTTGTGGCGCCCGAGGCGGGGACCAGAAATGATTTTAGTATCCAGAATGGGATGAAAATGTCCTCTAACTCAACAGTTACTATCATGGAAGAGTGGAGGCTCGACAGGCGATTGCTCAGGGCGTCTCAGCCTTTCGCTAGGCAAACTGTTTAGCTTACGTTACTAAAGACCCCCCCCTGTCGGTGTCTGACACTTGGACTCGCCTACTGACTGCGCAAAAGGACAGACTACTCCAAAAAGGAGAACAGGAATTCGGGGCGAGCCAGAGGCGGCCCGCATGACTAGAAAGACGACTCCCTGGCGCAATGCAAAAATGTATGCGAGTTGCTTTAATCGCTTACCCCCAGTCCTTCCCTAGCGGCCGTCACCGCCTGTTTCCCCCCATTCGGGCGCTCACAGTGTTTCGGTCCACGCGAGGCCACCGCCCTCCGTGCGGGAGACCGCGGGTCACGTGCGGGCGGGGGCGGGTTCTCGCCGCGTGGGGCGCGAGCCTCTCCGGAGCGGTTGGCTCTGGGCTGCTGTTCTCGGGACGGGTATTGGGTGCTTGTGTCTTCTCTTGTTTTTTGCCGGAGTGGAGGACAACCACTAGAAAATAACCCAGTGGATCACGCCTGTTATCCCAAAACTTTGGGAGGCTGAGGCGGGGGGGATCGCTTGAGCTAAGGATTTCGAGACCAGCCTTGCCAACATAGCACCCCCACCCCCGCCAACCCTCATGTATACCAAAAATAAATAAATAAGTAAATAAATAAGTAAAACAAGTGGTACCCAGAGGCTGGGGAGGAGAGTGGGGAGTGTTTATCGGGAACGGACCTTCAGTTTGGGAGGATGAGAACGTTTTGGAGATGACGGTGGTGATGGTTGCACAACATGGTGAATGTACCTGATGCCACTGAGCTGTATACTAAACTTCATATTAAAATGGCCACACCCCGCGCGGTGGCTCACACCTGTCTTCTCAGTACTTTGGGAGGCCAAGGCAGGAGGATCGCTTGAGCCTAGGAGTTCAAGACCAGTCAGGGCAACATAGTGAGACCCTGTCTCGAAAAAATAAAATACTAAAAAGGTAACTTTTATGTATATTTCATCATATAGTTGTTTGTTTTCAGAGACAGGATCTCACTCTATCGCCCAGGTTAGAGTGCAGTGGCATAATCACAGCTCCACTGCAATCCGGATCTCCCAGCCTCAAGAGAATCCTCCCACCTCAGCCTCCTAAAGAGCCAGGATTACAAGTGTGAACCAAGCCACAGGGCCTAGCCATTTTAATATGCAGTTTAGTATACAGTTCAGAGGCATTAAGTACATTCCCAAGTACTTGGGACTGAAGGTATGTGCCACCACATCCAGTTAATTTCTTTATTTGTAGGTAACATCTCACTATGTTGCCCAGGCTGGTCTCAAACTCCTGGCCTCAAGCAGTCCTCCTGCCTCAGCTTCCCAAAGTGCTGGGACTACAGGCATGAACCACACACCCATCTCGTCCTAACGGTGTTCAAAAGAGCGAAAAAGAAGCAGTCTTCCCATGCCTAGTACCAGGTTTGACGACTCCTCATCGTGCTGTCAGCGGTGTAACTTTGGGCAGGTCACTTAATGCCTCTGCCTCAGTTTCCACATCTGTACAATAAGGGATGACAATTTTTTTTTTTTTTTTGAGATGGAGTCTTGCTCTGTCGCCCAGGCTGGAGTGCAGTAGCGTGATCTCAGCTCACTGCAAGCTCCGCCTCCCGGGTTTATGCCATTCTCCTGCCTCAGTCTCCTGAGTCGCTGGGACTACAGGCGCCCGCCGCCACCCCCAGCTAATTTTTTGTATTTGTAGTAGAGACGGAGTTTCCCATGTTAGCCAGGATGGTCTTGATCTTCTGACCTTGTGATCCGCCCGCCTCGGCCTCCCAAAGTGCTGGGATTACAGGCTTGAGCCACCGCGCCTGGCCAGCAAATTTTTTGCTTTTTTTTTTTTTTGAGAAGGAGTCTGGCTCTGTCACCCAGGCTGGAGTGCAGTGGCCGGATCTCAGCTCACTGCAAGCTCCGCCTCCCAGGTTCACGCCATTCTCCTGCCTCAGCCTCCCGAGTAGCTGGGACTACAGGCGCCCGCCACCTCACCTGGCTAGTTTTTTGTATTTTTTTAGTAGAGACGGGGTTTCACCGTGTTAGCCAGGATGGTCTCGATCTCCTGACCTCGTGGTCCACCCATCTCGGCCTCCCAAAGTGCTGGGATTACAGGCTTGAGCCACCGCGCCCGGCTAGCAAATTTTTTAAACAGAGATGGAGTCTCACTATGGTTCCTGGATTGGTCTTGAACTCCTGGGCTCAAGTGACCCTCCCACTTCAGCCTCCCAAAGTGCTAGGATTTCAGGCATGAGCCACCACACCCAGCCAGGTGGCCAGATGACACATTTTAGTGTGTGGCTGGTGGAACAGTTCCACAAAGGAAAACTTGGTTTCACCTCCAGACCAAATTATCCTTCCAATTTCTAGTTTCCTCTGCAGCTTCCCTTAGATCATCAGGCTCTGCCAACCCTTTTCTTCTAGAAAATGCTGAAAGGTAGCAAGTCAATGAACAAAAAGCAAATACTAACCAAAGAGCTTGAAAGCAGATGATTTTGGCTTGGCAACAGATGATTTTGGCTTGGCAACTGCATGTTTCTTAGACAAGGAAAACTCTTCTATGGCAGGCATGCATTGCACAAAGGAGGCACTCTTCACTTTGCTGGGGAATGGACTTCCTTAGCCTTTTTTTTTTCTTTTTTGAGATGGAGTTTCGCTCTTAGTGCCCAGGTCCACTGCATCCTCCGCCACCTGGCTTCAAGTGATTCTCCTGCCTCAGCCTACCAAGTAGCTGGGATTATAGGCGCCCACCACCATGCCCGGCTAATTTTTGTATTTTTAGTAGAGATGGGGTTTCACCATGTTGGTCAGGCTGGTCTCGAACTCCTGACCTCGGGTGATCCACCCACTGCAGCCTCCCAAAGTGCTGGGATTACAGGCATGAGCCACCGCGCCCAGCCTTCCTTAGCCTTTTCTACAGGTAAAATTATGCACATACTCATGGTGCAGAAAATATATCTAAGAAGTACTGCCATTGATACTCAAAAGCATGTGAGTGCCTACTTTGTGGTAGGTACTCTGTTGGCGGTACAGTGGTGAGTAGACAATGTATGTTTACATAGTTTACATGAGCCCGTCTGTGACGGGTTCATAAATCCTTTGGCACTCCTGCTTTTAAAAGGCGAAGGCAGGCTGGGTGCGGTGGTTCACACCTGTAATCCCAGCACTTTGGGAGGCCGACATGGGTGGATCACGAGGTCAGGAGATCGAGACCATCCTGGCTAACACGGTGAAACCCCGTCTCTACTAAAAATGCAAAAAATTAGCTGGGCGTGGCGGCGGGCGCCTGTAGTCCCAGCTACTTGGGAGGCTGAGGCAGGAGAATCACTTGAACCTGGGAGGCGGAGCTTGCAGTGAGCCGAGATCGCGCCACTGCACTCCAGCCTGGGCGACAGAGCAAGACTCCGTCTCAAAAAAGAAGGCAAATTCTGCTCCCCTTAAGTGTGGGTGAACTTAAGGCATGCTGCAGTGGATCATACCTGTAATCCCCACACTTTGGGACGCCACACTGGGAGGACCGCTTGAGCCCAGGAGATCAAGACCAGCCTGTGCAACATAGTGAGACCCAGTCACTACAAAAATAAAAGTTAGTCCCGGTGTGGTGGCTCCCACCTGTAATCCCAGCATTTTGGGAGGCCAAGGCAGGCAGATCACTTGAGGTGAGGAGTTCAAGACCAGCCTGGCCAACAAAGTGAAGCCTCGTCTCTACTAAAAATACAGAAATCTGGCCGGGAGCAATACGCCTGTAATCCCAGCACTTTGGGAGGCTGAGGCGGGCAGATCACGAGATCAAGAGATTGAGACCATCCTGGCCAACGTGGTAAAACCCTGTCTCTATTAAAAATATAAAAATTAGCTGGGCATGGTGGTGGGCACCTGTAGTCCCAGCTGCTCGGGAGGCTGAGGCAGGAGAATTGCTTGAACCTGGGAGGTGGAGGTTGCAGTGAGCCGAGATCACGCCACTGCACTCTAGCCTGGGCAACAGAGCAAGACACCATCTCAAAAAAAAAAAAAATCAGCCGGGCATGATGGCACGCACCTGTAATCCCAGCTACCCGGGAGGCTGAGGCAGGAGAATCACTTGAACCAGGGAGGCAGAGGTTGCAGAGAGCTGAGATGGCCTCACTGCACTCCAGCCTGGGTAATGCAGCAAGACTATGTCTCAAAAACGAAAAAAGATTTAAAAATAAGAAATTAGCTGGGCCTGGTGGTGTGCCTGGTGGTGTGCTCTTGTAGTCCCATCTACTCTGGAGGCTGAGGTGGGAGAATCACTTGAGCCCAGGAGTGCAATGGGTTGATGTTGGCTCACTGCAGTCTCCACCTCCCGGGTTCAAGTGATTCTCCTGCCTCAGCTTCCTGAGTAGCTGGGATTACAGGCACCCGCCACTATGCCCGGCTAATTTTTGTATTTTTAGTAGAGACGAGGTTTTGCCATGTTGCCCAGGCTGGTCCCGAACTCCTGACGTCAGGTGATCTGCCTGCCTCAGCCTCCCAAAGCGCTGGGATTACAGGTGTGAGCCACTATGCCTAGCAGTATGTTTTTTTCTTACATATGCATGTTTACAATAAAGTTTACAAATTAGGCACAGTAAGAGATTAACGGCAATAACTAATAGAACAATTATAACAATATACTGTAATAAAAGTTATGAGGATGTGGCGTCTGGTGGTGTGTCTGTGTCTCTCTCTCAAATTTTCTTCATTATGTAATATTTTCCAACCATAATTGACCATGGGTAACTGAAACAGTGGAAAGTGAAACTGGGGGTCGGGGGGTATACTGTGTTTGGAAGCAGTCTTCACAGATGCAATCAAGATGAAGTCAAAGTGGACGAGAGTGGACCCTAAATCAATGACTGATGTCCTCATTAGAAGAAGGAAATTATGGCCAGGCACAGTGGCTCACGCCTGTAATCCCAGCACTTTTGGAGGCCAAGGCGGGCAGATGCATTACCTGAGGTCAGGAGTTCGAGACCAGCCTGAACAACATGGTGAAACCCTCATCTCTACTAAAAATACAAAAATTGGCCGGGCATGGTGGCGGGCGCCTATAATCCCGGCTACTCGGTAGGCTGAGGCAGGAGAATCGCTTGAAACCGGGAGGTGGAGGTTGTGGTGAGCAGAGATCGCGCCATTGCACTCCAGCCTGGGCAACAAGTGAAACTCTTATCTCAAAAAAAAAAAAAAAAAGTTTTTAAATTATTCGATTTTTAAATTATTATTATTATTTATTGTTATTATTATTATTATTATTGAGATGGAGTCTTGCTCTGTCACCCAGGCTGGAGTGCAGTGGCGCAGTCTTGGCTCACTGCAAGCTCCGCCTCCCAGGTTCACGCCATTCTGCCTCAGCCTCCCGCCATCACGCCTAGCTAATTTTTTGTATTTTTTAGTAGAGATGGTGTTTCACCATGTTAGCCAGGATGGTCTCGATCTCCTGACCTCGTGATCCGCCCACCTCGGCCTCCCAAAGTGCTGGGATTACAGGTGTGAGCCACCGCACCCAGCCAATTATTATTTTTTAACAGGGTCTCACTCTTGTCACCCAGGCTGGAGTGCAGTGGTGGCATCACACCTCACTGTAGCTTTAGTCTCCCAGGCTCACCTTAGCCTCCTATCTGGTAGTACAGATCCACACCACCACATCAGGCGACTTTTTTGTTTTTCTGTAGAGATGGGGTCTCACTATATTGCCCAGTCTGGTCTTGAACTCCTGGGCTCAAGCAATTCTCCCACCTCTGCCTCCCAAAGTGCTGGGATTACAAGCATGAGCCAGCAGGCCTGGCCTCCGCTGGTCTATTTCTGAGCTTCTGAGTGAGGGAGAGGGAAACCAGCGGCACCACACCAACCCTGGCAGCAGAGACGGTTGCACGAGGCTCCCGGGCTGAGCTGCAGCGTGGCCTGTGTTGTGCTTCCAGGGGTAGACTTTTTTCTTTTTCTTTTTGAGACAAGGCTCACACTGTCACTCAGGCTGGGAGCGTAGTGGCACAATCATGGCTTACTGCAGCCTCAAACTCCCAGGCTCATGATCCTCCCGCCGCCTCCTCCAGAGTAGCCGAAACTATAGGCGTGCACCACTGTGCCCGGCTAATTTTTAAAATTGTTTTTAGAGGGCCAGGCACGGTGGCTCACGCCTGTAATCCCAGCACTTTGGGAGGCTGAGGAGGGAGGATCACCTGAGGTCAGAAGTTCGAGACCAGCCTGGTCAAAATGGTGAAATGCCATCTCTACTAAAAATACAAAAATTAGGCAGCATGGTTGCACATGCCTGTAATCCCAGCTACTCGGGAGGCTGAGGCATGAGAATTGCTTGAACTCAGAAGAGGGGAGATTGCAGTGAGCTGAGCCTGGGCAGCAGAGTGAGACTCTGTCTCAAAAAAAAAAAAAAAAAAAAGCCAGGTGCAGCAGCTCACGCCTGTAATCCTAGCACTTTGGGAGGTTGAGGCAGGCAGATCACCTGAGGTCAGGAGTTCAAGACCAGCCTGGCCCACATGGTAAAACCCTGTCTCTACTAAAAATACAAAAATTAGCCAGGCGTGGTGGCAGGCACCTGTAATCCCAGCTACCCAGGAGGCTGAGGCAGGAGAATCACTTGAGCCCAGGAGGCGAAGGTTGCAGTGAGCCAAGATTGCACCACTGCACTCCAACCTAAATGACAGAGTGAGTCTCTGTCTCAGAAAAAAAAAAAAAAAAAAAATTATATGTATTTTTTTTCTCATCGTGTTAGCCCAGGCTGGTCTTGAACTCTTGGCCTGGAGCAATCCTTCTGCCTTGGCCTCCCAAAATGCTGGGATTACAGGCATGAGCCACTGTGCTCGGCCCAGGGGTAAACTTTAATTTCCATCAAAACCCTTTCTGAAAAAACGTGACTTCATTTTAAGGCCAAATTTATAGTTTCCGTGAAATTATAAGTTTTATGGGTTCATTGCATTTCTATTGATATTGACATTAGTACATAACTATGAAAATGAAAAATGTGCCGGGCGCGGTGGCTCAAGCCTGTAATCCCAGCACTTTGGGAGGCCAAGACGGGCGGATCACGAGGTCAGGAGATCGAGACCATCCTGGCTAACACGGTGAAACCCCGTCTCTACTCAAAAATACAAAAAACTAGCCGGGCGAGGTGGCGGGCGCCTGTAGTCCCAGCTACTTGGGAGGCTGAGGCAGGAGAATGGCGTAAACCCAGGAGGCGGAGCTTGCAGTGAGCTGAGATCCGGCCACTGCACTCCAGCTCGGGTGACAGAACGAGACTCCGTCTCAAAAAAAAAAAAAAAAAAAAAAGAAAAAAAGAAAAAAGAAAAATGTTCTGCCGCATAGCCCCTTGAGGAAGCCTGACGTGGTTGGGGAGAGAGGCTGCCTGAGCCCGGAGACTGGGCCGAGACTAACCCCTCCCTTGCTGTCGAGATAGCCTCAACATTTCTAGGCCTCAGTTTTCTTATCTCGCAGGCTTGGGGGAGGTTGGATGAGATAATGTAGGAAAGCTGTGCCTTTATTTTCCTGAGGGGTTATCTTAACAGAATGAAAAGTATTTCCAAGTAGGCCAACCAGTTTCTGAGCATGGGGATTTCATGTCTTTGAGGAAGAGGCCCAGATCCGGGAAGTGCCCAGTCCCTGAGCCTGGGAGCCATGAACGGAGCGGTAGAGATCCAGGGTGACCCTTCCGGGGCCCAGGCAGGTGAGAGCATAGCGTTTTTTTTTTTTTTTTTTTTTTTTTGAGATGGAGTCTCGCTCTGTCGCCCAGGCTGGAGTGCAGTGGCCGGATCTCAGCTCACTGCAAGCTCCGCCTCCCGGGTTCACGCCATTCTCCTGCCTCAGCCTCCCGAGTAGCTGGGACTACAGGCGCCCGCCACCTCGCCTGGCTAGTTTTTTTGTATTTTTTAGTAGAGATGGGGTTTCACCGTGTTAGCCAGGATGGTCTCAATCTCCTGACCTCGTGATCCGCCCGTCTCGGCCTCCCAAAGTGCTGGGATTACAGGCTTAAGCCACCACGCCCGGCCTTTTTTTTTTTTTTTTTTTTGAGACAGAGTCTCACTCTTCTCTGTTGGAGTGCAGAGGTGCAATCTCAGCTCACTGCAACCTCGCCTCCCAGGTTCAAGCAATTCTCCCACCTCAAGCCTCCTGAGTAGCTGGGACTACAGGCGCACACAGCCACACCTGGCTAATTTTTGTATTTTTAGTCGAGACGGGGTTTCACGATGTTGCCCAGGCTGGTCTTGAACTCCTGGCCTCAAGTGGTCCGCCTGCATCAGCCTCCCAAAGTGCTATGATTACAGGTGTGAGCCACCATGCCCAGCCTAGCATCTCTTTTTCTCATCTCTAGAAAAATAAAATGTATTACTTGGGAGTGCTAGTGTGTGCCATAGCCCCAGATATGTGGGAGGCAGAGGCAGGAGGATTACTTGAGCCCAGGAGGTCTAGGATGCAGGGAGCCATGATTGCACCACTGCAGTCCAGCCTGGGCAACAGAGCAAGTTGCTGTCTCAAAAAAGAAAAAAACAAAACAAAACAAAAAAGCAAAGTTTAGGCCGGGCACAGTGACTCATGCCTGTAATCCCAGCACACTGGGAGGCTGAGGCAGGCAGATCACTTGACGTCAGGAGTTCGAGACCAGCCTGGCCAACATGGTAAAACCCCGTCTTTACTGAAAGAAGAAAAAAAAAATTAGCTGGGCATGGTGGCATGTGCCTGTAATCCCAGCTACTTGGGAGGCTAAGGCAGGAGAATCACTTGAACCAGGTGGCGGATGGTGGAGGTTGCAGTGAGCCGAAATTGCACCACTGCGCTCCAACCCGGGTGACAGAGCAAGACTCCGTTTCAAAAAAAAACTATTGAGACTTCAGTCTGGGCAACATGGCGAAACCCCTTCTCTGCTAAAATTACCCAAAACTGGCCAAGCGTAGTGCTGTGTGCCTATAGTCCCAGCTACTCCAGGGTGACTGAAGCAGGAGGATCCCTTGAGCCCAGGAGGTCAAGGCTGCAGTGAGCCGTGATTGCGCCACTGCACTCCAGCCTGGGCCACAGAGACCCTGCCTCAGGGAAAAAAAAAAAAAATTTATTCAGACATGAACAGATACTTGTACACACATGTTTATAGCAGCACTATTCACAATAGCCAAAAGGTGGAAGCAGGCCAAATGTCCATCATGGATAAACCAAATGTGGTCTGTCCATATAACAGAATACTATACAGCCTTAAGAAGGAAGGAAATTGCAGGGCACGGTGGTTCACGCCTGTAATCCCAGCACCTTGGGAGGCCGAGGCGAGTGGATCATGAGGTCAGGAGATTGAGACCATCCTGGCCAACATGGTGAAACCCCATCTCTAATTTAAGCAATACAAAGATTAGCTGGGCGTGGTGGTGCATGCCTGTAATCCCAGCTACTGAGGAGGCTGAGGCAGGAGAATTGCTTGAATCAGGGAGTCGGAGGTTGTAGTGAGCCGAGATTGCGCCACTGCACTCCAGCCTGGAGACAGAGCGAGACTCCATCTCAAAAAAAAAAAAAAAAAAAAAAGAAGGAAATTGACACCTGCTACCACATGGATGAACCTTGAGGACATTAAGCTAAGTGAAATAAGCCAGTCACAAAAAGGACACATACCATATACATTCACTTACATGGGGCATCTAGCGTCAAACCCATAGAGAGAGAAAGTAGAATTGTGGGTGCCAGGGGCTGGGGCTGGGAATGGGGAGTTACTTGTTCAATGGGTGGAAAGTTTCAGTGTGGAAAATTAGAAAGTTCTGGAGATCATGTGTGCTATGTACCCACAAAAATTAAAAATAAAAAAAATTATTGTCTAGGCACAGTGGCTCAGGCCTATAATCCCAGCACTGTGGGGGGCCGTGGTGGAAGAATTATTTCATTCCAGGAGTTTGAGATCAGCATGGGCAAAATAGTGAGACGCTTGACTCTACAAAAAATTAAAAAAAAAAAATATTGCACTGGAGATGTTCAGTTGAGGGGAAAAAAATAAAAATTAATTAAAAATTAACTGGGTGTGGTGGTACACGCCTTTAGTCCCAGGTACTCAGGAGGCTGAGGCAGGAGGATAGCTTGACCCTGGAAGGTTTGGGCTGCAGCGAGCCAGGATGGAGCCACTGCACTCCAGTCTGGGCAACAGAGTGAGACCTTGTCTCGAGAAAAGTTAAATTGGCCAGGCGCGGTGGCTCACGCCTGTCATCCCAGCACTTTGGGAGGCCAAGATGGGCGGATCACGAGGTCAGGAGATGGAGACCATCCTGGCTAACACAGTGAAACCCCGTCTCTACTAAAAACACAAAAAAAAACTAGCCGGACGAGGTGGCGGGCGCCTGTAGTCCCAGCTACTCAGGAGGTTGAGGCAGGAGAATGGCGTGAAACCGGGAGGCGGAGCTTGCAGTGAGCTGAGATCCGGCCACTGCACTCCAGCCTGGGCGGCAGAGCGAGACTCCATCTCAAAAAAAAAAAAAAAAAGAAAAGTTAAATTGGCCAGGCGCGGTGGCTCACGCCTGTAATCCCAGCACTTTGGGAGGCCGAGCTGGGCGGATCACCTGAAGGTAGGAGTTCAACACCAGCCTAGACAACATGGCGAAAACCCATCTTTACAAAAAATACCAGAATGTTAGTTGTGTGTGGTGGCGTGACCCTGTAGTCCCAGCTTCTTGGGAGGCTGAGACAGGAGAAGCACTTGAACCCAGGGTAGGGATGGAGATTGCAGTGAGCCGAGATCACACTACTGCACTCTAGCCTGAGTGACAGAGTGATACTCTGTCTCAGAAAAAAAAAAAAAAAAAAAGGTAAATTAAAAATATAGGGCGTAGGGTGAAAAAATAAACTAAAAATATAATTAATAAAATTTAAAAGTCTAACATTTAAAAAAGCAAAATAGTTTGGGAGATAGTGGTGGCTGCACCACGGTGAGAATGTGTTTAATGCCAATATACCGTATGCACTAACGTGGTTAAGATGGTACATTTGGCCGGGCGCGGTGGCTCAAGCCTGTAATCCCAGCACTTTGGGAGGCCGAGACGGGCGGATCACGAGGTCAGGAGATGGAGACCATCCTGGCTAACACGGTGAAACTCGTCTCTACTAAAAAATACAAAAAAATAGCCGGGTGAGGTGGCGAGCACCTGTAGTCCCAAGATACTTGGGAGGCTGAGGCAGGAGAATGGTGTAAACCTCGGAGGCAGAGCTTGCAGTGGGCTGAGATCTGGCCACTGCACTCCAGCCTGGGCGACAGAGCAAGACTCTGTCTCAAAAAAAAAAAAAAAAAAAAAGGTACATTTGACGTTATGTGTACTTTACCATAATATTAAGCATTTTTGTTTGTTTGTTTTTTGTTTTAGACGGAGTCTCCCTCTGGCCCAGGCTGGCGTGCAGTGGTGCGATATCAGCTCACTGCAAGCTCTGCCTTCTGGGTTCACGCCACTCTCCTGCCTCAGCCTCCCCAGTAGCTGGGACTACAGGTGCTTGCCACCACACCCGGCTAATTTTTTGTATTTTTAGTAGAGACTGTGTTAGCCAGAATGGTCTCAATCTCCTGACCTCGTGATCCGCCCACCTCGGCCTCCCAAAGTGCTGGGATTACAGGTGTGAGACACTGCACCCCGCCAATATTAAGCATTTTTTTAACTTTTTTTTTTTTAGCGGAGCCTCACTCTGTGGCCCAGGCGGGAGTGCAGTGGCGCCATCTCGGCTCACTGCAACCTCCGCCTCCAGGGTTCAAGCAGTTCTCCTGCCTCAGCCTCCTGAGTAGCTGGGATTATAGGTGCAAGCCACCATGCCCCCCTAATTTTTGTATTTTTAGTAGAGACAGGGTTTCACCATGTTGGTCAGGCTAGCCTCAAACTCCTGACCTCATGATCTCCCCGCCTCAGCCTCCCAAAGTGCTAGGATTACAGGTGTGGGCCACCGCGCCAGGCTTTTGTACAAATTTTTAAAGAAAAAAATAATTGAAAGTCATGATTTTTAGTTGTAGTTCTCTTGCTAACTTGTGGGTAGCCTTTTTTTTTTTTTTCTTTTTTTTGAGACAGGGTCTCATTGTGCTGCCCAGAGTGCAGTGGCACAATCTCTGCTCACTGCAACCTCCGCCTTCCGGGTTCAAATGGTTCTCCTGCCTCAGTCTCCCTAGTAGCTGATATTACAGGCACACACCACTATGCCCAGCTAATATTTTTGTGCGTGTATTTTTAGTGGAGAGGGGGTTTCACCACGTTGGCCAGCTGGCCTCGAATTCCTGACTTCAGGTGATCCACCCGCCTCAGCCTCCCAAAATGCTGGGATTACAAATGTGAGCCACCACTCCCCGCCATTCGCTGGGCAACCTTGAACAAGACTGGACTCGCCAGAGCCTGTATTTTCCTGGGTGGAGCGTGCGGGCTGGAGGGGGAGCTAGGCAGCTTGGACCCGTTTAGGTGTCAGGAACTGTGGACAGAATTCGAGTTGGCAGAAGAATTCGAGTTGGCAGAATTCACCTACAGATGGCGATCTTGGCCCACCATTTTCAGTGTTGAACCGGGCTTGCTTTTTTATTTACTTTCTTTCTAAAATTCCTTACACAGTAGGAAGCCCAAAAAGCAGCTTTCTCTCCAGCAAGTTTCCCAGTATCTCAGTCATTTCTCCAGGATGTTCTACATAAACCTGTCTGTGTCCAAGCTCACAGGGCATTTGGAGAAGCAAAGAGGCATCCATGGATTCAAAGGGTCCAGTGTGGGCCAGGCATGGTGACTCACGCCTGTAATCCCAACACTGTGGGAGGCCGAAGCGGGCAGATCACCTGAAGTCAGGAGTTCCAGACAAGCCTGGCCAACATGACAAAACCCCATCTACTAAAAATACAAAACTTAGCTGGCCGTGGTGGCGGATGCCTGTAATCCCAGCTACTCAGGAGGCTGACTCGGGAGAATTGCTTCAACCTGGGAGGTGGAGGTTGCAGTGAGCCGAGATCACGCCACCGCACTCCAGCCTGGGCAACAAAGCAAGACTCCGTCTAACAAAACAAAACAAAATAAAATTAGCAAAAAAAACAGAATCCAGTGTGGCCCCAAATCATCTGAACTTCCCTGTTTCATTTGACCATGCTGGCTTCCTCCTGGTTTTCCCTGCCGCCTTCTGCCTTCAGCCAAAGGCACTTTTTTTTTTTCTTTTTTTTTTGTGAGACAGAGTCTCACTCTGTCACCCAAGCTGGAGTGTAGTGGTACGATCTCGGCTCCCTGCAATCTCCACCTCCTGGGTTCAAGCGATTCTCCTGTCTCAGCCTCTTGAGGATTGAGGTCTACAGGCACCCACCACCACGCCTGACTAATTTTTGTATTTTTATTAGAGACAGATTTTGCCGTGTTAGCCAGGCTGGCCTCCAACTCCTGACCTCAGGTGATCCACCAGCCTCGGCCTCCCAAAGTGCTGGGATTACAGGCATGAGCCACGGCGCCCGGCCCAAAGGCTCTTATTATTATTATTATTATTATTATTATTTTGTGGAGATGGTGGGGGCGGGGGACATCTTGCTATGTTGCCCCAGCTGGTCTTGAACTTCTGGCCTCAAGTAATTCTCCTACCTCAGGCTCCCGTGGCTGGGATTACAGGTGTGCACCACACCCTGTTCAAAGACTTATTTGACTTTCTACCCTGTGATGTTTGGCTTCTTCAAATGTAGAGGACTGATGCATGGACAGGAATCAGGAGCTCCCTATTTCCCTGTTCTTTTTTTTTTTTTTTTTTTTGAGACAGAGTCTCCCTCTGTCACCCAGGCTAGAGTACAGTGGTGTGATCTCAGCTCACTGCAACCTCCACCTCCCAGGCTCAAGAGATCCTCTGAACTCAGCCTCCCAAGTACTTGTGGCTACAAGTGTGAGCCACCACACTTGGCTAATTTTTTTTCTGTATTTTATAGAGACAGAGTTTCGCCATGTTGTCATGTTGGTCTTGAACTCCTGGCCTCAAGGAATCTGCCCACCTCAGCCTTCCAAAGTGCTGGGATAACAGGCATGAGCCACTGCACCCAGCCAAATAGTCCTTATTCAAATGTCAGCTGAACCCCTCAACATCCAAGAGACTTTTGGGCAAGTGTTTTTTTTTTTTTTTTTTTTTTGAGACCAAGTTTTGATCTTGTCCTCAGGCTGGAGTGCAATGGCGTGATCTTGGCTCACTGCAACCTCTGCCTCCCGGGTTCAAGCAATTCTCCTGCCTCAGTTTCCTGAGTAGCTGGGATTACAGGCGCCTGCCACCACTCCCGGCTAATTTTTGTATTTTTAGTAAAGACAGGGTTTCACCATGTTGGGTAGACTGGTCTTGAACTCCTGACCTCTGGTGATCCGCCCGCGTTGGCCTCCCAAAGTGTTGGGATGACAGGTGTGAGCCACCATGCCTGTCTTTTTTTTTTTTTCTTTTTTTGAGAGAGGGTCTTGTCCTTTCAGCCAGGCTAGAGTGCAGTGGTGCAGTCACAGCTCAAAGCAGCCTTGACCTCCTGGGTTCAAGGAACCCTCCTGTTTTGGCCTCCCCAGTAGCTGGGGCTACAGGCATGCACCACCATGCCCAGCTAATTTTCTTTTTATTTTTTTGTAGAGACCAGGGTCTCACTATGTTGCCCAGGCTGCCCTCAAACTCCTGGGCTCAAGTCCTCTCCTCAAATCTATTTTCTCCTCTGTTCCTCAGAAGAAGCCATCATGTACCTATAAGTAATGTATTAATTGTTTGGCATTTTTATCGATTTACAGTAGATCCATATGCTATTATAAGAAATAGGCTGGGCTGGGCGCGGTGGCTTACGCCTGTAATCCCAGCACTTTGGGAAGCCAAGGCAGTTCGATCACTTGAGGTCAGGAGTTCAAGACCAGCCTGGCCAACATGGTGAAACCCTATCTCCACTAAAAATACAAACATTGGCCGGACACGGTGGCTCACGCCTTGTAATCCCAGCACTTTGGGAGGCCGAGGTGGGCGGATCACGAGGTCAGGAGATCGAGACCATCCTGGCTAACATGGTGAAACCCCGTCTCTATTAAAATACAAAAAATTAGCTGGGCGTGGTGGCGGGCGCCTGTAGTCCCAGCTACTCGGGAGGCTGAGGCAGGAGAATGGCATGAACCTGGCAGGCAGAGTTTGCAGTGAGCCGAGACCACTGGGCAACACAGTAAGACTCCATCTCCAGAAAAAAAAAAAAATTAGCTGGGAGTTGTGGTGGGTGCCTATAATCCCAGCTACTCAGGAGGCTGAAGCAGGAGAATCACTTGTACCCAGGAGGTGGAAGCTGCAGTGAGCTGAGATCTTGCCACTGCACTTCAGCCTGGGCAACAAGAGTGAAACTCCGTTCCAAAAAGCAAAACAAAAATAAGAAATAATACACTTTGCCCAGTATCCCCTAATGATGCAAAAGTACAGAATAATATCACAACCAGAATGTTGACACAGATGTAATCCACTAACCTTATTCAGATTTCTTCCATTTTTTTCTGTTTGTTTGTTTGTTTTTATTTTTTGTTTTTGAGACAGATTCTCACTCTGTCTTGTCCAGGCTGGAGTGCAGTGGCACGATCTTGGCTCACTGCATCCTCCACCTCCTGGGTTTAAGTGATTCTCCTGCCTCAGCCTCCCGAGTAGCTGGGATTACAGGTGCGCGCCAGCACGCCCGGCTAATTTTGTATTTTTAGTAGAGATGGGGTTTTGCCACATCGGCCAGGCTGGTCTTGAACTCCTGACCTCAGGTGATCTGCCTGCCTCAGCCTCCCAAAGTGCTGGGATTACAGGTGTGAGCCACTGTGTCTGGCCGGATTTCCTCAGTTTTATTTGTCCCATTTGGTTCATTTACGTCTTTAAATGGACATGCTGCACTCCACAGACCCTTCTGCAGTTTTCTTCACCCACAATGAGGTTTTCCAGATCTATCCATTCTGGTACGTGCTGTTTTGGTTCATACATTGCATAAATATACCACAATTTCTTTTTTTGTTTGTTTTTTTTTTTTTTTGAGACGGAGTCTCGCTCTGTCGCCCAGGCTGGAGTGCAGTGGCCGGATCTCAGCTCACTGCAAGCTCCACCTCCTGGGTTCACGCCATTCTCCTGCCTCAGCCTCCCGAGTAGCTGGGACTACAGGCGCCCGCCACCTCGCCCGGCTAGTTTTTTGTATTTTTTTTAGTAGAGACGGGGTTTCACCGTGTTAGCCAGGATGGTCTCGATCTCCTGACCTCGTGATCCGCCCGTCTCGGCCTCCCAAAGTGCTGGGATTACAGGCTTGAGCCACCGCGCCCGGCCAAATATACCACAATTTCTTATTCTTTTCACATTGGTATAAAAGTAGGTTGTGTTGGGTTTTTTTCAGTGTTATAAATAGTATTACAGTGAAGACTCTTATGCTTGTCTCTATGAGCTATAGTTTAGAGAATATGACTGAAAGTGGGATTTCCAGGTCATAGGATATCTGCATTCCAATTTATTAGACATTAACAAGTTGTTCTCCAAAGTATCTCCACCAATTTACACTCCCTCCAGCAGCGTGGGAAGATTGCTGTTTCTTCTTATCAACTGTGCGTGAAAGGTATCGTGTTGTTGGAATTTGCATTTCTCTGATGTAAGTAGATGTCTGATTCAAGCAGAAAATGAAATTTTATTAAAAGGATCTAAAATCTCGAGGAGGGCTAGAAAACCAGGCTCAAAGCTATGCAGACAGAAACGTACTAATCAGGCCACAGCTGCTGGGCAGAGAGGACACTGTCCTACTGCTGACTGCCGGATGTGACGGCTCAAGATGCAGACAACACAGGGGGCAGACTCCATGCTAGGTGAGCCCCAGCCTCCACTCCCTTTTTTTCTTTTCTTTCCTTTTCTTCTTCTTCGTCGTCTTCTTCTTCTTCTTCTTTTTTTTTTTTAAGATGAAGTCTTGCTGTGTCACCCAGGCTGGAGTGCAGTGGCACAGTCTCGGCTCACTGCAACCTCCACCTCCCAGGTTCAAGTGATTCTTGTACCTCAGCATCCCAAGTAACTGGGATTACAGGCCACCATCACACCTGGCTAATTTCTGGATTTTGGACTTTTTTTTTTTTTTTTTTTTGAGACGGAGTCTCGCTCTGTCTCCCAGGCTAAAGTGCAGTGGCGTGATCTCAGCTCACTACAAGCTCCACCTCCCGGGTTCACGCCATTCTCCTGCCTCAGCCTCCTGAGTAGCTGGGACTACAGGCGCCCACCACGACGCCCAGCTAATTGTATTTTTAGTAGAGACGGGGTTTTACCGTGTTAGCCAGGATGATCTTGATCTCCGACCTCGTGATCCACCCATCTCGGCCTCCCAAAGTGCTGGGATTACAGGCGTGAGCCACTGCACCCGGCCTCTAATTTTTTTAATAAAATAGAGAGGGGGTCTTGCTATGTTGCCCAGGCTGGTCTTGAACTCCTGAGCTCAAGCGATCCTCCCACCTTGGCCTCCCAAAGTGCTAGGACTTTCTTTTTTTTTTTTTTTTGAGACGGAGTCTCGCTCTGTCGCCCAGGCTGGAGTGCAGTGGCACAATCTCGGCTCACTGCAAGCTCTGCCTCCCGGGTTCATGCCATTCTCCTGCCTCAGCCTCCCGAGTAGCTGGGACTACAGGTGCCTGCCACCGCGCCCGGCTAATTTTTTCTATTTTTAGTAGAGACGGGGTTTCACCATGGTCTCGATCTTCTGACCTTGTGATCCGCCCGCCTCGGCCTCCCAAAGTGCTGGGATTACAGGCGTGAGCCACCGTGCCCAGCCAGGACTTTCTTTTATTTTCCTTTTCTCGTTTTTGAGACCGAGTCTTGCTGTCGCCCAGGCTGGAGTTCAATTACATGATCATGGCTCACTGCAGCCTCGAACTCCTGGGTTCAAGGGATCCTCCTGCCTCAGCCACCCAAACAGCTGGGACTACAGGCACTGCCACCACACCGGGCTAATTTTTTTTTTTTTTTTTGAGATGGAGTTTCGTTTTTGTTGCCCAAGCTGAGTGAAATGGCGCAACCTCGGCTCACCGAAACCTTCCTCCCCAGTTCAAGCGATTCTCCTCCCTCAGCCTCCCGGGTAGCTGGGATTACAGGCCTGCACCACCACACCCGGCTAATTTTGTATTTTTTAGTAGAGATAGGATTTTTCCCATGTTGGTCAGGCTGATCTCGAACTCCTGACCTCAGGTGATCCACCCCCTTTGGCCTCCCAAAGTGCTGGGATTACAGGTATGAACCACTGCATCTGGCTCATATCTGGCATTTTTACCTTCTACAGTGGGAAGATAATCTTCTTTTATTTTATTTGTTTGTTTATTTTTTTGAGATGGGATCTCACTGTGTCGCCCAGGCTGGAGTGTGGTGGCACAATCTTGGCTCACTGCACACTCCACCTCCTGGGTTCACGCCATTCTCCCACCTCAGCCTCCCGAGTAGGTGGGACTATAGGTGCCCGCCACCATACCTGGCTAATTTTTTTTTGTCTTTTTAGTAGAGATGGGGTTTCACCATGTTAATCAGGATGATCTTGATCTCCTGACCTCGTGATCCACCCGTCTCGGCCTCCCAAAGTGCTGGGATTACAGGCGTGAGCCACCGTGCCTGGCCTATTTTTAATTTTTTTTCTCACTCTGTCACCCAGACTGGAGTGCAGTGGTGCGATCTCCGCTCACTGCAACCTCCAATTCCTGGGTTCAAGTGATTCTCCTGCCTCAGCCTCCCAAGTAGCTCGGATTACACACCCAGCTAATTTTTGTATTTTTAGTAGAGATGGGGCTTCACTATGTTGGCCAGGCTGGTCTTGAACTCCTGACCTCAGGTGATCTGCCTGCCTCAGCCTCCAAAGTGCTGGGATTACAGGCCTGAGCTGCTGTGCCCGGCCCATCCTTGTTTTTAGTTTTTGGTTTTTGCTTTTGAGACAGGCTCTTCCCTCTATCACCCAGGTTGGAGTGAAGTGGTGAGAACGTGGCTCACTGCAGCCTCTAACTCCTGGGCTCAAACAATCCTCCCGTCTTGGCCTCCCAAAGTGCTAGGACTGTGGGTGTAAGTCATGGCACCTAGCCTTCAACCTCATTTTTGCTTTTTTTGAGATGGAGTTTTGCTCTTGTTGCCCAGGCTGGAGTGCAGTAGTGCAATCCCAGCTCACTGTAACCTCCGCCTCCTGGGTTCAAGTGATTCTCTTGCTACAGCTTCCTAAGTAGCTGGGAGTACAGACATATGCCACTGTGTCTGGCTGACTTCTGTATTATTAGTAGAGACGGAGTTTCACTATGTTGGCCAGGCTGGTCTTCAACTTCTGACCTCAAGTGACCCTCCCTCCTCAGCCTCCCAAAGTGCTGGGATCACAGGAGTTTTGTGATCCCGGCCTAGTTTTAGAGTTTGACAAATAAAGTGTGCATGCAGTAGTCCCTAAAGAAACCTGTAAAAATACAGAGTGTCCTAGAGTAACCATTAAAAGAACAGAAACAGACGCCGGGCGAGGTGGCTCACGCCTATAGTGAAGCCCAATCTCCACTAAAAATACATAAAAATTAGCCAGGCGTGGTGGCTGGCGCCTGTAATCTCAGCAACTCTGGAGGCTGAGGCAGGAGAATAGCCTGAACCCAGGAGGCGGAGGTTGCAGTGAGCTGAGATCGTGCCATTGCACTCCAGCCTGGGCAACAGGAGGGAAAACTCCGTCTCAAAAAAATAATAATTAAAAAAAAATAAAAGAACAGAAACAGGGAAAAATAGAATTTTAAAAATTCAAAAAAAAAAAAAAAAGGCAAGAAAAGAGAAAAAACAAAAACAAAACCCTTTCCCACTCTGTGGTCATAAAGCTATTTTCCTCTAAAAGTTTTGTAGTCTAGGCCGGGCACGGTGGCTCACACCTGTAATCCCAGCACTTTGGGAGGCTGAGATGGGTGGATCACCTGAGGTCGGGAGTTCGAGACCAGCCTGAACAACATGGAGAAACCCCGTCTCTAATTTAAAAAAAATTATGAAAATTAGCCGGGTGTGGTGGTGCATGCCTGTAATCCCAGCTACTCAGGAGCCTGAGGCAGGAGAATTGCTTGAACCCAGGAGGTGGAGGTTGCAGTGAGCTGAGATCATGCCACTGCACTCCAGCCTGGGCAATAAGAGTGAAACTCCGTCTCAAAAAAAAAAAAAAAAGTTTTGTAGTCTAGCTCTTCTTATGTAGATATATAATTCAATTCAAATTTTTTGTTTGTATTTTTGGTGTGCAAGATGGGTCGAATTTTTATTTTCTCTTAAAATGGCCAATTGTAGAGCACCATTTGTTCCATAAATAGTGTTTCCAGTGATATGGAAGTGCCAATCTCTGTTATCTAGCAAGTGCAGAAAATACATGGTTCCGTTTCTGGGCTCTCTATTTCTGTTCTTTCAAAAATAAATCTACATGTTCTTATTTATCTGTTCTTATGTATCTAGTTCTGCCTGTTTTAAATATTATAGCATAATAATTTCTGATATCTGGTAGTGAAAATTCTCCTTATCTTTCTTCTTCAAAATTGCCTTGGCTAATCTTGATTCTATACTCTTTCATATGGATTTAGAATCCGCTCGGTAATTTCCTGATGAGATTTATTAAAAAAACTGAAATTACATTAATTTTCTACATCAATTTGAGGTCAATTGTCATTTTAGATATATTGAATCTTTGCTATCTGTGAACAGTTCTAGGTCTTCGTTTCTTTAGATCTTCTTTTAAGTCTTTTAATAAAGTTTTATAATTTTCTCCCTAAAATGTATATCTTGTTTTGGAGTTATTCCTAAATATTCGATAGTTTGTTGTTATCGTGATGGATATTTTTTACCGATTATGCACTATTGATTTTTGTATGCTACTCTTCAAAAAAAAATTTTTTTTTTTTTGAGACAGAGTCTCGCTCAGTCGCCCAGGCTGGAGGGCAGTGGCACGATGTCTGCTTATTGCAAGCTCCACCTCCTGGGTTCACGCCATTCTCCTGCCTCAGCCTCCCAAGTAGCTGGGACTATAGGCACCCGCCACCACACCTGACTAATTTTTTGTATTTTTAGTAAAGACGGGGTTTCACCGTGTTAGCCAGGATGGTCTCGATCACCTGACCTCGTGATCCTCCCGCCTCGGCCTCCCACAGTGCTGGGATTACAGGCGTGAGCCACCTTGCCCAGCCGCTACTCTTCAAAATTTTTTGCTGGCCGGGCACGGTGAAGTAGGTGGATCACCTGAGGTCAGGAGTCCGAGACCAGCCTGGCCAACATGGTGAAACCTCATCTCTACTACAAACACACAAAAAAATTACCTGGGTGTTGTGGCACACGCCCAAAATCCCAGCTACTCGGGAGGCTGGGGCAGGAGAATCGCTTGAACCTAGGAGGCAGAGGTTGCAGTGAGCTGAGATCATGCCACTGCACTCCAGCCTGGGTGACAGAGTGAGACTCTGTCTCAAAAACAAAACAAAACAAAAACTGGCCGGGCGCGGTGGTTCACACCTGTAATTCCAGCACTTTGGGAGGCCGAGACCGGTGGATCACGATGTCAGGAGATCGAGACCATCCTGGCTAATATGGTGAAACCCCGTCTCTACTAAAAATGCAAAAAATTAGCCAGGCGCGGTGGCAGGTGCCTGTAGTCCCAGCTACTTGGGAGGCCGAAGCAGGAGAATGGCGTGAATCCATGAGGCGGAGCCTGCAGTGAGCTGAGATTGCGCCACTGCACTCCAGACTGGGCGACAGAGTTAGACTCTATCTCAAAAAAAAAAAAAAAAAAAAAAAGTTTTAATTATAACAGGCACACTTTTCCCCCCCTGATTTTAAAGGGAATAATTTTGAAGTTTAAGCTTTTGATATAATGGTTGCTCTAAGGTTTTTCTTCTCCTTTTTAAAAAAAAATTTTTTTACAAGTTACCCTTTTATTTGCTTCAGGAAGTTCCTTTATATTCCTAATTAGCTAAAAGAGGTCTTTTGCATAGTTTTTTTTTTAATGTAATAAAGGGTTGACTCTGTGATTCTTTAACATCTAGAATCAACCCTGAGCTAATTAATTTTCAGTCTTTCATGTTTTCTCATATGTGCGTTTCAGAGTATATGTTTCCCTCCAGACATTGCTCTCTGTCTGCTTCTCTTGAGTTCTGATAAGTAGAACTTTCATTGTCAATTTTAAATAGTCTGTAATTTCATTATGGATTATTATTATCATTATTATTATTACTTTTGAGATGGAGTCTCGCTCTGTCGCCCAGGCTGGAGTGCAGTGGCGCAATCTCAGCTCACTGCAAGCTCCACCTCCTGGGTTCACGCCATTCTCCTGCCTCAGCCTCCCGAGTAGCTGGGACCACAGGCGCCCGCCACCGCACCTGGCTAAGTTTTTGAAGTTTTTAATAGAGACGGGGTTTCACCGTGGTAGCCAGGATGGTCTTGATCTCCTGACCTCGTGATCCGCCCGCCTCGGCCTCCCAAAGTGCTGGGATTATAGGCATGAGCCACCGCGCCTGGACCATTATGGATTATTTTACATTACCAAATACATCAGAGATTTTTGGCTAGAAATGTATTATTGATTTTTATTAAAGTGTAATTTACATAAGGGAAATGCACAGATTTTTTGTTTTGTTTTGTTTTGAGACAGGGTCTTACTCTGTCACCTAGGCTGGAGTGCAGGGGTGCAATTACACAGCTCACTGCAACCTCTGCCTCCTGAGCTCAAGTGACCCTCCCTCCTCAGCCTCCCAACTAACTGGGACCACAGTTGCACACCACCACGCCTGGCTAATTGTTTTACTTTTTAGGGTCTCCCTGTGTTGCCTTGGCTGGTCCTGAACTCCTGACCTCAAGCCATCTGCCTGCCTCGGCCTTTCAAAGTGTTGGGATTACAGGCATGACCCATCACACCCGGCTGAATGCACAGATCTTATGTGCTACAAATTACAGAATCTTGACAGCCATACACAGTGGTGTGACCCTTATCAAGAGACAGAACATTTCTGTCACTGGCAAAATTCCCTCACGACCTCCTCCACAATAGGCAACCGCTATACTGATTTCTTTTCTTTTATTAGAGACAATGTCTCACTCTGTCACCCAGGCTGGAGTGCAGTGACGCAATCTCGCAATCTCCGCTCACTGCAACCTCTGCCTCCTGGGTTCAAGTGATTCCCGTGCCTCAGCCTCCCAAGTAGCTGGGATTACAGGCATGCACCACCACACCCTGCTCATTTTTTTATATTTTTAGTAGAGACTAGGTTTCACCATGTTAGCCAGGCTACTCTCGAACTCCTGACCTCAAATGATCTGCCCTCCTTGGCCTCCTAAAGTGCTGGGATAACAGGGGTGAGCCACTGTACCCAATCTTTTTTTTTTTTTTTTTTTTTTTTTTTTTTTTTTTTTTGAGAAGGAATATCACTCTGTAGCCAGGCTGGAGTGCAGTGACACAATCTCGGCTCACTGCAACCTCCGCCTCCCAGGTTCAAGCAATTTTCCTACCTCAGCCTCCCAAGTAGCTGGGATTACAGGTGCCCACCACCACGCCCAGCTAATTTTTTGTATTTTTAGTAGAGAAGGGGTTTCACTGTGTTGGCCAGGCTGGGTTCGAACTCCTGACCATAATGAAACCAAGTCTGCCCGCCTTGGCCTCCCAAAGTGCTACGATTACAGGTGTGAGCCACTACGCCCAGCATTTTTGTTGTTGTTGTTGAGATGGACAGAGTATTGCTCTTGTTGCCCAGGCTGGAGTGCAGTGGCGCGATCTTGGCTCACCGCAACCTCGCCTCCCAGTTCAAGCGATTCTCCTGCCTCAGCCTCCTGAGTAGCTAGGATTACAGGCCTGCACCACCACGCCCGGCTAATTTTGTATTTTTAGTAGAAACAGGGTTCCTCCATGTTGGTCAGGCTGGTCTCGAACTCCCGACCTCAGGTGATCCGCCTACCTCAGCCTCCCAAAGTGCTGGGATTACAGGTGTGAGCCACTGTGCCCGGCCCTTTTTTTGTTTTATTTTCAAGATGGAGTTTCACACTGTCACCCAGGCTGTAGTGCAGTGGTGTGATCTTGGCTCACTGCAACCTCCACGTCCCGGATTCAAACGATTCTCCTGTCTCAGCCTCTCAAGTATCTAGGATGACAGACGCCTGCCACCATGCCCAGCTAATGTTTTGCAATTTTAGTAGAGAAGGAGTTTCACCATGTTGGCCAGGCTGGCACTGTACTGATTTCATTCACCACAAATTAACATTCATTTTTCAGAAATTCCATAAAGTTTTGCCTATATAGAATTTTATATAAATTTATATTGAATTTTATATGAATTTATATAGAATTTTATATAAATTTATATAGAATTTTATATAAATTTATATAGAATTTTATATAAATGGAAACATATATTTATTTTATGTCTGGCTACTTTCACTCAGCATATTGTTTCTTTCTTTTTTTTTATTGAGATGGGCTCTGGCTATGTTGCCAAGGCTGGTTTCTAACTCCTGGCTTTAAGCAGTCCTGTCGCCTTGGCCTCCCACAGTGGTGGGATTACACGCGTGAGCCACCGCACCCGGCTAGCATGCTGTTTGAGAGGTTTCTCCTTGCTGCCTGTATCTGTAGTTTGCTCCTTTTTACTGCTGAGTAGTATCCATTGTATGAGCATAGAACAATTTGTTTATCTGTTGGCTGTTCATGAACCTCTGGCTTGTTTCCAACCTCTGGCTATTGTTTTTTTGTTGTTGTTTGTTTTTTGTTTTTTTCCTTTTTTCTTTTGAGACAGAATCTCACTCTGTCACCAAGGCTGGAGTGCAGTGGCACAATCTCAGCTCACTGCAACATCCGCCTCCGGGGTTCAAATGATTCTCCTGCCTCAGCCTCCTTAGTAGCTGGGATTACAGGTGCACACAAACACACCCAACTAATTTATGTATTTTTAGTAGAGATGGGGTTTCACCACTTTGGACAGGCTGGGCTCAAACTCCTTACTTTAGGTGATCCATTCGCCTTGGCCTCCAAAAGTGTACCTCCGGGTGTTGTAAATGAAGCTGCTGTTTCCATACTTGTACAAGTCTTTTTTTTTTTTTTTTTTTTTTTTTTTTCCAGAGATGGAGTCTTACTCTGTTGCCTAGGCTGGAGTGCAGTGGTGCAATCATAGCTCACTGCAGCCTCAACTTCTGGTCTCGGGTGATCCTCCTGCCTCAGCCTCCAAGTAGCTGGGACCACAGACATGTGCCACTACACCCAGCTAATTGTTTTTGTTTTTTGAAACCAAGTCTCACTCTGTCGCCCAGGATGGAGTGCAGTGCCTCGATCTCGGCTCGCTGCAACCTCCGCCTCCTGGGATCATGTGATCCGGCCACCTCAGCCTCCTGAGTAGCTGAGACTACAGGTGCCCGCCACCACACACAGCTAATTTTTTTTCTGTATTTTTAGTAGAGATGGGGTTTCACTGTGTTGGCCAGGCTGGTCTCAAACTCCTGACCTCAAGTGATCCACCCTGCCTTGGCCTCCCAAAGTGTTGGGATTACAGGTGTGAGCCACTGTGCCCAGTATTTTTTTTTTTTGACGGAGTCTTGCTCTGTCATCCTGGCTGGAGTGCAGTGGCACGATTTCGGCTCACTGCAACCTCTGCCTCCCGGGTTCAAGCAATTCTTCTGCCTCAGCCTCCCAAGTAGCTGAGACTACAGGCGCCTGCCACCATGCCTGGCTAATTTTTTGTATTTTTAGTAGAGGCGGGGTTTCACCGTGTTAACCAGGATAGTCGCCATCTACTGACCCCGTGATCCGCCCGCCTCGGCCTCCCAAAGTGCTGGGATTACAGGCATGAGCCACTGTGCCTGGCCTGCGCCCAGTGTTTTTAAAAATTATTTGTAGATCGAGACCATCCTGGCTAACACGGTGAAACCCCGTCTCTACTAAAAAATACAAAAAACTAGCCGGGCGAGGTGGCGGGCGCCTGTAGTCCCAGCTACTCGGGAGGCTGAGGCAGGAGAATGGTCTAAACCCGGGAGGCGGAGCTTGCAGTGAGCTGAGATCCGGCCACTGCACCCCAGCCTGGGCGACAGAGCAAGACTCTGTCTCAAAAAAAAAAAAAAAAAAAAAAAAAAAATTATTTGTAGAGACCAAGTCTCCCTGTGTTGCCCACGCTGGTCTGGAACTCCCGGGCTCAAGGGATCCTCCCACCTCGGCCTTCTGAGTAGCTGAGACTACAGGTGTGTGCCCCTCTGCCTGCTAATTTTTAAATTTTTGTAGAGACGAGATCTCCCTGTGTTGCCCAGACTGGTCTCATACTCCCACTCTCAAGTGGTCCTCCTGCCTTGGGCTCCCAAAGTGCTGGGATTACAGGCGTGAGCCAGTGTGCCTGGCCAACTTTTATGTTTAGACCTATGACTTGCGTTAATATTTGTTTATGGTATCCGAGAAGAGTTGAGGTTCATTTTTTTCTTCAAATCGACATTGATTCATTCAATGAGATGAATTGAATTAATCCTTTACACAATTAAATTACCTTGGCATGTTTATTGAAAATCAATTAACCATATGTGAGTGAGTTAATTTCTGGGCTTTCTGTTCTGTTCCATTGATCTATTTGCGTCTCCCTATGACATTACCACATTATCTTGATGGCTGCTGCTTTATGTATGTATTTATTTAGAGACAGGGTCTCACTCTGCCACTCAGGCTGGAGTGCAGTGGCATAATCTTGGCTCACCACAGCCTTGAACTTCTGGGCTCAAGTGATCCTCCTGCCTCAACCTCCCGAGTAGCTGGGACTACAGGCGGGCACCACCATGCCTTTTATTTTATTTTATTTTATTTATTTTGAGACAGAATCTCACTCTGTCGCCAGGCTGGAGTGCAATGGTGCAATCTCGGCTCATGGGAACCTCCACCTCCTGGGTTCAAGTGATCCTCCTGCCTCAGCCTCCTGAGTAGCTGGGACTACAGGCATGCACCAACTCACCCAGCTAATATTTGTATTTTTAGTGGAGATGGGGTTTCACCATGTTGGCCAGACTGTTCTCGATCTCTTGACCTCATGATCCACCCACCTCAGCCTCCCACTGTGTTGGGATTACAGGCGTGAGCCACCACGCCCGGCCAAATTTTATTTTTTGTAAAGATGGGGCCTCACTATGTTGCCCAGGCTGGTCTCAAACTCCTGGGCTTGGCTGGGTACCGTGGTTCACACCTGTAATCCCAGCACTTTGGGAGGCTGAGGCAGGAGGATTACTTGAGGTCAGGAGTTCAAGACCAGCCTGGGCAACATAGTGAGACCCCATCTCTATTTTTTTAAATGTAAAAGAAACATAAAAGAACGCCTGGGCTCAAGCAATCCTCCCACCTTAGCCTCCCAAAGTGTTGGGACTATAGGTGTAGCCACTGTGCCCAGCCTACTACAGCGTTAGAAGTCTTGAAATCAGATAGTAAGAATTCTCCAAGTTTGTTCTCTCTCTCTCTTTCTCTCCTTTCTTTCTCTCCTTTCTTTCTTTCCCACTTTTCTTTTTCTTTCTTTCTTTCTTTCTCTTTCTTTCTTCCTTCCTTCCTTTTCTTTCTTTCCCTCTCTCTCTTTCCTTCCTTCCTTCTTTTCTTTTCCCCTCCCTCACTCTCTTCCTTGCTTTCTCTTTCTTTTTTCTTCCTTCCCTTCTCTCCCTTCCTTCTTCCCTCCCTTCCTTCCTTCCTCCCTTCCTTCCATCTTTTCTTTTATTTTCTTTCCTTCTTTCTTTCTTTCTTTCTTTCTTTCTTTCTTTCTTTCTTTCTTTCTTTCTTTCTTTCTTTCTTTCTTTCTTTCTTTCTCTCTCTCTCTCTCTTTCTTTCTTCTTTCTTTCTTTCTTTTCCTTCCCTTCCTTCCTTCCCTCCCTCCCTCCCTCCCTCCTTCCCTCCCTCCTTCCTTCCTTCCTTCCTTCCTTCCTTCCTTCCTTCCTTCCTTCCTTCCTTCCTTCCTTCCTTTTCTCTCTCTCTCTCTCTCTCTCTCTCTCTCTCTCTCTCCCCCCCTCTCTCTGCCCTTTCTCTCCCTCTCTCTTACCGGAGTACAGTGGTCCCATTATAGCTCACAGTGGCCTTGATGTCCCGGGCTTGAGCAGTCCTCCTGCCTCAGCCTCCTAAATTACTGGGACTACAGGTGTCCACCACCACGCCCAGCTGATTTTTAAATTTTTGGGTAGAGATGGGGTCTCATTATAGCTGTCCAGGCTTGTCTCAAACTCCTAGGCTCAAACGATCCTCCCACTTCGACCTCCCTAGGTGCTGGATCACAGGCGTGAGCCACCGCACCCAGCCTTCTCTAAGAATGTGTTGGTTTTCCAAGATGATTTGCTTGTCCATATCAATGTTATGAAATTTACAGCACATAAATATCTGTGGAAAAAACATGCTAGGATTAGGACTAGAACTGCACTGAGGATACAGATTCATTTGGGAAGAGCTGACATCCTAATATGTCAATATAAATATGTCATCTTTAATTTCAGCAATGTTTTGTAATTTTCTTTATTTTATATATGTGTGTGTGTGTGTGTGTGTGTGTATATATATATATATATTTTTTTTTTTGAGACAGGATATGGCTCTGTCACCCAGGCTGGAGTGCAGTGGCGTGATCTTGGCTCACTGCAACCTCTGCTTCCTAGGCTCAAACGATCCTCCCACCTCAGCCTGCCAAGTAGCTGGAACTACAGGTGCAAGCCATCATGCCCATTTAATGTTTGTTTATTTTTTGTAGAGACAAGGTCTTGCTATGTTGCCCACACTGGTCTCGAACTCCTGGCCTCAAGCAGTCCTCCTGCCTGGTTCCCAAAGTGCTGCGATTGCAGGACTGAGCCACCATGCCCGGCCTTTAATATCTTTTAAATTTTATCCCTAAATATTCCTGTTTTTTTTTTTTTTTTTTTTTTGAGACAGAATCTTGCTGTGTCACCCGGGCTGGAGTGCAGTGGCGTGATTTTGACTCACTTTAACCTCCACCTCCCGGGTTCAAGCAATTGTTGTGCCTCAGCCTCTGGAGTATCTGTATTTCCTGTTTTTTAATGCTGTGGTATTTATTTATTTAATATTTATTTGTTTACCTATTTTATTATATATATATATATTTTTGAGATGGAGTCTCACTCTGTCGCCCAGGCTGGAGTGCAGCAGCGCGATCTCGGCTCACTGCAAGCTCTGCCTTCCGGGTTCACACCATTCTCCTGCCTCTGCCTTCCGAGTAGCTGGGACTACAGGTGCCCGCCACCACACCCAGCTTTTTTGTATTTTTAGTAGAGACGGGGTTTCACAGTATTAGCCAGGATGGTCTTAATCTCCTGACCTCGTGATCCGCTCCCTCGGCCTCCCAAAGTGCTGGGATTACAGGCATGAGCCACCGTGCCCAGCCTATTTATTCTTTTTATATTGGTATTTTTAAAAGTTTATTTTCCAATAGTACATCGCTAGTATATAGAAATATGATCAAATTTTATATTTGATGTTGTATCTTGTAATCTGGCTAAATCAGGTTATTAGTCTAGTAGCCTTTCTGGATTTGATGCAATTTTCTATGTATATTATTATATTGATATTGGTTATGAATTAATTTTCTTTTCTTTTCTTTCTTTCTTTATTTTTATTTATTTATTTTTTCTGAGGCGGAGTCTCGCTCTGGTGCCCAGGCTGGAGTGCAGTGGTGCGATCTCAGCTCACTGCAAGCTCCGTCTCCCGGGTTCACACTATTCTCCTGCCTCAGCCTCCAGAGTAGCTGGGACTACAGGGGCCCACCACCACGCCCGGCTAATTTTTTAAAATATTTTTAGTAGAGATGAGGTTTCACGGTGTTAGCCATAATATCTCGATCTCCTGACCTTGTGATCCGCCCGCCTCAGCATCCGAAAGTGCTGAGATTACAGGCGTGAGCCATCGCGCCCAGCCTTTTTTTTTTTTTTTTTTTTTTCTGAGACAGAGTCTTGCTCTGTTGTCAGGCTGGAGGGCAGCAGTGCATCTTCCTCACTGCAACTTCCGCTTCCTGGGCTCAAGCGATTCTCCTGCCTCAGCCTCCCGAGTAGCTGGGATTACAGGCACCCACCACCACGCCTGGCTGATTTTTGTATTTTTAGTAGAGATGGGGTTTCACCATGTTGGCCAGGCTGGTCTTGAACACCTGACCTCAACTGACCCACCCACCTCGGCCTCCCAAAGTGTTGGGATGACAGGTGTGAGCCACCGTGCCTGGCCTCTAGGAATTTTCTACATATATTACATTGGTTATGATTTAATCTTCATTTTTATCCGTATGCATTCTTTTCTTTTTCTTGTTTCACTGTTGTTTTGGGAAAAATTTTTTCCTGTGTTCTCACTCCCCCACAGCAATCAACACAGAGGAAATCTTCTGTGCCCAAATGTGTGGGGTTTTTCCCACACACCGAGCAGCAGGCACAGCTGGGTGTCCTCCACTCAGCTCTGACACTGTCTGCCTGGAGATAGAGTTGGATACCATGGGTTCGGGGCTCAGTTCCCAAGACTACCTATCCCCCCAGACCCTAATCGCAAGTCTGGGCCTCTCAAACTTTTGACTGACTGGCTTCATGTTGAGGTTCCTAGGACCCCCTTTTGGGGTTCCATTAATTTGCTGGCGTGGCTCACAGCACTCCAGGAAATGCATACATTTACTGGTTTATTAGAAAGGATATTGCAAAAGGGACGGGTGCAGTGGCTCACACCTGTAATCCCAGCACTTTGGAGGCCAAGGCAGGCAGATCACTTGAGGTCGGGAGTTCGAGACCAGCCTGGTCAACACGGCGAAACCCCGTTTCCCCGTAAGTTTTGTATTTTTGTAAAAATACAAAAATTAGCCATGATGGCGCACACCTGTAATCTCAGCTACCTGGGGCAGGAGGGTGGGGGGTGGCGAATTGCTTGAACCCAGGAGGCAGAGGTTGCAGTGAGCCGAGATCACACCACTGCACTCCAGCCTGGGGAACACAGCGAGACTCCGTCTCAAAAAAAAAAAAAAAGAAAGGACATTGCAAAAGATATGGATGAAGAGCTGACTAGGGCCAGGTCTGGGGCGGGGGGTGGAGCTTCCATACCCCTCCGAGTGCCACTTTCCAGGAACCTTCTGTGTTGTGCATCCAGAAACTCCACCACCCTGTCCTCTTGGATCTTTATGGAGGCTTCATGACGTCAGCATTCCTTCCCCCAGGGAGTAGGGCTCTGGGAAGGGTCTTAAGACCCACAGTCGGAGAGTCAGAGAAGTGGGGGAAGGTTAGACTCCTGCCTTGGGGCAGGCGAAAGGAGACCAGGAGAAGGTCAGAGGCTACCCGAAGCCTAACACAGGCAACGTCATCACAAAAGACTGTAGCAAGGACCATGGAGTTATGAGCCAGGAGCCCCGCACGGAAAACAACGTATTTCATAACACCACAACTGTGTGCGGACTAGGCCAGCAATAGTGCTGACTATGCGTGATAAGACGCTGTATATCTGATCTGGCCTTGTTGACAAGCATTCAGCATTTCCTTTTTTTTTTTTTTTTTTTTGAGATGGAGTCTTGCCCTGTGGTCCAGGCTGGAATGCAGTGGCGTGATCTTGGCTCACTGCAACCTCTGCATCCTAGGTTCAAGCGATTCTCCTGCCTTGGCCTCCTGAGTAGCTGAGATTACAGGCGCCTGCCACCATGCCTAACTAATTTTTTTTTTTTTTGAGACGGAGTTTTGCTCTGTCGCCTAGGCTGGAGTGCAGTGGCACGATCTCGGCTCACTGCAAGCTCTGCCTCTTGGGTTCACGCCATTCTCCTGCCTCAGCCTCCCGAGTAGCTGGGACTACAGGTGCCTGCCACCACACCCAGCTAATTTTTTTGTATTTTTAGTAGAGACGGGGTTTCACCGTGTTAGCCAGGATGGTCTCGATCTCCTGACCTCGTGATCCACCCGCCTCGGTCTCCCAAAGTGCTGGGATTACAGGCGTGAGGCACCGCGCCCAGCCCCTTTTATTTATTAAGAGACAGGGTGTCACTCTCTCGCCCGGGCTGGAGTTCAGTGGCATGATCACAGCTCACTGCAACCTCCACCTCCTGGGTTCAAGCGATTCTCTTGCCTCAGCCTCCCGAGTAACTAGGATCACAGACATGTGCCACCATACCTGGCTAATTTTTGTTTTTTTTTTTTTTTTTTTTTTTTTGAGACGGAGTCTCGCGCTGTGTCACCCAGGCTGGAGTGCAGTGGCGCGATCTCGGCTCACTGCAAGCTCCGCCTCCCAGGTTCACGCCATTCTCCTGCCTCAGCCTCCGAGTAGCTGGGACTACAGGCGCCCGCCACCACGCCCGGCTAGTTTTTTGTATTTTTAGTAGAGACGGGGTTTCACCATGTTAGCCAGGATGGTCTCGATCTCCTGACCTCGTGATCCACCCGCCTCGGCCTCCCAAAGTGCTGGGATTACAGAATTTTTGTATTTTTTGTAGAGACAGGGGTCTCACTGTTTTGCCCAGGCCGGTCTTGAACTCCTGAATTCCTCCCAGCTCAGCCTCCCACAGTGCTGGGATTATAGGCATGAGCCACCATGCCTGGCTGATTTATCTCTTTCCTCTTACATTTACTATAAGCAGCAAGAAGAAACCAAGCCTCACTTTCAATACTTTGCTTGGAAATCTTCTCAGTTAAATATCCAAGTTTATCATTTATGAGTTTGGCTTTGCATATAATTCAAAGACACACTCCCACTAAGATTTCTGAGACTTAATAGAGTCCCTTTTTCTCCAGTTTCCAAGACCATAATCCTCATTGTCTTCTTTTTTTTTTGATTTTTATTAAAAAATTTTTTGAGACAGAGTCTTGCTCTATTGCCGAGGCTGGGGTGCAGTGGCACGATCTTGGCTCACTGCAGCCTCCGCCTCTGGGTTCAAGCAATTCTCATGCCTCAGCTCCTGAGTAGCTGGGATTACCGGCGCTTGCCAACACATCCAGCTAAGTTTTTAAAATATATTTTGTAGAGACGGGGTTTTGCCATGTTGCCCAAGCTGGTCTCGAAGTTCTGAATTCAAGCAGTCCGCCTACCTCAGCCTCCCAAAGTATTGGCAGTACAGACATGAGCCACCCCACCTGGCCTGATATTCCTCATTACCTTCTGAGCCCTCACCAGCAGCACCTTTAACGTCTGTATTGTTACCAAGAGTCTGTTTGTGACCATTTAGGCATCTTCTAAGATGATTTAGGTTTTCTATACCACGTTCTTCATTTCCTTCTAAAAGTCCTCACTAGTAGGGTTTTTAACTTCCCTTTTCCTAGTAACAACCAATTCCAGGAAACCTAAGCTTTTTCTCTATCCACCTCAAAACTTTTCCACTGCCGCTAGCACGATGGTGCACGCCTACAGTCCTAGCACTTTGGGAGGCTGGGGCAGGAAGATTGCTTGAGCCCAGGAGATTGAGGCTGCACTGAGCTCTGACTGCACCACTGTGCCCTAGCTTAGTCAAGAGAGCAAAACCTTGTCTCTAAAAAAATTTTTTTATAAAAACAGTGGGCCAGTCATGGTGACTCATGCCTGTAATCCCGGCACTTTGGGAGGCCAAGGCAGGAGGATAGCTTGAGTTTGAGACTGGCCTGGACAATACAGTGAGACACCATTCTACAAAAAATAAAAAGCCTGTAGCTGGGACTACAGGTGTGTGCCACCATGCCTGGCTACATGGCCAATGCCTGCAGTCCCAGCTGCTCGGCAGGCTGAGGAAGGAGGATCTCTTGCCCCCAGGAGATTGAGGCTGCAGTGAGCCATGATCCTACCACTGCACTCCGGCCTGGGTATCATAGCAAGATCCTGTCTCAAAAAATTAAAAAAAGGAAGAGTGTTGGCCGGGGGCAGTGGCTCAAGCCTGTAATCCCAGCATTTTGGGAGGCTGAGACGGGAGGATCACTAGGTCAGGAGATCGAGACCATCCTGGCTAACACGGTAAAACCCCGTCTCTACTAAAAAATACAAAAAAAAAAAAACTAGCCGGGCGAGGTGGCGGGCGCCTGTAGTCCCAGCTACTCGGGAGGCTGAGGCAGGAGAATGGCGTAAACCCAGGAGGCGGAGCTTGCAGTGAGCTGAGATCCGGCCACTGCACTCCAGCCTGGGCGACAGAGCCAGACTCTGCCTCAAAAAAAAAAAAAAAAAAGGAAGAGTGTTGAGAAGAAATTGGTAGCTTTGTAACACAAGGCAAATGCCCGCAGGGCTTATGAGAATGGTGTCTTGCAGCCTAGGCTAGAATCTCAGCTCTCGGATCTTAGGGGGTTGAACTTTTCTGGTCTCAGTTGTCTGCAAAGTGCTGATCATACCACTTCCTAAATTTTTTTTTCTTCTTAGTTATTTTTATTTTTATTTAAAAAAAAAAAAGGTCTGGCCGGGCGCGGTGGCTCAAGCCTGTAATCCCAGCACTTTGGGAGGCCGAGACGGGCGGATCACAAGGTCAGGAGATCGAGACCAGCCTGGCTAATACGGTGAAACCCCGTCTCTACTAAAAAAAATACAAAAAACTAGCCGGGTGAGGTGGCGGGCGCCTGTAGTCCCAGCTACTCGGGAGGCTGAGGCAGGAGAATGGCGTAGACCCGGGAGGCGGAGCTTGCAGTGAGCTGAGATGCGGCCACTGCACTCCAGCCTGGGCGACAGAGCGAGACTCCGTCTCAAAAAAAAAAAAAAAAAAAAAAAAAAAGGTCAGGCACAGTGGCTCACTCTTGTAATCCTAGCAGTTTAGGAGGCTGAGTTGGACGGATTGCCTGAGCTCAGGAGTTTGAGACCAACCTGGCAACATGGTGAAACCCTGTCTCTACTAAAATACAAAAGTTAGCCAGGCGTGGTGGCGCATGCCTGTAATCCCAGCTATCTGGGGGGCTGAGGCAGGAGAATCATTTGAACCTGGGAGGTGGAGGTTGTAGTGAGCTGAAGTCATGCCACTGCACTCTCTAACCTGGGCGACACAGTGAGACTCAAGAAAGAAAGAAAGAGAGAGAGAGAGAGAGAGAAGGAAGGAAGGAAGGAAGGAACGAACGAACGAACGAAAGAAAGAAAGAGATGGGGGCTCACTACGTTGCCCAGGCTGGTTTTGAATTCCTGGGTTCAAGCAGCTCTCCTGCCTTGGCCTCTCAAAGTGCTGTGATTACAGACATGAGCCGCTACGCCCGGCCAGGATGAGAGAAATTCTTTTTTTTATAAATTTTTTTTTTTTTTTTTTTTTTTTTTTTGAGATGGAGTCTTGCCCTTGTTACCCCAGGCTGGAGTACTGTGGCATGATCTTGGCTCACTGCAACCTCTGCCTCCTGGGTTCAAGCGATTATCCTGCCTCAGCCTCCCAAGTAGCTGGGACTAGAAGCCTGCACCACCACGCCCAGCTGATTTTTGTATTTTCAGTAGAGACGGGTTTTTACCATTTGGCTAGGCTGGTCTCGAACTCTTGACCTCAGGTGATCCACCTGCCTCTGCCTCCCAAAGTGCTGGAATTACAGGCATGAACCACTGCGCCTGGCCAGGATGAGATAAATTCTAAATGGAAGCACCTGGAAGAAGGCTCAGTCCTGGCTGGGTACGGTGGCTCACGCTTGTAATCCCGGCACTTTTGGAGGCCAAGGTGTGCAGACCACGAGGTGAGGAGTTCGAGACCACCCTGGCCAACACGGTGAAACCCTGTTTCTACTAAAAATATAAAAATTAGCTGGGTGTGGTGGCGAGCGGCTGTAATCCCAGCTACTCGGGAGCCTGAGGCAGGAGAATCGCTTGAACCCAGGAGGCAGAGGTTGCAGTGAGCCGAGATGGTGCCACTGCACTCAAGCCTGGGCAACAGAGCAAGACTCAGTCTCAAAACAAAAACAAACAAACAAAAAATCCAGGAAGACTCAGTCCCTGGTAGGCATTCAACACGTGTTAGTGTGGTTAGTGTTTGGTGCTTTCCTGGCTTCCGGCATGCCAGGCACGTGGTAGTACTGCACTTCTGGTCCTTCTGAGGTTTAGTGAGACCACATGACTGGTCCTGGCCAATGAGTTGTGAACAGCAGTGTGTGTTACTTCTGGGCCATAGCATTTAGTGGCTCCTGCAGCATCCTCCAGATCCTTTCTCTCTGTCAACATGGCAGAAATGCAGGATGGTGGCTGCTCTGTGATTCTGGATCTCTGTGTGCCGGTGACAAACATGAACCCCTTTGTGACTTTAAGCTTTGAGACTTGAGATTGTTACTGCAGCATGATACAGCCTATCCTAAACAACTCATTAGCCATTATTAGTATTTCTTTTTTTTTTTTTTGAGACAGAGTCTCACTCTGTCGCCCAGGCTGGAGTGCAGTGGCCGGATCTCAGCTCACTGCAAGCTTCGCCTCCCAGGTTCGCGCCATTCTCCTGCTTCGGCCTCCCGAGTAGCTGGGACTACAGGCGCCCGCCATGTCGCCCGGCTAGTTTTTTGTATTTTTTAGTAGAGACGGGGTTTCACCGTGTTAGCCAGGATGGTCTCGATCTCCTGACCTTGTGATCCGCCCGTCTTGGCCTCCCAAAGTGATGGGATTATAGCCATGAGCCACTGCGCCCGGCCCATTATTAGTATTTCTAAGATACACTAAACAATGCATTACCCGGCCGGGCGCGGTGGCTCAAGCCTGTAATCCCAGCACTTTGGGAGGCCGAGGCGGGCGGATCACAAGGTCAGGAGATCGAGACCATCCTGGCTAACACGGTGAAAACCCGTCTCTTCTAAAAAATACAAAAATCTAGCCGGGCGCGGTGGCGGCACCTGTGGTCCCAGCTACTCGGGAGGCTGAGGCAGGAGAATGGCGGGAACCCGGGAGGCGGAGCTTGCAGTGACCTGAGATCCCGCCACTGCACTCCAGCCTGGGCGACAAAGCAAGACCCCATCTCAAAAAAAAAAAAAAAATGCATTACCCATTGTTTTTTGTTTGGTTGGGGTTTTTTTTTTTTTTTTTTTTGAGATAGACTCTCGCTCTGTTGCCTTGGCTGGAGTGCAGCGGCACAATCTCAGCTCGCTGCAACCTCCACCCCCCAAGTTCAAGCGATTCTCATGCCTCAGCCTCCTGAGTAGATGGGATTACAGGCACCTGCCATCATGCCCAGCTAATTTTTGTATTTTTAGTAGGAATGGGGTTTCACCATATTGGCCGGGCTGGTCTTGAACTCCTGACCTCAGATGATCCACCGGCCTTGGCCTCCCAAAGTGCTAGGATTACAGGTGTAAGCCACTACACCTGGCCCACACCATTTATTTATTTAGAGATGGAGTCTCCCTCTGTCGCCCAGGCTGGAGTGCAGTGGCAAGATCTTGGCTCACTGCAACCTCTCCCTCCCAGGTTCAAGTAATTCTCTTGCTTCAGCCTCCCGAGTAGCTGGGATAACAGGCGCCCACCACCTCACCCGGCTAATTTTTTAATTTTTAGTAGAGACAGGGTTTTACCATGTTGGCCAGGCTGGTCTTGAACTCCTGACCACAGGTGATCCACATACCTCAGCCTCCCAAAGTGCTGGGATTACAGGTGTGACCCACAGCGCCTGGCCCAAAGCATTTATTTTATTTTATTCTATTTTATTTTATTTTTATTTTTTATTTTTTATTTTTTTTGAGACAGAGTTTCGCTCTTTTTGCCCAGGCTGGAGTGCAGTGGCGCGATCTCGGCTTACCGCAACTTCCGCCTCCCGGGTTCAAGCAATTCTCCTGCCTCAGCCTCCTGAGTAGCTGGGATTACAGGCATGCGCCACCACCCTGGCTAATTTTGTATTTTTAGTAGAGACGGGGTTTCTCCATGTTGATCAAGCTGGTCTTGAACTCCCAACCTCAGGTGATCCACCTGCCTCGGCCTCCCAAAGTGCTGGGATTGCAGGCATGAGCCACCATGCCCAGCTTATTCTGTTTTATTTTACTTTTGAGATGGAGTCTCCATCTGTCCCAGGCTGGAGTGTAGTGGCACGATTATGGCTCACTGCAACCTCCACCTCCTGGGTTCAAGCGATTGTCCTGCCTCAGCCTCCCGAGTAGCTGGGATCACGGGCGTGTGCCACCACACCCAGCTAATTTTGTATTTTTAGTAGAGATGGGGTTTCAAAGTGTTAGCCAGGCTGATCTCAAACCCCTGACCTCAGGTGATCCACCCACCTTGGCCTCCAAAGTGCTGGGGTTATAGGTGTGAGCCACGGCACCCGGTCAGCATTTATTTATTTATTTATTTTTATTTATTTATTTATTTTGAGACGGAGTCTTGCTCTGTCGCCCAGGCTGGAGTGCAGTGGCCGGATCTCAGCTCACTGCAAGCTCCGCCTCCCGGGTTTACGCCATTCTCCTGCCTCAGCCTCCCGAGTAGCTGGGACTACGGGCGCCCACCACCTCGCCTGGCTCGTTTTTTGTATTTTTTAGTAGAGACGGGGTTTCACCGTGTTAGCCAGGATGGTCTCGATCTCCTGACGTTGTGATCCGCCCGTCTCGGCCTCCCAAAATGCTGGGATTACAGGCTTGAGCCACTGCGCCTGGCCCAGCATTTATTTTTAAGTGATGGGGTCTTGCTGTGTGACCCAGGCTGGAGTACAGTGGCGCAATCATAGCTCACTGCAGCTTCCAACTCCTGGACGCAAGCACTCCTCCCGTCTTGGCTTCCCAAATCACTGCGATGATAGGCGTGAGCCACTGCACCAGCATTTTAGTAACTCTTTTTGAAAGGTCCTTAGCAGGTCCTTTCTGCACGTCCTCCTGTGTAGTTAAATTCTGACTCCCATGTTCTGCATGCTAAGTTACGTCCGTTTGCCTAGCTAGTTCCCATTTTCCTAAATGAAAAGCAATAAATGTGAATCAAAAAACAGATTAACCATCTTAATATAACTGGATTCTTGCTGCTAAGCAAAATGTTTTAGCATTGAGAAATTCCAGGCCGGGCATGGTGGCTCACTCCTATAATCCCAGCACTTTGGGAGGCTTAGGCAGCGGATCACCTGAGGCCAGGAGTTCGAGACCAGCCTGGCCAATATGGTGAAAGCCCATCTCTACTAAAAATACAAAAATTAGCGGGCATGGTGGTGGGCGCCTGTAATCCCAGCTACTCGGGAGGCTGAGGCAGGAGAATCGCTTGAACCCGGGAGGTGGAGATTGCAGTGAGCCAAGATCGCCTCATTGCACTCCAGCCTGGGCGACAAGCGTGAGACTGTCTCAAAAAAAAAAAAAAAAAAAAAAAAAAAGCCAGGCGCGGTGGCTCACGCCTGTAATCCCAGCACTTTGGGAGGCCAAGGTGGGAGGATCACGAGGTCAGGAGATTGAGACCATCCTGGCTAACATGGTGAAACCCCGTCTCTACTAAAAATACAAAAATTAGCCGGGCGTGGTGGTGGGCACCTGTAGTCCCAGCTACTCAGGAGGTTGAGGCAGGAGAATGGCGTGAACCCGGGAGGCGGAGCTTGCAGTGAGCCGAGATTGCACCACTGCACTCCAGCCTGGGTGACAGAGCGAGACTCCGTCTCAAAAAAAAAAAAAAAAAAAATTCCATTTTCTTTTTACAGTTCCCTGAGTAAACAGGAATAGTGTTCTTTGGGGGAGGATCTGCTGAAGGCAGACGTATGTCGGTGCACATTCCCAAGGCACTCTCCAAACACTGGAGGGGTCTGGTAGCAGAGCTGGCGATGTGTGAGGACTGCCTTTCCTCTCCTGCAGGCTGAATTAGACCAGATTATTCCCCCCGCCATTTCCCGCCACAGCCTTCACGTTCCCACCTGTAGCCCTGGCTTTATTCGGCCTGTGTGAGAATTCTGCTGTTTTCTCCACCCACTTCCATCAGGAGGCTTTCCAGGACAGAGACCTTGTCTGGCTGTCCCTGCATTGCCTCCCACCGGCCACACACATTTTGCTTTTGTTTTTATTTTTATTTTACTTATTTATTTATTTATTTTGAGATGGTGTTTCACCGTCGCTCAGGCTGGGGTGCAGTGGCGTGATCTCGGCTCACTGCAATCTCCGCCTCCTGGGTTCAAGCGATTCTTTTGCCTCAGCCTCCCAAGTAGTTGGGATGACAGGCACCCGCCGCCAGGCCCGACTAATTTTTGTATTTTTAGTAGAGATGGGGTTTCACCATGTTGGCCAGGCTAGTCTCAAACTCCTGACCTCAAGTGATCTGCCCGCCTCGGCCTCGCAAAGTGCTGGGATTACAGGTGTGAGCCACTGTGCATGGCCTTGTTTTTATTTTTGGAGCCAGGGCGTCACTCTGTCATCCAGGCTGGAGGGGAGCAGTGCAATCATGGCTTACTGCAGCCTCGACCTCCCAGGTTGAAGCGATCCTCCTACCTCAGCCTTTGGTGTAGCTGGGACTACAGGCACACACCACCACTGGGCTAATTCTTTTGTTTGTATTTTTTGTAGTGTCAGGGTCTTGCTGTGTTATCAGGCTGGTCTTGAACTCTTGGGCGCCTCATCCTCCTGCCTTGGCTTCCCAAAGTGCTGAGATTGCAGGTGTGAGCTGCCGTGCCCAGCCACTAGCCAAGCAAATTTTGATACATAGTAAATACTCAGGAAATGTTCACAGGAATAAGACAAATTTTTCAATTTAGAGTGGGGTCTTCCAACTGGGCTGCACATTTGAATAATCTGAGGAATTAAAAAAAAAAGTCCTCCACCACAACCTCCGCCTCCCGGGTTCAAGCAAGTCTCCTGCCTCAGTCTCCCAAGTAGTTGGGATTATAGGCATACGACACCACGCCCCGCTAGTTTTGTATTTTTAGTAGAGACAGGGATTCTTCATGTTGGTCAGGTTGGTTTCGAACTCCTGACCTCAGGTGATCCGCCCGCCTTGGCCTCCCACAGTGTTGGGATTACAGGCATGAGTCACTGTGCCTGGCCCTAGCCACTATTATTGTACTTTTATACTTGTATAACGATTTACCTTTTTTTTTTTCCTTTTTTTGAGACGTAGTCTCCCTCTGTCGCCCAGGCTGGAGTGCAGTGGCGTGATCTCGGCTCACTGCAACCTCCGCCTCCCAGGTTCAAGTGATTCTCCTGCCTCAGCCTCCCAAGTAGCTGGGATTACAGGCGCCTGTCACCACATCTAGCTAATTTTATTTATTTATTTATTTTTTGAGACCGAGTCTTGCTCTGTTGCCTGGGCTGGAGTGCAGTCGCGCGATCTCAGCTCACTGCAAGCTCCACCTCCTGGGTTCATGCCATTCTCCTGCCTCAGCCTCCCGAATAGCTGGGACTACAGGTGTCCGCCACCACGTCCAGCTAATTTCTTTTTTTTTTTTTGTATTTTTAGTAGAGACGGGGTTTCACCTTGTTAGCCAGGATGGTCTCGATCTCCTGACCTTGTGATCCACCCACCTTGGCCTCCCAAAGTGCTGGGATTACAGGCGTAAGCCTCTGTGCCCGGCCCACACCCAGCTAATTTTTGTATTTTTAGTAGAGATGGGGTTTTGCCATGTTGGCCAAGCTTGTCTTGAACTCCTAACCCCAGGTGATCCGCCCGCCTCTGCTTCCCAAAGTGCTGGGATTACAGGCGTGAGCCACCATGCCCAGCCACATTTACAGTTTTTTATTTTATTTTATTTTTTTTGAGGCAGGGTCTTACTCTGTCACCCAGGCTGGAGTGCAGTGGTATGATCTCAGCTCACTGCAACCTCTGCCTCCCTGGGTCAAGTGGTTCTCCCACGTGAGCTTCCCCAGTAGTTGGGATTACAGGCGTGCGCCACCACACTCAGCTAATTTTTGCATTTTTGTTGGAGACGGGGTTTCCCTGTGTTGACCAGGCCGGTCTTGAACTTCTGAACTCAGGTGATCTGCTGGTCTTGGCCTCCCAAAGTGCTGCTGGGGTTACAGGCATGAGCCACCGTACCCGGCCACTTTACGGTTTTTAGTGCAACAATTTTATTTTTATTTTTTATTTTTAGACAAAGGGACTCGCTCTATCACCCAGCCTGGAGTGCAGTGATGCGATCACAGCTCACCACAGCCTTGACATCCTGGGCTTAAGCAATCCTCTTGCCTCAGCCTTCATGGTAGCTGGGACTAGAGGTGTGTGCCATTACGCCTGGCTAATTTTTTTTTTTTTTTTTTTAGAGATGAGGTCTCACTATGTTGCCCAGGCTGGTCTAGAATTCCTGGGCTCAAGTGATCCTCCTGCCTCGGCCTCCCAAAGTGCTGGAATTATAGGCAGGAGCCACTGTGCCCACCTGAGTAAAATGAATTTAAAAAAAATTTTTTTTTCAACGAAGTCTCCCTCTTTTCGCCCAAGCTGGAGTACAATGGCGCAATCTCGGGTCACTGCAATCTCCGCCTCGTGGGTTCAAGTGATTCTCCTGCCTCAGTCTCCCAAGTAGCTGGGATTACAGGTGCCTGCCACCACATCCAGTTAATTTTTGTATTTTTAATAGAGACTGGGTTTCCCCATGTTGGCCAGGCTGGTCTCAAACTGCTGACCTCAGGTGAACCGCCCGCCTCAGCCTCCCAAAGTGCTGAGATTACAGGCGTGAGCCACTGCGCCCAGCTAAAAATTTAATAAGTAAATATTTTATAATCTAATTTGAGACCAAAAATATGTAGCAAACAGCTGGGCATAGTGGCGTTTGCCTTACTCCCAGCTACTTGGGAGACTGAGGTGGGAGGACTGCTTGAGGTCAGGAGTTTGAGGCCATAGGGAGCTATGATTGGGCCACTAAAGTCCAGCCTGGGCAACACAGCAAGACCCTGCCTCTAATAAAAATATGATCAGGAAATGAGCAGAGTATATATGTGTGCGTGGCATCAGGGAAAGTGCTGAGTACATTATTTGATGGCAACAGCAGCTGGAAGGAAGCGAGGGTGGAGGAAGGAAGCAGCTATCAGATATTGTGGGGAGGTCACAGGATCCTGCCGTGTCCCACTGTGCCTTGGGAAAGCTGTTATGTATCCACTTCAGAAGGACATCTCCATCTTGGCTCACTGCAACCTCAGCCTCACAAGTTATGGTGGAGAGAGCATCACTGGTGTGCCTGCTCGCATGGAGGTCCTGGGGTGCTGGGACCCCACAGTGTTCTAGGTGCCGTCATCTGTTACCGAGGCAGGGTCCAGCAGCTATAGCCAGAGGAACTACTTACCTTGTGAGAAGGGGACGCTTCCTAGGACCTGACATGGTTCTGGGCTATTCGTACTGTAATCAACTCCCTGGACATTGTGTGACATCAGTGTTAGACGGTCCAGGATGGCCGGGCGTAGTGGCTCAAGCCTGTAATCCCAGCACTTTGGGAGGCCGAGGTGGGCGGATCACTTGAGGTCAGGAGTTCGAGACCAGCCTGGCCAACATGGTGAAACCCCATCTCTACTAAAAATACAAAAATTAGCTGGGCATGGTGGCACACGCCTGTAATACTAGCTACACGGGAGGCTGAGACAGGAGAATCGCTTGACCTGGGAGGCGGAGGTTGCAGTGAGCCAAGATCATGTCACTGCCCTCCACTCCAGGCAACAGAGTGAGACTCCGTCTCAAAAAAAAAAAAAAATAAAATAAAAAAATAAAAAATAAAAAGAAGGTCGAGGACCCTTTCTTTGGAAACAAGCCCCTTCCTGATGCAGGCCTATCAATCTCCATGCCAACCCCCACACTTTTAGCCTGGAATGACCACAGCATCTGCAGCTGATGTCTCAGAGCCTTCGTGCCCTCCTGCTTAACTCCTCATTCCTCCAGCCCTGACTCCGGTACCACCCATCCAGGGATCCCTTCACCCATGTAGGGAAGGGATTGCCCTTCACCCTTCACCCTCTTCTGCGGTGTGCCCACAGCCGTGCTCCCGTTTTGGAACAGTCAGCACACTTGCTCCACTCTGGCCATCTGTGCCTCCTCCAGATTGAGGAACGCACAGGAAACATCTTTGTATTCTCAGCACCCAGCACAGGGCTTCCTGACCTCCTGGTGGCAGCCAGCAAACCTGAGTGGGCCAGGGGGTGGGTGGATGAATGCAGGATGCAGTGAGTGAGTGAGTGGGTGAATTAATGAATGCAGGATGCAGTGAGTGAGTGAGTGGTTGTGTGAATGAATGCGGGATGCAGTGAGTGAGTGGGTGAATGGATGAATGCAGGATGCAGTGAGTGAGTGAGTGGTTGTGTAAATGAATGCGGGATGCAGTGAGTGAGTGAGTGGGTGAATGAATGAATGCAGGATGCAGTGAGTGAGTGGGTGAATGAATGAATGCAGGATGCAGTGAGTGAGTGAGTGGGTGAATGAATGCAGGATGCTGTGAGTGAGTGAGTGGATGAATGAATGCAGGATGCAGTGAGTGTGTGAGTGGGTGAATGAATGAATGCAGGATGCAGTGAGTGAGTGACGGGGTGGGTGGATGAATGAATGCAGGATGCAGTGAGTGAGTGAGTGCGTGAATGAATGAATGCAGGATGCAGTGAGTGTGAGTGGGTGAATGAATGAATGCAGGATGCAGTGAGTGAGTGAGTGGGTGAATGAATGAATGCAGGATGCAGTGAGTGAGTGAGTGGGTGAATGAGTGAATGCAAGATGCAGTGAGTGAGTGAGTGGGTGAATGAATGAATGCAGGATGCAGTGAGTGAGTGAGTGGGTGAATGAATGAATGCAGGATGCCGTGAGTGAGTGAGAGGCTGAATGAATGAATGCAGGATGCAGTGAGTGAGCGAGTGAGTGGGTGAATGAATGAATGCAGGATGCACTGCGTGGGTGAGCGAATGAGTGGGTGGGTGGATGAATGAGGAAGTGCGAGTCATTGAACCCCAGTGTGACCGGTGAATGAGCGAACAAGGGCGTGACTGGGCGAGGAGAGATGGGAGTGAACGAGGGTGCGGTGGTTGCCGGCTTGCGCCTGAGGCAGTGCACCTGCGAGCCCGGAGGTCCAACCTGAGGCGGAGGTAACATGCGCCGCCAGCCCGCTCCGTGTCCACGTGGACGGGCAGGGGAATGTGGGCGTGGCTAGGCGAGTTGTAGGCGAGGCGAGGCCGGGCGAGGAGCGTGGCGAGCCCAGCAGGGGCGGGCTGTGGGCGTGGCGCGCCGGGGACGGGGCGTGGCCAGGCGGGGTGTGGGCAGGGCGCGGACGCGGCGCGGCAGGGCGGCGCGGCCGGGCGGCGCGGGAGGAAGTCACGTGGGAGCGCGGGCTCACATGACTGGCCGCGCGATGGACCCGCTGCCTGCGGCTGCAGTTGGGGCGGCAGCTGAGGCGGAGGCTGACGAGGAGGAGGATCCCCCGGCGGCAGGTAGGGCGTGGGGTGACGGTAGCCCCCACCTGCCCTGGGTGCGCGGGCCGACCACCCTCGGCGGACGGGGCTCAGCCGCCGCGCTCGGCCCCCGACTCGTTTCCTGCCCCCGCGCCCCACGTTCGGCCCCGCGCCCCAGTCCCTCGGGGGTCCCCCTGCCTTCCCGCGCGCCTGTCCTTTGGGGGTCCCCGTGCTCTCTCGCGCCTCCGTCCCTCGGGGTCCCCTGCCCTCCTGCGCCGGGAGAGCCCTGTCCAGGTTACAGCTGGCCACGTTCCGAGGCGCGTTCCCTGGGCTCTCAGAGGCGTCCTCGGGGACAGTTTCTTCCTCGCCCCGGTCCTGGGGCTCTGCTCTTCTGCCCTGCCTGGTCACGCTGAGCCATGGCCCTGGGGGCCACTTCCCCGGACTTGGGCTCCTTTCCTAGCCACCTCCTCTCTCCCAAACTCTTGTCAGTTGTGTGGTCTTGGGCCAGTGATTTCACCTCTCAGGACCTCTGTTTTCTCATCTGTGAACCGAATCTATAGATGTGTAGCTGTTATTTCTCTCTCTTTCAAGTGATCCTCCCGCCTTTGCCTCCCAAAGTGCTGGGACTACGGGCTGGTGCAGTCACGCCCGGTAATTTTTTTATTTTTGTAGAGATGGGATCTTGCTATGTTGCCCAGGCTGGTCTGGAGCTCCTGGCCTCAAGCAGTCCTGTTGCCTTGGCCTCCCAAAGTGCCGGGAGCACAGGCATGAGCCACTGTGCCTGGTCTGTATATCTTTTTTATGTCTTTTTTTTTTTTTTTGAGACAGATTCTCACTCTGTCACTCAGGCTGGAGTGCAATGGTGCGATCTCATTGCAACCTCCGCCTCCCGGGTTCAAGCGATTCTCCTGCCTCAGCCTTCTGAGTAGCTTGGATTACAGGCACCCACCACGACGTGCGGCTAATTTTTGTATGTTTAGTAGAGATGGGGTTTCGCCATGTTGGCCAGGCTGGTCTCAAACTCCTGACCTCGGGTGATCCAACCACCTCGGCTTCCCAGAGTGCTGGGATTACAGGCGTGAGCCACTGCACCCGGCCTCCTGTATTTCTCTTTAAGGGATTTGGGTTAATGAGACTAAACATTAGAAGGAATACAGGAGGGTGCCCGTTATTTCTAGATGTTCCTTCGCTGCCAGAGAAGAGATGTAGTTGGGTGTTGGTGTGAGTTACGGTTTCTTCTTGGTGGGGGCACAAGGAATCCCCTTGCGGGGAGGTCTGGCAAGGTGTCGCTGAGGAGGTGATGACTGAAATGAGTTCTAGAGGGTTGGTAGACAGTTTCTTCGTCAGGGAGAAAGGGCAGTGGGGAGCAGGGGAGGGATTGTTGCATTGGGTGGGCATCCTCGAGGTGAAGACTGTGTCTAGAAAGAAGGTCCTTCCAGAATGGGTCTTACTTTTTCCTTTCCGTTGTATCAGTGTAAGGGGGGGCATGTGATAGTTCTCAATGGTTAGAACATTGTGTCCATGAAGTCACATGTTGGAGGCCAGCGTGGGCCCCAGGTGGGACTCCTTCCGAGGAGTCACTTAGGAAGGAGCGGTTACTTAGGAACGGTAGGCTGTGATTGGATCATAGGCTGTGATTGGATCGGAATGCGGCTGCTACCTCAGTTTGTAAAGCAATTTGGTGTTGCTGGAGGGGTGGTGGTTCAGGGGTCCTGTGCAGGTATAGGGGACTGTATTTTCTTCAGGACTCACGGAAGTAGACTCCAGAGGCTACCATAATGGTGTGATTTAGAGATAGTCTGAGCTGTGTACGCCCGAGGGAGCTGTGTCTCTGGGAGACTGCCCTCCCTTTGATGTGGCCTGGAATTCCTGTAGGTAGCTGGCTTTTTCTGGGGGCAGTGGTGATTTTATCACGAGTGCTAATGGGATCCACAGATTGGGGTAGCTGGGATAAGGGAGCGCTTCACAGTGCCCTTTCTGGTAACTAGGCAAGTCTGAAAGTGGGGCTCACAGACTCTCAGGACGTAGCCTGTCCTTCTGGTTGAAACTTGGTCATCATCCTGGCAGGGAGGTGAAGTGGTATAGCAGAGGTCTTTTTTTTCTTTTTTTTTTTTTGAGGCGGAGTCTTGCTCTGTCGCCCAGGCTGGAGTTCAGTGGCTGGATCTTGCTCACTGCAAGCTCTGCCTCCCGGGTTCACACCATTCTCCTGCCTCAGCCTCCCGAGTAGCTGGGACTACAGGCGCCCTCCACCACGCCTGGCTACTCTTTTGTATTTTTAGTAGAGACAGGGTTTCACCGTGTTAGCCAGGATGGTCTCGATGTCCTGACCTTATGACCTACCCCCCTCGGCCTCCCAAAGTGCTGGGATTAACAGGCGTGAGCCAGTGGGCCTGTCCTAGCAGTCTTTTTACACTGAGAAAACTAAAATCCAGAGGTAAGTAATTTGCCCAAAGCAGGCAATGTCAAGGGAATGTGTGTTGGTGGGGACCCTGATTGGGTGGGCTGCAGTGAGAAAACCTCAGCCTTGAGACCAAGCACTGTGGCTCACGCCTGAAATCACAGCACTTGGGGAAGCTGAGGAGGGAGGATTGCCTGAGCCCAGGTGCTAGAGACCAGCCTGGGCAACATAGCGAAATCCCATCTCAAATTAAAAAAAAAAACAAAACAAAAACAGCAAAGAAAACAGTTAAGTCTTTGAATATCGTCCAGAGACTATGTGTGTGACTTACACATTCACTAAGGTTGGTTTGAAAGAGCGGTTGTTGTGCCTTATAAGTATACACTGAATTTCCTCTTTTTTAGGGTTTTGACCACACAGCCAGAGCCCACTGGTGGTATTCATGTGGGGACTGTGAAATCTCCTGCGTCTTTGGTGTTGCCAGAAAAAAAATGTGCTTGTTGTACTTTTCCGCATTAAGAGTCTCATTCTATTTGAATTATTTGAAGCTTAAGCTGCGAGTGCTCTGTAGGGCAACCCCCTTTATAAAAACTTAACTTTCACTTATGCCATGCAAGGATAAATGTGTTTTCTTTAAAAGAGAATAGAACATTGTAGATTAAGTGAAAGTCCCACCCTAACTGCAGTTGTCTCCTGTCTGTACCTGAGAGGTGACCGTTGTTCTCGGTTTGGGATGGATCCTTTTAGTTCTGTTTTCACATTTTATTCATATGTGTACTCAGGAAATATATACTTCCTTGTATAAACGTGCTCATGTTTCCCCAGTGTAGTATATTCTTTTTTCTTTTCTTTTATTTCTTTTCTTTTATTTTTATTTATTTATTTTTTTGAGACAGAGTTTCACTCTTCTGCCTAGGCTGGTGTGCCATGGCGCGATCTCGGTTCACTGCAACCTCCGCCTGCCAGGTTCAAGTGATTCTCTTGCCTCAGCCTCCCAAGTAGCTGGGATTACAGGCATGTGCCACCACACCTGGCACATTTTTGTATTTTTGGTATTTTTGTATATTTGGTATTTTGTATTTTTGGTAGAGATGTGGTTTCGCCATCTTGGCCAGGCTGGTCTTGACCTCCTGGCCTCAGGTGATCCGCCCACCTTGGCCTCCCAAAGTGCTGGGATTGCGGGCGTGAGCCGCCGCGCCCGGCCTCATCTTTTTTTTTTTTTTTTTTGAGACAGGGTCTTACTCTGTTGCTCAGGCTGGATGTCATGGCATCACTGCAACCTCAAACTCTGGGACTAAAGTGTTCCTCCTGCCTCAGCCTCCTGGGTAGCTGGAGCTACAGGCATGCATGATCACGCCTGGCCAATTTTTTTTTTTTCAGATGGAGTCTTGCTCTGTCACCCAGGCTGGAGTGCAGTGGCGCGATCTCGGCTCACTGCAAGCTCTACCTCCCGGGTTCACGCCATTCTCCTGCCTTCCTGCCTCAGCCTCCCTAGTTGCTGGGACTACAGGCACCCGCCACCACGCCCGGATAATTTTGTATTTTTTAGTAGAGACGGGGTTTCACCGTGTTAGCCAGGATGGTGTTGATCTCCTGACCTCGTGATCCGCCCGCCTCGGCCTCCCAGCGTGCTGGGATTACAGGCGTGAGCCACCACGCCTGGTCACGCCTGGCCAATTTTTAAAATTTTTTGCAGAGACAGTCTGGCTGTGTTGCCCAGGCTGGTATGGAACTCCTGGCCTCAAGCAATCCTCCCACCTGGGCCTCCCAAAGTGCTGGGATTACAGGCATGAGACACGGAGCCTGGCTGGATTTTATATTGAAACTCTTCCTGTCAAAATAGCTGATTGACCGGAACATTCTGTTCTCTGACTATGCAGGACAAGGGTTTTTCAGGGCCTGTTCTTAGGCTATGAAGCTCAATGATTGTGACATCGAGTGAGAACAGCAGTGAGTGTGGTAGGTGTGCTTGGTCGTCCGACCTGATTTCTCGGGATTGATTAATACACGGATAGAAATATGTACAGATGACCTCGGTGTATCCTGGCTCTGCCGTATACAGTCCTGCGGCCCTACACTGACTCTTTAGAACGAGGGCGAGTCACGCTTCACTTGCGGCTCATCCCATGGCATTCCATACATTCCATTCGGTTCCGAAGCTCCGTGCTGTTTGTCTTCGTTGACCTGGCGATGACTTCTTGAGTGTCATTGAGGCAGGTCCAGGGCCTTTGCTGACCCTCGGGGCTCCTTCACCCCTCCCCCAGCCTTCCCCTCTTGCCTGGGCGATTCCATGCACCCTGGGTTCCCACCAGCCCTTACCTGCAGCTGCTCGCTCATGTCAGGTTTGTTCTGTGCGTGAATACGTTGGTCAAAATTCATTGCGCTGTCACTTAAGGTTTATACTTTTTTTTTTTGTGTGAGACAGAGTCTCGCTCTTGTTGCCCAGGTTGGAGTGCAATGGCGCGATCTCGGCTCGCCGCAACCTCTTCCTCCCAGGTTCAAGCAATTCTGTTGCCTCAGCCTCCCAAAGTAGCTGGAATTACAGGCATGTGCCACCATGCCCGGCTAATTTTGCATTTTTTAGTAGAGACAGGGTTTCTCCATCTTGGTCAGGCTGGTCTCAAATTCCTGACCTCAGGTGATCTGCCCAACTCTGCCTCCCAAAGTGCTGGAATTCCAGGCATGAGCCACCGTGCCGGCCAGCTCTAGCGATTCTTGTGCCTCAGCCTCCCCAGTAGCTGGGATTACAGGCATGTGCCACCACACTTGGCTAATTTTTGTGTTTTTAGCAGAGACGATGTTTCGCCCTGTTGGCCAGGAAGGATGGTCGCTGACTCCTGACCTCATGTAATCCACCTGCCTTGGCCTCTGAAAGTGCTGGGATTACAGGTGTGAGCTACCCCACCTGGCCTACTTATACATTTTGAGCAGGGTGTGGCAGCTCACGTCTGTCATCTTAACACTTTGGGAGGTTAAGGCAGGAGGATCACTTGAGGCCAGGAGTTTGAGGCCAGCCTGGGCAATAGAGCGAGACCCCGTCCCTATTTAAAAAACAGATTTGGGGCTGAGCCTGGTGGTTCACGCCTGTAATCCCAGCACTTTGGGAGGCCGAGGCAGGCGGATCACCTGAGGTCAGGAGTTCAAGACCAGCCTGGCCAACATGGTGAAACCCCATCTGTACAAAAATCCAATAATTAGCTGGGCATGATGGTGAGCGCCTGTAATCCCAGCTACTCGGGAGGCTGAGGCGGGAGAGTTGCATTAAGCTGGAAGGTAGAAGTTGTACTGAGCCGAGATCGTGCCACTGCAGTCTGGTCGACAGAGCAAGACTCCATCTCAAAAAAAAAAAAAAAAAGATTTGTGCATTTTATGGTGATTAAATTATGCCTCACAGTATTGTTTGCATTAGGGACAAAACCTTCTGCCCCATTTCGCTCCCTTCCATGACACACTTTTTTTTTTTTTTTTTTTTTTTTGAGACAGAGTCTTACACTCTGTTGCCCAGGCTGGAGTGCAGTGGTGCCATCTAGCCTCAGTGCAACCTCCGTCTCCCAGGTTCAAGTGACTTCTGCCTCAGTCTCCCCAGTAGTTGGGATTACAGGTGTGTGCTACCATGCCCAGCTAATATTTGTATTTTTAGCAGAGTCTGGGTTTTATCACGTTGACCAGGCTGGTTGAACTCCTGACCTCAGGTGATCTGCCCGCCGCGGCCTCCCAAAGTGCTGCGTTACAGGTGTGAACGACCGTGACCGGCCATGACACACATTTTGGTAGTAAACTCCTGATGAGCAAACTTATTTTTTTTTTTAATAAGTTTATTTTATTTATATAGTTTGTTACTTTTTTTTAAAATTTTGATTTTCTCCAGAAAACAGAAACCTTTTTTTCTTTAACCATAGTATCCACAATACTATCTGCTGTGTAGCAGAGTCTCAGATATTTGAATAGAATTACATTTTTATACATTTTTATAAGATATCACATTTCTTATATCATAAGACTTGACAACACCGCAAAGATGTTTTGTTACCTTTTGTTACCAGTCTTTAAACTTGTTCATCCTCTCTCTCTCTCTGTCTCACTCTTTCTGTCTCACACACACACACACACTCACACATACACAATTTGCAAGGTAAAACGTGTCCATTTGAAGAAAGAGGAACTAACTGAATCACTGTTATGTAGAACAGATTTTGCCAGAATTTGTGGTTAGCAAGAAAGTGATGTGTTCCGTGTAGGGGAATTCTGTTTTGGTATTATTTTGTCTTTCCTGAGAAAAATGCTTCACAAAAAGAGATGTTTGCCCATCCTGTTTGCTTGGGTGGTGGGAAGAGACCGGGGGTGATGGTGGCGCTGGCTGGACGCGGGTGGCTTCGCAGGACCTGCTGTGTCTGAGAGGAGCCATGTGGTATTAGAAGCTCGGAGGCTGCAGGTAGGAGGCACAGAGCCCGAGAACACATGGAGAGCCTGGCTGTTGGTCACCAGCATTGTCACTGTCACCTTTTTTTTTTTTGGAGACAGAGTTTTTGCTCGTTGCCCAGGCTGGAGTGCAATGGTGCAATCTTGGCTCACTGTACCCTCTGCCTCCCGGGTTCAAGCGAGTCTCCTGCCTCAACCTCCTTAGTAGCTGGGATTACACGTGTCCACCACCACACCTGGCTAATTTTTGTATTTTTGGTAGAGATGGGGTTTCACCATGTTGGTCAGGCCGGTCTCGCACTTGGGACCTCAGTGATCCCCCCCACCCGCACCCGGCTTCAGCTTCCCAAAGTGCTGGGATGACAGGCATGAGCCACTGTACCTGGCCCATTGTCACCCTCTGAGAAACTGGAGCGCCCCCACGCTCTGCGTATTTCTACTATAGAATCACCAAGAACATCACATAACTGGACGTAACGGGCAGAAGTGCTTTGTGAGAAGTGTTTTTGGGAAAATATTGGCATTAAAATATCGGGTAGGATCCGTTTTGGGAGGACTGAGGAGGGCCGTGTGTTTAGCTCCCGGAGAATCTGGTCTCCCTTTCCTGCTGTTTTGTTGACTGCGTTGTAGGAGGCGTGTTGCTGTTTCTGTGGTGTGTCGCAGGGGGTCAATGGGGGTCTTTTTAGCTCCCTATAAGCATTGAAGTTTGTGTGTTATGGAAATTTAAAGTGAAATTATGCAAAGTTTGATTCACCCCAGGAAGTGTTGTAGGGGCTGGAGAAGGTCAGGTTAGGTAATATCTCTCAAGAAGCCCAATTACGTTATTTTCCAGGAATCTTCCAAAACCTGATTTGTGCTGATGTCCTCTAGGAGCCTGATGAGCGAGTTGTAATCAGATCCAGTAACGTGCTATTGCTGTATGAATTGGCGCTTTCAGAAAATTTTGTTATACAAAGTGATGTAACAGCAAGTGCAAAAATTTTATAGACAAATCACCTGTAATTCCACCCCTTTAACAGCCGTTGCGTTTTAGTATATTTCCTTTTTTCCTGTGCATTGCTTTTTGTGTAGTTATCATCAGAGTGAATATGTGTCTTTATAGTTAGTTTCTTTCCCTTGACATTTTTCTACACTGCTGAGTAGTTTTCATAATTTTCTTTTTTTTTTTTTTTTTTTTTTTTTTTTTTTTTGAGACGGAGTCTCACGCTGTTGCCCAGGCTGGAGTGCAGTGGCGCGATCTCGGCTCACTGCAAGCTCCGCCTCCTGGGTTCACGCCATTCTCCTGCCTCAGCCTCCTGAGTAGCTAGGACTACAGGCGCCCGCCACCGCGCCCGGCTAATTTTTTGTATTTTTAGTAGAGACGGGGTTTCACTGTGGTCTCGATCTCCTGACCTTGTGATCCGCCCGCCTCGGCCTCCCAAAGTGCTGGGATTACAGGCTTGAGCCACCGCACCTGGCCAGTTTTCATAATTTTCTACCTAATGTCTGTATAACAGCGCATTAAGGAATATAAAATTTGTGTTTCGAAAGTGCTAATATGATAAAATTTCAGTTAAAAACAATTTCAGTTAAAGATATTCTTGCCTCATGTGTTCCAGAAAACGATGCATTAGATGGAATCAATATTAAAACTTGTCCCAGAGGCTGGGCGCGGTGACTCACGCCTGTAATCCCAGCACTTTGGGAGGCTGAGGCGGGTGGATCACAAGGTCAAGAGTTGGAGACCAGCCTGGCCAACAGGGTGAAACCCCATCTCTACTAAAAAAAATACAAAAATAGGCCAGGCACGGTGGCTCAAGCCTGTAATCCCAGCACTTTGGGAGGTCGAGACAGGCGGATCACGAGGTCAGGAGATTGAGACCATCCTGGCTAACACGGTGAAACCCTGTCTCTACTAAAAAATACAAAAAACTAGCCAGGCGAGGTGGTGGGCACCTGTAGTCCCAGCTACTCGGGAGGCTGAGGCAGGAGAATGGCGTAAACCTGGGAGGCGGAGCTTGCAGTGAGCCGAGATCATGCCACTGTACTCCAGCCTGGGCGACAGAGCAAGACTCCGTCTCAAAAAAAAACCACAAAAAAACAAAAATTACCCAGGCACGGTGGCATGTGCCTGTAATCCCACCTACTCAGGAGGCTGAGGCAGGAGAATTGCTGGAGGTTGCAGTGAGCTGAGATCGCGCCACTGCACTCCAGCCTGGGTGACAGAACAAGACTCTGTCTCAAAAACAAAAAACAAACAAAAAAACGACTTGTCCTGAGTTGGGCGCAGTGGCTCATGCCTGTAATCCTGGTGCTTTGGGAGGCCAAGGCGGGAGGATCGCTTGAGGCCAGGGGTTTGAGAGCAGCGTGGGTGACATAGCAAGACCTCGTCTCTACCAAAATTAAAAAAATTAACTAGGTACAATGGCATGTTCTGCTACTTCCACCTAGTTGGGCACCTCACATGGGAGGACCACTTGAGCCCAGGAGTTCAAGGTTGCAGTAAGCTACGATTGCATCACTGCACTGCAGCCTGGGTGACAGAGATGCCATGTCAAAAAATAAAAATAAAATATTGTATTATAAAAGAAATTGTCAGGTTGGGCGTGGTGGCTCACGCCTGTAATCCCAGCACTTTGGGTGCTTAAGGCGGGCAGATCACCGGAGCTCAGGAGTTTGAGATCAGCCTGGGCACCATGGTGAAACCCCGTCTCTACCAGGAACTACAAACATTAACTGGGCGTAGTGGCAGGTGCCTGTAATCCCAGCCACTCAGGAGGCTGAGGCAGGAGGATCCATTAAACCCAGGAGGCAGAGGTTGCAGTGAGCCGAGATGGCGCCACCGGACTCTAGCCTGGGTGACAGTTTACGTGAAGCGCAAGAGTACGCAGAAATAGACTCTGTTGTGTGGGGTGCTCACATGGGGGATAAGACTGAATGAAAAGTGAGGAAGATGCTATACGAATTAGGCTGGTAGTTCCCTCTGGTGGGAGGAAGGCACCCAGATCTGTCACGGGTGCAGTAGACGGAGTGTTTCCGGGGTGCCGCTGTCTTTATTTTTTATTTTATAGAGACAGGGACTCACGATGTTGCTGAGACTGGTCTTGAACTCCTGGGCTCAAACAGTCCTCCTGCCTCGGCCTCCCAAAGTGCTGGGATTACTGGTGTGAGCCACTGCGCCTAGTCTGGCTGTCTTTAATTCTTGGCCTGGATGGTGGTTACACGTGTTTGATATATAATTTTGTTCAAGTGTTCATAGAAGTTTTATAGCCCTTTCTGTGCATGCGTAAAGTATTTCATAATACAAAATAATACAATACAGGCCGGGCATGGTGGCTCATGCCTGTAATCCCAGCACTTAGGGAGGCTGAGGCGGGCGGATCACCTGAGGTCAGGAGTTCGAGACCAGCCTGGCCAACATAGTGAAACCCCGTCTCTACTAAAAATACAAAAATTAGCCAGGTGTGGTGGTGTGGGCGCCTGTAATCCCAGCTACTCAGGAGGCTGAGACAGGAGAATGGCGTGAACCCAGGAGGCGGAGGTTGCAGTGAGCTGAGATCGCACCACTGCACTCAAGCCCAGGCAACAGAGCAAGACTCTGTCTCAAAAAAAAAAAAAAAAAAAAGAAAAAAAAAGACACCACCACCAACAAAATAATACAAAATTTTGGGGGGAAACCTGAGATTCCTAAGACAATTTTGTAGGAGCATCTGGACTGACTGCCTTAGTATTCATGCCCCAAGTCCTGTTGGATTTACCCAGAGGGAGGAGCCTTCAGGGTGAAATCCGTTTTCTTGCATCAAGGTCTGCTCCTAACAGAGGGTACTGCGGTTGCTCAGTGGAAGAGCTCCCCTGCCTCCAGCCGTTTCTGAGGCCTGACTGCTGCTGGCTCAGCCTGGTGCTCTGTTAAGTCCGGCTGTTTCGGTGGCCCCCGGCAGCACAGCAAGAAGGAGCACCCAGACCTTCCGGCATCTGCAGGAACAGCAGGGCTTGTCTGGGAACCTCACTCTCAGCCAAAAGCCAAAAGCATCTCTCTGGCCAAGGCTGTCAAGGAGAGTCAGATGATATTCATGACTGGGCACAGTTAATTATCTTCAGACCCGAAATTTCACCTCCCAGCTCCTGAGGAATTCCAGTCCAGGCCGGAGGTGGACCTGTCTTTCAAGAACCGGCCACTTACTGCCGGTGTTTTGCACCAAAAGGAGATTTGAAATTGCATTTTCAGCTCTTCAGAGTCTGGGGAGTGTCTCTGTGTGTGCAGTTTCTTATCTCAGGACGGCACGTGCGCGGTTAACTTTCCTTCCTTGGCTAGATAGGAAAGGAGGAAAGCTCCTGGAAGCTTCTGCGAAGTTTAAAGTGACGCTGTGTTATGTGCAAATGGGCGTGCTTCCCTCCAAGGTGGGTTACTCTGTGAGGCGACCCTATTCCCATTTGCCCCAGTCCTTGGGGAGATGGAATTTTTTTTTTTTTTTTTTTTCTGAGACAGAGTCTAGCTCTGTGACCTGGGCTGCAGTGCAGTGGTGCGATCTCCGATCACTGCAAGCTCCGTCTCCCGGGTTCACGCCATTCTCCTGCCTCAGCCTTCTGAATAGCTAGGACTACAGGCGCCCACCCGCCAGCACGCCCGGCTAATTTTTTGCATTTTTAGTAGAGACGGGATTTCATGGTGTTAGCCAGGATGGTCTCCATCTCCTGACCTCGTGATCTGCCCACCTCGGCCTCCCAGAGTGCTGGGATTCCAGGCGTGAGCCACTACGCCCAGCTAGGGAGATGGATTTGTATGTAGTCGGTCCTTCTTTGCACAGCAGGGGTGGGAGAATGAGTCCCACTGATCCCCAACTCTTTTGCGGCGTGAGCCACCGCGCCCGGCCGATCTCCAACTGTTTGAGAGCCTGGACAGTGTGCTCTGCGTTCTCCTTGGGGTCTGCGTGTGAACTAACAAGCTGAAAAGTAAGTAGTCCTAGCCTCACTTTAGAGGTGAGGAAACTGAGGCACATGGAAGTTTGGTAATGAGTTAGGAGACAGAACTTGAGTCTGGAGGCGGGGCCTGGATAGCGGACCAAATTGAGGACTAGCTGAAATAGGTCCAGGGCAGAAGCACCTTCCCATAAGACATGCCCACCAGTGTGCCATGTCAGTTTACCATTACCATGGCAACACATGGACGCCCTTTTCCATGACAATGACTGGACAGCCCGGAAGTTACCCCCATTCTAGAAATTTCTGCCTAAATCACCCCTTAGTTTGCATATAATTAAAAGCAGGTATAAATAGGAGTGCAACACTGCCTCTGAGTTGCTGCTCTGGGTGCCCTGGTAAAGGGGTGGTTCTACTCTGCAAGGAGCAGGACCCTCTGCTGCTGCTTCAATGAAAGTTGCTAACACCAGCGGCTCAGCCTTGAATTCCTTCTAGACAAAGCCTAGAAGCCTCTGGGCTAAGCCTCAATTTGGGGGCTGGCCTGCCTTGTAGTCATATGCCCGTGAGCACACGGCCAATAGGTGGTGGTTCTGAAATTCACACCAGGCTTGCGGCCACAGCTGGGACGTGGGCAGTGTGACCTGGCATATGAGGGTCTCTGTGGGATTTGTGTCTGGCCACGTTAAGCAGCCATTCGTAGGCATGGAGCTTTCCCTCTTCAGATGGTTTTCCTTAGAGGGAGATAGTTGTACAGACCTTTCTCATAAATAACACCCTAGACAATTGTGCTAGGTCCTTTTTATCTTTTCAGAACAGGAATGCACTTTAAAGTTATGAAACAGGGCATAATGAAAGAGCATGTAAATTCAGAATGCCTGTGGTGAGTGTCGAAGTCGTTTAGTGGGAGAATGGTTACTTGTCTTGTTCAGCGTTGGGTTTAAGCTCCGCAACAGGGGCTGGGCGCGGTGGCTCACGCCTGTAATCCCAGCACTTTGGGAGGCCAAGGTAGACAGATCACTTGAGGTCAGGAGTTCGAGACCAGCCTGGCCAACATGGTGAAACCCCATCTCTACTAAAAGTACAAAAATTAGCTGGGCGTGGTGGCGGGCGCCTGTAATCCCAGCTACTCGGGAGGCTGAAGCAGGAGAATCATTTGAACCCAGGAGGCGGAGGTTGTAGTGAGCCGAGATTGCACCACTGCACTCCAGCCTGGGTGACAAGAATGAAACTGTCTCAATAATTAAAAAAAAAAAAAAAAGAAAAAAGATCAGTCTGGGCAATATAGCGAGACTTTTTCTCTGCCAAAAAAAAAAAAAAAAAGAAAATTAGCCAGGCATGGTGGTACGCATCTGTAGTTCCAGTTACTTGGGAGGCTGAGGCAGGAGGATCGCTTGAACCCAGGAGATTGAGGCTACAGTAAGCTAAGATTGTGCCACTGCACTCCAGCCTAGGTGACAACAGAGCAAGGCTCTGTCTCCAAAAAAAAAGCTTTGCAACGTGTCTACTGAAATTATGTAGTTCATTCTGGACAACTGGGTGTAGACGGTTTGTTTCCAGTTGAGTTGAACATAAAATCTCAAGTTGAACATAAAATCTCCTTGGATTGCTAGCTCTGAAAAACCAAATCACTTCTTGAATTTTGTGAGGCACAGGCTGAGTTCCCTTAAACACGTTAAGATCATCTGAGCATCCTGGTTAACTGCTCTTGGAGTGTTGGGGTCTGTAAGACACCAGATGAGAGTCCAGCCTTCTTTGCATGGAAAACTAGGTCTTCATGTTCAGCGCAAATTTAGCCGTGGGGGAAAAACTGACTAAATATTTCTCTTCCTGTGACATTTTTCACAGTTCGTAATTTGTTCTTGCCGACTTCTGAGGTGTTACATTTTCTGGTTGATTAATTGCGTTCCTGGTTGTCTACCCTGAAGGCAGCCAGGAGAAGGAAGCACGGCTTCTTCCTTGCTATGCTTGCCGTCGATCAATAAAGGTTTGCTTACATGGATTTAATTGTATCTCACTCGGCTCATCATGCTGGGTGACTTCTTGGAATGTTCTCGGAGCGACCTAAGTTGGTGGCCAATGAAGGTGCTTCTCATTTGGCCTCTGTGAGGATCAAGACAGACTTAGCCCCGTCAGATATTTTGAAATATTTTCACTTTCACATCAGGAGACCCTAGAAAAAACCAGAGTCACTTTCAGACCGAAGCAACCACAGCCAGGAGGAGGGTTAAAAGAGAAAAAGCAATAAGCCAGGAATGGGTGGCATTTAGTTAAACAGAGACGAGGACTCTTTTTGGAACTCCAGCCTTCTACTTGGCAAGTTATTCCAAGATTCCCCCAATTTGCTAAAATAGTATTCCTTTTTAACTCCGGAACAAATCGCCAGGCCTCCCCTCGGATAAACGCTCCTGAAATGAGAGACCCGAGAGGTGCTTTGAGGAATGAGCTGAAGTCAAATGGACCCTTTCAGAAGGGGGTTCCGGGGGATTGGTGGGACGGACGGTTCTGATGTCCTTGGCTGGTTCCGCTTGCCCCTTGACTCTGATTTGAGTCAGAGGAAATCATCTGAGTGGTGACTATTTCCAGCACTGCACTTCAGTTTTGTGACGTGGAACCAGTGATTTTTTCCCCCCTTTGTGGTCTGGTCTCTTTCATCTCCCATGTCCTGCTTGTGTGTATGTGGGTGTGTGGGTGTGTGTGGATGTGTGTGGGTGTGTGGATGTGTGTGGGTGTGTGGGTGTGTAGGTGTGTGTGGATATGTGTGGGTGTGTGGATGTGTGTGGGTGTGCGCCTGCACGTGCATGTGTGTGTATGTGGGGTTCATATGCAGTTCCCTGGGTCTCAGCGATGGATGGCCCGTGGTCTGTTTGTGATTATCCATGGAATCTCAGGCGTGGTCTGGTTCCTGATGAGAACAAGATGCCGTTATCCTGTCGAGGAACCCAGCTCTCTGGGGAGCCCTGACCCTGGTCAGCAGCTTGCTCCGTCTGTGGTTTGCTCTGGGAATTTGGTATCAGGAGTACAGGTCCATTAAAAAAGAAAAGCTCAGGCTGGGCACGGTGGATCATGCGTGTAATCCCAGCCCTTTGGGAGGCCGAGATGGGAGGATCACTTGAGGTCAGGGTTCGAGACCAGTCTGGCCATCATGGCAAAACCCAATCTCTACCAAAAATACAAAAAATTAGCTAGGTGTGGTAGCTTGCGCCTGTAGTCCCAGCTGCTCAGGAGTCTGAGGTACGAGAATCTTTTGAACCTGGGAGGTGGAGGTTGTAGTGAGCTGGGATCACACCACAGGACTCCAGCCTGGGGGACAGAGCAAGACTCCATCTCAAAACAAACAAACACAAAAAAAAGACCCAGGCTGGGTGTGGTGGCTCATGCCTCGAATCCCAGTACTTTGGGAGGCTGAGGCGGGTGGATCACCTGAGGTTAGGAGTTCAAGACCAGCCTGGCCAACATGGTGAAACCCCGTCTCTACTAAAAATACAAAAATTATCTGGGCGTGGTGATGCGTGCCTGTAATCCCAGCTACCCAGGAGGCTGAGGCAGGAGAATCTCTGGAACCTGGGAGGCTGCGGTTGCAGTGAGCCGAGATCGCACCACTGCACTCCAGCATGGGGGACAGAATGAGACTCCGTCTCAAAAAACCAAACCAAACCAAACCAAACCACTGCACTCCAGTCTGAAGGTAGAATGAGACTCCGTCTCAAAAAACCAAACCAAACCAAAGCAAACCAAACCAAACCACTGCACTCCAGTCTGAAGGACAGAATGAGACTCCATCTCAAAAAACAAAACAAAACAAAATAACCCAAACCAAAAACAAAACAAAAAAGAGAAGCTCAAAGCCTGGGCATCATAGTGAGACTCTGCCTCTACAAAAAAATAAAAACTGAGCTGCTCATGATGGCGCATGCCTGTAGCCCCAGCTACTTGGGAGGCTGAGGCAGGAAGATCACCGGAGCCTGGGAGTTCGAGGTTACAGTGAGCTGTGATCGCACTACTGTACTCCAGCCTGTATGACAGAGCGAGATCCTCTCTAAAGATAAGAATAAAGAAAAGCTTGGGCCCTGGGCAGCATGCTAGGTGCTTTCACATTTTTTGTTTTTTTAAAATGTTTCTTTAAAAAAAAAAACTTGATTTCAATAGCTTCAGGGTTGGTTTTTGGTTATGTGGATGAATTGTTGGCTGGTGAAGTCTGGGTTTTTATTGTACCTGTCACCCAAATAATGTCCATTGTGCCCAGTAGGTAAGTTTTCATCCTTCACCCCCTCCTGCCCTCTGAGAGTCCAATGTCCGTTATCCCACCCTGCCTGCTTTTGTGTACCCGTAGTTCAGCTCTCACTTAGAAGCGAGAATATGTGGTATTTGGGTTTCTGATCTGGAGTTACTTCACTGAGGATAATGGCCTCCACTTCCATCTAAGTTGCTGCAAAAGACATTATTTCATTCTTTTCTATGACTGAGTAGAATTCCATGGTGTAAGGCCGGGCACAATGGCTCACGCCTGTAATCCCAGCACTTTGGGAGGCCGAGGCGGGCGGATCACGAGGTCAGGAGATCGAGACCATCCTGGCTAACACAGTGAAACCCCGTCTCTGCTAAAAATACAAAAAAAATTAGTCGGGCATGGTGGTGGGCGCCTGTAGTCCCAGCTACTCGGGAGGCTGAGGCAGGAGAATGGCGTGAACCCGGGTGGTGGAGCTTGCAGCGAGCTGAGATCATACCACTGTACTCCAGCCTGGGCGACAGAGCGAGACTCTGTCTCAAAAAAGAAAGAAGGAAAGAATCCCATGGTGTATATGGACCACATTTTCGATATCTACTTATTGGTCGACTGGCACTTAGCTTGATTCCTTTTCTTTGTAATTGTGAATTGTGCTGCGAGAAATGTGCATGTGCAGGTATTTTTTTTTTTTTTTTTTTTGAGATGGAGTTTTGCTCTTACTGTCCAGGCTGCAGTGCAGTGCAGTGGCACAATCTCGGCTCACTGCAACCTGTGCCTCCTGGGTTCAAGCGATTCTCCTGCCTCAGCCTCCCAAATAGCTGATATTATAGGCATGTGCCACCACGCCCAGCTAATTTTGTATTTTTAGTAGAGATGGGGTTTCACCATGTTGGTCAGGCTGGTCTCGAACTCCTGACCTCAAGTGATCTGCCCGTCTCAGCCTCCCAAAGTGCTGGGATTACAGGTGTGTGCCACCATGCCCGGCCCCTTTTTTATGTAATTATTTCTTTTCTTTTGGGTGATTACTCAGTAGTAGGACTGCTGGATCGAATGATAGATCTGCCTTTAGTTCTCTGGGAAAGCTCCATACTGTTTTCTACAGATGTCGTACTAATTTTATTCCCATCGGTGGCGTATAAACATTCCCTTTGTACCACATCTACACCAACATCTATTGTTCTTTGACTTTTTTTTTTTTTTTTGAGACGGAGTCTCGCTCTGCTGCCCAGGCTGGAGTGCAGTGGCCGGATCTCAGCTCACTGCAAGCTCCGCCTCCTGGGTTTACGCCATTCTCCTGCCTCAGCCTCCCGAGTAGCTGGGACTACAGGTGCCCGCCATGCCGCCCGGCTAGTTTTTTGTATTTTTTTAGTAGAGACGGGGTTTCACCGTGTTAGCCAGGATGGTCTCGATCTCCCGACCTCGTGATCCACCCATCTCGGCCTCCCAAAGTGCTGGGATTACAGGCTTGAGCCACCGCACCCAGCCCCTGTTCTTTGACTTTTTAATAATAGCCATTCTGGCTGGGGTAAGATACTATCTCATTGTGGTTTTCATTTGCATGTCCCTCTGATGGATTACTGATTTTGAGCATTTTTTGTATATATTTGTTGGCCATTTGTGTATCTTTTTTTTTTTTTTTTTTGAGACAGTCTCACTCTTGTCGCCCAGGCTGGAGTGCAGTGGTGTGATCTCGGCTCACTGCAACCTCCGCCTCCCAGGTTCAAGCGGTTCTCCTGCCTCAGCCTCCCAAGTAGCTGGGATTACAGGCATCTGCCACCATGCCTGGCTAATTTTTGTATTTTTGCAGAGACAGGGTTTCACCATGTTGGCCAGGCTGGTCTTGAACTCCTGATCTCAGGTGATCCACCCGCCTCAGCCTCCTAAAGTGCTGGGATTACAGGCGTGAGCCAGCGCGTCCGGCTGGCCATTTGTGTGTCTTTTTTTGAGAAATATCTGTTTATGTCATTTGCCCACTTTTTATTGGGGTTACTTGTTTTTTTTCCTGCTGATTTGTTTGAGTTCCTTGTAGATTCTCGATATTAGTCCTTTATAGGAGGTATAGTTTGCAAATATTTCCTCCCATTCTGTAGGTTTGCGTGAGCCACCTCGCCTGGCCAGAAAATTAATTTTTTAAAAATATATAATCTATAAAAATTTAAATAAGAAGATAGTCTATATGGCACATTACAACTTTATGCACATGGAAAGTAATACGCAAAAATGAATATAGATGTATACAGGTTGTAGGGATGGAGTGACTTTATTTCAAAATATCTTAATGTTACATCACATTAAATAAGGTATTAAATAGGCCCCATTTATATAGCAATCAGGCAAGAGAAATAAAGTACATCTGGATTGGAAGAGAGGAAGTCAAACTATCCCTGCTGGCAATGTGATATTATACCTAGAACACCCTCAAGACTCCTCTAGAAGACTCCTAGATTTGAGAGAAGAATTCAGTGAAGTTTCAGGTTACAAAATCAATGTACACAAATCAGTAGCACTGCTATCTGCCGGCAGCGACCAAGCTGAGAATCAAATCAAGAACTCATTCCCATTTACAACAGCTACAATAACAACCACCAGACACCCTAGGAATATAGTTAACCAAGGATGTGAAAGATCTCTACAAGGAGAACGACAAAACACTGATGAAATAAATCACAGATGACACAAACAAATGGAAAAACTTTCCATGCTCAGGGATTGGGAGAATCAATGTTGTGAAAATGACCATAGTGCCCAAAGCAATCTACAGAGTCAGTGCAATTCCTATCAAAATACCAACATCATTTTTCACAGAATTAGAAAAAAAATCCAAAAGTTCACATGGAAACAATGAGCCCGAGAAGCCAAAGCAATCCTAAGCGAAAAGAATGAATTTGGAGGGATCGTATTGCCTGACTTCAAATTAATCTCTAAGGCTGTAGTAACCAAAATAGCATGGTATTGCTATAAAAGTACACACAGACCCATGGAACAGAATAGAGAACCCAGAAATAAAGCTACATTTTTACAACTGACCAATCTTTGACAAAACATCCAAAAACATAACACTGGCGAGGACGCCCTGGTTAATCGGTGGTGTTGGGAAAATTGGATAGCCACATGCACAAGAATGAAACTGGGTTGCTGTCTCTCACCACATGCAAAAATCAACTCAAGATGGATCAAAGACTTAAATCTAAGACCTGAAACTATAACAACTCTAGAAGATAACATTGGGAGAACTCTTCTGGACATAGGCCCAGGCAAAGAATTTATGCCCAAGACCCCAAAAGCAACAGAAACACATTTCCGTTTTTTTTTTTTTTTTTTTTTTTTTTTGCTGGGATTACAGGCGCCCGCCACCACGCCTGGCTAATTTTTGTATTTTTAGTAGAGATGGGGTTTCGCCATGTTGGCCAGGCTAGTCTTGAACTCCTGTCCTCAGGTGATCCACCTGTCTTGGCCTCCCAAAGTGCCGAGATTACAGGTGTGAGCCACCGTGCCCGGTCTGTTTTTTTTTTTTTTTTTTTTTTTTTTGAGATGGAATATTCCTTTGTTGCGCAGGCTGGAGTGCAATGGCACAATCTCAGCTCATAGCAGCCTCCGCCTCCCGGGTTCAAGCAATTTTCATGCCTCAGCCTCCTGAGCAGTTGGGATTACAGGCACGTACCACCATGTCTAACTAATTTTTGTATTTTTAGTAGATATGGGGTTTCACCATGTTGGTCAGGCTGGTCTCAAACTCCTGACCTCAGGTGATTCACTCGCCTCAGCCTCCCAAAGTGCTGAGATTACAGGCATGAGCCACCACGCCTGGCTGAGCATCTTTTCATGTGCCTATTGGCCATTTCTGCATCTTCTTTAGGTAAATGACTATTCAATTTTTTTGTACGTCTTTAAAATTAGGCAATTTTGTCTGGTACAGTGGCTCACTCCTGTAATTCCAGCACTTTGGGAGACCAAGGTGGGTGGATCGCTTAAGCTTAGGAGTTGGAGACCGCCTGGGCAACACCGTTAGACCCCATCTCCACAAAATAAAAAAATTAGCTGGGTGTAGTGGCAGGCACCTGTGTTCCTAGCTACTTGGGAGGCTGAAGTTGGAGGATTGCTTGAGCCCAGGAGTTTGAGGCTGCAGTTAGCTGGGATCACACCACTGCATTCCAGCCTGGGTGACAGAGTGAGACCCTGTTCCCCCGACCCCTGCCGAAAAATTTAGGTAATTTGTAATTTTAAAAGAATTGAGTTGTATTCTTTTATTTTTTAAAAGAATTGAGTTGTAATAATTCTTTTTGTTGTTGTCATTCTGTTTTGTTGTTTTTGGAAATGGAGTTTAGCTCTTGTCTCCCAGGCTGAAGTGCAGAGGGGCAATCTCTGCTCACTGCAACCTCCGCCTCCCGGGTTCAAGCGATTCTCATGCCTCAGCCTCCCGAGTAGCTGGGAGCACAGGCATTTGCCATCACACCTGACTAATTTTTTGTATTTTTAGTATAGATGGGGTTTTGCCATGTTGGCCAGGCTGGTCTTGAACTCCTGACCTCAGATGATCCGCTCGTCTCAGCCTCCCAAAGTGCTAGATTACAGGCGTGAGCCACTGCGCTGGGCTGAAATTTCTTTAATATATGCTAGATACAAGTCCCTTATCAGTATATAATTTAAAATATTTTATTTTGTCCCATTCTGGGGGTTGTCTTTTCAGTTTCTTTTTGTTTTTGTTTTTGTTTTTGTTTTTGTTTTTGAGACAGGGTCTTACTGTGTTGCCCAGGCCAGAGTGTAGTGGCACGATCATAGCTCACTGCAGCCTCAACCTCCTGGGCTCAATCGATCCTCTTGCCTCAGCTTCCTAAGTAGCTGCTACTATAGGCATCACCACACCTGGCTTTTTTAATTTTATTTTATTTTTATTTTTAGAAATAGGATCTTGCTCTGTCACCCAGGCTGATCTCGAATTTCTGGGCTCAAGCAGTCCTCCTGCCTCAGGAGGCGTGAGCCATGGGACCCAGCCTCACTTTCATTCTTTTTTTAAAGTATTAAAAAATTTTTTTGGCATTTCAGGGGGAAAATAAACTAAACAAAAAGTAAAAAGTAATACAAAGAAGAGAAAAAGAAAAAAGAAATAAATTTTTTTTAGCAATAGGGTCTTGCCATGTTGGCTAGGTTAGCCTTGCACTCTTTGACCTCAAGCAGTCCTCCCACCTCAGCCTCTCAAAATATTAGGATTACAGGTGTGAGCCACTGTGCTTGGCCAATTTTTTTTTGTTTTTGTTTTGTTTTTGTTTGAGGTGGTCTTGCTCTGTCACCTAGGCTGGAATGCAGTGGCACAATCACAGCTCACTGCAGCCTTGACCTCCTGGGCTCAAATGATCCTCCTGCCTCTGCCTCCCAAGTAGCTGGGATTACAGGTGGGCATCACTATACCTGGCTATTTTTTTTTTGTAGAGATGGGGTCTCACAGTGTTGCCCAGGCTGGTCTTGAACTCCTGGGCTAAGTGATCCTCCCACCTCAGCCTCCCAAAAGTGCTATGATTACAGGCGTGAGCCACTGTGCCCAGCCTGGTCTCACTGTCTTGGTGGTGTCTTTTGCGGCACAACAGTTTTAAATTTTGATGAAGTTCAGTTTAGCTGTTTTGTTATGTATTTACTTTTGGTTTTTTTTGATATAAGGTCTTGTTCTGTCACCCAGACTGGAGTACAGTGGCGCGATCGTAGCTCACTGCAGCCTCAACCTGGGCTCAAGTGATTCTTGGGTAGCTCAGCCTCTTGGGTGGCTGGGACTACGAGCATGAGCCACCATGCCTGGCTGATTTTTTATTTTTATTTTGTAGAGGTGGGATCTACAAAATCCTGTGTTGCCCACACTGGTGTCCAACTCTAACCTGAAGGAAACCCTCCCACCTCAGCGTCCCAAATTGCTGAGTATTTTGTTCTTTTGTTGCCGTGCTTTTGGTGTCATACCTAAGAAGTCTTTGCCTGACCCAAGGCCCTGAAGATTTATGCCTATACTTTCTGCTAAGAGTTTTGTAGTGGTAGCTCTTACATTTAGGTCTGTGATCCCATTTTGAGTTAGTTATCATATATGGTGTGAGGGAGGGGTCTGGCTTCATTTTTTTTTTTTTTTGAGATGGAGTCTCACTGTGTTGCCCAGGCTGGAGTACAATGGTGGGATCTTGGCTCACTGCAACCTCTGTCTCCTGGGTTCAAGTCATTCTTCTGCCTCGGCCTCCCAAGTAGCTGGGATTACAGGCACGCACCACCATGCCTGGCTAATTTTGTATTCTTAGTAGAGACAGGGTTTCATCATGGTCAGGCCACTGTCAAACTCCTGACCTCAGGGGATCCACCCATCTCGGCCTCCCAGAGTGTTGGGATTACAAGCGTGAGCCAGCATGCCCGGCTGGGCTTCATGCTTTTGAAGGTGGGTACCCAGTTGTCCATCATTAGATGTGTTCTGGGTGCACTTGTGGTGTGCTCCTCCCATGACAGGGAGCAGTGGGAAGCCGCAGCTCTCTAAAGGAGTGTTTGCTTTAGTTTGGGAGAAGCCTGTGAATGAGACAAGTTGAGGAAGGCTCAAAAAGGAGAGTCAAGCCAGTTGTGGGAGTGTGAAGGAAGCAAGGACTGATAGATCCTTAACTGGGCTGGGAAGCACTTCAGTGTTGAAGCGGGGTTTGAACTGAGCTTGGAGCCTGGAGAGAACTCATTTCAGAAATTCTTAGTAATCAGGACCAGGGGGTTGGCCCTTACAAGACTGGTGTCCTTTTTTTTTTTCTTTTTGAGATGGAGTCTCGCTCTATCACCCAGGCTAGGGTACAGTGCCACGATCTTGGCTTCCTGCAGCCTCTGCCTCCTGGGTTCAAGTCATTCTCATGCCTCAGCCCTCTGAGTACCTGGGATTACAGTCACGTGCCACCACACCCAGCTAATTTTTGTATTTTTAGTAGAGACAAGGTTTCACCATGTTGGCCATGCTGGTCTCGAACTCCTGAGCTCAGGTGATCCGCCCACCTTGGCCTCCCAAAGTGCTGGGATTACAGGTGTAGGCCTCCACATCTGGCCTAGTTTCTTTCTTTCTTTTTTTTTTTTTAAGCAGGGTCTCTTCTACTCCCCAGGCTAGACTGCAGTAGCACAGTCATAGCTTATTGTAGCCTTGAACTCCTGGGCTCAAACCACCTCCTGCTTTGGAAGTAGCTTGGACTACAGGTTCATACCACCATGCCTGACGGTTTTTTTTTTTTTTTTTTTTTGGTAGAGATAGGGTCTTGCTGTGTTGTCCAGGTTGGTCTCAAACTCCTGGGCTCAAGTGATCCTCTCCAGCCTCAGCCTCCCAAAGTGTTGAGATTACAAACGTGAGCCAGTGCCCAGCTACAAGACTGTTTATACTTTGCTTCAAGGTAGAAACCCTGAGGCCATTGCAGAAAGACAGCAACCTTGTTCTCTGATTGTAGGGTGGTTGTCTGGATGATGCGCCAGTATTTCCTCACCAGGGTTCCTCCTCCTGTTCTTCTAGGGGAAATGGATGTAGCTAAGAGTTGGCAGAGAGGCCGTGGTGGAGGAAGGAAGATTCTCTGCCTCGTACGGAGGTCACTCTCGGGACTCAGCGTGGCAGGGCCTGTTGACCACGTTCTCTTTGTGTCAGCAGCTTTTGCTTGGTGCTGCGGCTGACTGAGGCGCGGTCCCCTCACCACGAGACCTCACAAGCACTGGGAGGGTATGCGGCTGTCGCCCTGCCTCGGCCACCCTCCTGGCCCCCAGTGAAGTTATGTGGCTTTCTTGCTCACGTGAATTAGATTCTTTTCATTCATTCAGCAGGTGTTTATTTAGCATCTGTTACGTGCTGGGCACTGTTATTTTTCTTTTCTTTTTTTTTTTCATTGTTTGAGACTGAGTCTCTGTCACTGAGGCTGGAGGGCAGTGGCGTGATCTCAGCTCACTGCAACTTCTACCTCGTGGGTTCAAGAGATTCTCGTGCCTCAGCCTCTGGAGTATCTGGGATTGCAGGCATGCACCACCATGCCTGGCTAAGTTTTTTTTGTATTTTTAGTAGAGACTGAGTCTCGCTGTGTTGCCCAGGTTGGTCTCGCACTCCTGGCCTCCAGTGATCCGCCCATCTTGGCCTCCTAAAGTGCTGGGATTACAGGTGTGAGCCATCATGCTGGCTTTATTTATTTATTTATTCATTTATTTAGAGGCAGAGTTTTGCTCTATTGCCCAGGTTGGAGTGCTGTGGTGCAATCTTGGCTCACTGCAACCTCCACCTCCTGGGTTCAAGTGATTTTCCTTCCTCAACCTCCCCAGTAGCTGGGATTACAGGTATGCACTGCCATGCTCGGCTAATTTTTGTATTTTTAGTAGAGATGGGGTATCACCATGTTGGCCAGGCTGGTCTCGAACTCCAGACCTCAGGTTATCCACCCGGCTTAGCCTCCCAAAGTGCTGGGATTACAGGTGTGTGCCATCACGCTGGCTTTATTTTTATTTTTTGAGATGGAGTCTTGCTCTGTTGCCCAGGCTGGAGTGTAATGGCTCGATCATGGCTCACTGCAGCCTCCGCCTCAGCCTCCCGAATAGCTGAGACTATAGGTGCGTGCCACAGTGCCTGGCCCGAGTGGCTTTTTTATACCCACATGAACACTACTACATTACTAACAGAAAAGCATCGAGTGAGACTTTTCTTCTGAAACTATGTTCAGAGAGTGGCTGCGGTACTGCCTTGGCAATCTAGGGAATGTATCCTCACAGCATTTAAAAAAAAAAAGAAAAAAGCAGAATTTTTGCTTCCTCCCTGAGGATTGGGAATACGGAATGGTGGTTATAACGTAAAGGGAAAAGCATCTAGATGGAACAGTGAATTAATGGATTGCAACTATGTTAAAAGAGGCACAGGCCTCCCAGAATGAGGGAACACGGAGGGAAAATACTGAATGTTGGCCCGTGTGCGAGGCAGCTGGAGCTCTTGCTGGTGGGAGTGTGAATTGGCTCAGTCACTTTGGAAAACTGAAATATTTACCAAGCTGAACATATGCAGATCCCGTGATCCAGCAACTTCACTTTTAGATATGTTATGGAGCCAACAGAAAGGCGCACATATGTCCACCAAGAGACACGTGCTGGAATGTTCATAACAGCGCCATGTGGAACAGGGAGGCACTGGAACCCTCCCAGATGCCCCACAGCAGAGGGAGGAGGAGGTGGCGAGGACACAGTCACGCAGCGGCGCCCGCTGCAGGGGCAGCCAGAGCCCTACAGCCACGTGCACGACAGGTCCCACAGCCTGATGCCGAGGGAAAGACGTCAGGAACAAAGGAACTGACTTGTCGAGGGTAGTTACATAATATAAAAACAGGCCAGGCGCAGGGGCTTCCACCTGTAATCCCAGCACTTTTGGAGGCTGAGGAAGGAGGATTGCTTTAGTTTGGGATTTGGAGACCAGCCTGGGCAACATGGGGAAACCTCATCTCTACAAAAAATACAAAAATTAGCTGGGTGTGGTGGCGTGCGTCTGTGGTCCCAGCCACACTCGGGAGGCTGAGGTGGGAGGATTGCTTGAGCCTGGGAGGTCAAGGCTACAGTGAGCTGTGGTTGCACCACTGCACTCCAGCCTTGGTGACAAGAGTGAGACGCTGTCTCAAAAACAAAAACCCCAAAATAGGCAAACCCCCAGCTTGAGAAGTCAGTGATTACTCTTGGGGTGGTGGCTGACAGGGCCTGAGCGGGCATCCACGCTAATTCTGCTATTGCTATCTGGGTGCCGTGGCACTGGTGTGCTCATATAGCAAACTCACTGAGCTGAGCAGTCGAGAAAGACCTGCCTGGAAACATTACCCATCAGCTCTAGAACAGCACTCACTTTGAGAAGGGAAAGGGAGAGGAGGGGAATAACGTGTGTCTATAACATTGTGTATTGTGTATTTTCACTGCAAATTTAATATCTCCATGACAGAAATGTATCTCTGGATACCATAAAAATGTTCACTAAGATTTTCTGCAAAGACAGTATCTGAATTTCTTTTTTTTTTTTTTTTTTTTTAACAGTCTCCCTCTGTCACCTAGGCTGGAATGCAGTGGTGCGATCTCGGCTCACAGCAACCTCAACCTCTGCCTCTCAGGTTCAAATGATTCTCCTTCCTCAGCCTCCCGAGTAGCTAGGATTACAGGCACACACCACCATGCCTGGCTAATTTTTGTATTTTTTGTAGAGTTGGGGTTTCACCATGGTGGCCAGGCTGGTCTTGAACTCCTGACCTCAGATAATCTGCCCGCCTCGGCCTCCCACAGTGCTGGGATTACAGGCATGAGCCACTCTGCCCCGCCAGTAACTGAATTTTGAATTGTAAGGCTCCATGGATGGTCCAGAACACATGATGCCACCACCAGTGTGTTCAAAAGCACAGTGAACCACACAGCCACACTGAAGAGTGTAGCCAAGTCGAAGGGTTTTTCCCAGAACACCACAAAGCATAGTTTTGTTTGTTTGTTTGTTTTCCCCTGCTCGCCCAGGCAGGAGTGCAATGGTGCTATCCTGGCTCACTGCAATCCCAAAGTATTGGGATTATAGGCATGAGCCACTGCACCCAGCCTTTATATAGGGTTTTTGTTGTTGTTGTTGTTGTTTTTTATTTTTATTTTTATTTATTTATTTATTTTTTGAGACAGAGTCTCGCTGTCACCCAGGCTGGAGTGCAGTGGCGCAGTCTCGGCTCACTGCAAGCTCTGCCTCCCAGGTTCACGCCATTCTCCTGCCTCAGCCTCCCGAGTAGCTGGGACTACAGGCGCCCGCCACCATGCCCGGCTAATATTTTTGGTATTTTTAGTAGAGACAGGGTTTCACTGTGTTAGCCAGGATGGTCTTGATCTCCTGACCTCGTGATCTGCCCGCCTCGACCTCTCAAAGTGCTGGGATTATAGGCATGAGCCACCATGCCCGGCCTTTTGTTTTTATTTTTTTTTGAGATGGAGTCTCACTCTGTCACCCAGGCTGGAATGCAATGGTGTGATCGCCGCTCACTGCAACCTCCACCTCCCAGGTTCAAGTGATTCTCCTGCCTCAGCCTCCCTAGTAGCTGGGATTACAGGCATGCATCACCACATCTGGCTAATTTTTGTATTTTTAGTAGAGATGGGTTTTCTTTTTTTTTTTTTTTTTTTTTTTTTGAGACGGAGTCTCGCTCTGTCGCCCAGGCTGGAGTGCAGTGGCCGGATCTCAGCTCACTGCAAGCTCCGCCTCCCGGGTTCACGCCATTCTCCTGCCTCAGCCTCCCGAGTAGCTGGGACTACAGGCGCCCGCCGCCTCGCCCGGCTAATTTTTTTTTTGTATTTTTTAGTAGAGACGGGGTTTCACCATGTTAGCCAGGATGGTCTCGATCTCCTGACCTCGTGATCCGCCCGTCTCGGCCTCCCAAAGTGCTGGGATTACAGGCATGAGCCACCTCGCCCAACCAAAAAATTAATTTTTTAAAAATATAAAATTTAGGCTGGGCGCAGTGGGTCATACCTGTAATCCCAGCACTTTGGGAGGCGGAGGCAGGTGAATCATGAGGTCAGGAGATCGAGACCATCCTGGCTAACACGGTCAGTCTGTACTGTGTATTTTCAGTCTCTACTGAAAATACAAAAAATTAGCCAGGCGTGGTGGCGGGTGCCTGTAGTCCCAGCTACTCGGGAAGCTGAGGCAGGAGAATTGCTTTAACCGGGAGGCGGAGGTTGCAGTGAGCTGAGATCGTGCCACTGCATTCCAGCCTGGGCGACAGAGCGAGACTCCATCTCAAAAAAAAAAAAAAATTTATATATATATATATAAATCTATAAAAAGTTTAAATAATAAAATAGACTATATGGCACATTACAACTTTATGTACATGGAAATGGAAAGTAATCTGCAAAAATGAATATAGATGTATACAGGTTGTAGGGATGGAGTGACTTTATTTCAAAATATTTTAATGTTACATCACATTAAATAAGATATTAAAAATAAACCTTAAGGTAATGAAATCGAAGCTATGAAAAGTTTCTGTTTAAAGTATACAACCTAGGCTGGGTGCAGTGGCTCACGCCTGTAATCCCAGCACTTTGGGAGGCTAAGGCGGGTGGATCACGAGGTCAGGAGATTGACACCAGCCTGGCTAACACGGTGAAACCCCATCTCTACTAAAAACACAAAAAATTAGCTGGGCGTGGTGGTGGGCGCCTGTAGTCCCAGCTACTCAGGAGGCTGAGGTAGGAGAATCGCTTAAACCCGGGAGGCAGAGGTTGCAGTGAGCCAAGATTGCACCATTGCACTCCAGCCTGGGCAACAGAGCAAGACTCCATCTCAAAAACAAAAACAAAAACCACACAAAAAAAAGAAGAAATAAAGGCCGTGTTCAGAAACACCTGATTTCCATTCTGCTTCGTGGGAGGGTTTAGGACAAGTGATCTAATTCCTTCTCTCTCTGTTGCTCTATGACAAGGGCTTTCAAACTGTGGCCCCTGACCAGCAGCAGCATCTGGGAACTTGTTAGAAATGCAGATTCCAGACTGAGTATGGTGGCTCACGCCTGTCATCCCAGCACTATGGGAGTCTGAGGCGGGTGGATCACCTGAGGTCAGGAGTTTGAGACCAGCCTGGACAACATGGTGAAACCCCATCTGTACTAAAAATACAAAAATTAGTCGGGTGTGGTGGCGGGCACCTCTAGTTCCAGCAATTTGGGAGGCAGAGGCGGGTAGATTACTTGGGGTCAGGAGTTCAAGACCAGCCTGGACAACATGGTGAAACCCCATCTGTACTAAAAATACAAAAATTAGCCGGGTGTGGTGGCGGGCACCTGTAGTTCCAGCAATTTGGGAGGCAGAGGCGGGTAGATTACTTGAGGTCAGGAGTTCAAGGCCAGCCTGGACAACATGGTGAAACCCCATCTCTACTAAAAATACAAAATTAGCCGGGTGTGGTGGCACACGCCTGTAATCCCAGCTACTTGGGAGGTTGAGGCATGAGAATCGCTTGAACCCTGGACACTGAGGTTGCAGTGAGCTGAGATTGTGCCATTGCACTCTAGCTCGGATGACAGAGCAAGACTCCGGCACCCCCTCCAAAAAAAAGCAGATCCGGGAGGCAGAGCTTGCAGTGAGCTGAGATCCGGCCACTGCACTCCAGCCTGGGCGACAGAGCGAGACTCCGTCTCAAAAAAAAAAAAAAAAAAGCAGATTCCCAGGCCCTACCCCAGCCCTCCTGTTGGAGAGACTCTGGGGGTGGGCCCAGCCCTCTGTGTTCGAAGGGGCCCACCAGGCAATTCTGATATGCACCCACTTTAATTTAACCTTGGGACGCTGTGCCATCCTCGCTGGTCCTGGTACCCCCTCTGTTGTAGGGAACTGGCAGCTGGGGACAGCAGCCTTGTGTCGTGGAAGAGCATGGAACTTGGAGTTGGAATACACATTCGGGTCCTCCCCACCACTACACGGGACGGTAGGAGCCACACTCGCGGTCTCTTTGGGAAGGCCCATGCCCTGTCCTGGCTCTGAAAGCACCAGCACTGAAGCCCTCTCCACCGGCACCGGGAACCCCAGGGAGTGCCTGGGCTGCATGGACCCGGAGCTGGAGGTGTCTCCGAGTGCTCAGTGTAGCCCCACCGCTGGGTCAGCAGGAAGCGGTGTGTGGGCCAGTCTGGGGAGGGCTTGGCCTCCAGGCAACAGCTGCAGCTGTGCTGCTCGGGGACCTCCACCGAGCAGGTCCCGTGCGACCTGCGCCAAGGCTGTCGGAGCCTGTGACTTCTGCCGAGGTCAGCATTTGCAGAAGTTGTGCTCGGATGAAGGGGGAGCGTCTTTGCACAGGGTTCGTCGGCAAATACTGTTTGTTTGTTTTTTTTTGAGATGGCGTCTTGCTCTGTTGCCCAGGCTGGAGTGCAGTGGTATGATCTCAGTTCACTGCAACTTTCACCTCCTGAGTTCAAGTGATTCTTGTGCCTCAGCCTCCTGAGTAGGTGGGATTACAGGCGCCCGTCACCATGCCCAGCTAAATTTTTTTTTTTTTTTTTTTTTTTTTGAGACAGAGTCTTGCTCTGTCGCCCAGGCTGGAGTGCAGTGGCGCGATCTCTGCTCACTGCAAGCTCCGCCTCCCGGGTTCACGCCATTCTGCTACCTCAGCCTCCTGAGTAGCTGGGACTACAGGTTTCCACCATCACGCCTGTCTAGTTTTTTGTATTTTTAGTAGAGATGAGGTTTCACCATGTTGGCCAGGATGGTCTCGATCTCCTGACCTCGTGATCTGCCCACCTTGGCCTCCCAAAGTGCTGGGATGACAGGCATGAGCCACTGCGCCCGGCCATGCCCAGCTAATTTTTCTGTGCTTAGTAGAGATAGAATTTCGCCACGTTGGCCAGGCAGGCCTCAAACTTCTGACCTCAGGTGATGCACCTGCCTCAGCCGCCCAAAGTGCTGGGAATTCAGGCGTGAGCCACCGCGCCTGGCCAATCCTGTTTGTTTCTAAAGCTGTGGACTCTGGCGCGGGAGGCCCGAGGTGTCGGCTGTGAACAGAATGTGGCGCTCGCCTGCTCTGGGTCGTTACTGTCTGAGGTTCCTGGTGGAAGACACTGGGTGGGAGACAGGGGTGCGTGTGTTTGAAGTTTCGTTGTCTTCTGATTTGTGGATAACTCACTTGGAGATCCACAACCTCGTGAGGCTGAAAGGATCTTGAATATTGCTTGTGGCCTGTTTTCCCTTTTTTTGTTGCAAAGAGGGGTCACAGTGGGCCAGCGGCTGACGTGGGCCTGACTCTGCCCCTCACCGCGTGCCTGGTTCCTGTGACGTCTGCCCAGCCCCCTCTCACAGCCACATCTTTCCTAGTGGAGCATCCACATGTGATCCCCATGCATCGTGTGGAAGGCACCGATTTGTGAGCCAGTCTGGGGAGCTGACCGCCACCGAGAACTTGCTGAGAGGGGAATATCAGTCTGAGTTTTAGCGGGTAGATTTACAGAATCTTTTTGGATTGGAGCGTGGTAAATCTGGAAGGAAGTCAGGGACATTTATTGAATGTTTTCTATTGGCGAGTTATTTTCAGCTCTCCTTCCTCACTGAATTCTGAGGCCCTCGGCCTGGGATCTGAGGGGCCGCTTCCCTCCCGGGGTCTCCCAGATAGCGAGCAGCACTTCAGGGGCAGGACTTCCAAGTCCACGTTCTGGGTTGGGTCTGAAGCCCACAGTAAAGCAGTTTGGTGCCAGAAGGGTTGGAGTGGGGAGGGATGCCGTTCAAGGGGCCTGCTGGGGGTTGCTGCTGTATCAGGACATAGATGGCGATGGCCAGGCCAGGGGGTTGGGCATCCTTACGCCCACCACACGGATTTGAACGGTAAGCTCAGAGGTGGCTGCGAGCTAGGCCATACAGCTAGGAAATGATGGAGGCTGGACTTCAGCCAGGATCTCTCTGCGCCAGATCCCATCCTGCGTCCACAGCTTTTCCAACCCGGGGCCAAGCTGGCCTCTCTCGTCTGATCTGTTTTCTGTCTGTGGGACTGGGTTAGTGTAGGGTGTATCGTCCAGGCGCTGTGTCTTATGGGCTGTGTGCGTAGCTTCAAGGGGTGTCAGTTTGATGAGAATGTTGAAGTCCCATTCGTGAGCGTTAACATTTATTCCCGCAGACAGCCAGGTTCCTCCTCCTGGGGTTTCTGCCCTTTGTGCAGTGCCTGGTCCGTCACCTGGCAGTGTACCCTGTTTGAAATGATGTTTTTTTTTCCTTTTCTTTTTTAGAGACAGGGTCTTACTCTGTCACCCAGGCTGGAGTGCAGTGGCCCAATCTCGGCTCAATCTCGGCCCAATCTCGGCACACCGCAGCCTTGAACTCTTGGGCTCAAGCAATCCTCCTGCCTCAGCCTCCTGAGTAGCTGGGACTACGGGTTGCACCACCATGCCCGTAATTTTATTTTTTGTAGAGATGGCATCTCTACAAAAGACCAGGCTGGTCTTTAACTCCTGGGCTCAAGCGATCCTCTTGCCTCAGCCTCCCAAAGTGCTGGGATTGTAGGCACTAGCCATTGTACCCGGTCTTTTACTTTCTTTTTCTTAATTAAAATTTATTTTGAAAATATGGACATGTGGCCGGGCATAGTGGCTCATGCCTGTAATCCCAGCACTTTGGGAGGCCGAGGTCGGTGGATCATTTGAGGTCAGGAGTTTGAGACCAGCCTGGCCAACATGGTGAAACCCTGTTTCTACTAAAAATAAAAAAATTAGCCGCGCATATTGGTGCACGCCTGTCCTCCAGGTTACTCCGGAGGCTGAGGCAGGAGAATCGCTTGAACCCGGGAGGTGGAGGTTGCAGTGAGCCGAGATCGTGCCACGGCACTCCAGCCTGGGCAACAGAGTGAGACTCTGTCTCTCAAAAAAAAAAAAGGTATGGGTATGCTAGTTTAGCAAACTGACACTTGAAAGCGTAACTTTCTAATGATTGGAACTTGTACACAGAAGTGGTTAAGATGTTTGAGAGCAATCGAGAGTTGAAGAAGTGTCTGATTTAAAATGTGTTTTTTGAGCTCTTTCAGATTCTCATGCAATCAAAGTTCAAATTCTTCACCAGCATGTGACCACTTGGTAATCATTACTGAGTTTACATTCTTGGAAGATTATCTTTTTTTTTTTGAGCCAGAGTCTGGCTCTGTCCCCCAGGCTGGAGTGCAGTGGCCGGATCTCAGCTCACTGCAAGCTCCGCCTCCCAGGTTTATGCCATTCTTCTGCCTCAGCCTCCGGAGTAGCTGGGACTACAGGCGCCCGCCACCACGCCCGGCTAGTTTTTTGTATTTTTTAGTAGAGACGGGGTTTCACTGTGTTAGCCAGGATGGTCTCAATCTCCTGACCTTGTGATCCACCCGTCTCAGCCTCCCAAAGTGCTGGGACTACAGGCTTGAGCCACCGCGCCCAGCCTATCTTATTTTAATGATCAGGAAAATCATAAAAATTAATACATGCTTAATAGAGAAAACTTAAACTTTTTTTTTTGGAGACAGAGTCTCTGTTGCCCAGGCTGGAGTGCAGTGGCGTGATCCTCTGCTTCCTGAGTTTAAGCAATAATTCTCCTGCCTCAGCCTCCTGAGTAGCTGGGATTACAGGCGCGCATCAACATGTCAAAAAAAAAAAAAAAAAAAAAAGGCCGGGCGTGGTGGCTCAAGCCTGTAATCCCAGCATTTTGGGAGGCCGAGACGGGCGGATCACGAGGTCAGGAGATCGAGACCATCCTGGCTAACACGGTAAAACCCCGTCTCTACTAAAAAATACAAAAAATTAGCCGGGCACGGTGGCAGGCGCCTGTAGTCCCAGCTACTCGGGAGGCTGAGGCAGGAGAATGGCGTGAACCTGGGAGGCGGAGCTTGCAGTGAGTTGAGATCCGGCCACTGCACTCCAGTCTGGATGACAGAGTGAGACTCCGTCTCAAAAAAAAAAAAAAAAAAAAAAAAAAACCAAACCAAACTTTTTTTTTTCTATTTAGAACTCACTCTGTATTAAAAACTAAACTGACTTTTTACATATGATTCCTTGTTTTGGTTTCTTCTTTGCAAGCTGGGCGTAGGATCTCTGATTTGCTTTTGCCACTTTGTGCAGGATGCACGGTGACTTCTTGTCCGTAAGGTGGCTGGAGTTTTCTGGCTTAATTCTTCCATGCGTATGGTCGGGAGTCCTAGCTATAAGCAGGTCGTGTGAGCGAGTCTGGTGTTGACTCTGTAGTGAGAGTGAGTGAGTCTAGCGTCGACTCCGTAGTGTGAGGGAGCGAGTCTGGCCTCGGCTCCATGGTGTGAGTGAGTGTGGCTGGCTGAGGATGGGACCTGCTGCGTGACATGGCCAGAGTCCACGTGCTGAGCTAGCACAGAGCAGAGGGAGGCTGCGCTTTTCAATTTATTTTATTTTTTGTACAGACACGGTCTCACCATATTGCCCAGGCTGGTCAAGTGATCCTCCCTCCTCGGCATCCCAAAGTGCTGGGATTACAGGGGTGCACCACCGTGCCTGGCCAAGGCTCCATTTTTTGAGCAGCCGTTCTCACTGGTCATTCGCCCTCTCCCCTGCAGATCAGCCGACACCCCAGGCCATCGAGCCCCAGGCCATCGTGCAGCAGGCCACAGCCCCCAGTCGAATGCAGATGCCGCAGGGGAACCCACTGCTGCTGTCCCACACCCTGCAGGAGCTGCTGGCCAGGGACACTGTGCAGGTGGAGCTCATTCCGGAGAAGAAGGGCCTCTTCCTGAAACACGTGGAGTATGAGGTTTCCAGCCAGGTAACCGGCAAATTGTGTGTATGTCGGGGCAGGATGGGGAAGAAAGGGTCGCATCTCAGCATCTCAGGGCAGGAGTGGTGTGACAGGAGAAGGCTGAAGGGTGAGTCTGTGTGACTGGCTATAGGCAAGATCCAGAACTCGCAGCAGGGTCAGACTGTGGAGCCGACTTTTCCACACCTTTTTTCCTTGCACCTCGCTCTGGCCCAGCCATGTCCCCACCTGGTCCGGTTCGTCCTCCCCACCACTGTGCTCTGCAGTCTTGTCTTTTCTTTCCTTTTTTTTCCTTTCATTTCTTTTTTCTTTTCTTTTTCTTTTCTCTTCTCTTCTCCTTTTTCCTTCCTTCCTCCCTTCCCCACTTCCCTTCCCTTCCCTTTCCCTTCCCTTCCCTTTCCCGTTTCCTTTCCCCTTTCCCCTTTCCTTTCCTTTTTTTTTTTTTTTTTTTTGAGACTGAGTCTCGCTCTGTCACCCAGGCTGGAGTGCAGTGGCACGATCTCAGCTCACTGCAAGCTCCGCCTCCCAGGTTCACACCATTCTCCTGCCTCAGCCTCCCGAGTAGCTGGGACCACAGGCACCCGCTATCATACCTGGCTAATTTTTTGCATTTTTAGTAGCGACAGGGTTTCACCATGTTAGCCAGGACGGTCTTGATCTCCTGACCTTGTGATCCGCCCGCCTCAGCCTCCCAAAGTGCTGGGATTACAGGCATGAGCCACCATGCCCAGTCTTGTGTTGTTTTTTTTTTTTTAAATTACAAACGGAGACTTGCTATGTTGTCTCAGCTGGTCTCAAACTCCTGGGCCCAAGCATTCCTCTCACATTGGCCTGCCAAAGTGCTTGGCTCACAGGCATGAGCCGCTGCACCTGGCCTTAAGGACGAGCGAGCAGGTCTCCCTACCCTGCCGTCTGCTCTGCTCTGCTTCATTGTGTTCCAGAGCCTGTGGCCACACGGTTCAAATGGTTGTCAGTAAAGGATGAAGGGGGTCAGAGAGGGGAGGATTCCCTTCGAGGACCGTGTCAAAGCCGCCTTGCTATCTGGCATTGCCGTGGTTCCTGGCCCTCTGGGCCACAGTCGGAGATGTGGACCAGCTGGTGGGATGCTGCGGGGGAGCGGAGCGAGCCAACCCTTCCTTCTGGGGCCTGGCAGCCTGGGGGCGAGGCAGCTGTGAGGGTGTGGGACGTGCTGTTCCCTGCCAGGAGCCAGCAGCTGGCCTTTCTTCCAGTCTTACTAAGCTGCCCGTCCCTTAAGTAAATTCATTGCCACGCAGGTAGCATTTGTCAAGGAGGCAGTTTGGTCACCCCCGATGTGTGTGTAATGGGCCAGCCACTGACCAGGTGGGAAGCTGCTGTGCCTCATATCGTTTGCTTAATTTTTTTTTTTTTTAATTTTTTTGACACAAAGTCTTGCTTTGTCACCCAGGCTAGAGTGCAGTGGCGCGATCTCGGTTCACTGCAACCTGCGTCTCTGGGGTTCAAGGGATTCTCCTGCCTCAGCCTCCAAAGTAGCTGGGACTACAGCTGCCCACCACCACACCCAGCTAATTTTTGTATTTTTAGTAGAGATGGGATTTTGCCATGTTGGCCAGGCTGGTCTCGAACTCCTGACCTCAGGTGATCCACCTGCCTCGACTTCCCAGAGCGCTGGGAATACAGGCAGGAGCCACCGCGCCCGGCCTAAGAGTTTAAAAGTTGCATTGCCATACACGAAGGCATTACAGGATTTCTCCGTTTAGTAAAGGCCTGGTGAGAGGAGATGCACGTGGTGCTGCTGTTTTCCTGGGCTCTGTTGAGGGGAAGTGATGAGGTGGCGTGGTTTCCAATGTCAGATCTAAGCACCGAACCTTCTCTTGCAGCGCTTCAAGTCCTCCGTGTACAGACGGTACAATGACTTCGTGGTCTTCCAGGAGATGCTCCTGCACAAGTTTCCCTACCGTATGGTGCCTGCCCTGCCACCCAAGAGAATGCTGGGAGGTAAAGCTGGGCGTGCTGCCCACCGGGGGTGGAGGGGGCGAGCCCACCCTGTGGTCCCAGCTCAGGGATGGAGCCCACTGTAGACTAGGCAGGTGCAGGGCTGCAGGGAAACTCCAGCCTTTTGGCATCTGGGGCAGAGCTATGGCTTGAGTGCAGCCTTGGTGCAGGCAGGGAGACTGGCACCCGGCATCCTTAGCCCACTGGAGCCTTCAACTGGATGACCTGGATGACTGACAGGTGGGGAAGCCCTTGCTGTGCAGGTGTGAAAGAGAACCCCACTTCCCCTCTCCAGAGTGCAGTGGCCAGGGCCCCCGAGAGCTCCCAGGAGGACTGCCAGGAGCACTGTGTACTCACCTGGCTGGCATTGCCCTGCCGGCATCTGCAAAGCCATGGGAGCCTGAGCCATGGGTACCATGGGAGCACTCGTTGACCTCATGGAAGAGAACAGAAGTTGTGCAAGTAGGAAATGTAAGCTGCGTCTTGCAGGAGAGAAAAGACAGCATGCGGCTGCCTCACCTTCACCTCTGCCTGAAGATGGCCTTGGGCCAGGTGGGAGATCACAGATGACCTGGGAGCCCCTCCCCAGGCCTGTGTCCCCCCGGGCTGCAGAGCACGTGGACCGCGGCTGCCAGCTCTGATCTCACTGGGGGTCTCTCCCTCAGCCCGTTCCTCCAATTGTGAATAAAACATGCTGGGAAGGCAAGTGCTTAGAGCTTGATCCTGGCTTTCCGCCGTTCCCAGCCCTTCTACAGTCACCCTGTCCTGGACGGGGGCGCAGAATCAGAGCTAACACAGTGGCCGGTTCCCTGCATCTGAAATCGTACAATGGTGCATAAGTGCTTCTGCCTCTCGCCGGTCGCTGAGCAGCTCGGGGTCTGATGGTGTGATTTTCTCCCCGTCCCGTGTGAACGCCACAGAGCAGATCATTCTGATCACGCTGAAGGGCATGTGGGCGCTCAGGGCAGCAGAGAGCAGAGGACGCAACAGGGATGTGGGACGCTGGCTCAGACCTGGGCATCCGAGTTGCTGAGCGCTGGCTGGTGTTCAGCACCTGGAAACCGCACACACGTGCTGCACCACTTGCGCGTTACGGAAGCGCAGCTTCATCGGAAGAGGCCTGCCAGTCTTGAGCCAGGAGGGAAGCCCCAGCCAACTGTATTTGTTTTCTTTTCTTTTTTTTTTTTTTTGAGATAGAGTCTCACTCTGTTGCCCAGGTTGGAGTGCAGTGGTGCAATCTCGGCTCACTGCAGCCTCTGTCTCCTGGGTTCAAGTGATTCTCGTGCCTCAGCCTCCCAAGTAGCTGGGATTATAGACACGTGCCGCTGTGCCCAGCTCATATTTGTATTTTTGTAGTGACAGGTTTCACCACGTGGCCTAGGCTGGTCTTGAACTCCTGATCTCAGGTAATTCACCTGCCTCGGCCTCCCAAAGTGCTAGGATTACAGGCGTGAGCCACTACGCCTGGCCTGTATTTGTTTTCTTTCTTTTCTTTTTTTTTTTTTGAGACAGAGTCTTGCTCTGTCGCCCAGGCTGGAGTGCAGTGGTGCAATCTCGGCTCGCTGCAAGCTCTACCTCCTGGGTTCACGCCATTCTCCTGCCTCAGCCTCCCAAGTAGCTGGGACTACAGGCGCCCGCCACTGCGCCCGGCTAGTTTTTTGTACTTTTAGCAGAGGCGGGGGTTTCACCGTGTTAGCCAGGATGGTCTCAATCTCCTGACCTCGTGATCCGCCTCCCTCGGCCTCCCAAAGTGCTGGGATTACAGGCGTGAGCCACAGTGCCCGACCTCTTTTATGTCTTTTTTTAGAGACAGGGTTTCGCTACGCTGGCCAGGCTGATGTAGAACTCCTTGGCCTCATGTGATCTGCCCTCCTCAGCCTCCCAAGATGCTGGGATTACAGGCGTGGGCCATCGAACCTGACTGTATTTTTTTTTTTTTTGAGACGGAGTCTCGCTCTGTCACCCGGGCTGGAGTGCAGTGGCCGGATCTCAGCTCACTGAAAGCTCCGCCTCCCGGGTTCACGCCATTCTCCTGCCTCAGCCTCCCGCGTAGCTGGGACCACAGGCGCCCACCACCTCACCTGGCTAGTTTTTTGTATTTTTTAGTAGAGACGGGGTTTCACCGTGTTAGCCAGGATGGTCTCGATTTCCTGACCTCGTGATCTGCCCATCTCGGCCTCCCAAAGTGCTGGGATTACAGGCTTGAGCCACCGCGCCCGGCCCTGACTGTATTTCTTAATACATTAAAGTAGTATTTAAAGGCTGGGTGCTGGTGGCTCACGCCTGTAATCCCAGCACTTTGGGAGGCTGAAGTGGGTGGATCACCTGAGGTCAGGAGTCCGAGACCAGCTTGACCAACATGGTGAAACCCCTGTCTCTACTAAAAGTACAAAAATTAGCTGGGTGCGGTGGCACATGCCTGTAATCCCAGCTAGTTGGGAGGCTGAGGCAGGAGAATCCCTTAAACCTGGGAGGCGGTGGTTGCAGTGAGCCGAGATGGCACCACTGCACTCCAGCCTGGGTGACAAGAGCAAAACTCCGTCTCAAAAAAGAAAAAAAAAGTACTTAAATACCATTTTTATTTGTGTTCATACTGAAATGTCCTGAATGCATCAGTATATGCTTTTACTTTTTTTCCCCTTAGAGTGAAAATATTTAACCTGAATGAAAGCAATGAGTAATTGGATCCTTTGCAGAGTGAGTTATAAGCACAGTGAATAGAAAAACTCAGCCGGGTGCAGTGGCTCACGCCTGTAATCTCAGCACTTTGGGAGGCCGAAGTGGGCACATCACCTGAGGTCGGGAGTTGGAGACCAGCCTGACCAACATGGTGAAACCCCATCTCTACTAAAAATACAAAAATTAGCCGGGTGTGGTGGCGGGCACCTGTCATCCCAGCTAATTCCAGAGGCTGAGACAGGAGAATCGCTTGAACTTGGGAGGTGGAGGTTGCAGTGAGCCAAGATTGTGCCACTGCACTCCAGCCTGGGCAACAAGAGTGAAACTCTGTCTCAAAAAAAAAAACAAAAAAAACCTGGGTTGCGTTAGTGTTGGAGCGTAGCAAAACCCATTTGTTCGCGGAGAGAAGTGCCAGGAGGGGATTCTGGAGGATGTCTTTAATGGAGGTGATCAAAGCGACCGCTCTCGTGGTTCCCAGGACTCCCGATGGAGACAAGCAGATCTGTGGTTTTCCCTGGCAGCTCCTGGACCCAAGTGTGTGTGGCCGGAGGGGGCATCTGGGAGTGCGGCTGTAGCTCTGGGCAGCTTTTTCAGACCCATTGTCCGAGCAGCACTGGGGGCCCGGCCAGTGCCCTCCGCTAGCCGCTGGGCGCTCTGCCGCCTGTAGGGAGAGTTTTGAGAACTCACCCAGAGCAGATGGGGGCCGGCACCCTGGACTCTGTCCAGTGACCCCGTGTCCTCCTCCAGCCGACAGGGAGTTCATCGAGGCCAGGAGGAGAGCCCTGAAGCGCTTCGTCAACCTGGTGGCACGGCACCCCCTGTTCTCCGAGGATGTGGTCCTCAAGCTCTTCCTGTCCTTCAGTGGCTCGGTGAGTGTGTCTGCCCTGGCCCCGGGAGGTCCCGAGCCTCCGGACCCACCCTTTCCTCTCTCAGGTTTGGTTTCTTGTCCTCCTGGTCCCTCGTTGGACGCCCAGCAGGAATGACACAGACGACTTATTTCGTCTCCAGATAACAGTCTGAATGTGATTTTCAGAGGTGTCCCTGGTGTTGACTTTGCAGGATTTTGTAAATCTGTGTGGAGATCATGGGTCTCTGTGGTCACTTTGAGGATTTAGGCTGGATGTTTTGGAGGGTTTAGGGAGGTGCCAGAGACTCCAGATGGGAAGAAGTGTTTACTTAAAACAAGGCCCTGTCTGACTAGGGACCACTGGAACACAGGCTGAGTCTCCTTGTCAGAGCCACAGCACAGACCTGCAGCCGGGAATTAACTTCTTGTACACGCGCTCCGTCCAGGTCCGAGCGGGGGTTCCTTCCTCCCAGCTGCTGCGGCACAGCTTTAGTGTGTGTCAAGAAGCTATAGCTTGTGGGCACGGTGACCCACGCCTCTCATCCCAGCGCTTTGAGAGGCCGAGGCCAGATGGTCCCTTAAGCCCAGGCGTTTGAGACCAGCCTGGGCAACATAGCGAGACTTTGTCTCTGCCAAAACAAAATGAAACTGAGGCCAGGCATGGTGGTGCACACCTGTAATCCCAGTCACTCGGGAGGTGAGGCATGAGAATCCCTTGAACCCGGGAGGTGGAGCTTGCAGTGAGCTGTGATTGTGCCACTGCACTCCAGCCTGGGCGACAGAGCGAGACCCTGTCTCAAGAAAACAAAAAACAAAACAAAACAAAAATACCAACCCTGCAGCACATCTCCTGTTTCCTGCAGGAGGAAGCAGCCGCCAGCCCCTCCAGGGAAGGCGGGTCGGGTGCTTCTCCTCCGCCTGTGCCTGCAGGACCCTCTCCCTGTGAGCGGAGGGGCGGGGGCTCCACTGGAATAGAGGTTTCCAGGCTCTCCTCTGTTTTCTGGAAAGCCCTTCTTGAATGGGGACCTGAGGGCCCCTGCCCGTGTCCCTGCTGCAGGAAGACACCCCCTCTCCCAGGCTGACTTCACACAAGCCTTGCTTCCTTTTGTCTTAACTTCTCTCGGAGGCAGAGGGGCCTTCGCCCTGTGCCTGGGGTGTCTCTGGGATGCACCTGGGGATGTCTGGAGCACGCAGTGGGACCTTTTGAGCCCTGGGGGTGGAAACCTTCCTTTGGAAGGCGATCTGGATTGTCAGAAGAGGAATGTGGCAGGACCTGGGAGGGGCGGTGGGGAGGGGTGCTGTGGGTCACAGGCAGGCGATACCCCTGTTCTGGGGGTAGGATGCGCCCTGTGGCCTTTCCACAGGTATCATTCTCTGTCACTTCCCGGCCTCAGTTTTCTTGCTTGCTTTCTGTTTTTAAAGATGGGGTCTCACTATGTTACCCGGGCTGGCCCTGAACTCCTGGGCTCTAAGCGATCCTCCCGCCTCAGGCTCTGAGTAGCTGGGACTACAGGCATGCATCATGCTGGGCCTCAGGTTTTTGTTTTTTGTAAAATGAGAGTTGAGTCAGATGATCTTCAAGGCATCTCTGAAATTTGAGAATTCCTGGACACGTCAACAGCTGCCTATTAGGGTTTCCCCTTGTATCTCCTGGGTGGCTCCTGATTTTCAGGCATGGCTTTGCCCAGGAAGCCTCGTTCAGATGAGAGGGCTCCAGTGCTAGTGGTTGGGCCTGTCCTTCCTCTGCCCAGCAGCTCCCTGGGCTCTGGTGTCCCTGGCGCCAGGCATGCGTTCCCAGGAAGGAAGACGCTTTTGCCCTGTTCTATTGCGCTTTTGGAACCTACCAGGGTCTCACGTATCTGCCGTCTGTCTCCGGGGCTGATGCCGCCCCCCCGTCTGCGGATGGAGGGGCTGTGCCTCTGGAGAGAGGCTGCAGGTTTGTGGGGCTTCTGCTGTGAAGCCAGGACATCCTGTTTGGTGAGAAAAACACGTAAGGGAGAGTCAAGAGATTGCGGAATCCTAATGTCAAAGCCAACATATGGAAATGTGTTTCTCCTGAGGAAGGACGGCATTCCGCTGCACAGTGGCCCACGCCCCACAGCCGCTTTCTTGCTGCCTGTAGAAGAGGGTGAAGCTGTCTCTTTTCCTTTTGCAGGATGTGCAGAACAAGTTAAAGGAGTCAGCACAGTGCGTCGGGGACGAATTCATGAACTGTAAGCTGGCTACCAGGGCCAAGGTATTTTTCTAACTTTGAAGAGTCCTTCCCTTTTTAACCAGAGAAACAACAGTTTTAACCCTTTGTAGTGATTCTGCCTCGTCTGCGTGGCAAGGATTATACTGACATCTGTCGCATGGTTTCCTCATTTAACCCTCGTTTCAGCTGCTCTGACACAGGGCTGGGAGGCCTGTTTTACGGATGGAGAAACAGGCTCGGCGAGCCAAGGCCCCGAGCCTCTAAGCAGCAGGGCCGGGATGTGGCTGAGCTCTGACCTCAGGCCCTCCAGGCACCCCGTGCCCTCTGCCCCTTTCTGTGACTCAGACAGCCGGATGCTTCTGTCACCGCCTCTTCAGATTTCTGGGGATTCATTGTTGCATCTGTTTATGATTGAATGTTTGAAATCTTGTCTTTTTCCAAAAAGGACTAAGGTTAGGGTAGTTTTTTTGTTTTTTGTTTTTTCTTTTTAAACCTCTTCTTCAGGCCGGCACGGTGGCTCATGCCTGTAATCCCAGCACTTTGGGAGGCTGAGGCTGTCGGATCACTTGAGGTCAGGAGTCTGAGACCAGCCTGGCCAACATAGCAAAACCCCATCTCTAATAAAAATACAAAAAAACCCCAAAAAACTGGCCAGGCATGGTAGCTCACACCTGTAATCCTAGCACTTTGGGAGGCCGAGGCGGGTGGATCACGAGGTCAGGAGTTCAAGACTAGCCTAACATGGTGAAACCCCGTCTCTACTAAAAATGCAAAAATTAGCCAGGTGCGATGGCGCACACCTGTGATCCCAGCTACTCAGGAGGCTGAGGCAGGAGAATTGCTTTAACCCAGGAGGCAGAGGTTGGAGTGAGCCGAGATCATGTGCCACTGCACTCTAGCCTGGGTGACAGAGATTCCATCAAAAAAAAGAAAAAAAAAATTAGCTAGGCCTGGTGGCAGGCACCTGTAATCCCAGCTACTTGGGAGACTGAGGCAGGAGGATTACTTGAACCCAGGAGGCGGAGGCTGCAGTGAGCCGAGGTCATGTTACCGCACTCCAGCCTGAGGAACAGACTCAGACTTTGTCTCAAAAACAACAATAGCAACAACAAAAAACCCAGAAAAAAACCTGCTTCTTCATACAAAAATAAAAAAATCTAATTTTATTTTATTTTATTTTTTGAGACAAGGTCTTGCTCTGTCCCCAAGGCTGTAGTGCAGTGGCACAATCATAGGTCATTGCAGCCTTGACCTGCCGGGTTCCAGCGATTCTTCCACCTCAGCCTCCCATAACAGCTGGGACTACAGGCGTGTGCCACAACACTTGGCTGATTTGTTTGTTTTCGGTATAGATGAAGTCTCACTATGTTGCCCAGGCTGGCCTTGAACTCTTGGCCTCAAGCAGTCCTCCTGGCATGGCCCCCGCAAAGTACTGAGATTATAGGCATGAGCCACCACGCCTGGCCAGATCTTTTACCTTCATTTTACTCATTGAGCTTTCTGTTTTCTGAACACTGGTAGCTAGTATCAAAGCTTCTAAAACGTCTTTGGGAATAAGTGAGGCATACAAGAGGCCTTCCCCCCATGTGGAGAGTCTTTCAGGGATTTATGTTCATTGTGTTTCACTTGAAGATTGTTTGTTTTTATTTTTGTTGTTTTCTGGAGACAGGGTCCCCAGGATGGACTGCAGTGTTGTGATCATGGCTCTTTGCAGCCTGGAACTCCTGGGCTCAAGTGATCCTCCTGCTCAGCCCTCTGTAAGCGCCTGGGACCACAGGCGCTCCACCACGCCTGGCTAATTTTTTGATTTTTTGGGAGAGATGGGGTCTCACTGTGTTGCCTAGGCTGTTCTTAAACTCCCAGGCTCTGGCGATCCTCTTGCCTCTCTCCCAGAGTGCTGGGGTACAGGCGTGAGTCACTGTATCCAGCTAAAGATTATTATTCTTATTATTTTTTGAGATGGAGTCTAGCTCTGTCGCCCAGGCTGGAGAGCAGTGGCACGATCAAGGCTCACTGCAAGCTCCGCCTCCCGGGTTCACGCCATTCTCCTGCCTCAGCCTCCCGAGTAGCTGGGACTACAGGCGCCCAACACCACGCCTGGCTAATTTTTTGTATTTTTAGTAGAGATGGGGTTTCACTGTGGTCTTGATCTCCTGACCTCGTGATCCACCCACCTCGGCCTCCCAGAGTGCTGGGATTATTTGAGGGTTTTGTTGGTTTGTTTGTTTTGAGACAGAATCTTGCTCTGTCGCCCAGACTGGAGTGCAGTGGTATGATCTCAGCTCACTGCAACCTCTGCCTCCCAGGTTCAAGCAATTTTCCTGTCTCAGCCTCCAGAGTAACTGGGATCACAGGCGCCCGCCACCATGCCCAGCTAATTTTTGTATTTTTTTGTAGAGACGGGGTTTCACCATTTTGGTCAGGCTGGTCTCGAACTCCTGACCTCAGGTGATCCACCCGCCTCAGCCTCCCAAAGTGCTGGGATTACAGGCGTGAGTGACCGCCCCTGGCCTTATTTGAGTGTTTTTGGATAGGTCCTCCGGTGTGATGGGATTTCAGTGGACTCTGTGGTCCTCATCCCAGGGCTCATTTGTCTTCGTGTTTGTGGCATGCGGGTGATGACGGTTTTCGTTTCTTTTTTGGACGTACAGAGTGATCCCTGCAGGCCTGGAGGAGTTGGGCTCTCGGGGTGGCTCATGGACCTGCTGGATCTCCTGTGGCTCAGCTTTTGGGGGACTGGCTGCTCCCGTCTGACAGGTGCTCCCCAGCGAGTAACACACAGTCTCTCTCCCCCTCCGCATCATGTCAGGACTTCCTCCCAGCTGACATCCAGGCTCAGTTTGCCATCAGCCGGGAGCTAATCCGGAACATCTACAACAGCTTTCACAAGCTTCGCGACAGGGCTGAGCGGATCGCGTCGCGGGCCATCGACAACGCGGCAGATCTTCTCATATTCGGGAAGGAGCTAAGGCAGGTGACCTTTCAGCTTCTGCAGGGGCACACGCGGTGGGACGGAAATCCACGCTGGTGAAGGGCTTGGGCAGAAAGTGCATTTACTGTAATAACCAGCATCCTGACCTGTTTCACCCCAGAAGGAGCAGAAAGTGGGTCAGGCACATGGGGGGTCATATTTAGAAGAAACACGGGAGAATTTCAGCCCTGAAACACAGATTTCTGAGCACGAGTAAATGCTCACCAGTTTCTAGTCTGGTAGTTTTCCCACTGTCAGGATGAGACTTTAAAAAAAGATCCCAGGCCAGGCTGGGTGGCTCATGCCTGTGATCCTAGCACTTTGGGAGGCCAAGGTGGGTGGATCACTTGAGGTCAGGAGTTCGAGACCAGCCTGACCAACATGATGAAACCTTGTCTCTGCTAAAAAAGTACAAAATTAGCTGGTCGTGGTGGCACATGCCTATAATCCCAGCTACTCGGGAGGCTGAGGCAGGAGAATTGCTTGAACCCAGGAGGTGGACATCGCAGTGAGCCGAGATTGTGCCATTGCACTCCAGCATGGGCAACAAGAGCGAAACTTCATCTCAAAAAATAAAAAAATTAAAAAAAGAGCCCTGGCTGGGCACGGTGGCTCACGCCTGTAATCTCAGCACTTTGGGAGGCCAAGGCGGGTGGATCATGAGGTCAGGAGTTCAAGACTAGCCTGACCAAGATGGTGAAACTCCCTATCTACTAAAAATACAAAAAAAAAAAATTAGCTGGGCATGGTGGTGGGCGCCTGTAATCCCAGCTACTTGGGAGGCTGAGGCGGAGAATTGCTTGAACTTGGGAGGCGGAGGTTGCAGTGAGCTGAGATTGTGCCACTGCACTCCAGCCTGGGCGACAGAGCAAGACTCCATCTCAAAAAAAGAAAAAAAGATCCCTTTGACTTGGGGAAGAACAGACCATGGGCTAGCAATGCTTCCTTTGCCTGAGGGGAGGGGAGACCCCACCCAGGACTCTGCTCCCCCCAGCAGTGCCCCTCACCTGTGCACACATGTCACCTGGGGGCTGGTAGGGAAGAACAGATGCAGCAGGGCCTGGGGTGCAGCCTCAGGGCCACTCTTTCTCCTGGGCTTCCAGGGTCCCCACAGGCCACTCTTTGAGCAGCAGGGGCACAGGACGGGGGAGCATGCAGGTTGCCGTGGAGGACGCAGTGTTGAGAGCTGCACGTCTGTGGCGGGGGATGCCAGGCTTGACTGCGGGGTGAGCTCCAGGCCTTGAGTGTCTCCTCTCGTGTGCTTGCTCCCTCAGTGCAATCGGGTCCGACACAACCCCGCTGCCCTCCTGGGCCGCTCTGAACAGCAGCACCTGGGGGTCCCTGAAGCAGGCTCTGAAAGGCCTGTCTGTGGAATTCGCGCTGCTCGCCGATAAGGCCGCACAACAGGTGAGTGGATTGGTTCTCCCAGGCGCCTGTTCCAGAGAACACACTATGCCTTGGCATGGGGAGCGCCTCCTGCTTACACGGGCTTCACAGTTTGTTTTTGTTTTGGTTTTTTGAGACGGAGTCTCGCTGTGTCACCAGGCTGGAGCGCTGTGGTGCGATCTCGGCTCACTGCAACCTCTGCCTCCCGGGTTCAAGTGATTCTCCTCCCTTAGCCTCCTGAGTAGCTGGGACTACAGGTGTCCACCACCGCGGCTGGCTAATTTTTTGTATTTTTAATAGAGACGAGGTTTCACCATGTTGGTCAGGCTGGTCTCCTGACCTCAGGTGATCCGCCCACCTCGGCCTCCCAAAGTGCTGGGATTACAGGCGTGAGCCACTGCGCCCGGCCGGCTTCCCAGTTGTGAGCTGAGTGAGTGAGCAGCTGTGCCCTGGGTGGGAGCTGCCTGTCCCCATCTGTTCCTGGTGGCTCCCTAGGAGTGTTTATGCTTTCGAGAGGGGTTGCCAGTGACAAAACAGATAGGGCTGTAGTCTTGAGTGTTGATTTTGCTGAGGTTGGAAGAGAAGATAGACTCTGTCTTTGAAAAGATCATCTCAGACTTCCAGGCATACTCCTGGGTGGACCAGATAGTTCCCACTTTGCTGTCTGAGTCAACTAGGATTTGGCACTGGAGACTTAACTCATCAGAATGATGATGAAGCCCCAGCACCCAAGAGGCTCCCACCTCCCACTCCACACACAACCTCAGGAAGTGCTTCTGCTGCATGGGCAGAAGCTGTTTTTAGAAATCCGCCAAGATCTTGGAGTCGTTTGGGATCAGTTTGAAGATACGGTGTTTACTATCACGCTGCAAGGCTCATCTGGGTGCTTTTATGTTAAAAAACTGTTAGTGGCTGGGCATGGCGGCTCACACCTATCATCCCAGTGCTTTGGGAGGCCGAGGCAGGAGGACTGCTTGAGCCCAGGAGTTCGAGACCCAGCCTGGGCAACAGAGCAAGATCTCATCTCTATAAAAAAAAAAAAAATTGGGCCGGGCGCGGTGGCTCAAGCCTGTAATCCCAGCACTTTGGGAGGCTGAGACGGGCGGATCACGAGGTCAGGAGATCGAGACCATCCTGGCTAACACGGTGAAACCCCATCTCTACTAAAAAAGTACAAAAAACTAGCCAGGCGAGGTGGCGGGCGCCTGTAGTCCCAGCTACTCGGGAGGCTGAGGCAGGAGAATGGCGTAAACCCAGGAGGCGGAGCTTGTAGTGAGCCGAGATCCGGCCACTGCACTTCAGCCTGGGCGACAGAGCGAGACTCTGTCTCAAAAAAAAAAAAAAAAAAATTAGCCAGGGGTGGTGGTGCATGCCTGTAGTCCCAGCTACTCAAGAGGCTGAGGTAGGAGGATCACCTGAACCCAAGAGGTAGAGGCTTCAGTGAGCCGTGATGGTGCCACTGCACTCCAGCCTGGGCGACAGAGTGAGACCCGGTCTCAAAAATAAAAAAAAGCTGACGTAGTTGTGAACGTGGGAGCTTGCTACCTAGTTCCTATTTCTTGGGAAAGTGGCCTCCAGGCTGCTTGTATTGGTTTGAAGTAAGTGATCAGATCATGCCCATGAGGGCCGCGCTCCCCGCTGAGCCCCGGAGCTTCTGATGGCTTGGTGAACCCACGTGTTGTGGAGTCGGGGCTTTTCAAGCTGGAACCAGGGCGCTCAGGTGCCCGTGACGTTTTTCGTGCTGAAGAGGAAATTTGATGCCTTTGCTGGTGTGGAAAGTCCTGGGTTTTCTTCCTCTTCCGTCCCCGTGCTTGTGTGTTCCCTTTAGAAACGGAGGGAGGGCACTGTTGTTGTCTGTGGATTGGGGCTGAGTCTATTCTGTCTTCAGGTCTGTGTGCCCACTGCCCCCAGGTGGAGGGAACCGAGAACGGGGGGCTGGGGGCTTGTCAGCATAGAGACAGAGGAGCTCAGGGCCACCTGCCCTGGGCATTGCGCGTCTGTGCTGTGACTGTGCTCAAGCTACTTTGGTCTCCAGGCCTCAGTTTCCCCATCAATTAAATACAAGGGGGTTGGACTATATTATTAAAAGAGCTATTTCCTTTTTTTTTTTTTTTGAGACACAGTCTTGCTCTGTCGCCCAGGCTGGAGTGCAGTGGTGTGATCTCGGCTCACTACAACCTCTGCCTCCTGGGTTCAAGCGATTCTCCTGCCTCAGCCTCCCGAGTAGCTGGGATTACAGGTGCCCACCACCACGCCTGGCTAATTTTTGTATTTTTAGTAGAGACGGGGTTTCACCATATTGACTGGGCTGGTCTCAAACTGCTGACCTCAAGTGATCCGCCCACCTCGACCTCCCAAAGTGCTGGGATGACAGGCACGAGCCTCTGTGCCCGGCCAAAAGAGCTGTTTCTGTAACCTGCTGACCCTTTCCTCCAAACTCCGTGTGCAAAGCATAAAAGGTGTTCCTGTCGTAGGGACCCAGACCCTCGCCACATTCCACTCCCTCTGCAGCAGGTGGCTGCCGGCGGGGACCCAGAGTGCCCCAGGGCTCTGCAGAGCGCAGGATCAGCATCACTCATGAGGTGATTTCCAAGATTTTTTCTGATTCAGCCCTGGACGCTGCATTTCCACCTTGAAGAGGAAGAGAAGGTTGAGGCTTCTGGTGCAGTAGGAGTTTGTGGCTTGAGGTTTTGCCCAGCTCTGTGACTCTTGGACATCTCATGAGTTGTGTTTGGGGACTGCAATGTCTGGAGAAGTGCTGTTTCCTGAATCTCTCTCACTGTCCTTGGTTGTGGTGAAATGGAGCTTTTACGTGGAATGAACCTCGAGGCCTTTCATTTGATGCAGCAAAAGTTCCATCTCACCCTTGCTGTTCAGTCAGAGGCAGGGAGGACCGTTTTTCCTAATTCTGCTTGTACTTACACCAGTTTTACTCTCCCCAGACCTATTAGGAGCTGAAGGTAGCCATATCCCAGCAAGACACGTGAGACTCGGAGTAGGGTCTGTGTGTTCCACGGTGATGGGGCCTTCGCCTTGGTTAAAGGCACATGCATTGATGGTTACGGGCTGCATGTGGCCCAGGATGGCTTTGAATGTGGCCTAACACAAGTCCGTAAACTTGGCCGGGCACAGTGGCTCACATCTGTAATCTCAGCACTTTGGGAGGCTGAGATGGGCAGATCACCTGAGGTCAGGAGTTCGAGACCAGTCTGGCCAACATGGTGAAACCCCATCTCTACTAAAAATACAAAAAATCAGCCAGGCACAGTGGCACACACCTGTAATCCCAGCTACTCGGGAGGCTGAGGCAGGAGAATCGCTTGAACCTGGGAGGCGGAGGTTGCAGTGAGCTGAGATCACGCCACTGTATTCCAGCCTGGGTAGCAGAGGAAGATCCTGTCTCAAAAAACCCCAAATCTGTAAACTTTCTGAAAACATGAGATTTATGCACAGACTTCCTTCCTTCCTTCCTTCCTTCCTTCCTTCCTTCCTTCCTTCCTTCCTTCCTTCCTTCCTTCCTTCCTTCCTTCCTTCCCTCCCTCCCTCCCTCCCTCCCTCCCTCCCTCCCTCCCTCCCTCCCTCCCTCCCTCGCTCCCTCGCTCCCTCGCTCCCTCCCTCTCTCTCTTTTGCTCATCAGCTGTCACAGTGTTAGTGTATTTTATGTGTGGCTCAAGACAATTCTTCTTCTTCCAATGTGGCCCGGGGAAGCCAAAACATTGGACACCCCTGGTTTCGGGCCTTGTCTAGCACTGAACCACAGACGGGACTTGGTGACAAATGACACAAGCAGAGGGACCCCCGAGTTCCCCCCCTTCTGCTGGGTCAGGGAATAAGACTCCATTCTCCTGAGCCCCTGCCTGGTCAGGTGGGAGCTGGGCATCTGTGGTCAGCTGGTGTTTTCCGTCTTGAGTTTTAGAAACTCTTAGCACACCTCTTCTCCTGGCACATTTTACTGGCTGGAATCCCAGCTGCTTTGGGTGTGGGGTTGGTGGCTGGGGAGCTTCCTTGTTCAGTCGGCCTGAGGTCTGGCCTGGGCCAGTTCCTTCCTCCCAGAGTCAGAGGGGCTCCCCAGAACCACCAGCCAGGTCCGCAGGGGGCCCCCTTCCCCACCAGCCCACCAATGACCAGGTAGAGTCGCCTTTGAGCCCAGGAGTCTTGATGGGAACAAGGCCTGCGTTCCCGCGGTACAGGGGCATCTTAGGGTCCCCTGGGGTACAGCAGAGCCTGGGCAGCACCCCTGGCTCCCAGTCCAGGACTGTGTCCCATAAAACTCCTTGTCATTTCTTCTGCCTGCACCGTCTCCAGCTGAGGCTTCACGTGCAGGGCGTGGGGTGAGCTTTCTACCCCTGCCACGGGTGGAGCCTGGGGAATCGTGGGGGGAGCGTGGGGGGAGCGTGGTCTCCCTGAGCTGCTCAGTGAGCTGTGGGGACTGAGGGCGGGAGCTGTGGGGACCGGAGCCCTTCAGGGCCCGGGTGTGACTGAAGGCGTCGGTGTTGGGGGTTTCCCCAGGATACCTGCCCTCAGCCTGGCTTGGTTGCGGTTGTGGTTGGGGGTTCGGTGGTGAGCTGTGCAGGTCAGTGGTGGATGGGCTGCCCCCTCCACTGCCTTCCCCGGACCCCTGCTGTCTCCAGAGCTTGGATGCTCCCCGCTGTGGCAGCCGGAGCCCCGGGATTTGGACGGACTCTTCATACCGCAGATGCCTCTGAGCACTGTGCGTCCGGCCCTGTGCACTGTGCCTGGCCTGCGCCCCCACCGAGCGCTGCTACCCGTGAAAGCCGGGCCGGCGGAGGCAGTTTCTGCGTGGGGTCCGGCCCGTGGGGGCTACCTCCTGTCCTAGGAGCAGGGCATCCCTCTGCCATGACGGGGCCCCCTTCCACTCCAGGACTGCCCGCCGTTTGCTGTGCACTCACTGCCCTGTTGGGCTCTCTCTGTGGCTGTGCTGCCCGCACAGAGCCTCGTGTGAGGGCCAGTGTCCACCGCCACCCCCGCCGCCGAGTGTGGTGCTTCTGCGTGCAGCCCGAGGCGGCCGCCTCTCTTCCTGCATCAGCAGCACGTCCTGCCTGCAGCTGCCGTCTCTCCTACCCTGCGCCCCCTTCCCAGGCCTGCGTTTCTCTCTCCTGTTACTGATGCGGAGACCACACCCTCGTTCTCCCCCGTGTCCCTCCCGGGCGTCCACGTTTTCCACACAGCTCACAGCGTCCGATGGGAGCTCGGGTTTTCCGCAGTGCTTGATGGAGCCGTAGGAGTCGGGGGTCGGGGGCGCCTGGCTCTCCCAGCATGTGTGTCGGGAGATTCGCCGGCTTTGCGAAGGCCTGAGGCAGCTGCGGCAGGCCGGGCTGATGAGCAGGAGGGCGGGCAGCCGTCCCGCGGGAACGCAGGCCTTGTTCCCATCCAGACTCCTGGGCTCGAAGGCGTCTCTGCCTGGTCATGGGTGGGCCGGTGGGGAAACGGGCCCCCTGCAGACCTGGCTGGTGGTTCTGGGGGGCCCCTCTGACTCTGGGAGGAAGGAACCGGTCCAGGCCAGGCTTGGGTCTGAGTTCCCGGGCAGGGGCCGGGTTCTGTATGCATCCGCGTGGGTGAGCTCCCCCTCGCCTTCCAGGGTAAGCAGGAAGAGAATGACGTGGTGGAAAAGCTGAACCTCTTCTTGGATCTGCTGCAGTCCTATAAGGTGAGTCTTGGCTGCTCCTTGGTTGGGGGCAGAACTTTCGGGAATGATCTTAGGATCCTTCAAGGGTCTAACTCCTGGGAGACGGAGGAGGAGCTGAGAAGCCAGGGCTGCAGGGGGAGACGGGGCCTTCCGTCTCCCGGGGCTGCTTCCCTCGGCCGGCTCCGCAGGGCCTGGTGCGGACACTGAGGGCAGCGGCGAATGGCTCCCCTGGCCCGGCAGGACCTGTGCGAGCGGCATGAGAAGGGCGTGCTGCACAAGCACCAGCGGGCGCTGCACAAGTACAGCCTGATGAAGAGGCAAATGATGAGCGCCGCCGCGCAGAACCGCGAGCCGGAGTCCGTGGAGCAGCTGGAGTCCCGCATCGTGGAGGTGGGTGGCGTGGCGGCGGAGCAGGCCCGTGGGAGCCTTTCCCCTCCTGGCCATGGTGGGACCACAGCCGTCCTGGTGGGCTCCCCTGGGTTGGCTCCATGTGTCTGGAACAGAGCTGGGGGTGCAGTGGAGGCAGGGAGCCGGCCCGGGTGCCTAGAGTGACGCGGCTCCCTGCCCGGCGCTCCCTCCCCGGCCCTCTCTTACCTCGCCACCTTCCAAATGCCTGGTGAAGGCTGAAGGAGAAGGGGCCATCCTGGCTCAGGGAGCGCGGTGGTGTTCCGGCCTTGGTGCTCCCGTTGCCGGCTGGGCGCAAAGGGCGGCTGTTTGCTTTGCAGCAGGAGAACGCGATTCAGACAATGGAGCTGCGGAACTACTTCTCCCTGTACTGCCTGCACCAGGAGACGCAGCTCATCCACGTCTACCTGCCCCTCACCTCCCACATCCTCCGCGCCTTCGTCAACTCTCAGATCCAAGGGCACAAGGAGGTGAGTCCGCCCTGCCCTGGCCGCTGTCTCAGCCATGGCCTTTCTTTCTCCCGCCGCCCTTCCTTCCAGCCTGGCAGCGCGGTGGCCGGCCGCCCTCGAGAGGTATTTTAGTGCAGTTGGGGTCCTTATGGGCTTTGGAACACGGTGCTCACCCAGATCTTCTAGTCTCCTGTGTAGCCAAGATCAGAATTGTGAGGGTGTCCCCAGTGATTCCTGCAGGGTGGAGGGAGGCGCAGACAGGGACAGTTTGCCTTCTGGAGGGATTTGAGGAGTCCGAGGCTCCAGCACCCCGAGGCGGAGAGAAGGGTTCTGGTCACCTGGGAGCGCCGTAGGTGGGTGTTTTTCGAAGATCCCTGGCCAGCCTCCTCCAGATGGCGGTTCCTTCAGCCTGTGAGAAGAAACGCTGCCAAGGTCGTGGGGGAAGCCTCCCTTGATTTCTGGTGGCTAGCTCACGGCAGCGCCGCTGCGATTACAGGCGCGAGCCCCTGTGCCCGGCTGAAACTCTGTTTATTAAGTAGCTGCAAGCAGTTTTGAAGCCGTGGTCTGTGGTTTGTGTTGAACGGCACCGAGTGTCTGGGATGGTCACGAGATTCCACACTGTCCCCGGGAGGTGCTTGGTGCCTTGCGGGCCGTCCGGCAGTTTGGGAATGGCTGGCCGGAGGCGGCCGTGGTGCGGCTGGAGAGGTGGGGACAGCTGCTGTATTAGGAGCATCACTGTGACACGGCCAGGGTCTCAGGGACCAGGTTGGGCTTGGACATGTGAGTGGCTGGGTGTGTTCTCAGTGAAGGAACGTGACCAACAGGCGGGGCCCTGTCCTGCCCGGGGCATGATGCCATAACCCCAGTCCTACCAGGTTTTTTATTGTGGTGATGAGGAATTTCCAGTCCTGTGATGCTGAGATGAGTGTGCTGTGGTCCAGTGACTCAGCCTCCCCTGCAGGCCCCCAGGGTGCGCCCTGCCCTTCTCTGGCCACCTGAGCCCCTGCCCAGCAGGTCTTGGCCTGACCCCTGCCTCACTGCCACGCTCCCCTCCTCCATCCACAGCATCCGTTCCTTACCCTGGTTCCCAAAGTGCTTGGCGAGTGGGGCTGCCGTTTGCATTCGGTTTGGGTGTTACTGATTTGGTGGATGTGGTCTCTGTGTTTCTGGTTTGCTGTTTGGTTTTGAGATGGAGTCTTGCTCTGTCGCCCAAGCTGGAGGGCAGTAGTGTCATCATAGCTCACTGCAGCCCCAGCCTTCCGAGTAGCTGGGACCACAGGCAGGCGCCACCACGTCCGACTAATATTTCTGATTTTCTGTGGAGACAGGGTGTCCCTATGTTGCCCAGGCTGGCCTTGGTGTTTGACCTGTCAAGGCTTCCATGAGGCCAGTGCCCGCACGGCAGCTAGAGCACGTACTGGCAATGACGCAATAGTAATGTTTCTCACGATTCCACGGCAGGCAGATTTGCGGCCCTTTGGTCCTGGGTGCAGGGACCGAGGCGTGGGCGTCTGTGACCACAGGTCACATGAGGTCGCTGGTCCACTCCTCGTTTGGGCTTCCTCTGTGCAGGATGGGCAGTACTGGTTCTGCCAGAGGTTTGAGGAGCTGATGCACCCGAGGGCCTCTCCCTCCCTGTCACTGGCAGGGGAAGGAATTGGGATTAGAGCGTGAGGAGCAGCCCCGGCCCCGCCTGCTGATGTTGTTCTCTTCGTGTTCCCTTCCAGATGAGCAAGGTGTGGAACGACCTGAGGCCCAAGCTCAGCTGCCTCTTTGCGGGACCACACAGTGCCCTGACCCCACCGTGTTCCCCGCCGGAGGACGGCCTGTGTCCTCACTAGCGCCTGAGGCTGAGGTGGTGCTCCCTGCGGCCGCACTAAAACCTCTTTCCAAACGGTGTGTCCAGTGTAATTCCCTTTGGACGGCAGCTCCCCTCCCCACCACGTGCTGCAGCCGGAGCAGAGGAGCTCACGCCTGCGGGTCGGGAGGGGCATCCATGGACCACAGGGGCAGCTGGGCCACACTGCCCTTCGCCCTGTGGCCTGCTAGCCTGGTGGAGAGGGGTGGTGGGGTTCTCTGGAATGGTTTTCTTCTGATACCCAGAGCCCTGCCGGGAGGCAGGGATCTCTCATCTAATAGAGTTTGTGCCTGGGAGAGCGTAGGGGTGGGGCCTCCAGGTGCTGGAACAGTCGGGAGGGGCAGCGTCATGGTGCTGTCAGCCGAGGAGAGAGAGAGGGCAGGGCCGCCCTGCAGCCCAGGCATGGGACTGACCACGGACAGCAAGGGGACAGCCAGTGGTGCCAAGGCTGGGAGGGAGGGCCGTCGGGCATGGGGCACGCACGGTGAATTTTCTAGGGAACTCGCTGCAGTCAACACCAGGAGCCCTGGTCTGGGAGTGGCCTGTGGGGTCCAGTGGCCTCATGCCCTGTGCCCATACCATGACCCCATGTGTGCCCCTGTGTCCACACCATGACCCTGTGTGTGCTTGTGGTCTCAGGCCTGGAAGACAAAGGCGTGACGGAGAGCTGCGGCTCTGAGCGCGGGTGCTACAGCGGCTCTGTTCTCATCCCCTGGACTCCCTTGATTTCTGGTGACCAGTGTTGGAGTCTGCACCGTGCGGCACTGAGGCTGGATGGGCTGGCAGAGGACAGGTGGGGGCGTGGGGGACGTGTGTTCCATTCCAGCTGGGGCTTTAGAGGAGGGATAGCCCCTTTTTAAGTGGATTTTCTTCTCTGAGGCGCCTAGAGCCCTCCTCCCAGCCTCTTGCTGCACACTTGCCGTCCCGGCCACCTGCCCACAGAGGGGACTGGTCTTCCAGGCCCCTTCCCTTCTCTGGATGAGGAAGGCCGTTCTCCTGAGATCTGTGGGGGGTGAAATGTCCACCTCAGGCCTGGGTCTGCTCCTGCCCCAAACCCCTTTTGTGGAAGGCACACGGAGCCAGGCTGGGCTCCTAGACCCCTGCACTTCTCTGGAGCCTGAGGCCCCTCCCTGGCGGGGGAGGTGCTGGAAGAGGCCCTCCGGGCTCCAGGCTTTCCGAGGTCCCTCCTTTCTGCAGCTGCTCGCTGGCCTCTGGCGTGTTCTCTCCTCTCACGGAGGACGCTTCCCTTCTGCCTGTACCTATGGGCAGCCATGGCCCAGGGATGGAAAGGGGACTGTGTGTGCCTCACAGGCGGGGGATCCGTCGTCCACCGTGAGCCAGCCAGAGGGAGCGGCTGTGCTGACTTGGGGGCTGTGGGGCTCGGGCCTAGCCCGGCCTGTGGTTCTGCTGGTGCCTTCCTGCTGTGGGCTGGGCTGCTTCCTCCTGACCAGATGAGCAGAGGGCATGTTCCCCTTGGAGCCCAGTGGGTGGGCTGTCCTGTGAGTCCCTAGCCCACCCGAGTCTTGGGCTGTGCTGCCTTCTGACCCCCCTCTGCAGAGACAGGTTCTCAGTTGGCATGAGTGGCACCGTGACACTTGAGCCATGAAGCATGACCCTGTGTGGGCAGAAGGCTGCAAGGACTCTCTGTCCTTCCTGCACCTGCCTGGGGCCTGTCCAGCTGCAGGACCACGGAGGCTGTGGGGAGCTGTGGCGGGCGTCAGGCGCTGTGGCGGGCGTCAGGCGCTGTGGCCTCTGTGTCTCCAGAGTAGGCGAGGCACGCGCTCCTGACGCAGCCCTCCAAGGAGAGAGCAAAACTTCAGAATGAGCTTTTCTGAAGGAGCTTTCCTGGCAGGGACTCCGGGGTCAGTGAGTGTATGAAAGGCCACATGCCTGGTGGCATCTCCCTGTGGTGGAAACTTCAGGATCAGGGTCTCAGGGTCCTCGTATCCAGAGGCTGAGGACGGAGCTGGAAAGCAGGAGGGCAGGGGTGAGGGGGAGCAGAAGAGGGGTGAGAGGGAGCAGGAGAGCAGGGGTCGGGGGTACAGAAGGGCAGGGGTGAGGAGAGAGCAAGAGGGCAGGGATGAGGGGGGACAGGAGGGCAGGGGTGAGGAGAGCAAGAGGGCAGGGGTTGGGGGGCAGGAGAGCAGGGGGTGAGGGGGGCAGGAGGGTTAGGAAGGCAGGGGTGAAGGGGGGCTGGAAGGCAGGGGTGAGGGGGGACAGGAGGGCAGAGGTGAGCGGGGACAGGAGGGCAGGGGTGAGGACAGCAAGGGGGCAGGGGTTGGGGGGCTGGAGAGTGGGTCCTGGAGAGCAGGGGTGCGAGGGTCAGGAGGGCGGGGTGAAGGGGGGGGCTGGAGGGCAGCGATGAGGAGGGCAGCCTGTCTCCCATGTGTGACTGTGGCCACTTCCTGTGTGCCCTGGTGTCGGCTCTGTGGAGGGGTGGGCACTGGCTTTGGAACACCTCCCTCCCAGTGCCTTCTAAAGGGCAGCAGGAAGAGGCCTGCCAGGCAGGGGCAGCAGAGGCCACCTTTCTTCTTCCTCCTTGTCCCCCGCCCTGTGCTGCCCGGGCAGGTCCCCAGGCCCAGGCGCTGAGAGGCTGTTTACTGCTGCAGGTGGAGGTCCGGTGCTGGAGGGAGGGGAGTTCCCCGCACGCCTCTCCAGCCCTCCTGCTGCCCATGGCCCAAGCCCAAGCCCAGGCCCAAGCCCAAGCCTGTGCCGGTCATTGCGGCCTCACCCAGCTGGCAGGGACAGCTGTGTGTGATGCTGCTGGAGATGCCAGATGCCATGTGCCCTGCGAGGACGGCTGGCGGGGCCGCGGGAGGGGGACTGCCAATCATGGTGAAAGGGGACATTTTCACTGGGTCCTCCTGGTTCGTGTCCTGCGTACTTGGGGGGCACTGTGCAGACAGCTGCCCTTTGTCTGCCGGAGACAGTGCAGGCAGGGAGACAGGTTTAGGGCTCTGACAAGGGGCACGGGGACTCCGAGCTGAGGGATGTCAGGGCGGCTCTGTGCGTCTGAGGCCTTTGCTCTTGCTTTGCGGGTCTGTTCATGTCCAAAGCACTTTAGGAGGCTGCAGGGATCAATACCCAATATACCCAATAAACTGGAATTGTTTACACGTGACCTACATTTTGGACGGTTTATCAATAAACGTGTGAACAACTGTTATTAAATGTGTATGAAAGTTGGGCAGGGGAGGGGACTAGCCTATGAGGCATTCAGTCTGGGTTTTAGCCTAGAGCCCTTGGCTGAGCCTCAGCTTCCCACACTGTGCAGGGGGTTTTGAGAGGACACATCCCCAGCTTGCGGCTGTGTGTCCGAGCACGTGTGCCCCTGCCCTGGGCCAGCTGCCCGCCTTGGGAGCAGTCTCCATCCTCTCCTACCTCTGTGCAGCAATGTGGGCCGAAGCCCAGCACATCCGGCAGCTTCCTGTGGACCTGGCAGGCTGTGCTGGTGCCCAGAGGAGGACGTTTAAAAGGTTAGAGACCAGCCAGGCGCGGTGGCTCACGCCTGTAATCCCAGCACTTTGGGAGGCTGAGGCGGGTGGATCACCTGAGGTCAGGAGTTCAAGACCAGCCTGGCCCACATGGGGAAACCCCCATCTCTACTAACATACAAATATTAGTTGGGTGTGACAGTGTACACCTGTAATCCCACCTCTTCAGGAGGCTGAGATGGGAGGATCGCTTGAACCTGGGAGGCGGAGGTTGAAGTGAGCTGAGATCGTGCCACTGCATTCCAGCCTGGGCAACAGAGCGAGACTCCATCTCCAAAAAAAAAAAAAAAAAAAAAGAAAAAAAAAAACTGCTAGAGACCTTTATTTTTCTTTCCATCCAGTCAATTCCAGACGAAACCCAGCTCTGAGCCACTCGGTGCTCCCAGGTGAGGACAGTTTGTGGCTGTTCAGCAGCCACGTCTCCTGCCCAGGGGCTGCCCTGGGCTCCTGCTAGACTGTGTCCACCTCATGGAGCGTGTAGTCCAGGATGGTGTCCTGACCCTGGAACTTGAAGTACCCGTGGAATTTCTTCTTCTGAAGCAGGAGTGGAAACCAGTAGCTGTCATCGGGCCACATGTCCTTGAAGGGGATCTGGTCCAGCTGGAACCAGCATGGGCGCATTTCTGTACCGAGGGAGGAAGAGGGGCACTGATATGCAACCCAGACTTCATGCTTAAAAACATGGTTTTTCCAGCTGGGCGCGGCGGCTCATGCCTGGAATCCCAGCACTGTGGGAGGCCGAGGTGGGCGGATCACGAGGTCAGGAGATTGAGACCAGCCTGGCCACCATGGTGAAACCCTGTCTCTACTAAAAATACAAAAAATCAGCCAGGTGTGGTGGCGGGCGCCTGTAGTCCCAGCTACCTGGGAGGCTGAGGCAGGAGAATGGTGTGAACCTGGGAGGCAGAGTTTGCAGTGAGCCGAGATGGCGCCACTGCACTCCAGCCTGGGTGGCAGAGCGAGACTCCGTCTCAACAACAACAACAACAACAACAAAAACATGTTTTTTTGTGGAGATGGGGTCTCATTATATTGCCCAGACTGGTCTTGAACTCCTGAGCTCAAGTGATCCTTCTGCCTCGGCCTCCCAGTGCTGGGATTCCAGGTGTGAGCCCCGGCGTCTGGCCAGCCCAAACTTACACTGACTCTCTGAGGAGTTCACCGAGTGATCGTGAGGAACTTGACGATCGTTTATATTTAATCCTCATGACCATGTTTCTCATTTTAGGGTAGGAAAATGGGCGCAGAGCAGGGGCAGGTACACTGCTGGAGCCTCAGTGCAGAGACCACTGCTCATGGGCCCCGCACTGGCACTGTGGGGTGGAGGGGGACGCAGGCTGCCCGCTGCCTGGCACTCAGAGATGGTTTGGGCTGATGGCCTTTCTCCCAGACAGGAGATGGGACCCGCAGAGTGGGGAGGGGGAGCAGGCCCCGTGAGACTCACCGTCGCTCTCCGTGGGGGTCCCCTGGATGCTGTCTGTGCAGAAGATATGCACGTCCATGAGCTCAGGCTCGCCCACGAACTCAAACACGATCTGGCCCACCTTGTGCAGGGCGTCCACCGTCAGACCGCTTTCCTCCTGCAGCTCCCTGCGGGCAGAGGTGGATGGGGGAGGGAGGCCGTCAGGGCATGGCGCCACGCCCACACGATGGCAGGGAGGAGGAGCTGGGCATCTACACACAGCCCAGGGAGCCACCAGGGTGGATGGGAGACCCAGGAGGATGTCGCCCAGAAGGCGTTAGCTGGTCCTGACCTGGCTGAGCTTCAGAATCAGCTTGAACTGTGAAGACAGAGTTTGGTTGAGCGGCTCTGGGGAGGGGCCCGGAGGTGGTGTGGAGCCGCTGGTGGGAGGAACAGTTCTTGTCCGTGCTGTATGTGCACCAGTGACAGCCCAGGCCCAGTGTAGTCAGCCACTTGTCTATGGTCTCGAGACCTGAGGGTGGCAGGGTGGGGACCAACCCCACTTCCTTCCTTCCCGGTTACTTGCTTTTCCACAGCTGAGCATCAGAGCCCACGTAGTGGTAGTTATGACCGCAGGGGCCCTGGGACGCTGGTTCCGGGAACCCGGGCTCTATACTCTGGGCCTGTCTGCCCAAAGAAATGTCTCTCCAGCCTGGTGCCCCTTCTCTGGGAACACAGGATGAAACCACAGGCTTCTGTGATCTCTTTCCTGAGGGAGGAGCTCTGGTTTTAACTCTGGCCCCCGGGCTGCCCACACGGGACACGTGGCCTGGGCCTCTTCCTGCATGTTCTCGGGACACGTTCCCCACAGCTGTGCCTGGAGGAGGTGTGAGGGGCTGACTTCACCACGGAGTGCTCAAGTGCTGCCGTGCCTGGGAACAAGCCCTTCCCTGCTTCCCGCACACAGAGCCAGAAGGCTTCCCCGAAGTAGTCTAATGCTGTTGCTAATTTAAAAATTACATATTTGTTGTAGACAACCAGGACACAAAACGCCATAAACTCATCACCCAGGAATGCTACCGTTTCAGTGTTTTTCCTTTGGCTTTCTCCTCTGCTCATCTCTTAGAAAATGCAAACATTAACTCTTAATAGTTTAAAGTTAAAAAATAAAAATGCAAACAGGTTGGGTACAGGGTGGCTCATGCCTGTAATCCCAGCACTTTGGGAGGCCTGGGTGGGAGGATTGCTTGAGCCCAGGAGTTTGAGACCAGCCTGGGCAACATGGCAAAACCCTGTTTCTACAAAAAGAACAACAATTAGCCAGGCATGGTGGCACTCGCCTGTAGTCCCAGCTACTCAGGAGACTGAGGTGGGAGGAATGCTTCAGCCCAGGAGTTGGAGGCTGCAGTGAGGTGTGATCACTGCACTGCATTCCAGCCTGGGCAACCGAGCTAGACCCTGTCTAAAAAAAAAAAAGGCAAACGTTATACACACTTTATACCTTGGGCTTTCCACACAAGGAGGAGTGCGTGACATTCTACACCTTAAGGAATCCAGCCGGCTTCTCAACTCCTATTTGGTATGGAAGAATAAAATGTTTCAACTTCGGGTTATGGTGGAAACCTGTGTTGGGCACAGCGGTGCTGCTGACCTCCCATTCTGAGCGTTTGCTTGCTGTGCTCAGTAGGGTTCTTGCTCAGTCCCTCAGCAGAGGTTTCCCGAAGACCCACTCCATGCTGGGAGACCCTGGGGATACACGGGCTGAGCCGCTGGGTACCTCTGTCTGCTTCTGTTACCATGCCCGGCTAATTTTTCTGTTTTCCTTTTTTTTTTTTTTTTTTTTTTTTTGTAGAGACAGGGTCTTGCTATGTTGCCCAGGCTGGTCCTGAACTCCTGGGCTCAAGTGATCCTTCTGCTTTGGCCTCCCAGCGTGCTGGGATTTCAGGTGTGAGCCACCATGCCTGGCCTAAATGGTCGGATTGAAGTGATGCCTCCTCAGCTTAAACTGCAGGGACTAGAGAGGAAGCAGACCTGGAATCGGCATTTATTCATGGAGATGGCTAATGAAAGTTGGACTTGAGCTAAAAAATTAATGTTTCTACTTGTGGGGTACAAATGGCTCCCCAATTAGATGCAACAGAGATGTTCGGTGGGGCCTCGCCCGCCTCTTGGCCGGCTGTTGCTTGTCTTCAGAAGCGTCACCTCCCAGTGGAATGTTGTGACTGATTTTAGTTCATCTTCCCCAGCTCATGGCAGCGTAGGAAGCATCAAGAATCCTCCGGGAGACAGAGCTGAAGCTCCATTTCCCAGGCGGGGAGCGCCAGGCAGGTGAAGACAACGCTGCTTCAGTTCTGCCCAAGTGTCTGCTCTATCCATGGCACTCGGTTCCCCACACGGCAGACGGGGAAGACGATGAGAAATTACATGAAACAAACAGGGTGGTGAGGCCTCTGTGGCGTGGAGAGGTGGGAGTGGCAGGTTCTGGCGGGCCTGCTTCCCATCGCTGCTCCTGCGTCCCTGGCCTCGCTGGTCTTTGGGGATCAGGGATGCTGTCTAGAAAGGTTGGCTCACACTGTGCACCTAAAGCCCAAATCTGCACGCCCCCACGATTCAGTACGCCCCACGTGCCTGTCCCCTGTCCCGCAGAGGAGGGTCTGAGTCTAGCCCTCTGGACCCCTGCAGGCGAGCGGGGAGGGCGCCTAAACCGGCTCTTGGCCTGGGAGTTAGGGCCCGTCCTGGGGTTCTCCTGATAGAATAGGGCTGAGTATTGCGTGGATAAAGCAGGGACCAGCCTCCCTGGAGACTGGGCTGCCGAGGCTCCTCCTGAGCAGCAAGGGCCTGGGGTTGCCCCAGGAGCAAACCCGTTGACTGGCAGGTACTGCAGCCCAGGGCCATGCTGGTGGCCTGTGGCTGATGGTACCTCATCTCCTGGACACGAGGCTGTTTGCTGCTGGGTTCCCCTAAGCACCAGCCTGTCTGGCTCCAGCGCCCCCGTTCCTCACGCCTGCAGGTGCTCCCCAATGAGGAATTGTTTCTTTTCTTTAAGACGGTCTCGGCCGGGCACAGTGGCTCACGCCTGTAATCACAGCACTTTGGGAAGCCAAGGCGGGTGGATCCCGTGAGGTCAGGCGTTCAAGACCAGCCTGGCCAACATGGTGAATCCCCCATCTCCACTAAAAATACACAAAAAAATTAGGCGGGCATGGTGGTGGGTGCCTGTAATCCCAGCTACTTGGGAGGCTGAGGCGGGAGAATCACTTGAACCCAGGAGGCAGAGGTTGCAGTGAGCTGAGATGGCGCTAAAATAAAAATTATGGCCAGGTGCGGTGGCTCACGCCTGTAAATCCCAGCACTTTGGGAGGTCAAGGTGGGCGGATCATGAGGTCAGGAGATCGAAACTATCCTGGCTAACATGGTGAAACTCTGTCTCTACTAAAAAATACAAAAAATTAGCCGGGCGTGGTGGCAGATGCCTGTAGTCCCAGCTACATGGGAGGCTGAGGCAGGAAAATGGCGTGAACCCGGGAGGCGGAGCTTGCAGTGAGCCGAGATTGCACCACTGCACTCCAGCCTGGGTGACACAGTGAGACTCCTTCTCAAAAATGAAAAAAAAGAAATAAAATAAAAATTACATATCAGATTATATTAAAATAAACTTGTTTATCAAAATATCACAAAGTAGGAGCCACTGAGTAGAAAATATTTGTAATATATATAGTATCTGACAATTCACATCTAAAATGTATAAAGAATTACAAATCAGAAATCGTGACCAGCCTGGGTAATACAGTGGGACCCCATCTCTTAAAAAAAAAAAAAAAAAAATTCAGAAAAAGGTAACCAAATTCAAACACAGGCAAAAGGCTTGAGCAGATACTTCACGAAGAAGGATATCCACGCGGTCCCCAGACTCACAAAGAAGGATATCTGGCCGGGCGCGGTGGCTCAAGCCTGTAATCCCAGCACTTTGGGAGGCCGAGACGGGCGAATCACGAGGTCAGGAGATCGAGACCATCCTGGCTAACATGGTGAAACCCCGTCTCTACTAAAAAATACAAAAAACACTAGCCAGGCGAGGTGGCGGGCGCCTGTAGTCCCAGCTACTCGGGAGGCTGAGGCAGGAGAATGGCGTGAACCCGGGAGGCGGAGCTTGCAGTGAGCCGAGATCTGGCCACTGCACTCCACCCTGGGCGACAGAGCGAGACTCCGTCTAAAAAAAAAAAAAAAGATACCGAGGCGGCCTGCAGACTCACAAAGAAGGATGTCCACACGACCTGCAGACTCCCAAAGGATATCAATGCGGCCCGCGATGCTGTGAAGGTGCTCCCCTTCCGCAGTCCTGAGGGCACGCAGAACCTCCGCGAGCTCACCGTCCCTACCAACATGGCAAAGATGAAAAAGAGAGAGTACCAAGTGTGGTTCAGCATTCGTTTGAATTAGCGAAACATCTGTGAAAAGACGCTTGGCAATCTCTGCTGAAGCTGAACATCGACAGTTTTCCTCCATGGTAACTGTCCACAGGAAAGGGTGCACACGGGCACCAAAAGACACGTCAGGACCGTTCCTGGCAGTCGCTTGTAACAGCTCCCAAGGGTAAGCCCTGCACGCACACCTGCAGCAGAGCTGGGGTCCTGCTGCAGAGAGGGTGAGCCTGCAGCAAAGCGGGTGAGCTGCAGCACGGGCCTCTGCAGGGCATTACCCAGCAGCTGGAGGAGCCACTGCTATGGCACATGTGATGCTGAAAAGAAGCCAGACAAGGGCGCAGCCTCTAGGATCCCACACCATATTTGGGAACAGGCCAAACTCATCAGCTGTGCCGGAAGTCAGGGTGGAGGGTGGGGTCCCACGGTCCACTTCTTTTTCTTTTCTTTCTTTTTTTTTTTGGAGACAGAGTCTGGCTCTGTCGCCCAGGCTGGAGTGCAGTGGCGCGATCTCAGCTCACTGCAAGCTCCGCCTCCTGGGTTCACACCATTCTCCTGCCTCAGCCTCCCGAGTAGCTGGGACTGCAGGCGCCCGCCACCTTGCCCGGCTAGTTTTTTGTATTTTTTAATAGAGACGGGGTTTCACCGTGTTAGCCAGGATAGTCTCGATCTTCTGACCTCGTGATCCGGCCATCTCGGCCTCCCAAAGTGCTGGGATTACAGGCTTGAGCCACCGCGCCCGGCCCACTTATTTTTCTTGATCTATATGTTGGTTAAACAGGTGGACCTGCCAGGTGCGGTGGCTCACACCTGTAATTCCAGCACTTTGGGAGGCAGAGGCAGCTGGATCACTTGAGGTCAGTTTGAGACCAGCCTGGACAACATGGTGAAACTCTGTCTCTACCAAAAAATAAAAAAAATAGCCAGATGTGGTGGTGCACACCTGTAGTCCCAGCTACTCAGGAGGCTCAGGCAGGTGAATCGCTTGAACCGGGAGGTGGAGGCTGCAGTGAGCAGAGATCATGCCACTGTACTCCAGCCTGGGCAACAGAGCAAGACTCCATCTCAAAAAAAGAAACAGGTGGCCGGGTGCGGTGGCTCACACCTGTAATCCCAGCACTTTGAGAGGCCGCAGCGGGTGGATCACAAGGTCAGAAGATAAGATACCATCCTGGCCAACATGGTGAAACCCTGTCTCTACTAAAAATACAAAAATTAGCCGAGCATGGTGGCGGCCGCCTGTAGTCCCAGCTTCTCAGGAAGCTGAGGCAGGAGAATCGCTTGAACCCGGGAGGCGGAGGTTGCAGTGAGCCAAGATCATGCCACTTCACTCCAGCCTGGGTCACAGAGCGAGACTCCATCTCAAAAAACAAAAAAACAAAACAAAAAAAAACCCACTGTGCAATTTTCTCTATGTGCATGACACTTCAATAAAAGTGCAAGTTACGCTGGGCGCAGTGACTCACGCCTGTAATCCCAGCGCTTTGGGAGGCTGAGATGGGAGGGTCGCTTGAGGCCAGGAATTTGACACCAGCCTGGGCAACATGGCAAAACCCTGTCTCTACTAAAAATAAAAAAATTAGCCAGGTGTGGTGGTGTGCACTGGTAGTCTCAGCTACTCGGGAAGATGGCTTGAGCTCAGGAGGTCGAGACAGCCGTGAGCTATGACTGTGTCACCGCACTCTATCCTGGGCAGTCCTGATCTTATAGAATGATTCTGGAGAAAGACTGGCAGGAAGTGAATCATTAAATATGATTAAAAAGGGTGAGAGTGCCATGAAGGAAAGATACAGGATAAGATGTGTTGAGAACGACGGGTGGGGAAGGCACTTTCTTAGCTGTGAAAGCTGTCAGGGGTGGGGTGGGGGGACAACCGGATGAAGAGCAAGGTGGGCCACAGCTTGGGATGTCCCAGGAGCAGAGACTGGGGAGGGAGGGGGCAAGGCAAGCCCGTGGGGGGCTCAGTGGCTGACACAGGAGGGCGGCTGTAAGTGCACTGAGAGGTGTTAAGGGTTTAATGTGTGAGTACGCGTCTGTGTGTGTTGCGGGTTGGGGGAGACCCAGATGCAGTCTGGGAAGGGCCACCTGGCAGCTGTGTGGAATGGGGACTGCAGAGGGGAGGGTGGAGGCCATGAGGGCCAGCCCAGCTACGGGGCTGCTGCACCTGTCCAGGTGAGGGGGATGGAGCCAGGTTACACCCGAGGATGGAAGTCACAGGCTTCCTGCTCTGTGTCTCAGTTCCCCCACTCAAACCCTGGGCTGAGCGCAAGCCACCGCTGTATTCAGCAGTGAGGGTCTGGAGTGTTGGTGCCTCTGTTTGTGTAATATTTACAGAGGGTAGGAGGAAAGTTCTTTCGACCGTGACAAAGTTCAGAAGAAAATAAATCAGGGCTGCCAAGGGGGCCTGTGCTTTGCTTGTCACCAGCAGGACAAGGAGAAGAAATCCAGCCACGTGGAGCTCCTCCATCCAGCCTCCTCAGCTCTGCCGCCTGCTGCCCTCACACCCCCCACTTCTCTGCACAGCTGGTGCTCCTCCAGCCCTCTGTGCTTCTGCGAAGGTCTCCTTCCTCCCTCCCTCCATGCCCTCCCAGCCAACGTCAAGCCCTCAGAGTGTTTTCCTGGTACCCAGTTAATCACCCTTCCTTTCTCCTGGAGGCCCCTGGCCACCAGGTGTGGACCGGATCTCCTTCTGCAGGTCTCCTGAACCCGGTGCCAGACAACACGAGAGCTCCAGAGGCAGGGACTGACCTGTTCCTCCCTGTGTCCCCAAGCCCCACACAGAGCAGCGCTACCGAAATCCATGAGGTGATGGGTGGTCTTACCAGATCAAAGACAAAGGGCTGGGCAGGAGAACCCCCAGGGCCACCTCTCCTGCCTGTTTCCTGTGCTGTTGTTGCTCTGCACACACTCCTGGCATGGACATGCTGGATGCCCGATTCACACCCAGTGGTCCTCCTCCCCAGCTGCGGCCCCCAGCACAGCCTATCGCACTGGCACCTGCCATGGTGACTGATCAAATGTGTCTGCATGGCTGGAGCCCGGGGTCCCAGGCCTTAGAGGGGAAGCACACGCAGGGCTCTCCAAACTGAGGGTTGGGACCCACATGATCCGGGAAATCAGCTTAGTGGATTACAATTGAAAAAAAGGGTCAAGCCAGTGGCTCATGCCTGCAATCTCAGCACTCTGGGAGGCCCAGGAGGGAGGATCGCTTGAGCCCAGGAGTTAATGAGACCCCATGTCTACGAAGAATTAAAAAACTGAGCATGGTGGCATGTGTCTGTGGTCCCAGCTATTTGCGAGACTGAGGCAGGAGGATCGTTTGAGCCCAGGACTTTGAGGCTGCAGTGAGCCATGAGGGTCCCACTGCACTCCCGCCTGGGTGAGATCCCATCTCTGGAGAAAAAAAGAAACATGAATCAGAAAAGTAGAGTGCCCTTTGATGTAATCAGGGCAGCTACTGCAACTTATTTTAGCTGTACCTGCATACCTGAGTGTGTATATTCTATCATATAAAACGTGTTTCTTACTGCAGGTTGTGATGAAAAAATTGGAAAGCCACTGGGGTCCTGGCTTTCTTGCGTGCTAGGACCCTCTTTACTCTGTAGTTCTCCTCTCCAGGGAAGCTGGCCTACCTTTCTCAGAACAAAAACATGAATGGGGGCTAACATCTGTGCAGCGATGTTTACACAGATGATCTCATTTACCCTGTGAGGGGTGTCTGGAGGACTGTGTGATCTTGGGTAAACGGCTCAACCTCTCTGGGCTTCAGTTCCTTCCTAGGTGAAGCTGGCTGTGTTAAGGATGCAGACTTTGTGTACACTGGGTGTGAGATAAAAGCAATCATGAGCGCCACTGAACAGACAGAGGAACCAAGTGACTGACGAGCCCTTTGGTGACAGTGAGGGTGCCGGGAGGGTTCAATTCAAGCCATGATGCACAGAAGCTTCCAGATACACCCTGAAGCCCCCAGCACCACCACGCCACAACAGCTAACACGCACTCAGCACTCACTACACACCATGCACAACAGCTAACACACACTCAACACGCACCACACACCACACACAACAGCTAACACACACTCAGCACTCACTACACACCACGCACAACAGCTAACACACTCAACATGCATCACACACCACCCACAACAGCTAACACGCACTCAGCACTCACCACACACCACACACAACAGCTAACACACTCACGCACCACACTACACACAACAGCTCACACTCAACATGCACCACACACTACAGCTAACACACACTCAACACTCACCACACACCACACACAACAGCTAACACACACTCAGCACTCACCACGCACTGTTCTAAGTCCTTTGTGTTCATTTCCTCATTTCATCTTCACAAGAGTCCTAAGGGCTGCGGACTGGTCTTCATTCTGAGATGAAGACACTGAGGCTCACAGGTTAACTCCCTGCTCCGGGTCACTTAGCTCTAAGTGGTGAAACCAAGGGTGTGGCCCTACAGCCCAAATCCCTGTGCCCTGGGAAAGCCGGTTCCACGGCCAGACCTGCCCTGTCCTTACCTCCTGGCCCCATCCTCGATGGTCTCTCCTTCTTGCACTTTGCCCCCGAAACCATTCCACAGGCCGGCCCCGAAGCCTCGCTTTTTCATGCCCAGGAGAACTCGCTGAGGCTGCAAGACCAGCACCAGGGTATAGAGCCTGGAGGCGCCCATGGTCCCTGGGTTCTGAAAGGAAGGCGAGAGGGCAGTCAGTTATGATGCGCGTGGAGGAAGCACGTGCCAGGGGCCAGGAGGACTGGGATGTGCTCTGGGAGGCAGGGTTGGTGGGGGGGTACGCTGTAATTCCCCAGCCCTGCCACGTGTGGCTTCCCTTGTGGCAGGTGGAAACCTGCCATTGAACCAATGATTTTCTGGGGTAGAAACAGAACCCAGTGGTCAGCAGGGCTGATCAAGCAGAACACAGGCTGGCGCTACCTTCCTTCTCCACAACTCAGCCCTCAGGTGCAGAGGACATGACCTTTCCAGACTGCACTCTTGCTCCTGCGTCTACCCCCAGGAACGCCCTCCCATAGGCACACAGTGGGGAACAACAGTCCCCGTGCCTGACCAGCACCAAAATAACCACAGTTTATCCTGTGGTTCTCAGGTCAGGCTTCAACTCTGGCCTTTTGATTAATAGGAGCTTCTTTCAGTCTAGTGGGACCTGGCCTCTCTGTAGCAGGCTTCCAGATACCCAGGAAATGTGTGGTTGTAGACAGACACAGGTCCACCCAACACGGCCTGGCTAGTCCTCCCTCCTGTGACAGGAGTTTATACCCCACTCACTCTGCTCCTACTGTGGCTACTGTAGGACCTGGCACCCAGGGGGGCCACTGGAAGTCGCAAGGGCCCTTCCTGCTCCCATAGGTGTACAGGTTCAGGTTCAGAGGACTCTCAGGGTGATGCCTCAGCCAGGTCCCTGATGGAAAAAGGACCCTGAAGAAATGCTGGAGGGCCAGGACCAACTTTCCTTTATTTATTTTGAGACGAGATCCTGCTCTGTTGCCCAGGCTGGAGGAGAGTGGCATGATCTCGGTTCGCTGTAATCTCAGCCTCCCTGGCTGAAGCCATCCTCCTGTCTCAGCATCCCACATAGCTGGGACCACAGGCATGAGCCACCACACTCAGCTAATTGCTGTATTTTAGTAGAGATGGGGTTTTGTCATGTTGCCCAGGCTGATCATGAACTCCTGAGCTCAAGCAATCCACCCACCTCAGCCTCCCAAAGTGCTGAGATTACGGGCGTGAGCCACTGCGCCCAGCCAGGACCAACTTTTCTGGGGTCCACACCTGACTGAGACACAGGATTCAGGACCAGTGATCCTCCTTGGAAGCTGTGGTGTCTGAGAAAAGGGACTCGATGGTAAGCAAAGAAGAGGGCAGGGAAGTGCTGGGTAGAGGAGGGCGTGGTCTCTGGCTAGGGCTCCACCCCCAGGCCTGTGCCCAGGGACCTAGGTGAGGACAGGCATTTCTGTTTTCCTGCCCAAATGTTGCATTTCCCAAGCCTGCCACGTCCCAGTCCTGTGCCTATAAAACCCCCCAGACCCTAGTGGGCAGATACACAAGCTGCTGGATGTCAAAAGGACGTGGAAAGCACAACAACAGGCACCAGCAGGGAATCAACTAGAGGAAGCATGAGTTTGGCCCAGGCTGCTCAGGAGAATCACCTTCCCACTCCAGCTCCCTTCTGGCTCCCCCATCTGCTGAGGGCGAATTCCACTTATAAAACCTTGCACTCTCTCTCCAAGCCGCCCTGTGATCTGATTGCTCCGGTACATCAAGGCAAGAAACGCGGGGACACAGAAAGCCCTCTGTCCTTGCGATAAGGCAGGGAGTCTAACAGCTAACACAAGCCACCTACAAGGCTGAACTTTCAGAGTACCCTCTAACACACGCCCACGGGGGCTTCAGGAGCCGCAAATATTCACCCCCAGACACTGCCTGCCCGTCTCTATGCTCCCCTAGAGGCTTGAGCAGCGGGGCACTGAAGAAGTGAGCCACATCCCCATCGCAGGCCCTTCGAGGAGGACAAGGGAACCTTTCCCGTGTCACTGAGACTGGGTCCTGGTGGCGGAGGCAGGTCAGACAGGGTAAGTGGGTTTGTGGCTGAGCTTCACACCAGGCCCGTGTACTTTGTCCCAACACTGATCTGTTCCTGCCAGAAGCCACGGTTTCCAAAGTAAATTTCTGTGATGATTTACTCCTGGTCTCCCCCACGCCTCCGCCCCGCTCTCCTCGTCTCTCCCCCAAGCCCCCGGTCCCGCTCTCCTCGTCTCTCCCCCAAGCCCCCGGCCCCGCTCTCCTCGTCTCTCCCCCAAGCCCCCGGCCCCGCTCTCCTCGTCTCTCCCCCAAGCCCCCGGCCCCGCTCTCCTCGTCTCTCCCCCAAGCCCCCGGCCCCGCTCTCCTCGTCTCTCCCCCAAGCCCCCGGCCCCGCTCTCCTCGTCTCTCCCCCAAGCCCCCGGCCCCGCTCTCCTGGTCTCCCCCGAGTTCCCGGCCCCGCTCTCCTGGTCTCCCCCGAGTTCCCGGCCCCGCTCTCCTGGTCTCCCCCGAGTTCCCGGCCCCGCTCTCCTGGTCTCCCCCGAGTTCCCGGCCCCGCTCTCCTGGTCTCCCCTAAGCCCCCGGCCCCGCTCTCCTGGTCTCCCTCAAGCCCCCGGCCCCGCTCTCCTCGTCTCTCCCCCAAACCCCCGGCCCCGCTCTCCTTGTCTCCCCCAAACCCCCGGCCCCGCTCTCCTGGTCTCCCCCAAGCCCCCGGCCCCGCTCTCCTTTTCTCTCCCCCAAGCCCCCGACCCCGCTCTCCTGGTCTCCCTCAAGCCCCCGGTCTCCCTCTTCTGGTCTCCCTCGAGCCCCCGACCCCGCTCTTCTGGTCTCCCCCGAGTTCCCGGCCCCGCTCCCCTGGTCTCCCTCAAGCCCATGACTTGGCTCCCCCGTTCTCCTGCCGCCCGCTGGCCGGGCTCCCCTCCCTCCCTGGTCACCACCACTCCTGGGATCCTCGCGCGCGCTTTTCATACCTGCACCGCCGCTTCCGGGCGCCGGGCCTCTGGCCGGAAGTGAGGTCAGGCACTTCCGGCAGCGCGCTGCCTACGTGGGGAAAAATCCATGGCGGGGTGAGCGGGGTGCTACTTCTTTGTGTGCAGGTTACGGGAGTGGTTGGGGGTCCGCCCCGTCGCCTTCCTTGGTCCTGGCCTCGGGGCTGGGTGACGAGCGCTGGACACTGTGGCCGCACTTAGGGAGCGCGACAGGGACGAGGCCGGGGTTCCTGGTCGCAGTTTCCCGGGAGGAGGGCGCCCTCAAGTCTCCAGGGGCAGGGCCGGCTGGGCCGTGGGGAGGCTGGGGCCGGGGGCAGAGTCCAGGTGCGGGGGGCAGCGCCGGGGTGCAGATCCGAGGCGCCAGGGGCTAGCCGGGGGCGAGAGTTCGTTTCGTGGGCGGGGTAGCTCTATTGCCCACGTTTCCTGGGCTGTCGAGTGGGTTCTGGCCCCCGAGACCGGCCTGTGCCATTTTCCCGGGAGACCCCTTAAGCCAGGTGAAGACAGCGACTCACGGTCAGCGGTCAGTGCCTCCTGGCTGGTCAGCACGCTTTGGTGCTGCGGAAGCTGGAAGCTTTGGCCGTGGAGCCATGGGGTAGTAACTTTTATTTATTTATTTAAATCAGAAAGACATAGAGACCGGGCTTGGTGGCCCACACCTGTCATCCCAGCACTGTGGAAGTCTGAGGCAGGAGGATCCTTTGAGCCTAGGAGTTCTAGACCAGCCTAACCAATATAGTGAGATGCCATCTCTAAAAAAAGTTTTTAAAAATTAAAAAAAAAAATTAGTCCAGGCATGGTGGTGCACACCTGTAGTCCCAGCTACTCAGGAGGCTGAGGTGGAAGGTTCACTTGAGACCCAGAGGTTATGGCAGCAATCAGCTGTGATTGTGCCACTGCATTCCAGCCTGGGTGATGGCGAAAAAGAAAAAAAAAGAAAAATGGCTGGGTGAGGTGGTTCACGCCTGTAATCCCAGCACTTTGGGAGGCCAAAGTGGGTGGATCGCCCGAGGTCAGGAGTTTGAGACCAGCTTGGCCAACATGGTGAAACCCCATCTCTCCTGAAAATAGAAAAATTAGCCGGAAGTGGTGGCACACACCTGTAGTCCCAGCTACTCAGGAGGCTGAGGTGGGAGGTTCACTTGAGCCCCAGAGGTTGTGGTTACAGTCAGCTGTGATCGTGCCACTGCACTCCAGCCTGGGTAATAGCAAAACCCTGTCTCTAAAAAAACAAAAAGGAAAAAGAAAAATGGCCGGGTGCAGTGGCTCACACCTGTAATCCCAGCACTTTGGGAGGCCAACGCGGGCGGATCACCTGAGGTCAGAAGTTTGAGACCAGCCTGGCCAACGTGGTGAAACCCATGTATACTGAAAATACAAAAATTAGCCGGACGTGGTAGCAGGTGCACGCCTGTAATTCCAGCTACTTGGGAGGCTGAGGCAGGAGAATTGCTTGAACCCGGGAGTCGGAGGTTGCAGTGAGCCACCACTGCACTCCAGCCTGGGGGCCAGGGTGAGACTCTGTCTCAAAAAAAAGAAAAAACGACATAGAACTTACTTGGTAAGGTTGTTCTCAGAGTTAAATGAGGGGAGGTGTGTATAGCTTCCTGCTTAGCTATTGTGGGCTGTGAACAAATTGTTACAGCATAGCTTATCCAGAGAGTGTTGGAAATTGTCCTTCAACGATTCACACAGGTTTAGTTCAATTTTATGTTAAGACATGTAGGTGAGAGGATTGTTTGAGCCCAGGAGTTCCAGTCTGCGTTGAGCTGTGACCTCACCACTGCACTCCAGCCTGGGCTATAGAGACCCTGTCTCAAAAAAAAAAAAAAAAAAAAAAAGAAATATGACAGGCCAGTCCCCCCGTATTATTGCCAAAGCCCTGAACTAGGTAACTAAGGCAAGGATCTGTCCTTAGGAGGTTTTCTTGCAGTCTTTCAGAACTCAATGAACATTTTTGCCACATGAGAAAAGAATATTACTTTAATTAATTAATTTACATATTTACTTATTTTTTGAGACAGAGTCTCGCTCTGTCACCCAGGCTGGAGTGCAGTGGCGCAATCTCGGCTCACTGCAACCTCTGCCTCCTGGGTTCAGGTGATTCTCCTGCCTCAGCCTCCCGAGTAGCTGAGTTTATAGGCACGTGCCACCACGCCCGGCTAATTTTTGCATTTTGGTAGAGACGGGGTTTCACCATGTTGGCCATGGTTGGCCAGGCTGGTCTCGAACTCCTGACCTCAGGGGATCCATCTGCCTTGGTCTCCAAGAGTGCTGGAATTACAGGTGTGGGCCACCATACCCGGCCCCCTAATCTCCTTTTATAAGGACATCAGTGCTATTGGAATAGGGTCTACCCATATGACCTTGTTTTAACTTGGTCCCCTCTTTCAGGTGTGTGGGTGTATTTGGGTCCTGTCTCCGAATACACCCATATTCTGAGGTACCAAGGGTTAGGACATCAACACATGAATTTTGTGGGGACACAGTTTGGCCTGTGATGCCTGCTTTTCGGCTGTGTAGCCTTGTCAGTTCACCTCCCCTCCTGGGCCTTGGTGCCCCATCTCTAGAAATGAATGAGTTGATCCGAGGGCCCCCCCAGCTTGTGGCCTGCCATTCTGTGTGATGCCAACCTGCCTTCTCCTCTTCTCTCCCACCAGGTACTTGAAGCTGGTGTGTGCTTCCTTTCAGCGCCAAGGGTTCCATACTGCTGGGAGTCGCTGTAAGAATCGGACAGGCGCTGAGCACCTGTGGCTGACTCGGCATCTCAGGGACCCGTTTGTGAAGGCTGCGAAGGTGGCGAGCTACCGGTGTCGAAGCGCCTTCAAGCTCCTGGAGGTGAACGAGAGGCACCAGATTCTGCGACCTGGCCTTCGGGTATTAGACTGCGGAGCAGCTCCTGGGGCCTGGAGTCAGGTGGCGGTGCAGAAGGTCAATGCCGCAGGCACAGGTGGGGCCTCTGCACTGCTGTTGGCACCTTCTGGCTACCCTGAGGTTGAGTGGGCATGGGCAAGCTGCCTCTGCCAGTGGATGCAAGATGCTGGAGCCCTTTTCTAAGGCGTGCGCTTCTGAGTGGGTGGTTTAGTAGGGGTGATGATAAAAATAGGATGCTGCCATTTTCAAAATGAAAGACAAAGTAGAAAGGTGCGGTGAAAATGGAAATCACCTCGCATGAGACCGCCCGGATGTACCAGCACCAGCATGGTGGTGTGTATCCTTCCAGGCTTGTGTTTGCATAGATCCCTCACATTTTCAAAAGCGATGTTGTTCCATACTCTTCTTGCTAATTTGCAGCCTTACTGGAGCTATTTTTGCTTAATAATACATACATACATATATACGTACATACATAGATACATATATATTTTTGTTTTGTTTTGTTTTTGTTTTTCCCCACCCTAGAGGGAGTCTTCCTCTGTTGCCCAGACTGGAGTGCAATGGTGTGATCTCAGTTCACTGCAACCTCCGCCTCCCGAGTTCAAGTGATTCTCCGGCCTCAGCCTCCTGAGTAGCTGGGATTACAGGTGCCTGCCACCACACCTGGCTAATTTTTTTTTTTTTTTTTTTTTAAGTAGAGACAAAGATTTCACCATGTTGGCCAGGCTGATCTCAAACTCTTGACCTCAGGTGATCCGCCCACCTTGGCCTCCCAAAGTGCTGGGATTACAGATGTGAGCCACGGCGCCCGGCTACTCTTGATGTATTGACATCTCTTCCCAACAGCCCAGCTAAATTTCCAAGTCCCGTAAGCCCTGGAGCTTCCTGGTGGCCCCACTGGGGCTGCTCCCTCCAGAACCTAGAAGAGGCTTCATGGCCAGGGCTATGGATTCGCCACTCTGGGTGAAGCTGAGACGCAGTTTTCAATCTGTTTTATATCTTAGGGTTTTGAGTAAAATTTTCTGTATAGAAAGGTTCCCCTGAATAATGAGATCAGCCAGCTGCCCATACGACGGAAGACACTGTCGTCATTGCGAAAGTTTCATCCTGTTCCATGTAGTGCTTGCACCATAGGCTCTTTAGCCAGCTCCCTCACTGTGGGCGTCAAGCTTACTTTTGGCTTTTTGCTGGGATGCGTGTGCTGTGGAGAATATCCTTGCCGTTTATGTTTCCTGCTGTAAAGCCAGGGTAGCTGCATGCACTGGCATTTGAACAGGGTGAGACAGTCCACCCAGAGCCCTCCCAAATCTCTCCCAAATACCTTAGAGTAGGGATACTGGTCCCCATTTATTGGTGAGAAAACTGAGGCTCAGGGTTTCATGACTTGTTGAAAGTGCAGACCTGGAATGCTGGTACATCTGCCCCACTGCTGGTTTGCGGTAGGTTTGCCGTGAACTCTCAGTGTCTACCTGCATCCGCTTGGGTGGCCCCTGCCCAGACTTAGGCTGGGATATGCCTCTTCTGGCTTTTGAACAGCCCTTTTTTTTTTTTTTTTGAGATGGAGTCTCACTCTGTTGCTCAGGCTGGAGCGCAGTGGCGCCATCTCGGCTCACTGTAATCTCCACCTCCTGGGTTTAAGTGATTTCCAGCTAATTTTTGTATTTTTAGTAGAGATGGGGTTTAGCCATGTTGGCCAGGCTGGTCTCGAACTCCAGACCTCAGGTGATCCTCCTGTCTCTGCCTCCCAGCATCCTCGAGGTGCTTCCTGGTACGTCCATCGGGGTCGGCCTGAACAGCCTTTTTATTGTTTTTCAGCTCAGCATTTATTGACTAAATAAGTGGATTTGTGTTGGAAATGTCAGTTCTTTTTCTCATTGCTGAGTTTATCACCGTGGAGTCCTCCTAGTAACTGATTTCAGTGGTTTCTGTTCCCCTAAGTGCTCCTCAGATGAAGCAGGAGAGTGGCTCAGCGTGCCTTGTAGGAAGAAGTGACAGAAGGAGACAGCGTGAGCGTGATCTGCCTGGGCTTGTCCTGGAAGTCACAAGCATGCAGCCAAAGCTGTTTGCCTTCGGTGGAAATTTCCCAAGGTTGTAACATATTGGATATTATAGGAGCGAAAGCTCAGGAGCATAAAGTGAGGCATGAGGCCGGGCGCGGGGACTCGCGCCTGTAACCCCAGCACTTTGGGAGACTGAGGTGGGAGGATCACCCGAGGTCAGGAGTTCGAGACCAGCCTGGGCAATGTGGTGAAACCCCGTCTCTACAAAAAATTAGCCAGGGGTGGTGGCATGTGCCTGTGGTCCCAGCTACTTAGGAGGCTGAGGTGGGAGGGGTCGCTTGAGCCTGGGGAAGTCGAGGCTGCAGTGAGCTGAGGCCATGCAGTGGAGTGAGACCCTGTCTCTCTCTCTCTCACACGCACACACACAAAAGGATAACTTGCTGATATTTGAGTAACGCTAGTTGTAAAACTAAAAAGGTGCCATTGTGTCACCTTAACCTAAAACAAGACTTGTTTCCTATAACTGATGTCAGCGTCTGCCTCCCCCTCTTCTCACTCTGTACCTACATTCAAAGCCCCTCTCACAAGCCCAACACCCCCATCTCCCCAGCAGTCCCCTCCACTGAGGAGAGCCGTAGTTCTGTTGAGAAGTGTCGGAGTTGATAAGCTAAGGGTAGAGTCACAGATGTTCTTGTTCAGTCTGCTTAACAGAAAGGCTGTTCCAACGGTAGGGGGCGAGGAAGAGACCATGTTTCATTCCTAGTTTAAACATTGGAAGTCCAGGTATTTTGAAGATTACCTCATTTTTCAAAGGTAAAACCCCTCAATCTTCAGCCCAGGAAAATGGGACGCCTCACGCCTCATTTTTTTTTTTTTTTTTTTTTTTTTGAGATGGAGTCTCGCTCTGTCGCCCAGGCTGGAGTGCAGTGGCTAGATCTCAGCTCACTGCAAGCTCCGCCTCCCGGGTTCACGCCATTCTGCTGCCTCAGCCTCTTCTGAGCTGGGACTACAGGCGCCCGCCACCTCGCCTGGCTAGTTTTTTGTATTTTTTAGTAGAGATGGGGTTTCACCGTGTTAGCCAGGATGGTCTCGATCTCCTGACCTCGTGATCCGCCCGCCTCGGCCTCCCAAAGTGCTGGGATTACAGGCTTGAGCCACCGCGCCCAGCCTCATGCCTCATTTTAGCTGGGTGTCCTGAGTAGCTGAGACTACAGCTAATTTTTATATTTTTTTGTAGAGATAGGATCTTGCTATGTTGCCCAGGCTGGACTAGAACTCCTGGGCTCTAGCAGTTCTTCTCAGCCTCCCAAAGTGCTGAGATTTTAGGTGTGAGCCACCGCACCTAGCTGGTATCAGTTTTTGTACATTATTTTGTATGTGTTCATTTTCCTCATCTCTTGACTTATTTCCAGTAGTTTCTACATTGGAAGCAATTGGATTAAGGTGGAGAAGGAGAATGGATTTATTGATTTAATCCAGAGGCACTTTATGCACTAGTATATTATTTTCTTTTTCTTTTTTTTTTTTTTTTTTGAGATGGAGTCTCGCTCTGTTGCTGAGGCTGGAGTGTAGTGCTCTTGAGATGAAGCAAGAGCATGCCTTGTAGGAGAAAGTGACAGAAGGAGAGAGCGTGAACGTGATCTTGGCTCACTGCAACCTCCGCTTCCTGGGTTCAAGAGATTCTCCTGTCTCAGCCTCCCGACTAGCTGGGATTACAGGCATGTGCCACCACAGCTGCCTGAGTTTTGTAGTTTTAGTGGAGACAGCATTTCCCCATGTTGGCCAGGCTGGTCTCGAACTCCTGACCTCAGGTGATCCATCTGTGTCAGCCTCCCAGAGTGCTGGGATTATAGTTGTGAGCCACTGCGACTGGCCTATTTTCTATTTTAGTTTATCAAAAAGAGCACTCAGAGATAAGAACCCTTTCACAGAGAGTGAGCCTTGGGTAGTGAAATGATACCAGATTTGGAATCAGAAGTCCTGGCGCTTGGCACAGGTCTGCCCATGGCTGAGGATGACTCTAGGACAGTTACTTCCTGTCTGGGCCTCAGCTTCTCAGATGTTAAGGCCCACGACCTCCCCCACCACGTGTCTTTATAGGATGTATAGATAGAAAACGCCTGTGTTTACCTATTTGCACATTAGCTCTTTGCATTGGTCTTGACATTTTACTTTTATTTCATCATTTTGTTGCATGTACTATATTTTTGTGAAAACATTCAGGGTGTAAATAAATAACACATTCACCATTTCTTCCATAGATCCCAGCTCTCCTGTTGGCTTCGTGCTTGGGGTAGATCTTCTTCACATATTCCCCCTGGAAGGAGCAACTTTTCTGTGCCCTGCTGATGTGACTGACCCGAGAACCTCACAGAGAATCCTCGAGGTGCTTCCTGGTGGGAGAGCAGATGTGATTCTGAGCGACATGGCGCCCAATGCCACAGGGTTCCGGGACCTCGATCATGACAGGCTCATCAGCCTGTGCCTGACCCTTCTCAGCATGACCCCAGACATCCTGCAACCTCGGGGAACATTCCTTTGTAAAACCTGGGCTGGAAGTCAAAGCCATCGGTTACAGAGGAGACTGACAGAGGAATTCCAGAATGTAAGGATCATCAAACCTGAAGCCAGCAGAAAAGAGTCATCAGAAGTGTACTTCTTGGCCACACAGTACCAGGGAAGGAAGGGCGCTGTGAAGCAGTGAGGATTTCTTGTGCCATTTTCATAATGGTCATTAGCTTCTTTTAAGCTCGAAACGTAGCCTGAGCTCCTTCCGGAAGAGTTCCTGGGAGATCTGAGCTGATTTTGGAGATGGAACAGGACAAGTGGGGAGTCTCTTTCTTTTTTTTTTTTTTTTGAGACGGAGTCTCGCTCTGTCTCCCAGGCTGGAGTGCAGTGGCGCGATCTCCACTCACTGCAAGCTCCGCCTCCCAGGTTCACGCCATTCTCCTGCCTCAGCCTCCCGTGTGGCTGGGACTACAGGCGCCTGCCACTGCGCCCGGCTAATTTTTGTATTTTTAGTATTTGGGGTTTCACCGTGTTAGTCAGGATGGTCTCGATCTCCTGACCTCGTGATCCGCCCATCTCGGCCTCCCAAAGTGCTGGGATTACAGGCGTGAGCCAGCGCGCCCGGCTGGGAGTCTCTTTCTTTCTCTCTCTCTTTTTAACCAAAAAGAGATGACAAAACTAAGTTCAGGGGCCATGGAAAATGAAAAAGTCCTCTATATTGATTTGTGAAGAGAAAGTTATCAAGAGAAAGAGGTGAGGATGGAAGGATGAAGAGAGACAGACTGTGGGAAGAATCAGAAGGAATCCGCTGAGGCAGGGATGGGTGTGCCCATGTGTGCCTTGACGGGACTTCATCTTACAGACTGTTAAACTGTCACACAGAAACAGGCTTTCCACTGCTCCTCCCAGAGCACCATGCACAGGTTTCCAGTTCTTAGTGTGGCTATTTAAAGTAGAAAATCTGGGGGCTGGGTGAGGCCACTCACACCTATAATCCCAGAAGGCTGAGGCTGGGGGATTCTTGAAGTCAGAAGTTCAAGACCAACCTGGGCAACATAGCAACACCCACTGTCTCTACAAAAATGAAAAAACAAAAAACCAAACCAAAAGAAAAATCTGAAATTTCCATCTGGGGATTAAATTCTTTCTTTCTGGTGAGTAATCTAGAGATTCATGCATTCTTCAAGCAGCAGAAGTTCCCAGAGCGATTAGGGAAGACGTATGGTCTGAATTTACGCATGCACTGGGTGTGCTTTGGTTTTCGCTGGAAATTTGTATCTGTGTCTGGACTCCCAAGAACATAAAGGTAATTGCCAAAGCAAGCAGTGATGTGGTGTGTTTATTTTCTTTTACTCTTCTAGGAACTCGATGCAGCTTTGTATTTAATAAAATAGAGGTTGCATTATTGTAAGGGACTTTCATGCTTTTAAGTTTTGTTTTTTTAAAACTGGCTTCCTCAAAGCCATTTCCTGGAGGTGTACTCATCCCTCAAGAAGTGTGTTGACTGTAACTATGATTCAATTCCAAGCACCAGTGCCGTAAGTCTGGAAACCCAGGAATCGCCATCAGGGATCTGGGGCTTGGTCCAGCTCCCCAAAGGAAACTGCAGGTCAGATGTTTTGACTTGATTTTTTTTTGAAACGGAGTCTCGCTCTGTCGCCCAGGCTGGAGTGCCTTGAAACGGCTCACTGTAAGCTCCACCTCCCGGGGTTCACGCCATTCTGCCTCAGTCTCCTGAGTACATGGGACTACAGGCACCCACCACCAAGCCCGGCTAATTTTTTTTTTTGTATTTTTAGTAGAGACGGGGTTTCACCGTGTTAGTCAAGAAGGTCTCGATCTCCTGACCTCGTGATCCACCCGCCTCAGCCTGCCAAAGTGCTGGGATTACAGGCGTGAGGCACGGCGCCCGGCCGCCAGATGTTTTGGCTTTTCATTTTATTTCTGGTTGCAGTCAGGTAGTTAAGTCCAGGGACTCTCTTGCCCTACTCCACCTCGTTCTCATTCCATTTCATTTCCGGGGCACACAACTTGGAAGTCTTTTTCTCTGGAAGAAGAAAAATTCAATGTAGACCCTTAGGAACAGCATCTTCTTAGAGGGAAGCCAGGGACTGGGCAGAGGTGGGAAGAAGAGAGGAGGCACACTCTTCTCAGGAAGGCTCCAAATTGAAGGATAGACGAAGGTTACCGTAATAATAGTGGGGCCTGACCTCACCCCGTTGGATTTTGTGCCTTGGCTTGCAGAGCATTAGGAGGTAGCCTAGTAGCATAAATTGCATTTCTAGTGGGCCCAGATAAAAGCAAAATAACGGATTGATTCAAGCTGATACTGAGTAGCAAAATTTTGGGAAGAGTCAACAGTGCAAGTTTGTTGCAGGAGGCTGCTATGGGCGCGGCTATTCCACACATTACGGCGCGAGGCGAAAGCCTTAGTGGAAGCGCGTCCTGCGCGGGGTCGGGGACCCCGACTGCGCCTTGGCCCGGCCTTCGGTTCCGAGTCCTTTCCGTGTGTAGTCTCCCGGGGGTGGCGGCTCTGGGTGCGGGCACGGAGGCCCCAGGACCAGCTGGTGCGAAGACTCGGTTCTTTACGGCCCGGTTCCCACCCAGGTCTCGCGAGAGCGCAGGCGCAAGTGTCGCGATAAGTGGGCGCGGGCGGAGCGGAGGGAGATCCGAGCGGCGGCGGCAAGTGGGCTGCGGGCGACTGAGGTGAGCGGCCCGGCTTGCGCGGGCGGCGGGGTTCTGGGGTCCTGGGGTCCCGGGGGTGGCAAGGGCGGGGCCGAGGGCCCGGACCGGGTGTGCCCGCCAGGGTGGGGCACAAGGACCCTGGACCCCGTGCCTCAGGACCGCGCGCCCGCCCCGTCTCCCATGGGCGCGCTCCCCTCTCTGTGCTCTCCCCTCCTCTCCCCTCCTCTCCCCTTCTCTCCCCTCCTCTCCCCACTCCCCTGTCCCCACTCCGCTGTCCCCACGCCCCACTTCGGGCTGTGCTGAGTACAGCGGGCCCCTCGCCTGGGTTTCCGCAGCCGTCCCTTGTGCCAGGGCGGGCGGCCGAGGGGCGCGTGCTCGTGGTCCCAGCCCCGGGGTCCGGGTGCCCCCCGTGGGGGTCTCCGTGCCCGCCGTGGGGGTCTCCGGGCTAGGGTGCCGGCGCGCCGAGGAAGGGGCCTGAGCTGGCGCCTGGTGGAGAAGTCGGGGCTGCAGGGGCTCTTGGCATCCTCGTGGCTCGCGCGGGCCCGCTCTCAGGAAGGGGGCGTGTGGGCCCGGTTTCCCCTCGGGGATGGCAGGGGTCGCCCTGGTCTCTTCTGGGCAATGGAGGAATTGGGCTGTGGAGCCTCCCTGCAGGCGGGCCTGCCTCTGCGGGGCTCGCAGCCTGGGGAGCTCAGGGCTCTGCTTGCAGCAGGCCGAGGTTCTTGTTCAATGGAAACTCAGAAACTGTGCAGCTGCAGGAGTTCTACCTTTTGGTTGTTAAACGCGCTTGGCTGTTCCCCTCGTTAGGGCTGGTGGGCCGGCCTGCCGTGAGACCATCGTCAGCGCAGGTGTTAGGGGTGCAAAGTTCTTTGCTGCTGCTTGTCTTCAGCCTTCCAACGCCAGACAGACTCAAGTTCCCAATCTCCGTTCTGTAACTTTTTGAAGCTTCAGTTTCATCATCTCTAGAATCTGTGTAAAAAGACCTGATTCACCACCCTCTTAAGATTGAGCTTACAAATGTAGTGCTGGTCAACCTGCGGCCGCATTCCCATTATCTAGCAGTGGAAGACTTGAGGGATATTGACCCCATTCCCCACAACTTTGCAAGTAGATTTCACTGTCATGAGTTGACAGATGAGGAAACTGAAGTTCAAGAAGTCTCCGTGCTCGGAAATGTCAGATACCTTTCTTTCCGGTACCTAGTTGAAAATAGTAGTAGTACTTATTAATGTCACTAGAAATAAACAATGAAAATTAGCACAGCTGTGATGATCATCTTTACTGTCACTGTTGCATGCCTCATTTCTGATTCCCAGAGGCCAGACTTTTTAAAAAATTAATTATTATTATTTTTTGAAACGGTGTCTTGCTCTGTTGTCCAGGCTGGAGTGCAGTGGTGCGATCTCAGCTCACTGCATGCAACCTCTGCCTCCTAGGTTCAAGCAATTCTCCTGTCCCAGCCTCCGGAGTAGCTGGGATTACAGGTGCATACCACCACATCCGGCTTTAATAGAGACAGGGTTTCACCATGTTGGCCAGGCTGGTCTCGAACTCCTGACCTCAGGTCATCTGCCCGTCTTGGCCTTGCAAAGTGCTGGGATTACAGGCATGAGCCACAGTGCCTGGCCTTAATTAATTAATTAATATTTATTTATTTTGAGGCACAGTCTTACTCTGTTACCCAATCTGGAGTGCAGTAGTGCGGTCTCAGCTCACTGCAACTTCCACCTCCCAGGTTCAAGCGTTTCTTGTGCCACAGCCTCCTGAATAGCTGGGATTACAGGCGCGCACCACCACACCCGGCTAGTGTTTGTATTTTATTAGAGATGGGATTTTGCCATGTTGGCCAATCTGGTCTTGAACTCCTGACCTCAAGTGATCTGCCTGCCTCCACCTCCCAAAGTGCTGGGATTACAGGCGTGAGCCATCCCACCTGGGCAGGAGGCCAGACTTTTTTGTGAGTGCTCCTGGTAGGTAGTTTCAGGCATCAGCTGACTGGATTCAGGAATTTCTAGAAACCTGGGAAAGCATCATTTTTGTTTCTGGGTGTGCCTGTGAGGGTGTTTCCAGAGGTGATGAGCTTGGGAGTCTGAGTGGACCAGGTGCTGAAGATCCACCCCCCAGTGTTGGGGGCACCATCCAAGAGCCTGGGGCCTGGAGAGGACAAAAACAGAAAAGACGAATGTGTCCATCTGCCTGCGGGAGCTGGGATACACCCTTCTTCTCCTCTCCTCAACAGCAGCACTCCAAGCTCACCGGCCTTTGGTCTCTAGGACTCGTTCCAGCAGTTCCTCGAACTAAGAATTACACCATCGGCCCCCCTGGCTCTGAGGCCTTCAGACTTGGACTGTGTCACACTGCCAGGCTTCTAGGGCTCCAGCTTACAGACGGCCTGTTGTGGGACAGTCTCCCTAATCGTGTGAGTCCGTTTCCCTAATAATGCCCCTCTCGTGTGTCTGTCTCTGTCCTGTTGGCTCTGTCTCTCTGGAGAACCCTCTTACAGTGCTGTGGGAGGACGTGCCACCTGAGTGCTGAGCCCCGCCTCTTGGGCGCCAGCTGTCCGTCTGTGTGCAGCTGAGACTCAGTCGGTGGCTCGGTGGCGGGGATTTGGTGGCATGCTTTCTTGCTTCCATTTTTTGTCTGGTAAATTGGCAGCATGGCTCCCAGTTGCCTTTGAAGAATGTGGTTACAGACACTGGTGTATTATGGGCTCCAATGAGCGTTAGGGGAGTGGGGATGTCCAGAGGCCCCGCTGACTGCACAGCTGATGGCACGTAGAAAGGCTGGCCCTGACCAGTCCTTTGTCTGTTCCCAGAAGGAAAGCAACCATGGAAGACCTGGGGGAAAACACCACGGTTTTATCCACCCTGAGATCTTTGAACAACTTCATCTCTCAGCGGGTGGAGGGAGGATCTGGACTGGATATTTCCACCTCGGCCCCAGGTTCTCTGCAGATGCAGTACCAGCAGAGCATGCAGGTGAGTGGCATGTGCCTGGGTGGGAGTCTTCTCTGGGGAGACCCCTGGGCCCAGGCAGGGCCTGTTCAAGTGTTCTGTAGTTGAGGTGGGTCAGTATTAGCTCAGCCTAGAGACCAGCTGCTCATCTTCCAGGCCTCACTGTGGCCACTTCTCGTTTTGGGGCAGTAGCTGGAGGCTAGTTGGGGCCCTGAGCCATCCTGGCTCGAAGGCCTGCCTTGTTAGCACCCTGAGTGGGCCTGGCGCTCAGCATTGCATTCACACAAGTGCACCCACAGACCCTGGTGACAGGATCGGAAAGCCAGTTCGTTCATCTAATTGAGGACAGAACCCAAACTGCCTGGGAGTGTGAGCAGCAGGACCGTCGGGCAGGCTGTGTCGGAAACACAGTGCGGGAGTGCCCGGCAGCCCAGAGACAAAGCCACAGCCGTGAGCAGAAGGACGGGATGTTTTGTGGTCTCAGGCTGTAGAGGGCCATTTTCAGATTTTGGGGTGATTTTTACGGATTTCTTCTATAAAATAGTTGTATTTGGTTTCGTTACAAGTTCTTGGGGGATTGCTCACTGTAGACACAACTGCAGAGGACTCAGGTCTCCTGAAGGACTTCAGGATCCAAAGAGTGATGGGCCCAGCCCCACGTGGGGCTGGGATAACGGGGCCCCCGAGTGGTGGGGAGTGGAGTGCTGGGGAGTGCTGGCAAGTAGTGTCTCCAGCCTTGCCTGGGCCCTGTGGCTGCACAGGCTCCTCTAGACCCCTCTGCCTGGACCCTCTTTCCCAGTCCCTGCTGCAGGCCCCAGAGCCATTCTGTAGTCCTGTGCCCGTTAGAGGAGGCTCTGGCTTCCTGTGCTCTCAGAGCCCAGATGAGGCCCTGCTGCATTTGGTAAAGCTGTGTGTGTGTGCATTTGTTTTGTTGCATAATTGAATTAATATGTGTTTATTAGAATGCTAGCTTGTGGCTGGATGTGGTGGCTCACACCTGTAATCCCAGCAGTTTGGGAGGCTGAGATGGGCGGATCACGAGGTCAGGAGATCGAGACCATCCTGGCTAACATGGTGAAACCCTGTCTCTACTAAAAATACAAAAAATTAACTGGGCGTGGCACCTGTAGTCCCAGCTGCTCGGGAGGCTGAGGCAGGAGAATGGTGTGAACCCGGGAGGCGGAGCTTACAGTGAGCCGAGATCGCGCCACTGCACTCCAGCCTGGGCGACAGAGCGAGACCCCGTCTCAAAAAAGAAAAAAAAAAAAAAATGCTGGCTGCTAGCTTGCTTACTGCCGTTTCTTCATGAGGACAGTTTTGTATTCTGAGATTAGGTCACATATATATGTGTGTGTGTGTATATATGTGATATGTATATGTAAATGCTTTTTTATGAAATTATGAAGGTAATAGATGGTTGTTGTTTTTATCACTGGCAAAATTAGAAGTTGCTAACTCTGAACTGGTTGCGGCGGCTCACGCCTAGAATCCCAGCACTTTGGGAGCCTGAGGTGGGTGGTTCACTTGAGGTCAGGAATTTGAGACCAGCCTGACCAACTTGGTGAAACCCCATCTCTACTAAAAATACAAAAATTAGGCGGGTGCGTACACCTGTCATCTCACCTACTCGGGAGGCTGAGGCAGGAGAATCGCTTGAACCCAGGAGGCAGAGGTTGCAGTGAGCTGAGATCACGCCACTGCCCTCCAGCCTGGATGACAGAGTTGGCAACTCTGGTCTGAAATGCTGTAATTTCCTTGATGCAAATGTCTGGGACCTCTTGGCCTATCTGTCAAAGCTTTGGGATTCTAGTCTGTCTTGGACCTGAGAGGCCCCCAGTGCTCACTGTTAAGGGCCTCTCGGTGAGGGGATCTGTGATGGGGTGCGGTAGTCAGAGCGAGGTGGCGAGCAGAGTGATGTCGGTGAGCCCAGCCTTGGTCCCTGGCCCCTGTCACATCCCGTTTCTGGACTTTGTTGTGGTTCTTTCTCTCCTGCTGAGCCCCCGGCATGGCAGAGAGGGCCTGGAGTCCATGGCAGGCCGGGGGAATGTGTGCTGTCTGGTTTATCACACATCTGTGTTGATTTAATGTAAGGGCAAGCTTTCAGTTGCTGTCTTTCAGTTGTAGTTAGCTCCAGGCAGAGGTGGCACACGGATCAGGTGTGTCTGGGACTCCTGGTCCCTGCCGGTCGTGCCCCCTGCAGGTGGGGTGCCCACCCTTCTCGAGAGGCTCAGGTTTGACTGCAGACACAGAAGTGAGACCAGGAAGGCTGCTGAGTTTGAAGGGCAGTCTTAGGAATGCCCAAACAGCGGCAGCTGGGAATCGAGACACGGTAACATAGTAAGAAAGGAAGCGTGGGCTTGGGCCACCAGAGAACACAGGTGGGAGGACAGAGAAACTTCCCTCCCCCGTCCCGGGCTTTCCTAGCCTTGGCATGCTTGGCATTTGGGTTGGGTAATTCTTTTTTTCTCAGGACTTTCTTGTGCATTGTGGGCTGTTGAACAACATCCCTGGCCTCTACCCCCTGGATGCCAGCCAGCAGCACACACATATGACCACCCTTCTGTAACAGTCAGGTGTCTCCAGACAGTGCCAGATGTTCCCAGGGGCAAAACTGGCCCTCATTGGGAACCACCACTCTACTCTGGTGCTTATCAAACTTTCACGTGCATGTGAACGCCCTGAGAATGTGTTTAAAAAGAAGTTTCTTTTTTTCTTTTGGAGACAGGGTCTTACTCTGTCATCCAGGCTGGAGTGCAGTGGTATAATGTTGGCTCACTGCAGCCTCCGTCTCCTGGGTTCAAGTGATTCTCCCACCTCAGCCTCCGGAGTAGCTGAGATTACAGGTGCGTACCACCATGCCCGGCTAATTTTTGTAGTTTTGACTAGAGACAGGGTTTCACCATGTTGGCCAGGCTAGTCTCGAACGCCTGACCTCAAGTGATGTACCCACTTTGGCCCCCGAACTACTGGGATTACAGGCATGAGCCACCGTGCCTGGCCTAGATTTTTTTTTTTTCCAAGACGAACTCCTGCCCTATCACCCAGGCTGGAGTGCAGTGGTGTGATCTTGGCTCACTGCAACCTCCACCTCCTGGGTTCAAGCATTTCTCCTGCCTCAGCCTCCTGAGTAGCTGGGATTACAGGTGTGCACCACTACGCTGGCTAATTTTTGTATTTTTAGTAGAGACGGGGTTTCCCCATGTTAGCCAGACTGATCTCGAACTCCCGGCCTCAAGTGATCCACCCGACTTGGCCTCCTGAAGTACTGGGATTACAGGCGTGAGCCACTGCGCCCAACCTAAAGAGAAGATTCTGATTGAATAGATCTGGGGTGTAGCCTGAGACTCTGCATTTGTTAAGTGCTGAGAGATGCTGCACTGCAAGGCTCTGGGCTATATGAAGAGTTGGTGACTCTGCCTTTTCCTCCAGCTGAGCAGGTCGTACCCAAAGGCCGACTCTGGAACTGTTTGGCAAGTCTTCTGGGGCTCTGTGAGGCTCAGCTCACCTGTAATCACTAGGCCTGTGTGGTAGGCAGGCTTCTGAGAGGGCCCCCAGATTCCAGGCTCTAGTGCACACTCACCTTCCTACTGCCTCCCAGGTTTAAGTCGATACTGACTAGGTATCATTGTGGGATTGTGCAAATGTAATTAAGGTCTCAGATCTGTTGACCTTGAGATAAGGAGATTACCTGGGTGGACTTGATCCACTCCCTGGGTGGGCTTGATCTGCTCACCAGAGCCCTTTAAGTCTCAGTCCAGACATCTGAGGCAGAGCAGTCAGAGACATGGCAGGAGCGGGATTTTACAAGGGAGATTGGACGTGGTTGATTTTGGAGAGGGAGAGGTCCATGTGGCAAGGGATGTGGGCAGCTCCTAGGAGTGGATGGCCGTACTGGGCTGGCAGCTGGTCGGGAAGGAGACCTCATTCTCCATCCCTGTGAGCTTGTGAGAGGATGCTGAGCTCCACCTGAGAACACGACCTGGTCGACTGCATTGATTTTTAGCCTGGGAGACCCTGTTCAGAGAACGCAGCCACCTACGTCTGGACTTCTGACCCACAGAGCCATTGGCTGGTAAATAAATGGGTGGCATTCGAGGCCATTGCGTTCACTAATATGCTTAATGTCATCTCAAAAGACGTCTTCCTCTTCCTAAGCTTTTTCACCTTCCCACTGCCTGCCACTCCCCGGTTCCCCAGCCTGGGGCCCGGTAGCTGGGGCACATCAAGAATTAGCACAGGACCTGCGGGAATGGGTGCTCAGAGATGTGTCCGCTGCACTGAGTCACTCAACCTTGTTTGATGCAGTCACTGAGCATTCTGTTTTTCTTTGGGTATGTCCCTCTCAGCTGGAGGAAAGAGCAGAGCAGATCCGTTCGAAGTCTCACCTCATCCAGGTGGAGCGGGAGAAGATGCAGATGGAACTGAGTCACAAGAGGGCTCGAGTGGAGCTGGAGAGAGCGGCGAGCACCAGTGCCAGGAACTACGAGGTGGGTTCACGTGGGGCGAGGGTCAGCCCAGCCAGCCACTGAAGCAAGGGGACTGTGCACCGTACCTGCCAGGTCGTAAGAAATCAGATCCCAGTACCTGGGAGCAAGAGGGCTGTGCACGGTACCTGCCAGGTTATAAGAATTCAGATCGCAGCCCCTGGGAGCAAGGGGGCTGTGCATGGTACCTGCCAGGCCGTAGGAAATCAGAACCCAGCTGACTGGAAGCCTGACATGCCCTGTGTCACGGTTGCCAGGACATTCCTTCTGAGGCCACGCATGCTGTGGGGCAGGTATTGGTTATGCTTGCTGTCCTAGAGGAGGATGGCATGAAATGGGAACACTTGCTGTATCTGTTCAGTGAGGCTGCGGTGCCGGCACAGATTCCTTTGTTGGGTCTCCTGGTTTCCTCTTCCCTCTGGAAGAATTGGAATGCAGGTCTGACAGAAATGCCGAGTGGTGTAGGAGGGACAGGCTTAGGAGGTCACGGGGTGGAACAGGGTCCCGGTCCATGCTGGGCATTTGGGTTGGAGGGCCCTAGCGAAGGGTGCCGGCCTCAGTGGTGGCTGTGTGTTGCTCCTGGCTCACCCAGGGCAGCAGGGAAAACACCCTGTCCTTGGGGAGGGAATTAGGTTTCCACTGAGTGTGCGAATTCCCTCTGCTCTGATGAATAGCGCTTTGCCAGCGTTTCGGTCAGTGCTGATCAGTTGTGGAAATGCTGCCAAGGTTCAGGCAGAGTATTGGGTGGGAAGTCTCCTTGGCTTGTGTGCCCTCTTTCGGCGGGTAGATGTCTAGCCCCTCCCTGGGATCGTGCGGTTTGTTCACACACTCTCCTAGGCCCTAGAAAAATAGCTCATGTCTTCCGGGGTGTGATGCTGGTTGGATTCCTTGCCCCTGGCCTGCAGATCCTGGCTGTGGTGCGTTGTGTGGGCTCAGTGAGCCTGAGGTGCCATGGGGTGGGGGCCACGGCCTCAGGCTTGGCTCCATTGCTGCTTTGAGAGCTGTTTTCCCTGAGAGGTGGGGCTTTTGCTCACGGCCTGGGTGGGTCCTAGGAGGGACAGTCCTGGAGGAATTGGTGGGAAGGGGAGGGAGAGGCCACAGGAATCTCCCTAACTATTGAGGTTCCCTTGTTAGGGGTAGAGAGGTGGCACCAGGTCATTAGTTTGGAGGCAGCGTGCTCATGGCATGGCTGTGGCTCTCAGGCAGGAGGAACGGAGTGTGCAGCTGTTGGAGTTCCTCTGGGGCCGAGAGTCCCTGAGGGCAGGGCCCACCTGACTCCGCCTAGGATCTCCATTGTGTGGCGCAGCTTATGGCATTTTATGGGTACTCACAAATGTTGTATTGAGGGAGGAGTCATTGTAGGGTCTCCGGGGGCCCTTTCTTGGGGAAATCCAAGAATGCAGGTGAGTGAGCTTACACTTGGGGCTCCTTGCTGAGCTCCAGCCACCTTCTAGCAGGACTTTCCTTCCTTGCCCACAGACACAGCTGCACAGGATCCCAGGAACAGTTGGAACCAGTAGTCTTCCAATTGTTCCTTGGAGTTCCACCTGGAAATACCTATTAGGGGTTGAGACCTAAGTGTCTGAAGTCCGGCGACCTGCTGGCTGCCCTGTCTGCACTAGGACTGGCAGTCCCGGGCCTGGTGCCCCATCTGGCTGTGATGGTGCTGAGCGGAGCCCCATGCCAACCCCAGCCCCTGTTCTGCATCACAGAAGAGTCTCTTGGTTGTTGTGAGGCAGCCCTTGCAGCTCACAAGGGCTAGAGTCCCTCCGAGGTGCGGGTCAACCTCTCTCAGAAGGCAGCCACTTCTGTAACACCTCTCCTGGGCTTTGGGCTGGAGTACCCCAGATGAGGACAGCACAAGCTCATACTCCTCCCTGGGCTCAGGGGGAGTGCTTGGAGCTTCCCGAGGAAGGCAGGGCGAGAGGGTCCCAGAGTGCTGGGCTCCATCAGGACTCACCGCCTTCACCTCCTGGGACTCTCGTACCTGGCAGTGAACTTGCAGGGCCTGCGGGTCATTAGAGTCAGGAGGTCTGAGCGTGCTTCTTGGTTATGTCCCATCCCAACCAGTGAGAGCCACGCAGCCTCCCCAAGGCCAGTCGGGGGGGTGGCTCTGGAGGTTTGTGTGAGATGGTGTGCATGTGTGGCAGATTTGAGCCCAGTGTAAACTGCTTCTGTCCGCAGCCTCCTGCTCACGCCACCTGTCTCTGCCCCATCGGCTGCTCGCTGGGGGAGTGCCAGCTCATTTCAGTGCCGGCCAGAGTGAAGTTAGACAGGATTTGCTGGTGCTGTGAAAGCTCAGCTTCTCCCCAAGGTCGATGCTGAATTGTAGATTTCCCGTGCTCCCTCTCCCTGCAGAGGCAACTGCTGAGCAGACGGTGTGATGAATGTGTGTGTGATCTGTGCCAAGTGCCCGTCCTGGGAGTCCTGACTTTGCACAGTGCTCACTGTCATGACGCCTCAGCGGGGGCGCCGGCACTGGAGCTGGGTCCCAGGTTCCATCCTGGTTCTGCCGCTGACTTGGCTGATGCGTCCTGCTCACCTCTTTTTTGCGCCTCGGCCTGTTCTGAGAGAGGCGTGGGGGTGAGGGCTCCCCGCTGACCCTCCCGTGGGTGGCACATGGCATCTGACTCTTGCTCTCTTGACAGCGCGAGGTTGACCGCAACCAGGAGCTCCTGACGCGCATCCGGCAGCTTCAGGAGCGGGAGGCTGGGGCGGAGGAGAAGATGCAGGAGCAGCTGGAGCGCAACAGGCAGTGTCAGCAGAACCTGGACGCTGCCAGCAAGAGGCTTCGTGAGAAAGAGGACAGCCTGGCCCAGGCCGGCGAGGTGAGCGGGGCCTCCGCTCCGCGGGGACTGCCCTCCTGGCACTGTTTTCCTGAGGAGAGGGAATGCATGCTCTTGTTCACCACTGCAGCGCCACGCCTGTGTTTTTAATTGTGCTTCCCACACGGACAGCTGCGTTTTTTGCATAGTTGTAATCAGTAGAAGTATTAATTTTCCATTCTATAGTTCTCAATTAAAAAGTTGAGCACTTGGGCTGGGCGTGGTGGCTCATGTTTGTAATCCCAGCACTTGGGAGGCCAAGGTGGGTGGATCACCTGAGGTCGGGAGTTGGAGACCAGCCTGGCCAACATGGTGAAACTCCATCTCTACTAAAAATACAAAAATTAGCTGGGCGTGGTGGTGGGCGCCTGTAGTCCCAGCCACTCGGGAGGCTGAGGCAGGAGAATCGCTTGCACCGGGGAGGTGGAGGTTGCAGTGAGCTAAGGTCACGCCATTCCACTCCAGCCTGGGCAACACAGTGAGACTCTGTCTGAAAAAAAAAAAAAAAAAAAAGTTAAGCAGTTTTTTTGCATTTGTAATTATGAATTTTGAAGGCTGATGAATCCGTTTTTTGTCGTTTATGGACTTTTAGTGTGTTTGTGTTCACTTGTGTATCTATGCAGCCCTCGCTTCTGTTGACTTTGGACAGACCCCTAGGCCTGGGCTATAAGGTCCCCAGCGATGGCGGTCTCTGTAGCGGTTGTTCTCAGAGCCCCGGCTGAGGGCTCCAGTTTCCCTGCAGCCTTCCCTGTCGTGGATGGTGGTCTTTTCTGGAAATAACTGTTCTTTCGTCAGGAGGCTTAAGTAGGCACGAATGGATTTGCATTTCTTTGACTATCCAAGGTCTACAGGCATCTGATGGTGTCGGGAGAATTGCCTCTGAACCGGAGCCTGTGTGAACCACAGTCCTGGTGAAGGTTGCTTGCATTTTAGAAACAGCCTGGATGTGGGCACTGGTGGAAATTGGAATCTTCTGACCTCTCCTGTCCTTTTTCTGTGAAGATCAAGATTGCTGGTGCCAAGAGGAGACATGCAAATCTGCTGGCATAGGGGTGGGGGTGGGGTGGGCGTGCAGCAAGCGTCCTGGAGGGGTCCAGAAACTGGCCCTGCGTCCTTTCTGTGGGTGGTGCTGGGGAAGCGTGTTGAGGCTGTTCCCCCATCTGCTTCTGGAGGGAACGTTGGCAGGAAAGGAGGTGTGATTGGCCTCCGAGAAGCTGCTCTTGCCTTGCCCGTGCTGTGGGTTCCAGTTCCTGTGTGCTGGGCTGTGCTGGAGGTGGGTCAGACCCTGTCCCCGCTGCCTGTGGGCACCTGCGGTTCCATGGGGGAGGGTGAGTCGTGCCCAGCACTCCACGAGGGGCAGAGGAGTGGGAGACTGCAGGAGCCGCAGGGTGGTGCCCAGTGGGGTGGGGCTCCGTGAGGGAAATCGCGCTGCTGCAGGCGCTGCTGCTTTGGCCTGTCACCTCTAAGCTAGGGTGGCAGCTCCTCAGGGCAAACCCTCCTGCTCACTAGGCCTTGGCTGCCTTCTCCTGTCACAGGGCCCTGATTGTCAACCTCCTTACTCTGGAATTGTCTTATGCGCCTCTTCCTTGCCAACTGTCCGGCGTCCCCTACAACACAGGTGCCCCTGCGGGCAGGTGGGCTCGGCCCTGCATCCAGCCTGGTCCCGGCATCCGGTGTGTATTAGTTGAGTTCAGAAGACCTCTGGGAGGATGTGTTTATTGTTAGTATGTTTTTAATACCTTCTTTTTTGACTCCCAGGTTAATGCTTCACCATTGGGTGAAGTAAACTGTACCCGTTGTGGGCATTCTGGGAGCACACTGCCCCCATGCGCACCTTCCCAGAGCGTCGTGGGGTGGACGGCAGTGATAGGGTTCAGCGGGCTGAGCTGGCCACGGGTTCTCAGGAACAGGGAAATGAGTGCTGTGGCCTCCTTGTTTGCGGAGGGTGCCACCCAGCCAGGCCCACCCAGGTCGTTTGCTGTGTGAGTTTGCCATTGTCCTGCCCTGGGGGCATGGTCCCCAGAGCTGACATCACGCCCATGTGTTTCCCTGTGTTAACTTACAGTGATGCTTCTCAGGGTCTGTCCGGCTTCTCACATTGGCTCGACCCACGTGCTCTTTCTCTGAGGACACCTAGGGTTTTCTGAGCTTTTCCAGAGGGTTAGGGTCCTCAGAAGGTTGCCTGGTGAGGGTGGTCAGGATGAAGCGTGGCGGTTCTGTCACGCGCGGGTTCCGTGCTGTCAGGCAGACCTGGTGTCCTGGAGGCTGCCAGAGAGGCTGTTGGCTTTGCCTCCCCAGGGGCGCTCCTGCCTGTGCTATGCGCTCCCCTTCCAAGCGCATGGCCTCCCCAACAGCTACCACCTAGCCCCCTGCACAGCCTCCGTCTTTGTCCTGTTGGTTGGCCAGTGCCTTGCTGTTGTTCGAGGGCGATGTCATTAGCAAACAGCCGGCATAGTAGCATTGGGGTGGCTGGGGAGGGACGACAGGAGCCACTATTGGAGGGAAGACCAAAATGATGGTGTGGTGGGTATGTGGATGCCTGGTGGGACTTTGGGAGCATGCAGCACTGGCACAGAGACTGCCAGGTGCCAGGCCTGAGAGTCCAGGCCCATCTTGGCTGGTGAGGACTTTTGCTTCTGAAGCCGCCTTACCAAGCCTCCTTTCCAGGGGCCCTGGCTGGGGCCTGGGTCTCCTCAGTCAGCTCCTGCATGGCTCGTTGCAGGCTCTGGGCTGTGCTGCTCTGGAGCGCCAGGAGGAGGGTGGGCCTTGCGTGTGAGTGCCTGCCTGGACCCGCATCCTCCAGAAGGAGGTGACTCTGCCCCCTGGCCCTCTGCTCCTCTGCTCCCCTTGTCCCCCTCGCCCGCTTGCCGTCTGTCCCCCTACCCTCTGTCCCTCTGCCTGATGCCCCTCTGCCCCCTATTCCTCTGCCCCTCTGCCTCCTGCTTGGTTGTAGCATGTGGATGGTGCCTGTCTGCTCTTCTCACCTCCATGTGCTCCTTCCATACATGGGCTCTACTCACTGAGTGGCTCTCTGGCCTCCTCTGCTTTTAGACCATCAGCGCACTCAAGGGGAGGATCTCGGAACTGCAGTGGAGCGTGATGGACCAGGAGATGCGGGTGAAGCGCCTGGAGTCGGAGAAGCAGGAGCTGCAGGAGCAGCTGGACTTGCAGCACAAGTGGGCGGGGCCAGGGTGTGGGGTCGGGGGTCGGGCCACGTGTGGGGGCGTGCACGCCACCTCTCTCTTGGTGGCTGGGTGGGTTGTGGATGCACTCCCGGGTGCTGTCCTAATTCACAGACAGTCAAGAGGGGCAGACGCTGAGGCCTCTGGAGCCAGGACCATGAGCCCAGAAAGTGTCCTGATGTTCCTGGAGCAAAATGGGGGCAGCAACTTCCTCCTCCTCCTTCTTAGAGAGGGCTCCTGCAGAGCTAGATTTTACTTTATTTTTTGTGACAAGGTCTCACTCTGTCGTCCAGCCTGGAGTGCAGTGGCACCCAGAGTAACTGGGACTGCAGGCATGTGCAGTACACCTGGCTGATTTTTTTTTTTTTGAGATTGAGTCTCGCTCTGTCATCCACGCTGGAGTACAATGGCACCATCTTGGCTCACTGCAGCCTCCGCCTCCTGGGTTCAGTGATTCTCCTGCCTCAGCCACCGAGTAGCTGGGATTAATTTTGCACCTGGCTAATTTTAAAAAACGTTTTGTAGAGATGGCCATCTCGCTTTGTCACCCAGACTGGTCTTGAGCTCCTGGCCTCAAATGATCCTCCTGCCTCAGCCTCCTGGAGTGCTGGGATCCCAGGCTAAGCCACCGTGCCCTGCTGAGGGCTAGGTTCAGAGGGCAGCGCCATGTGCCTTGGCGGTAGAGGGGGCGCTGCTGGGAAGGGGTGTCCAGGCACAGGGCTGGGCTCAGCCGAGGTACAGACGGGAGAGCCTTGTCTGGAGGTGTGGTCAGGAGACTGGGCATCTCCTTTAGACTTGGAACCTTCCCTCAGCAAATGCTGTTTTAGTAGAGTTCTAGTTTCGTAGTGGAGAGGAGAGGTCATTCCTGGGTGGGGCCCTGCCGCAGCTGCACCAGGGCTGGGAGTTGCTGCAGGCAGGTGAGAGCTGGGGGTGCCACTGCTGGAGAGGACCTTGCAGGTGGCCTGGGCTCACTATGCACCCTTCCGAATGAGCAGCCTGAGGCCGCAGAGACAGCCTGCAGGGGCTGGGGCCTGGGACCTTGGGGTACCCGTGCAGTGGAGTGTATGTGTGGGGGGTCTGTGCCGGAGAGGGGGTCCTGAACCTTGGGGTGGGAATGAATGTGCGTGGGTCTGTGCTGGGGCGGGTCTCAGGCTGAGGAGAATTGTTGGCCTTGCCACATGCCTGTTTCTGTATGTGATGTATTTTTCTTTCAATAGAAAATGGCAGGAAACCAATCAGAAAATCCAGGAACTCCAGGCCAGCCAGGAAGCAAGAGCAGACCACGAGCAGCAGATTAAAGTGAGTTGCTCTGTGTCAGGGGCCTTGTGGACATCCCTGTGGTGGCCTTGACTCGCCTGCTCCTGTTGGCCTTTCTGCGCTGGTGCCGAGCTCCGTGGGCCTCCTGTGAGGTTCGCTTCTGCCCTGTGTGCTGAGCACCGTGCTGGGCACCAGCGATGCCGTGGTGAATGAGGCAGATGCTTCTGCTCTCAGGGAGCGTGTATTTTAGAGGAGGGAGACTGACCACAAACACGAAGAGGAAATGTCCGTGTGTGTGATGACATCAAGTGCTGATGAGTGTGCGAAGAAGATACAGGCATAGAGAGGTTGAGAAATCTGCCCACAGTTGCACAGCTGGAGCTGGGTCTCTCAGGGCGTCTGCCTCAAGCTCAGGCTGTGCCATTTCCCTGTGGAGGATGGGCCAGGGAGATGCTGACTCCGGATCCCTCTCCTGCCTCTTGTTGCCTGGAGAGCAGCCTCCAGACCCTGTGCTCTGGCCCCTGTGCACCCTCACCTCCACGCTTCACACCAGCTCTTCCTGGCTGCAGAGCTGACCAGCACCCCCAACCTAGCTTCTGCCGCGTCCCCTCCCAGTGGTGTTCCCTGGCCCCTCGCAGTCCTCAGCCCACCTCTCAGGATTGGCTGGCTGGCAAGGCGATGAACTGTGTTAGTGTTTGTCAGATGGCCGGCTGGTTTGGTTGTGGTTTCACACTCTGCCTGTTCAGTGACTTGCTGCTCACAGATGCCAGCTGTCTGTGTCCCAAGGGGCCTGGGTACCGTCCGCAGAAGCCTGTCCTCACTGACTGAAAGACTGAGCCCTTACACATGTGCTACTAGAGCGCCAGAAGTGGGCTTGACACGGGAGGAGGGCGGTGTTTTCCCATGGAGTGCCATCCTGGACCAGACCTGAGATAGACTTTTGCTCCTGGAGAGCTCCCTGAGGCCAGGTGGGGAGCACAGCAGCTCTGCGGTGTGCGGTGTGCATGCCAGCTCCCAGTGTGCAGGGGACTGGGAGTACGGTGCTGGGAAGAGCTGCCCTGGAGTGGATGCTGAGGCTCAGTATTGGAAGCAGCTTCCAGGCCTCTGGTGTAGCCCGGGAAGGCCTCCCACAGGGGAGTCCTGAGGCATGGAGGCTGCTGAGGACCTGGGAACTGTTTAGCGGAGGAACTTCGTGACCTCAGTGACTTTAATTTTTAATGGATGGTATTTTCTAGAGCAGTTTTAGGTTCACAGCAAAATGAGCAGAAGGTAAAGCTCATTTGTACCCCCTGCTCCACCCACCACCACACACACCCAGCCTCCCTGGTAGGGTGAAGCATGTGTGACAGTGATGAACCTGCCTGGACACATCAGTGTCATGCAGAGTCCACGGGTCCCGTGAGGGTCACTCTTGGAGTGGGACAGTGTATGGTTTGGGCAAATGTAAAATGTCCTATATTTGCCGTTAGAGTGTCACACAGAAAAGTTTTACTGCCTAAAAATCCTCTCTGCTCCCTCAGTCAATCCCTGCCTTTCCTTCTGAGCCCCTGACAACCCCCGCCTTTCCGAGAACGTCCTGTGGTTGGATCCTGCAGTGCGTGTAGCTGTTGCACACCGGCTTGTTTCTCTTAGCCGTGTGTGTGTGATTTTCTCCAGGTCTCTTCGTGGCTCATTTTCCTCTTCTCTGTCCCTGGCCTCCATCAGGATCTGGAGCAGAAGCTGTCCCTGCAAGAGCAGGACGCTGCGATTGTGAAGAACATGAAGTCAGAGCTGGTGCGGCTCCCTAGGCTGGAACGGGAGCTGAAGCAGCTGCGGGAGGAGAGCATGCACCTGCGGTGAGGGGTCGCGGGGGATGGGGCAGCTGCCTTGAGTGAGTCTGGGTTTGTGTGCATGGAGCCCACTGTGCAGACGCTGTAGGGGCAGGGCTCCCGGGCTCTTGGCCTTCTCCCTAGGGTGTGTGGCTATTTGAGTGACTCTTTGTGGCACTGCCAGGGAGATGAGAGAGACCAACGGGCTGCTCCAGGAAGAGCTGGAAGGGCTGCAGAGGAAGCTGGGGCGCCAGGAGAAGATGCAGGAGACGCTGGTTGGCCTGGAGCTGGAGAACGAGGTGAGGGCCTGTGTGGTGTGCGGTTCCTGTGGGTGTCCTCTGCCCTGTCTGGAGGAGCCTCAGTATTGTGGTCACACCGACAGCTGCTCACCTACAAGATGGAGGCTGCTGTGATGGGGTGGGAGGCAGAGTCGTGGTCCCCAGAGAGTTCCCTGCCTCATCCCCAGAGCCTGTGAACACAGCACCTTCTGTGGCAGGGCGAATGAGGTCACTGGTCTGCTGGCCCACGGCAGGGACGGGCTCCTGGGCCATCCTGGCGGCTCAGAGTGACGTGAGACGGACTTGGCAGCTCTTGCTGGGTGTGGAGATGGAGGAGGGGCCACAAGCCAGGGAATGTGGGCGCCTCTGGAAGCTGGAAAGAGCAGGGAAGTGAACTCTCCACCGGAACCTGCAGAAGGAAAACAGCCCTGTCGTCACCAGGATTCCAGCCTGGGGAGACCCATTTTGGATTTCTGAACTAAAGTACTGTAAAATAGTACATTTGTGGGCTTTTTTTTTTTTTTTTTTTTGAGATGGAGTCTTGCTCTCTCCCCAGGCTGGAGTGCGGGGGCACAATCCTGGCACACTGCAACCTCCGCCTCCCAGGTTCAAGTGATTCTCCTGCCTCAGCCTCCTGAGTAGCTGGGATTACAGGCGTCCGCCACCACACCTGGCTAATTTTTGTATTTTTAGTAGAGACAGGGTTTCACCATGTTGGCTAGGATGGTCTTGATCTCTTGGAACTCGTGATCCACCTGCCTCTGCCTCCCAAAGTACTGGGATTATAGGTGTGAGCCACCGCACCCGGCCGGGATTTTTAAATATTAAAATTTTTTTTGTAGAGACGATATCTCCCTGTGTTGCCCAGGCTGGTCCTGAACTCCTGGGCTCAAGTGATCCTCCCACCTTTGCCTCCTGAAGTGCTGAGATGACAGGCGTGAGCCTCTGTGCCGCACCAATTTGTGTTGTTTGAAGCCACTTAGTTTGTGGTGATCTGTTTCGGTTGCAGCAGGGAACTGGTACAGAGGGTGAGTCAGAGTGCGGGTGACACTGTGAGCACCAGGGCTGGCGGGGCCCTGTGCTGGGGGTCTTCTGCCTCCACTGTGGCACTTGGTGGGAAGACGTCAGTGCCGGAAAGCATCCTGCAGTCATGTTGCAGGCAGAGGAGGAGACAGGTTCAGAGAAGCTCCCTCTCTTGCCTGGTGCACAGCAAGTTTGGTCCAGAATTTAGGCCTTCTGGCCCCTGCCCGGGTCCTCTGTTCTTCACGCCACTTCCCTGTGGCCACAGCCGCTCCCCTCTGTGCCTGGCACACCTGTGCCACCTTTCTCTGGTGGTTGTGTGGCCTGGCAGGAGAGCAGACTCCATCTGCAGCGCTCTGCAGCTGCCCACCTGTCAGGCTGGCCACTTGCAGAGTCCCCCTTGGGTGGTGTGGGTCTCTGCCCTCTTCAGAGCTGCGATACAGCCAGAGTCCTTTCGGGGCCTTGGCCCTGTGACCCACGGTGAGGCGGCTCCCTGCCAGCGGGGGTGTCCGGCAGGGACTCTTCTCTCAGGTGCTGGGTTCTATAGGAGCTTAGCCTGAAAAGACAGCTCCCACGCGACATCCTTTTTCTCTCTGGCCGCTGTGTAATTTATTGTTTGATGGTTGAAGAGTTGGGGCTCTCAAGCTACACTCCGTGGTTGGGTGCTTGGTCCCTGGGCCAGCTCCTTTGCCGCCCTGCCCGTCTCCCCATCTGCGCTGCTCCGCGTCCCTGGGCCGGCTCCTTTCACTGCCCCGTCCGTCTCCCCATCTGCGCTGCTCCGTGTCCCTGGGCCAGCTCCTTCGCCGCCCTGTCCGTCTCCCCGTCTGCGCTTCTCCGCGTCCCTGGGCCAGCTCCTTCGCCGCCCTGTCTGTCTCCCCATCTGCACAGGGAGGAGCGGTGCTGGTGCCTGCCTCGTCGGGACTGTGAGGCTCACTTGAGTCTATGTGAAGTGCTCAGAGCAGTGCCTGGCACGTAGTGAATGTTCTGTAGCGTTGGCTGTTGTATAGTTACTAGTCAAGCGTGTGCCTGCGCGTAGGAGGGGCTCTGAGAATACCTGACTTGCCGAGTGGAGCGTTGATAACAGCACGGTGCTCGGCACTGGGTGGAGGTGAAGCGAGGCCAGAACAAAGGCACAGAGTCCCTGCTCTCAGATTGCTTCCATCCTGGAAGGGCCATGAGACCTCTTTGGGGTGCTGCTCAGCATGGGACAGGTGTGTGACACAGGGGCACGCTGGCCTGTAGGCAGTGATGTCACCTTCCTCCATGCTCCAGGGTGGCTGCCCGCCTCTCCTGGGGCCTGTTGGTCCTGGTCTGCTGTTTGATGGGGGGAAGTTTGGCTCCAGGACTGAGTCTGTCTGCTCTAGGGCCTGGCTCCCTAAGGAGCCTCTGGAAGATGGGGGAGGGGTGAGTCCTCATGGCTCGAGCACCTGAGGCTGCTCCCTGGGGCACAGTCAACCCCAGGATCATTTCTGGGGCTGTCTGCCTTCTCCCTCCACAGCCACACGTTGCATTTAGCTTGCTGGGGTGTGTACTTGAATTTACAGGGCCAGGAAGGAGTGAGGCAGGAAGCACCAGTGTGGCTTTTGCAGTTGGGGAATAATAACCCGGCTGCGTCCGGGCAGACTTGGAGCATGTAGCACTCAGCTCAGAGATGAGGGCAGGCTCTCCGGAGAGGTCAGGGACTTAGCGCCGTGGTCGTTGTTGTCAGTCTTATGTGATAATCCTGTGGCAGGCAATGACGGGGTCCGTGCTTTTGTTGTCTTTTCAGAGGCTGCTGGCCAAGCTGCAAAGCTGGGAGAGACTGGACCAGACCACGGGCCTGAGTATCAGGTAGGGAGGGGCAGGTGCCTCCGGGGTCCCGCCTTCTCTGAAGGGTCGCCGGGGAAGAGCAGAGCCAGCCTCTGGCTCCCTGGCACTGTCTCCAGCCAGGCATCTCTGTGGCTGGTGGGGGGTGTTTGTCCCGGCTGCTCAGGTTTAATGAGGCCTTTCCCAGCGGGTGGGGCAGTGGAGCCGGGCGACTCATCCTGCTGAAGCCTTAGTAACATCTTCATTGAGAAGTAGAATATCCACAGCAAACCAGTGGCAGGCATCTGATTGCCCTGCATTGTGGGCTTTGTGAAAAGACTCTTTTTGGTGTATACTGAGGAAGTAATTGCTTTTGGGGGAAATCATTCATATTAGGGAACTGTAACCAGTGGAGATGAACTGAGTTTTTAGAATTAAGAAAAACCCACCGTATTAGGCTGTTCTTGCATTGCTGTGAAGAAGTACTGGAGACTGGGTAGTTATGAAGGGAAGAGGTGGAATAGGCTCACGCTTCTGCAGCTGTACAGGAAGCGTGGTACTGGCATCTGCTTGGCTTCTGGTGAAGCCGCAGGGAGCTTTCAGTCGTGGCGGAAGGTGAAGGGGGAACAGGCACGCCACGTGGCAAAAGCAGGAGTGAGAGAGTGTGCGAGAGAGAGCGAGTGTGAGTAGCGTTGGGAGGGAGGTGCCACACACTTCTAAATAACCCGATCTCATGAGAACTCCCTGTCATGAAGACAGACCCAGGCTGTGAGGGATCCGCCCACGATCCAAACACTTCCCACTGGGCCCCACTTCCAGCACTGGGGATTACACTTCAACATGAGGTTTGGGCAGGAACACAGATCCAAATGGTTCTCACCCACCATAGTGGAAGACAATTGTCTGGTTCTTGTAGCAGCCTCTTCAGCCAGTCTGTGCCAAGCTGAGTGCCAGCATGTGGGTGGAGGGATGTGGGGTGGAGCTGCCGGGGGACCACCCTGGGTGCTGGGGATGGCATTCTTAGAGGGCAGGACCATTCCCAGGTCTGGTCCTGTCTGTCTTGCTCCATCCATCCCAGGGCCCTGCGCTCATCTTTCTCCAGCAGCTGCTCAGTTGGCCCCTGCCCTTCAGCCGCTGGGCCCCTGCAGGTGACCGCCTCCTGGTCTGGACCCCTCTGGTCTGGACCCCTCTGTGTGGTTGCCCTGTGTGCGCCAGGTCTCCAGGAGGTACAGGAGTGGTGCTTTTGAAGGAGCCATCGGAGCCCGGGGCTTGGGGCCTGTGGTGCTGGTGCCGAGGCAGCCTCTTGTGTTTGCTTGTGAGATTTCAAGGCTTCCCGCTTTTTGCCTGTCTTTCCTGATGCTCTTGGAGACTAAGCTGAGAATGAGACTGTCTGAAAGAGCTATCTTTGACCACAGCATCCGACTGCTAGTCCTGGGCTCCACTACCTTCTCATCAGCATTACTGGCTTCAGTTCTCTGTCACCTGAAAGTGCCCTTTCATTTTCTTTGAGCTTTGCTAAGTCAGAGCACGGCCCGGGCTGCTGTCTCCTCTTGAGCTCCCCCTGTAGAACACAGGCTTCTGTAGGGCCGCCTCAGTGGGGCCTAAATGCTTTGTGCTTCTGTCTGTTCTCTGGGCTTATTAATTGCTTGGAAGGTGACCCTTCTGCTTCTAGGAATACTCTGGCCAGATGAAACCTTCGTGACTTCTTTCCTGTGAAGGGACATCAGAGGCCCCCACGTGCCTGAGGGCCTGGCCCTGTGGGAGGGTCAAGTGTGCAGTTTGCCCTGGAGCACTGGGTGTCAGTCAGGCACGTAGCCCTGGCGCAGCTGGCTGCTGTCTCTGGTTGGTTACAAAGTACTGCTGCTCCTTTCGGCCCTGTTCGCGCATCTGAGCGCCCTGCCTGGGCGTGGCTTGTGTGAGGGCGAACTGGCCTGGGGGTGCTGCCTGGGTGTGGCCAGTGTGAGGGCAAGCTGGCCTGGGGGTGCTGCCTGCCTGTGTGTTCCGTGTTCACTCTGCCCTCCCTGGTGGCCAGGCCCTGGATGAGGGAGAGGAGGGGTTGGTCTGCAGGACTGGTGGAGGTGGGCTGCCTGTGCCAACCACCGGCTTAAAAGTGGGCGGGAGGCAAGTGGAATGCATGTGTGGTGTCCTGCAGCTTTGATGAGGAAAACAGATAGTGCTTTAGAGGCTTGATTCAACCCACCCTCCCACTCCTCGCAACAGTAAAACCGGTGTCAAGTCACTGTGCTGCTCTGGGCCAGTGTTCCCTTTATTGAAAGGGAGACATGGAGCTCTTCTCCCCCACTGCGTGTGAAAATCCGACGCAATCCTTTGTTTGTGGAGGGCCCTGTGAGTTGGAGAGGGCTGGTGTGAGCGTCCTCTCTGAGCAGCCGGAGGCTGATGGCCAGGAAGGCGGATGGAACCGTCTTCGCTGTGGGGGTCGACTCCTGGTCTCCTGCGTTGGCCTTGGCCATGGGCCTGGTAGAGGGCAGGTTTCCTCATGTGCTGGGTTGCCTGCCGTGCCTGGGCCCCTTCAGGGCTCCCGCCGCTCACCGCATTGTGCTCCACAGGGCGGTTGTCTGAGTGTGGTCTGCATCAGGGCCTGATCTCGGGTGACTCACAGTCGACATCAGTGGGGGTGCTGCTTATGTCGCAGTCCATGGGAATGCAGGCTGGCGGTCCTGAATACAGCTCATAGAATCACCGGGATGGTTTGGTAACCCTGTGCGTTTCTGGCTCTGCACAGTGGCTCACACCTGTAATCCCAGTGGTTTGGGAGGCTGCAACCGGGGGATTGCTGTAGCCTAGATGTTTGAGATCAGCCTGGGGAACGTAGTTGAGACCCTGTTTGTACAAAAAAAAAGAAAAAATTATCTGTGCTCAGTGGTGCGCACCTGTAGTCCCAGCTACTCAGGAGGCTGAGGTGGGAGGATCACCTGAGCCCAGGAGGTCAAGCTGCAGTGAGCTGTGACTGCACCCCTGCACTCCGATGACAGAGTGAGTCCCTGTCTCTAAAACACAAAAACAAAAACCAAAGTGCATTTCTGGGTAAGCCCCACATGCCCTGGGCTTGCTTTTCTGATTGTAGGGACCAGGTTTGGGCAGGTCTTATGATTTTGGAAGCCCATGTCTGGCAACATTGAATGTGGTGATGAAGTGGGCAGCAGGGACACAGATGTGGTGAGAAGCTGGGACTGTGGGGGCCATGGGGGCCACAGGTGCCACAGGTGCCACAGATGCCACTTGTGGTCCCCATGGGAGGGCTGAGTGCACTTGCCGTTCGTGTGTGGAGACATGTGTGCCTCTGTGGGTGAGCTCAGGGATCCCCCTCCTCCCAGCCATGGGGACCTGAGGTGACATCAGATGTCCTGGAAGCAGAGGGCTCTGTGGCTGGGAGTGCCCTGGGCCTGTGCCGGCTGGGCTGGCGTCTCCGTGCCTCCGGGCCCATGCTGTGTTGGGATTTGGGGCCTGCCGAGGCCCCGGCCCCGTGGGTGCAGAGGAGCTGCTGCCACTAGGTGGCGCCCCTGCCTTGGTGATCCTTCCCACAGCGGCTTCCCTTGGGTCTCTCTGGCCTGGTGGACCTGCTGTTGTCCCACCATGGGACTTGCTTGCTGACACCGGGGTTTGGGTCGATGGGGATGTGAGGGGCTTCTGGCCGCTGTTCCTGACTGCCTTCAGGGGGTGCTTCTGGCTGACCCATGTCTGCCTTGTTTCTGACCGGTGTGTTGGGGCCCTCAGGCCCGTGGGCTGTGAGATCCTGGCGTTGAGGCCAGACGTCCTCTGCGCAGGCCCTTCCCTAAGGACAGGGTGCTGATGTCCTGCAGTCCTCAGAGGGCTCTTCAGCCTCGCCCCGGGCTTGGATGAACCCTGGCTGAGCCCTAGGAGAGAGTGGCCTGGTCACCTTCTTCCCCATGTGGGGCTTCTTAGGTCTTAGGAGAGGAGGCTGGGTGAGTTGGCTGGGGTGAATCAGTGAAACCATGGGAAGACCCTGTGGCACGAGGTCCTTATGTGTCACACAGGCCTGGGCACATGTGACATGTGCAGCACACGGGGTCATGTGGCCTGGGGGCATATTAGTTTCTACGACTTTGAAGTCACAGGCAGGGAGGGACACTGCGTGAACACACGTGGGGAAGGGCAGGATGCCAGTGCCGGGAGTGTGGTGTGGACACCCTCACCCTTAGGGTGTTGGGAGTTGGGCTGAGGGAGTTAGCAGCAGTGCGAGGCGTGTGTCTGGAGGCAGCGATGTGATCAGCTTGGTCTCCCAGGAGCATGATCTGTCTTGGGGAATGATTTGTGGGTGAGGAAAGTGGATGCCAGCACACAGCCTTTGAGGTATGTGTCAATCTAGGCAAGACCTCAGGGGCACAGGAGGAGGAGGAGGAGTAATAGAGAGAGGCCAGTGGGAAAGATGGCGTGAGGCTGGAGGCCATCTGGAAATGCAGGGTGCTTCTCTTTGGAAAATCACCTGTTTCAGTAGAATGAAAGGGGGTGCAGGCCATCTCCGTAGGAGAGCAGCACAACCATTTGTAACAATCCAAAACTTGTTTGTGATTGGAAATTCTCAGCAAGCTAGGAAGAGAAGAGAAATTCCTCAACCAGGTAAAAGACACCTGCAGAAAACCACAGCTGATATAATACAAGGTGAGACTGACTGCATCCCTGACACGGACACCAGGCAAGATGTCTGTTCCCATCATCCCTTTTTGCACTGTGCTGGAGATCTTCAACATTATAGTTAGGGAAGCAAAAAGAAAAGATGGACAGACTGGAAAGGAGAAAGTAAAACTGTACCTGGAGACATCATAATTATGTATAGAAATTCCCAGGGAATCAATGACAAGCCAGTAGGACTAAACCGTGAGGTTTACAGGGTCACAGGTTACAAGGACAATGTACCAAAATAGGTTACGTTTCTGTATGCTAGCAGTGAGCCACTGGAAGTACATACCACACATGATGGCATCAAAGTCCATGAAATATTAGGGATGCATATAAGAAAATCTGTGTAAGATTTGTACACTGAGAGGCTTAAGACGCAACTGAGACATTAAAGATCACCTGATGTAGAAAAATGGAGACATTGTAAGAGGAAAAATGAACTCTTTGCCCCTCTGCTCTCACACAGCCTCTGACACCAGATACTGGAAGGTTTCCCGTACACCAAGCAGTTCTCCAGGCGACACCAGCTGGGTGTCCTGCAGCCTCATCTGCACACTCTCCACCTGGAGTTCCATCAGCTCCTGCTGGGTCGGGGCCCAGTCCCACACGTCTATGCCCCCTTCAGATTCCAGGTGCAAGTAGTGGGCCGGCATCTCTCCTTCATTTTGCTGTTTTCTTCCCTTCCCCTGTCACTGACGTCAGCTGTACTTCTGACTGATAGGCTATTAAATGAGGCTCGTACTTCCCACTCCTTGGGTTTCATTAATTTGCTAGTGTGGCTCACAGAACTCAGGAAGATGCTTTGTTACGTTTAGTCATGTGTTATAAAGGACATTACGAATAATACAGGTGAACAGGTCGGTAGAGTGAGGTATGGGGAGAGGCGCGGAGCTTCCGTGCCCTCTCTGGACATACCACCCTCCGGGAGCCTCCGTGTGTGCAGCTCTGAACCCTGGCCTTATTTATGGGTTTTTGTGGAGGCTTCGTTACAGAGGCATGATTGATTACACCACTGGCTGTTGGGAATCCACTCACCCTTCGGCACCTCTCCCCTCCGAAGTTGAGGGGTGGGACTCAGAGTCCCAACCCTCTCATCCCGCCTCGGTGTTTCGGATGACCACCCTGTCTGAAGCTGCCTGGGGGCTGCCAACTGGCAGTCAGCTCATTAGTTCCCAAAAGACTCTCTTCTCACCCCAGATAAAGAGCTGCATGTATGTCAGGGAACGGAAAGACCAAATATGTATTTCAGAGTATCATAAAGGTACTGTGTTCTTGTATTGGAAGATTCATTATTGTTAAGATGGCAGTTTGCTCAAAGTGACCCAAATATTTCACATAATCCCAATCAAAGTCCCAGCAGAAAGTGATGAACCGATCTCTAAAATTTCTTTTTTCTTTTTTGATATGGAGTCTCGCTCTGTTGCCCAGGCCGGAGTGCAATGGCATCATCTCGGCTCACAGCAACCTCTGCCTCCCCTGTATCTGGGATTACAGTCTCATGCCACCATGCCTGGCTACTATTAGTATTTTTAGTAGGGGCGGGGTTTTGCCATGTTGACCAGGCTGGTCTTGAACTCCTGACCTCAGGTGATCCACCTGCCTCGGCCTCCCAAAGTGCTGGGATTACAGGTGTGAGCCACTGTGCCTGGTTGACAATTCTAAAATTTCTATGGGAATATAAAGCACCTGTAAATTGTTATAGCAATAACAGTTTAGAAAAAGAACAAGTTATAGGGCTTACACTGGCCAATTTCAAGACACATTGTAAATTGCATAAATTGAGACAGTGTGGTATTAAGTGTAGACATCCGTAAATCAGTGGAACAGAGTAGAAAGTTCAGAAATGATTTAAGAATTCAGCGTTGATGGTTGTCAAAAGTGTCAAGGTAATTCAGTGGGAGAAAGAGTCTTTTCACCAAGCGTGGTAAACCAGTAGGCTGTTTGTGGCGAGGATGAGCCTTGACACCTGCCTCCTGCTGGACACAAGATTTAACTCAAATGATGCATAGACTTATGTGTGAAAGTCACAAACTCTAGAAGCTAGGGTTTGGCAAAGAGGTCTTACGATACAGCGAGCATGAACCATACATGAAAAAAATTGATAAGTTAGACTTCATCAAAATTGAAAACTGCTCTCAAAAGACACAAAGTGAAAAGACAGACCATAGACTAGGAAAATATTTGCGAGATATTAACATGTATCTGACCAAAGACGCGCTCCAGGATACAGAAAGAACTCTTACGAATTAGTAAGATTACCATAGCTTAAAAAATGGTCAAAAGACTTTTAACAGATACTTTATTATTTATGTATTTATTTTTTTGGAGATGGAATCTCACTCTGTTGCCCAGGCTGGAGTACAGTGGCACGATCTTGGCTCACTGCAACCTCCGCCTCCCAGGTTCAAGCAGTCCTCCAGCCTCAGCCTCCCAAGTAGTTGGGGTTCCAGGCATGCACCACCACGCCTGGCTAATTTTTGTATTTTAGTAGAGACAGGTTTCACCATATTGGCCAGGCTAGTCTTGAACTCCTGACCTCAGGTGATCTGCCTGCCTTGGCCTCCCAAAGCACTGGGATTACAGGTGTGAGCCACTGCACCTGGCCTGCTTTTCACAGCTTTTCACAGATACTTTACAAGAGAAGGTGTACAAATGGTAAATAAGGACATGAAAAGATGGTCAACATTGTTAGTTATTAGGGAATGCAAATTAAGACTGTAATCGCCCAACAGGGTTCTTCTTGCTGCCCAGAAAGGCAACGTGCCGAGAACGGCAGGTGTGGCAGCAGAGAAGGAGTTTAATGACTGCAGAGCCAGCCAAGGGAGGTGGACGGGAGATAACTCTCACATCTGTCTGCCTGAGAATTCAGAGGCGAGGGCTTGAGGGTGTTTTGGCGGGCAGTGGCCTAGGGAGTGGTGAGTGCTGATTGGTTGTGTTGGGGATGCAGTCATAGGGGTGTCAGGACTGTCTTCATGCAGCTGAGTCAGTTCCTGGGAGATGGGGTCACAGGTCCCGGTGGCATCTCTCGATCTGCTGAAATGCTAAATCTGAAAAATATCTCAAAGACCAGTTTTTTAGGTTTTGCAGCAGTGATGTCTGCAGGAGCCGTTAGGGAAGTTCCGAATCTCACAATGTCTGGTTACGGGACTCCGGGCAGCAGGCACCGTAGAAGAGCAAGCTAAGTCAGCAGGGAAGGTCGTGGCTTAACCGGGCCTGTTCTTTAGCAAAGTTCAGGCCCCTGTAGTAATGCCGGTCTTAGGAATGTGGCCTTAATCTCCAAACAGAGAGGGAGTGTCAGTTTTCCTTGCTTTGAAGCTTAACTATAAACTAAATTCCTCTCATAGTTATCTTGGCCTCTGCATTAGAATAAGCAAAAAAAAAAAAAAAAAGAAAAGAAAAGAAAAAAAGGATTGCTCCTATGAGGTTAAAAGCAAGATGGAGTCAGTAATGTAGATTTCTCTCAGTACTTAAAATTCTGTAAAGATGGTTTCAAGACCGCAGTGAAATACCACTGTGTACCCAACAGAATGGCTAAAATTAAGCAAATTGACCGTCCTGACTGCTGGCAGAGATGCTGAGCAGCCAGGCCTGTCAAACGTTGCCCCTGGGAGTAGGAAATGGTGCGGCCACTTTGGAAGTGGTTTGGTAGCTTTGTACACACTTACGGTATGACCTGGCAGTTCCATTCCTTGGTATTTAACCCAAGAGAAAATGCGACCTCACGAAGATTTGTACAGGAATGTTTGTAAGAGCCTTATTCTAACAGTCTGGGAGCAGGAACAACTCAGATGCTTGTCAGCAGGTGAAGGGGTATGTGGACCGTGGCGTCTCCACGCAGTGTAACACGCGGCATCGGCTGTGCTTGGAAACATGAACGAATCTCTTGCTGAGTGAAGGAAGCCACAGTTACTGAGTTTATACTTACTATACCATCCCATTTATTTGAACTTTTAAAAAAGGTAAAACTGAGCAACAGTGACAAAAAGCAGGTCAGTGATCCCTGGAGTCTTGTGCTGGGATATGTTTGGGGCCTTATGGGGTGCTACCTTTTGACGTGATGGAGGTGACAGCTGCACAGGTGTACATGCAGCAAAGCTCTTGACACTGCTGTTGTGAAACGGTTCACGTGTGTGATTATACCTCACCCAAGCTGGCCTGTCAACAGCAAGTGGTCCGCTGTTCGGATTAGCTGTGAGGGGAAGGAAAATTCCTTAGTGGCGACTTGGACTGAATTGGAGAGTGGCCTGGGGGTGCTATTTAAAGCCAGCCTTCATTTGGGGAGGGACCCATCCCCTGAGTTTATGGAAGGCCTAAGACAATGGCTGCCTGGACCTCCTGGGTCTTTGGCACATCACACGAGTGCTTTGAGGAGTGGCAGCATGTGGGGTCAGGTGTAGGCTGCAGGGGGTCAAGGAGTTTTACATTTGATTAAAAGCAGAACAAGCTACGTGAATGCAAATGAATGGAATGAAAAGTGGAACGTGGTCTTCCTTTCCTTCCCTCCCTGGTGACCTCTCTCAGGGCTGGGTGCCCCGTGTCACAGCTTCCTGGCCATCGTCACCTGTGTTCTCATTACTCCTGGGGAACTGTTCCAGAACAGAACTGACTGCCCCGGAGGCGGGCGGCAGGGCATGCTGTGCTTGGCCCCAGTTCGTCTTTCTAGGCAATGCCTGATGAGTTTCTTGTGTGTTGTTCTGGAAATGTGTGTGCATACAAGCTCTTTATGTACTCCCATCACCTTTTAAAATTGGGGCTCCTTCCACAGTTTTATTCTGCAACTGTTTTCACTCAGTTTTTGACAGTTTTTTGGCACCAGCACAGGCTGGTCTGCTGAACTACTTTAAAGAGTGCAGACGGACTCAGACTCCAGCAGCCCCTGTTGATGGACACTTAGGGTGTTTCCAGCTTTTTCCCCCAATTAGCCATGCTATGCTGGTTGGGTAAATTCTTAAAAGCAGAATTTTTAATTTAAAAGAAATGTGCATTTGAGACTGATAGCTGGTGCCATACCGCCCTCCCGGAAAGCATGACTGCTGTGCGCTCCCGTCACGGCGTGTGACTGCCGTCACCTAATTGGGGTGGTGTGCTTTCAACGTTTCTAGAGAGATTCACCTCGAAGTCACAGTACGATGAGGAGAGCAGGCATCTTCAAAGGCTTGGCTTTTCAGAAATGTCATTTAGCAGCTCCCACTGAGGGGGACCCTATGAAATAGGAAGGGAGTGGGTGTCAAGTCCTGCAGCCAAACCCCCACTTTAGGGAGGAAATCATTTGCTCGTGGCCAAGATGCCGCTGTTTTTGGCTCCTTGCCCGTCCCGTTGTGCCTGAATCTGGCCTCGTTTCCCACCCCGCCGGCTGGGCGTTGTACCTGTCAGCAGGGCCAGGCCTGAGGGGGGCTGAGGAGGGCTGCAGAGGAGGCTAGACTGGGGAGGTGGAAGGTGGGCATTGCCAGCTCAGAGGCCTGGCAGCTGTGCCCACCTGGAACTGCTGACCCATCCTCTGGAGTCAAAGCCGGGCACCTGTCTGTGCTGACCTGGACATTTTCCCAAAAACATCTATAGACTGGCCAGATGACAAGTCTCAGGGCCCAGCTTCCCTGATGTGTGAGGCCAATTAGGAGGACAGTGAGGGGATGCATGATTTTCCTCCAAGGAAGGGTCTAATTGACCAGCCCGGACACTTTTATTATCCTAGTTACCGTGCACGTGATTTGTAATTACCCGGCTGTTGCGTTGATCAATACCAGACGCCCTGGTAGTGCTTGGGAAGGTGGGCGACTGTCAGGTATGTTGGTCCCTTTTAATTGGCGCCAATTTGATTTTCTTCGGGGCATGGGAGGAGGAGGGGAGAAGCATTTGGCCTTCTGGGTACTTGTGTGAACGCAGCCCTTTCTTCTGGGCCTGCATGCCGGATGCCTCGGGGTCTGGGCCGCGTTACCCCTTTTGGTTTGTTCATTTGTTCACTCATTCGTTCACCATGAGCTGCTCTTGTGGAGCCCATAATCTGGAGGGAGAAGGATGCCCCAGGCCTGTGTGTCTGGTGTGCAGGTCCCAGGCCCCTGGAGCTGGAGAGTGGCGAGCGTGCTTCCCTCCAGAGGTGCAGGCCAGGGCGGGGCATGGGCCAGGTTCCCAGCTCCATCCTCGTCCGGAGCTGCAGGCCGAGGCGGGACATGGGCCGGGTTCCCAGCTGCATCTGAGCACGGTGCCTGCCATCTCTCCTCCTCTCAGCCCCAGCTCCTCCTGTGGCTGTGTCCTGGCCGCTTTCTGCCTTGGGGTTGTGTTGGTTTTCCGTCAACTCCTCCTCTTAATCCTGAGCTTTGTGAGTTAAGAGCCGGGGTGTCCCTTTAGCGCCCCTGTGCCGGGCGTGCAGTAGGCGCGTGCTGAGCCTTTGAAGAGTGGAGGATTGAGCGAGGGCATCTCTGTGCCTTGCAGTTGGTGGTGATGTATGGGCTGAGCCTCCAGCGCTCTTGGCTGCTGTGACAGGACCCCCTGGGGTTACTCGAACTGCACTATCCCAGTGAGACCCCCAAAGCAAGGCCAGCAGAGAGCTTCCTGACAGCTGCCTTACTTTGGAGACGGCCCTGGCTGGGGTGCAGCCTGTGTGCCTCTCCGCCCCCTTGTAAAGCTTCAGATGGGTGTTCCCAGCAGCGCCGACAGGCTCACGCTGCCCTGTTGGACTTCATTCCAGGTTGGGTGGGGCCGGCTGGAGACTGTCAGAGTCTGGGGGCGGTGCTGTGGGTGTTGGAACCCCGTAGGGAGAGGTGAGAGAAGTGCTTCCCCGAAGAGACCGCGGGGCTCCACGCCGGCATGTGCCTGGCTGCACAGACAGCTGAGTGCCCCGCGGCGTGTCTGGGTGGGAACGCTCTGGGTCTCACCTGGTCTCGGAGCACTTTTTGGGGCTTTTCTCCAAGCTTTGTAGATACAGCTCTTTTACTTCTAGGCCTCTTTTTAAATTGATTTTAAAAGTCTAAGGCTAGATAGTGACAGGCTTTAGACAAGTCTGGCTACTGTAGGTTCCAGGATTTATTTTAGAGGAGGCAGTGGCATCCCCGGTGGTTTCTAGGCTGGTTTTTACTCATGGGTGCTTACTGGGGTCCTGTTATGTGCCGGCCCCTCCTTGTGGGCTAAGGGCTCCCAAGGTGTCCAGGTCCCTACTTTTACAGGTAGAGTAGGGGGTGCCCTGGCCTGGAATGGAGGAAGGGTCTGGGCAGCTTTGTGACAGGGCTGGTAGGAGGGGGATTTTGACAGGCGACTTGAAGCCAGCGCCAGCCAAGGGCCAGAGGCAGAGAAGCTGAAGGCCTCCCGTGGGCAGCCCACCACTGCCTGCCCTTCTCTCCGAGGACTTCCCAACAGTGCCATGGCCTTTGGAGGGCTAGGGTCTCAGGCAGGCTACGGGCAGCTCCACAGCTCCTACCCGACACTCTTCAACGTCAGCTTTGGGGCTGTGAGGTGTGACCTCTACAGGATCACCTGCGGTCACTCCCTACGGCCAGCTGTAGCTGTCATTTGTGTCAGGAGCTGCTGGTCTTGCCTGGACCACTCACCTTCCCACCCTTCACCCACCCTGCATGGCCTGGGTTCTTGGGAGGAGCAGGAGATCCTGAGCTGTTGAATTCCTGGAACCTGTGATCAGGTGGCATCCGTATCCCGCTCCTCCCAGCCCCTGGACGCTTCTCACTGGTGTGGCCTCCTGGAAACAGGTGCCCTGATTCTGCTGGACAGGCAGGAGGGGAGGCTGGGCTGAGGAGTGGACCGGCCTTTTCATGCTCAGTGGCTGCGGGGGGCCGTGTGCATGAAGCAGGTGGTCCTCGCGGTAGTGCCGTTTGTGCAGAGCCGTGTTGGGAACAGCGGGCTTGTGTTAACAGAAGTGCTGTGAGATGATCACTTCATCACGAGCCAGTCAGCACCAGCCTGTGGGGTGGCTGATGTGGACTCAGTGATCTGACTTTCCTGGCTTTTGTTTAATGATGTTTCCACTGTTACCCAGGTGCAGAGCTCTGACCTCCCATGGTCAGAAGTACCGTGTGCGTGTCTCATCTGGGCAGCATGCAGAGACCTTTGCCAGCAGCTGTGTGTGGACCCTGGGACTCTGTTACATGGCCGGGTGCTGAGGGGCAGGGGTCCGAGCCAGGCCAGCAAGCCTTCCTTAGACCCCCTGTGTGCAGGCCTGGTGCCCGGTGTCGGGGACCCATTGGAGAACAAGATCAGGCTGTTGCCATGAGACTTTCGTCTGGTGGGGAGTCCTGAGAAGGACGTAGATGAGGTGGGGAAGAGGTTCCAGGTGAACGCAGGTGTCCACCCCGCATTCCAGGGTGGCAGGTGGCCCGGGGCAGGTGTGGAGTGGTTGGGTGGGCACCCTGCATGCTATGTTAGTGTAGGGTGGTGCACACCTGGCCGGCAGGCCTTGCTTCCGCTCTTCACCCTCCACCTGTCGAGGGTGCGCCCTGGGAGTGGGTGGAGGATGATGGGCATGCGTGGGAAGAGCTCTGAGATCCTTGGCCTCATGGAGAGCGTTGGGCAGTTACCCGTCCCCTGCCCTTGGGCCTTTGTGAGTGTGGCTTCCTGGAACTCTGGGGGATTTGTCCCCAGTGACTGCAGGGGGCTCTCCTGTCCCTTTTATTCAAGCTCCACTGTCTGCCCTAAGCTGGGGACTGGTCCAGCTGACCTGGACAGTACGGCACGTGGGCCCTGCCGGTCAGCGTGGTGTTGGGAAGCACTTGGGTGGGTGGTGGGTTGGGTTGTGGCCTTACCGCAGAGCCTGGGCTGCAGCTGAGAAAGCCGTCTCCTAGGACCAGGACTCTGGGTTTGGGAGGCTGGCGGTCTTGGCCCAGCAGTTCAGTGGCTGCCCGGTGTGTCTGCCTGGCCTGGCCCTCGTCTGCTTGCTGCCGTCTGGGAGGCACTTCTGCCCTTGCCCAGGCGGGGCACTGCGGGGGCGAGGACGCGGCGTGGAAGACTGCTGATTCAGGAATCAAAACTCCAGGGGCATCCGTGTAGCAGAGTGATTCTAAGATGATTAAGAAAACCATCGATGATTTAAAGTGTTCACTGCAGTCCTTATTGAGTGATTTGCCACGTGCAGGGCATGTGGGGGTGGCGCACCGGGCTGCAGACATCCTTCATGACAGCAGGCAGGGGACCTCCTAGGAGTCTTGGCTGTGACAAGTGAGGTGTGAGGGCTAGAGAGGTGAACGTGTGGAATCTGTGACCCAGAAGTAGCACACTCCTTTCTTGGAAAGCAGTTAGGTATTCCATTCCTTAGTCCATATGCCGTCGTTTAAAACGGCCAAAACCAGAGGCCTAGAGAATGTACCTGGAAGATGCAGTGAGACCATTTCTGATCCTTGTGGCCTTTCCGGGGCTCAGTTTCCTCGCTTTGGAAAGGCCATTTTGGCAGAGGTCTGCTGTGAGGCATCTCCCTGCAGGTGCAATTGGGGTTGTGCGTCTTTCTCAGGCTGGCATCACACAGGCCCCAGTGCACTCTGGCAAGGCTGGGAGGACTGTGACGGGGGGACCCGCTGCCTGCCCTCAGCCTGTCGGGCCCCACAGCGTGTCTCTCTGTGGACTGGTCGCCGGCTTCCTGTGGCCTGTGTGTCCTGGAGCTTTGGAACCCTGTTCGGTAGCTTGGAGCTCGTGAGCCCAAAGGGCAGGGGCCTGGTTCCTCGCCCATCCTTGCCCAGCCTGATGGCCCGTGCCTGTGAACTGTACGTGGGCACCTGCTTTAACCCCTGCAGGAGTAGGGGCCACCAGGAGCATGTGGCTCTGGGCCTCCCTGGTAGAGTCACTCACTGGCAGGAGAACTGAGTGGGACCCACCAGGCAGTGTCTGTCTCGTGGACGCCCGTGGACCTGCAGCCTGGAGAGGGGGCCTGAAGTGTGTTCCGCGCTCTTGACCCCCAGGAAGCACTGGCCTCTGTTGAAAGCCTCCTGCCGCAGAGCGCTGTTGCTCTCCCGGATGGACGGCCGTGTGGGCTCCTTGCTCCAGCGATGCCAGTGCTCCTGCTGCTGTGTGTGGCTGGCTCCCCTTTGTCTCAGCCCTGGGCTTAGAGCAGGCCAGGTGCTCAGGCAGTGCTTTTGTTGATTGAAGGGGGGTGTGTACCTGGCTGCAACCTGTGGAGAGTGTGAATGGCTGGCAGAAGCCAAGGCGGGCTCTTGGGAGATGAGAGCAGGCGGCCGGTCTGGAAGCTTCCGTGGGGCTGGTCAGCTCCGGCTAGCTCTTCCTGGCACAGATCCACGCTGGGCTGGGTGCCATGGCTCACACCTGTAATCCCAGCACTTTGGGAGCCTGAGGTGGGAGGATCGCTTGAGCCTGAGAGTCCAAGGCCAGCCTGGGCAACACTGTGAGACCCCACCTCTATTTTAAAAAATAAAAATATAAAGATGGGATCATGGCGCAGGGGCAGCACAAGTTCCAGGCGCACAAGCCCGCAAAGAGCATGACGGCAGCGGCGGCCTCTGAAAAGAATCGGGGCCCGAGAAAAGGCCGTCGTGTTATCGCTCCCAAGAAGGCGCATGGTGTGCAGCAGCAAAAGTTCAAGAAGAACCTAGAAGTCGGGATCCAGAAGAAGATCGAACATGACGTGGTGATGAAAGCCAGCAGCAGCCTGCCCGAGAAGCTGGCACTGCTGAAGGCCCGTGGCACTGCTGAAGAATGGGGCGGCTGCCGCCACCTCCTCTGAGACACCTTCCTGAGGACGCTGGCCCCAGCGCAGGCCAACACCCCATCCCCTACCTCCATATGGGATCTTACAAGTGATCCCACAGGCTGCACTGTCAGGAAGAGGACCCGTCCCCCAGCACTGGGCTTCATCTAGAACTTGAGTGGGGGCCAAGGGTGCTGAGAACCCAGCAGTGACCAGGAAGATACAGTCACCAACTTCATCTGTCCCCATGCCCCTTCCCAGGTCCTGCCTCCACAGGTTTAACCCAGAACAATAAACCTGGCTTTGTCCCCCCCCCCAAAAAAAAAAAAATATATATATATATATATACACACACACACATACACACACACACACACATATATATATAAAGATAACTGCCCCCCCACCCCCCAAAAAACAAAACAAAACCCAAACTCATGGTGGACCTCGGGATGGGCGGGCGCGCTCGTGGGGCAGAGCTGGGTGTGGCTGCCCCATCCTGGGCCTGTTCCCAGGCCGGCTCCTAGAGCAGGGGCTGATGGGCCCTGTGGGTGTGGGGAGATGGGGTCCGTCACAGGCTGGGGCCTGGGACCCCGGGGCTGGGACCTGGGGGCTGGGACCGGTCTTGGTTCTCAGGCAGGGAGGGGTTGTGAACTCTGTTTGGGAATGTGTGTTTGAAGTGTCAGTGATGTAGCCAGAAGGAGGTGTCAGACAGCAGCCCGTGTCAGGCTAATGTGGCTCCTAGAGGAGCCCTAGGGCTGGCCTGCCCAGTGAGGGGCTGGGATGAGCCGGCCTAGGGGAGTGGCAGAGCAGGAGGAGCAGATAGCTGGCCCGAGTCTGGAGGGATTTTGGCTTTTGTGGGTAGCTTTGAGCCTGAGGGCCAGTGCCCCACCAGGTCAGAGAGCTCTGCAGCCCACCAGTCCTCGTTGTGCCTGTGTCCAACCTTGGGCCCCCGTGTGCAGGAAGAAGGTGACCGTGCAGTGCACGTCGTGTGTACCAGGCATCAGCGGCGTGATGCGTGGGTCGGGGCTGGAGATGAGAGGAGGAGTCAGGAGAGGCTAGAAGCCCCCAGAGCAGTGGGGTTTCTTCCTCTTCTTCACTGGTGAGCACTTCTTGAGCACTTAGGTGTGCAGGCCTGGTGCTGGGTACTGGGGATACAGCTGTAAGTCAGGGGCTGTTTTCCAGTCCTCTCAGATCTAGCTGGGCATAAGTCTGGTGGGTCAAGCGTGGCTCCTGAAGAGATGACAGTTGAGAGACTGGCAGCATGTTCCAGGCAGGGCGGGTGCTGGCAGCACGTGGGTTGGCCAGAGGCTACGTGTTCGGGCAGTGTTGTGTGGCTCCAGCTGGTTGTAACCACGGTTCTCCTAGGGTGTGGCAGAAGCTGGACAGGCTGGCAGGGATCTGTCCTGAGGGTAGTTTAGACCACATCCTGCAGGTCACAGGAGCTGCAGAAGGTCTTCATCAGGGAGGAATACATCTGCCATTGTGAAGGGGTCTCTTTCCTTGCTGAATTCACAGGATGAGGACCTGGCGCCTTGGCAGGACCCTGCTGGTGGAAGTCCCTGGGGCTGTCTGAACCGCTGCCGGTTTCAGCGGTCCCAAAGTCGGGGGACCCTGCTGGTGGAAGTCCCTGGGGCTGTCTGAACCGCTGCAGGTTTCAGCGGTCCCAAAGTCGGGGAGGGCGGGTGGTGGTTCCTTTTGTCAGCTGAGAGCCTCATGGGGCAGGAGCAGTGGAGTCAGTCGCATTGCAGTGAGTTAGAGTTGAGTTGCGCTGTTCCCGTGTGCACGGAGCCCTGGCCGGAGGTCTTCTGACTTCTGAAGATGGTTTGTGTTGAAGGCCAGACCCTTCCCCTGTTTTTCTGTTTCCCCTTCAGGTGAATGCCTGTTCCTTTGTGACCACCGTGTCCGTGGGTAGCACTGTGGTTTTGGAGTTCTTTTGTGACCACGGCATCCGTGGGTGGCAGTGCGGTTTTGGAGTTCCTCTGTGACCACGGTGTCCATGGGTAGCACTGTGGTTTTGGAGTTCCTCCGTGACCACGGTGTCCGTGGGTGGCACTGTGGTTTTGGAGTTCCTCCGTGACCACGGTGTCCATGGGTAGCACTGTGGTTTTGGAGTTCCTTTGTGACCACAGTGTCTGTGGGTAGCACTGTGGTTTTGGAGTTCCTCTGTGACCACGGTGTCTGTGGGTAGCACTGTGGTTTTGGAGTTCCTTTGTGACCACAGTGTCTGTGGGTAGCACTGTGGTTTTGGAGTTCCTCTGTGACCACGGTGTCTGTGGGTAGCAGTGTGGTTTTGGAGTTCCTTTGTGACCACAGTGTCCGTGGGTGGCACTGTGGTTTTGGAGACGCTCGTTTTGTTTGTTCATTTGAACATTTATTTGGAGACCTGCTGTTTGCCAGGCTTTAGGCTGGCTCTGGCGATGCCGTGACGAACACAGCACAGCCTGCCCACGTAGTGCACACACAGACAGCTTTAAACAATGAAAACAGCAGGGGGGCCTCCTCAGGTGCGTCAGTTGGAAGATGCCCAGGAGCAGTTTGCAGGAGTATCTTAGTTGGAGACAGCCTTGTTGGATATGAATGACGCTGGTGGGAATGAAGGCCAGACGTTTTTCCTGGTTTGGAAACAGGTGGCTTACAAGAGCCTCTAGAGTTTATTTGTTTAAAGACAGACCCTGTTCTCAAGAGGGTCTTCACTTTGCTGGCAGGATGGCACTGGTGACGGTGGTGGTTGGCTCTAGAGAGCTGCTGTGTAGTTGACAAAGCCCGTTGATAATCAGTGTCTCATTTGTTCTTCCTCACAATCCTGTGGACTAAGCTGGGTTCTGGGAGGAGCTGACTGGCCCAAGGGCATCCAGTGAATTTGTGGCCCTGTTGCTGGAATGCTTGGCTGATCCTGGAGCATGGTGGGCTGTGCCCTCAATAACCTCCATCCATCTGGCTGGCCACATGGTGCCATGCAGCTGGATCCTGCATTTTTGTGAGCTGATCAGCCCGATGCTGGCACTGAAAGGATTCTGTTGGGAGCTGCCATCCATTTAGCCTGAGCAGAACTCAGCACATGTGCGGGCATGAAGCCCATCAGCTGACAGCTTCTCTTTCAGACCTGATGGCTCCCAGCCGAACTCTGGCAAGAAGGGCTTACCAGCCTGCAGGACGGCTGACCTGCCTGCCTTTGCTGGGAGCCAAGCACCTCCTGGCAGGTTCTGGGATTTGGTTTTCAGTGGGAGGAGGCTCTCTGCAAGGTAGAGTAAGAGCAGTAATTACTTGGGAGAGGAAGCATTTAACTTCTGAGGCTGCAACACAATACTATCTCGTTCGCGGAGGCGGCTGAGTTAGAAGATTAGCAATTAATTTTTTATAAGGTGCAAACTACTCTTCAGTTTCATGGAACCAAACAGTCCTCCCACAGCAAGGGAGGGGCAGGCTTCCACCCCGTGTGATTTTTCGGAGCACTATTGTTTGTCTGCTTTTGAGCTGATAGGAATTATTTACGAGTCTGTGTGGAAGACATTTTGACACACAATTCTTGGTATTCCCATTTGCTCTTTCTAGTTTTTACTTTTTCTGTATTGCTAGCGTTTACTGCAGTTAGGTCTCAGGAGTATTTTGCCTTTTATTAGGATTGCAGTTACAAAATGCAGGTATCAACTAGGTTCCTTTAAATCACAGTTCACTTTTTATTGACTCGGATGAGAAAAGTACATGTTTTTCGTAGACTGAGTTGAAAAGAGTGTCATTGGTAGCATTACAAGCATTTCTTTTAGCTTCTGTGTTTTTATTGTTTACTAGAGCTTAGCTGGAGTGTTGTAGATAACCCAGTAGGGGTCACTGCTAAGTTATCTGTAAGTTTTCTAAGTTTGAGCTTTAGATTGAAACACTTTTTTTTTTCTTTTTTTGAGACACAGTCTTGCTGTGTGGCCCAGGCTGGAGTGCAGTGGTGCGATCTCTGCTTGCTGCAACCTCAGCTTGCTGCAACCTCTGCCTCCCAGGTTCAAGTGATTCTCCTGCCTCAGCCTCCCGAGTAGCTAGGACTACAGGCGCCCACCACCACATCTGGCTAATTTTTGTATTATTATATATTTTTTTAGTAGAAATGGGGTTTTGGCATGTTGGCCAGGATGGTCTTGAGCTCCTAATCTCAGGTGATCTGCCTTCCTCGGCCTCCCAAAGTGCTGGAATTATCGGTGTGAGCCACTGCACCCAGCCCAGACTTTTAATAATAGAAAATGTATTTTCTCTTGTTTCATTATTTAGTACTCTAGGTTTTCTTTGAGTTTTTGTAACTAAACAGTGGGCACCTGTGATAGGTTGGGATGGATTTAGGGCAGAGTCTGGTAAGCTTTTTCCCTAAAGGGCCAGGTATTAATAGTAAATATTTACTTGGTAGCTTTGGGGTCCATAAGGCCTCTGTTACAATTACTTGGCTCTGCCTTTGTAGCCCAGAATAGGGTGACTTGCCCTCACGGTTTGCCTGGGACTGAGGAGTTTCACGTGGGACGTGGGCCTTTCATGCTGAGACTGCGATGACCCGGGATGAACCGGGACTGTCGTTGATTTTAACATAAAAGCTGCTGTCGACAGTGTGTCAATGAGTGGATATGGCTGTGTTCCAGTAAAACTTTATTTTTAAGACAGCTGGGGTGGGAGTAGGTTTGGCCATACCTGCTAACTCCTACAAGAGGTTACAGGGCTGCCATTTAATTTTGGTTTAACCATGCAGAGGCTGGGCATAGTGGCTCACACCTGTAATCCCAGCACTTTGGGAGGCTGAGGTAGGCGGATTCTTGACCTCAGGAGTTCAGGACCAGCCTGGGCAACATAGTGAGATCTCATCTCTACAAAAAATTACAAAAAATTAGTCAGGCATGGTGGCATGCACCCACGCTCCCAACAACTTGAGAGACCAAATCAAGAGGATCACTTGAGCCCAGAAGGCCAAGGCTGCAGTGAGCCGAGATCATGCCACTGCACTCCAGCCTGGGTGATAGAGCAAGAACCTGTCTCAAAAAGAAAAAAAAAAAAAACAAAAAACCCAAAACGAATCCATGCAGAGCCTTGCTGCCTGTTCTCTGCGGCTTTTCTTTTCCGTGCAGAGCCTTTTGCTGCCCACACGGCATCATGGTGATTTCTTCCTTTCCAGATTTGGGCCAGTTGGGCGACAGGGTGGGACCTTGCTTGAGGGTGGTTGTAGAAGAGAACCTAGGATGAAATTGGCGTTTCCTGGATCGCAGCTCAGCACCTGCTCTGGCTGGAATCTGGAGTTATCCGAGGCTGTGTTACCCCTTGGTTAAGAATTGTGAAGGATAAAACCCTTATAAATTTGCGCCCAGGGTTGAGAAGTGCTCATTTCTGTCTCACCTTTTTTCTGGTAGCTGAGAGTTCCCAGGAGCGCGTATTGTGATCATGTCTGTTCCATTCAACAAATATTTGTTGAGGGCTTATGACGTACCGTGCCGTATACTGGCTGGGAGATGCAGCGGAGAGCAGGACACATGGTTCCTGCGCTGAAACTGAGCACAGCACTATGGTACTGGGTGTGGAGGTGGGGAAGCGCTTTGAGAACCAAGAGTGGGAGGGCCTCGCTGTTCTAGGACAAGGACCGTCCTCTGAGCGGGGACGATTTCTCTCCAGGATATGGTGGCTGTTGGAGCTGGGTGGCCCTCGTCTCACCCCGGTTGCTTGGGCAGGTGAGTACGCTGGGGCGTGGCTTGGGCTGATGGCTTGTGAGCCTGCACCTGTCAGCCTCAGTTCGGGCTCCCTGTGGGGCATGTGAGCCCCTCTTCTGCCTGAGGTTTGGGTTAGGGTTTCCAGCCTCCCTGCCCCTGGGAAGAGGCTCCACCCTCCTCTACGAGTGCTGAGCTGTGGGTCTGTTTGTACTGTGAGGAGTTGCTTTTGTCTCCATCAAAAACATGAACCACTGTTTGGAGCACTTCCATTTACTGACAACCCTTGCCAAATTAATTTTATTTAATTATCTCCCAGGGCTAAGCTTGAATACATTTTGTGTTAAATTCACAGTTTTTTCCTTTTCTAAACGAAATGGACTTAATATCCTTGTTAAAATCTGATTAAAACTAAAATTGAGTTTTTTGAAGTCTGATTATCCCATGAAATGGAATTTTAAACCTAATTACAGATGGATTTGCATATACTTTTCAGCACCATTGAAAAGAAACTTGGTATAAATTTATTAATGACATCCTTTTCTCTCATTTCCTTGGGGCATGACGTTAGTTTAGGAGCACGAGGGAGGTGGGGAGAAACACCACCCTTCTCTCCGCCCTTCCTTAGAATTTTTTAAAAACTTTATTCTGTGGAGAATCAGTTCTCAGGAAGCCTGAGCACAGTCCTGTTTTCATTCTCATCTTCGCTGCTCTACCGGCTTAGGTGGCTGATGGTTTTCCTGAATTGTTTTTCAATACTCAAAGCTCTTGTCTTTCCGAAGATGGAAGAGGGACATGCATGATCATAGCTGCTGACGTGTCTCTCCTGTCAGCTTAAAACGCGGATTTGGCTGGGCGTGGTGGCTCATGCCTGTAATCCCAGCACTTTGGGAGGCCAAGGCGGGTGGATCCCCTGAGGTCAGGAGTTCGAGACCAGCCTGGCCAACGTGGTGAAACCCCGTCTCTACTAAAAATAACAAAAATTATCTCGGCATGTTGGCACGTGCCTGTGATCCTTGTGACTCAGGAGGCTGAGGCAGGAGAATCGCTGGAACCCAGAAGGTGGAGATTACAGTGAGCCGAGATCATGCCATTGCACTCCAGCCTGGGCAGCCAGGGCGAAACTCCATCTCAAAAAACAAAAAACAAAAACCCCCATGGATTTATATTTAACATGCTACCTCCACCCTGATTTAATTTTAATTTTTAATTTTAAGTTTTTATTTTATGTCTTTTTTTTTTTTTTTAATTGAGGCGGAGGCTCGCTCTGTCATGTAGGCTAGAGTACAGTGGCGCAATCTTGGCTCACTGCAACCTCTGTCTCCTGGGTTCAAGCAGTTCTTCTGCCTCAGCATCCTGAGTAGCTGAGATTACAGGTGCCTGCCACTTTGCCTGGCTAATTTTTGTATTTTTAGTAGAGATGGGGTTTCACCATGTTGGCCAGGCTGGTCTTGAACTCCTGACCTCATGATCTGCCTGCCTCGGCCTCCCAAAGTGCTGGGATTACAGGAGTGAGACACCATGCCCGGCTTAATTTTTTATTTTTTTGAGACAGAGTCTTGCTTTGTGGCCCAGGCTGGGGTGCAGTGGTGCAATCATGGCTCACTGCAGTCTCTGCCTCCTGGGCTCAAGCCATTCTCCCACCTGAGCCTCTGGAGCTGGTGGGACTACAGACACTTGCCACCATGCCCAGCTAATTTTTGTATTTTTAGTAGAGACAGGGTTTCACCATGTTGGCCACAATGGTCTCGAACTCCTGAGCTCAAGTGATCCGCCTGCCTCGGCCTCCCAAAATGCTGGGATTACAGGTGTGAGCCTCCACCCTAGTTTTAGATACATTTGTATTATTAAAAAAGTAAAAACAAACTCTAAATGATCATTATGTGAAATAAACAAGAAATTTCCAAAGGGTCACGTTCTTGTTCTTTGAGAAATCCTACTGTTCCAGGAGGGCTGTTTGCTGTTGGGTCTGTACTCATGCTTCCTGCTGTGACTTCCTCGCGGCAGGTGGAGGTAACAGGCTCCCAACGTACTTGCCTCCAGTCTGGCTGTCACCGTGGTTTTGTTTTGTCTAGAATTATATGGGAATGGAATCACACGTCATGCAGTCGTTTGTGTCTGGCTGTTTCACTCGCAGAATGTTTTCTGAAAAGCATTCATTCATGTTTGTTGCTTGTATCAGTAGGTTGTCCTTGTTATATTGAATGGATATACCATAATTTTTTTTTTTTTTCTTTTTTTGAGACAGAGTCTTGCTCTGTTGTTGCCCAGGCTGGAGTGCAGTGGCACGATCTCAGCTCACTGCCAGCTCCACCTCCCAGGTTCATGCCATTCTCCTGCCTTAGCCTCCCGAGTAGCTGGGACTACAGGCACCTGCTACCACGCTTGGCTAATTTTTTTTGTAGTTTTAGTAGAGACGGGGTTTCACCGTGTTAGCCAGGATGGTCTTGATCTCCTGACCTTGTGATCCACCCATGTCAGCCTCCCAAAGTGCTGGGATGACAGGCCTGAGCCACCATGCCCGACTGGATATACCATAATTTTTAATCCAGTTTTTGGCTCTTACAGATAAAACTTCTGTGAACATTTGTATTCAAGTCTTTGTATGTATGTTTTCCTGTCTCTTGGGATAATACCTAGGAGTGGGGCCTCTGGGTGATATGGTGAGTATGTTTTAACTTTAGGAAAAGCTGAGGAACCAAAGTGGCTGCCCAGTTCTGTCCCCTGGCCACACGTGTGTGAGAATCCCGCTGGCCCCGCATCCCGAGCGCGTTCGCTGGCCGCCTTCACTTTAGTCATCCTGGTGGGCCTGTGCGGTATTTCCCTGTGGTCTTCGTTCCTGTTTCCCTGGTGACTAATGATGTTGAACATCTCCTCATGTACTTAACTCGATGGCCATATATTTTCTTTTGTGAAGTGTCTTTTCAAAGTCTTCTGCCCATGTTTTAATTGGACTGTCATCTTCCTGAGTTGGCAGAGTTCTGTATGTATTCATGACAGAGTCTGTCGTCAGATGTATGGTGAATATTTTCTCCCAGTACGTGGCTTCCTTTTCATTTTCTTAGTGTCTTTTGAAGGGTAAAAGCTTTCAGTTTTTCTAAGTCTGAGCTATCAATTCATTTTCTTTATGGTTTGTGCTTTTTGTGTCTGCCTAACCCAAGCTTCTAGAAACTTTCTAGCTTTAACTTTACTGTTAATTTTGAGTTAATTTTTGTGTGCAGTGTGGTCACAGTTGAGGGTTGCTTTCCTGCCACACAATATGAGTGTCTGTTTCCCCTTTGAATTTCCTTGGCACCTCTGATGAAAGCCTGTTGGCCATACATTCATGGGCCTGTTTCTCGAGGGCTTCTTTCATTGAATCATGTGTCTGTCCTTTCTCCAGTACAGTAAGATCGTAGTTACTGTCACTTCCTAATACTCTTTGAAAGAACATAGTAAGCCCTCCAGTTTTTTCCTGGTAAGAATTGTCTTGACTATTTTAGGTATTTTTTATTTTCAGATAAATTTTAGATTCAGCTTTCAGTTTGTTTTCGTCCCCCCCCCCCATTTACTTTTTATTTTGTTTATTTTTTCTTGCCTTAGCTCACTCACTGGGACCTCCAGTGCGGTTTTACCTGGGTGTGGTGAGAGTGGCTGTCCTGGCCTTGTCAGTCTCAGAGGGAAAGCGTTCAGATTTTCATGAAGCATGAGGTTTGTTTTAGGGTCTTGGGAGATACAGTTCATCAGGTTAAGGAGGATGCTTTTCTTTTCCCTGATTTGTCGTATTGGATCAAATACACATACAATAAAATTGACTGTGTTAACTGTTTTTAAGCGTACAGTTCAGTAGCTTTAAGAACATTTGTATTGCTGTGCAACCGTCACCACCATCCACCTCCAGAACTTTATCTTTCCAAACCCAAACTCTGTACCCGTTAAACGCTCGCTCCCTATGCTCCCCCTGTTGGCCCTGGCACCCACCATTCTGCTTTCTGCCTCTGTGGTTTTGACTAGAGTAGGGATCTCATAGAAGGAGAATCATGAAATATTTGTACTTTTGTGACTGGCTTATTTCACTTAACGTAATGTTCTCAAGGATCATCCATGTTGTACCATGTGCCAAAGTGTCCTTTCTCTTTGAGGCTGAGTAATTTTCTGTTGTGTGGATAGATGATCCGTGTTTCTTATCCAGTCACCTGTTGATGGACACTTAGATTGCTTCCACATTGTAGCTACTGTGAATAATGCTGCTATGAACATGAGCGTGCAGATATCTCTTAGAGACCCTGCTTTCAACTCTTTTGGGTGTATACCCAGAAGTGGAGTTGCTAGATCCTATGGTTCAATTTGCAGCTATTTTAGGAGCCACCACATTGTTTTCCACAGTGGTTGTACCATTTTACATTGTCATCAACAGTGCACAGGAGTTCTGGTTTCTCCACATCATCACCAACTCTTGCTATTCTGACTTTTTAATTTTTTAATTTAATTTAAATTTAAATTTTATTTTGGTGGTGGCCATCCTAGTGAGTGTGAGGTGGTGTCTTGTTCTGGCTTTGATGTGCATTTCCTTAATGAATAGTGGTGTGAAGCACCCTTCCATGTGCTCATTGGCCAGTTGTGTGTCTTCTCTGGAAAAATGGCTATGCAGGTTCTTCGCCTGTTCTTAAATCACATTATTTTTGTTGCTGTTTTAGGAGTTCTCTTGTATGTTTTGAATACTATTCTTTTACAGTTCTGGTTTCCAAACATTTTCTCCCATTCTATAGGTTGTGTTTTCAGTCTGTTGATAGTGTCCTTTGATATACAAAAGTTTAAAATTTACTAAGGTTTCATTTGTCTGTTCTTTTTTTGTTGTTGTCTGTGCCTTTGATGTCATATCCAAGAAATCTGTGCCAAATCCAATGTCATAAACCTTCTCCCCTGGTGTTTTTCTAAGAGTTTTATAGTTTTAGTTGTTAAATTTGGGTCTTTGATTTGTTTTGGGTTGATTTTTTTGTGTATGGTTTAAGGACCCAACTTTACTCTTTCACGTGTGGAGGCCAGTTTTCCCACACCATGCGTTGAAAAGCTTGTCCATTCCTCATTGAATGGTTTTGGCACCTTTGTCAAAAATCATTTGAACATACGAAAGGGTTTATTTCTGTGATCGCTACTGTATTTCATGGGTCCATATACCCGTCATTCTATCAGTACCACACTGTTTTGATTACTGTGGCTTTGTAGTAAGTTTTGACTTAAAGTGTGACTCTTTCAACTTTGTTCTAACTTTTCAAGATTGCTTTGGCAAGGGACCTTGGGGTCCCTCGAGATTCCATATGAATTTTAGGATAGATTTTCCTATTTCTGCAAAATATTTACTTAGGTCTTGATAGGGATTGCATTGAATGTCTAGATGGCTTTTGGTGGTGTTGACATCTTAACAGCAAGTCTTCCACACGTTGTGGTTTCTGAAAGCTTAGTTGTGGTACGGAATAATCTTTTCAAATTGTTGTACTAAAATTCATTGGTCTGTCTTGCACTTTGAATGGATCTTTATCCATGCATGGTTATGTAACATCATACATTGCTTATTTGAAAATATCGACATACTGAATTATGTAGGTCTTTTATTATACCTTATTAAAAAAATCACAAGCTAATCACCACAAGTTATTGAAAAGTCTTTATTATTAGGAATCCGTCAAGCTTGTGGTGTCAGATACAAATTTTTAAGAATTTAGATATGTGTTTGACAGCTTGAGTTTTATTATTGTCAACAATATACTCTTGGTTGTATTCTTTCAAATGATAACATTTATTTAATTCATTTCTGAGAAAATGTCTACCAGATGCTGAAGCCTGAGTAACTATTGTTTGTCAATTATTTTTTAAGTAAAATATTTTATGTAAAAAGGGCTAGTTCAGTTCACAACTCAAACACGGAAGACCAGCCATCGCACTTTAGTATGCACCAGAAATGTTTTACATGTACTTTGTATTTCATCGTGCATACTGTTGAGATCTTATCGAGGGGTTAAGATTTAACAAAGTGAATATTTTAACTGGGCATAGTACTCCTGTAGTCCCAGCTGCTTGGAAAGTTGAGGATGGTTTGGGCCCAGGAGTTTGTGGTCGTAGGGAGCTGTGACTGTGCCTGTCAGTAGCCATTGCAGTCCAGCCTGGGCAGCATAGCAGGACCCCATGTGATGCCCCTGTTTTGTTTCACTAACATGTTGTACCCATCACTGCTTTTGTATCTTCAGTTCAAATGTCAGCACAGTTAAAAGAAAAAAGGCAAATAATAGCTTATTATTATTGTTTCTTTTTTTTTGGAGGCAGAGTCTTGCTCTGTCACCCAGGCTGGAGTACAGTGGCATGATCTCAGTTCACTGCAACCTCAGCCTTCTGGGTTCAAGTGATTCTCCCACCTCGGCCTCCCCAGTAGCTGGGACCACAGGCGTGCACAACCATGCCTGGCTAATTTTTGTATTTTTTGGTAGAGACGAGGTTTTGCCATGTTGGTCAGGCTAGTCTCAAACTCCTGACCTCAAGTGATCCGCCCACCTCGGCCTCCCAAAGTGCTGGGATTGCAGGTGTGAGTCACCGTGCCCAGCCACTTAGTATTATTATGAAGATAGTTTTGATGGCCAGGTGCAATGGCTCATGCCTGTAATCCCAGCACTTCTGGGAGGCCAAGGTTGGCGGATCACCTGAGGTTAGGAGTTCAATACCGGCCTGGCCAACATGGTGTAACCTCGTCTCTACTGAAAATACAAAAATTGCAGGGTGTGGTGGTGCATGCCTGTAATCCCAGCTACTGGGGAGGCTGAGGCAGGAGAATCACTTGAACCTGGTGGATGGAGGTTGCAGTGAGCCGAGATTGCGCCACTGCCCTCCAGCCTGGGGGACAGAGCGAGACTCCGTCTCAGAAAAAAAAAAAGAAAAAGAAAATAGTTTTGATGTTACAAGACTGCCTAGAAGAGTGTCTGCAGACCACACTTAGTGAACTGTTGTCCTGGCACTTAGTCCCTCGAGGCCAGAAGGAGTCTCACAAGTTGGACTCACATGTGATCCTACAGCTTTGTGATATGCTCTTCAAAAATACTGTACAGGTGTAATGTAAATGCATGCTCACTACAAAGAAAGCTCACACAGTGCAGAATTAAAGTGAAACTTTCTTGGATTTCTCTGCTTTTTCAGATTCTGCTGTGTCCCAGGTTAACATTAGCAGTTTGCTGTAAGTCCTCCTAGATAATTTTTGTGTGCATGGACATCTTATGTGCGTAACAAATGGCATCAGACGGCCTGTATTGTTATGTTACTTTCCCTTGAATTGAATTACTTGAGATGCCTGGTGCTTACTCTTCAGTAGCCGTTATTCCATCCTAGAATGTACATATTTTAACCATTTCCTTTACACTACAGTTCTTGCCAGTTTTTTTTCTTTTTCTTTTTGCTGTTGACACACAGAGATTTAGTGAACACCATTTCATTAAACATATTTTTTTGGTAAGCGTATCTGAGAGTCTTTTTATTGATGGGAATAGTCAGCTATAGGGTATGGATATTTAACACTTTAATAATTTTTGCCAAATTACTTTCCAAAATTATACTTCTATTGACAGTGCTTAAGATTGCCCATTTTTCTGATAACATTCATTGATGTTGTCAGTGTTTCCAATTTTTGCCCTTTACTTAAAGTCAGCTGCTGTATTCCTAGCACAGTGCTTTCTGTGACAGATGTTTCAGATCACAGTGCTTCCTGCCCTCAGGCACATCTGGCTGCCCTGGTAGCTTTCAGGCTCTCAGGCACCCCTCCCTAATGGACCGACTGGGGTCAAGGGCTCTGAAAATACTGCCCACCCTGGCCCAAGAGCCTCCTGAACAGGTAGGCTCAGGGTGGGGGTGAATCCGGTGGCTTAGCTGACAAATGGAGGTAGAGGATACATTCTCACCTGTTATTTTGATTTGTTTTTCCTCCTCACCCTGACTGTCACATTCTTGCCTTTTCCAGCGTCAATCCCCAGTCACACTAGCTTCCCAGGATTAAAATGGTCTCTCTCTCATGAGACCTGTTTAGAAATCTAGAAGCATTAAAAGAAGAAGAAGAAGAAAAAAAAACCAAAATCTAGAAGCATGCACGTGGCTTAGAAAATGCCTTTGTGTTGCCAGATGCAGTTCCCTTGCTTTGACAGTGGCATTCAATGTGGTCTTTTAAAAAAAGAAACTATCTATTCCTTTAACATTTTTTGGAGATAATAATGACATACAGTGAAATGGACAGATCTTGTGTATATAATTGAGTGAGTATTGAAAACGTACCACCTGTGTAATCACTGCCTCCGTCAGGCTGCAGAAAGTTTCCATGACCTCTGGAAGTTCCTTCTCGTCCCTTCAGTCAGTTCCTACCCCGGGAGACAAGCACTGTTCTGATTTCTATTACCATAAATTAGTTTTGTGTGTTCTTGAATTGTAAATAAATGGAATCCTACTGTGTTTATTCTTAAATTGCTGTCATCTTTTGCCCAGAGCTGGGACTAGGGGGAGGTGAGAGAGTGTGGCATCTGCGCGGCACACCCCAGGAGTGAGATTCTCAGAGCTGTCTCTTTCTGAAAGTTTGTACGCCAGCATCTCTCTTGCTTCACCCTCGTCCTGGCCCTGCTTTTGGACAACAGAGTGCTTTTTTTATTTTATTTTTTTTATTTTTATTTTTATTTTTTTTGAGATGGAGTCTCGCTGTGTCGCCCGGGCTGGAGTGCAGTGGCCGGATCTCAGCTCACTGCAAGCTCCGCCTCCCGGGTTTACGCCATTCTCCTGCCTCAGCCTCCCGAGTAGCTGGGACTACAGGCGCCCGCCACCTCGCCTGGCTAGTTTTTTGTATTTTTAGTAGAGACGGGGTTTCACCGTGTTAGCCAGGATGGTCTCGATCTCCTGACCTTGTGATCCGCCCGTCTCGGCCTCCCAAAGTGCTGGGATTACAGGCTTGAGCCACCGCGCCCGGCCAACAGAGTGCTTTTGAGGTTCAGCCCTGTTTTGGGGAGATGAGTGGTACGTTTTAATTTGTTTTTATTATTTATTTATTTTTTGAGATGGAGTTTCACTCGTTGCCCAGGCTGGAGTGGTATGGTGTGATGTCGGCTCACTGAAACCTCTGCTCCCCGGGTTCAAATGATTCTCCTGTCTCAGCCTCCTGAGTAGCTGGGATTACAGGTGCGCACCACCACGCCCGGCTAATTTTTATATTTTTAGTAGAGATGGGGTTTCACCATGTTGGTCAGGCTGGTCTCGAGCTTCTGACCTCAGGTGATCCGCCTGCCTCAGCCTCCCAAAGTGCTGGAATTATAGGCGTGAGCCACCGCGCCCGGCCAAGTGGTTCATTTTTAACTTGTGTCCATCTACTTGTTTGTTTCTCCGTTTCCTGTCTGAGGACATGTGGGTTGTTTGCCCGTAGCTGGCTGTGATGAGCGTCGCTGCAGTTAATTCACAGCCACATCTCATGTGCACCTACATTTTCATTCTCTGCCGGGAGCACCCAGAAGTCAAACTGCTGGACCGTTTAAGAAGTGCATGTATAGCTTCATAAGAAATTGTCGGCCGGACGCGGTGGCTCAAGCCTGTAATCCCAGCACTTTGGGAGGCCGAGACGGGCGGATCACGAGGTCAGGAGATCGAGACCATCCCAACATGGGCTAACATGGTGAAACCCCGTCTCCACTAAAAAATACAAAAAACTAGCCGGGCGAGGTGGCGGGCGCCCGTAGTCCCAGCTACTCGGGAGGCTGAGGCAGGAGAATGGCATAAACCCGGGAGGCAGAGCTTGCAGTGAGCTGAGATCCGGCCACTGCACTCCAGCCTGGGCGACAGAGCGAGACTCCGTCTCAAAAAAAAAAAAAAAAAAAATTGTCAAACTGTCTTCCAAGGTGCTGGTGTGATTTTATGCTCCTACCTAGAATGTATGAGATTCCATTTGCCTTATATTTTCACCAATATTTGGTGTGGCTGTTTATTTTTTAAAAATCCTTTAATTATTCCAGTGGGTGTGTGGCGTTACCGACTTTTGGCTTTACCTCACGTTCCCCTGATGACCAGTTCCCTCGTCAGTGAATATGTCGAGCTCGTTCTTACGCTTAATGGCTTTTATCTGTTCCTTAGGAAGTGTCTGTTCTTGTCTTTTGGGAAATTGTGTTGGTTTGTTTTCTGTTACTGATTTTTCCAAGTTATTTATTCTGGATACAAGTTTTTCATCCAGTGTATGTCTTGTCAATATTTTCGCCCTGTCTGTGGCTTGCCTTTTCATTTTCTTTATTTTTTAAATTATTAAAATATACATGACTGTCACTGTAAGATTGACTGTTGTTGTTCTGTTTTTTTGAGGCAGAGTCTCACACTGTCACCCAGGCCAGGATGCAGTGGCGCAGTCATAGCTCCCTGCAGCCTCTAACTCCTGGGCTCGAGTGCTCCAGCTTCCTGAATAGCTGGGAATACAAGTGTGAACCACCACACCTGGCTATGGTTTTCTTTTTTGTAGAGATAGGATCTCGCTCTGTTGCCCAGGGTGGACTTGAACTTGTGGACTCAAGCGGTTCTCCCTCATTGGCCTCTCAAAGGGCTGGGATTATAAGCATGAGCCACCATGCCCTGCCGATCGTCTGTTTTAAAGTGTTTAATTTGGTGGCTTTTAGTATATTTTTAAGGTTGTACACTTATACCCACTGTCTAATTCCGGAACATTGTCCTGGTCCCCAAAGGAAGGCCAGTTGGCAGAAATTCCCTGTTCTCCTTTCCCCCAGCCCCTGGCAGCCACTCCTCTGTTCTTTGTCTCTGGGTTGGCATGTTCTGGATATTGTGTATCAGTGGAATCCCACCATAGGTGGCCTCTGTGCTGGCGCCCACTCTCAGCATGTTCTCAAGGGGCGTCCACACTGGCACGGGTCAGCGCCCCCTTCCAGCACATGACGCTTGATGATACCCCATTGTGTCGCCAGAACGCATTTCAGTGACCCGTTCATCATCTGTAGACATTTGGCTTGTTTTCACTTTCTGGCGATTACGAACATTCAAGTATAGATGTTTGTATGAGACTTTTTTTTTCCCCTTCTCTTGAGTATATACCCAGGAGTGGAAACACTGGGTTACATGATAGCTCTTTATTTAACTGTTTTAGGAATTGCCAAACTATGTTCCATAGTAGCTCTACCGTTTTACATTCCCACCAGCAGTATATGAAGATTCCAGTTTCTCTGAATTCTCAACCCTTATTATGATGTCTTTTTTCTTATGGTCATCCTCGTGGGTATGGAGTGGTATCTTAACTGGTTTTTTTTTTTTTAAATGACTGCATGATTTTTCATTGGATGGATATACCATAATTTAAACAATGACTTACTGTGGGACAAAAAATTGTTTCCAATTACATTTTATAATCTTTATTGTTTATATCAGTAGGATTTTATTTTTTTAATGAGATTTCATTTTTTATTTCAATAGTTTTTGGGGAACATATGGTGTTTGATTGCATGGAAAAGTTCTGTAGTTGTGATTTCTGAGATTTTGGTGCGCCTGTCATCTGAGCAGTGTATACTGTACCCAGTGTGTAGTCTTTTATCCACCCCTTTCCCCTGAGTCCCCAGAGTCCATTAAATCACTCTTACACTTTTGTGTCCTCATAGCTTAACTCCCACTTAACAAGTGAGAACATGAGATGTTTGGTTTTCCATTCCTGAGTTTACTTCACTTAGAATAATGGTCTCCAGCTCCATCCAAGTTGCTGCAAATGCCATTATTTCATTCCTTTTTATGGCTGAGTAGTATTCTATTATATATATTATATATAAAAAACATATATATTATATGTATATATCTCTCTCACATTTTCTTTATCCGCTTGGTTGATGGGCCTTTAGGCTGGTTCCATATGTTTGCAGTTGTGAATTATGCTGCTGTGAACACGTGTGTGCAAGTGTCTTTTTCACAGAATGACTTCTTTTCCTCTGGAGGATTCCCATATCAAATGGCAGCTCTACTTTCGGTTCTTGAAGGAATCTCTACACTGTTTTGCAGAGTGATTGTACTAGTTTACATTCCCATGAGCAATGTGAAAGAGTTCCCTTTTTACCACATCCAAGCCAACATCTGTTATTTTTTGATTTTTAAATTGTGGCCATTCTTGCAGGAGTAAGATGGTATCTCATTGTGGTTTTGATTTGCATTTCCCTGATACTTAGTGATATTTAGCGTTTTAAAAAATCTGACGTACTTTTTAATTTGTATTTCTCATGGCTAAGTTTCTCATGTGAAACTGAGTAGAAACGTCAGTGGCCGTACAGAACAGAGACACAAACATTACAGAATTAGTTAAGAAGTCATGAAATAAGTAAAAAACAACTACAGCTAGCAGCACCAGCAGCCAGCCCTGGTGAGGGCAGAGAATCTGATTTCCAGAGTTGCCACAAAAATCAGAAGACATGCAAAGAAGCAAGAAAGTCTAATTCATACATGGTGGAAAAAGCAATCAGTAGAAGCAGAATATCAATAAAAAGAAATTATAAAGGGAAACCACGTAGAAATTCTACAGATGAAAAGTACAGCATCTGAAATGAAAATTCACTAGATAAGCTCACCAGCATATTTGAGCAGCAGAAGAAAGAATCAGCAAACCTGAAGATAGGTCCGTCAAGATGGTCTGGTATGGGGAATGAAGCAGAGAGAGAAGAAAAGTGAAGACAGGATAGGTGCTTTCTCCACTTCTCTTCAGCATCGTGCCGGAGGCTCTGCCTGGGACATTTATGTAAGGAGAAGAAATAGAAGACATCCAGATTGGAAAGGAAGAAGAAAACTGTCTCTATTTGCAGAAGACATGATTTTATACATGAAAAAAATTGAAAGAATACAAATACAAATAATTTACAAAATTATTAGAGCTAATAAATAAGTTCAACAAAGTTGCAGGATACAAGATCATTATTTAAAAATTAGTTCTTGGCCGGGCGCGGTGGCTCAAGCCTGTAATCCCAGCACTTTGGGAGGCCGAGACGGGCGGATCACGAGGTCAGGAGATCGAGAGACGATCCCGGCTAACACGGTGAAACCCCGTCTCTACTAAAAAATACGAAAAACTAGCCGGGCGAGGTGGCGGGCGCCTGTAGTCCCGGCTACTCGGGAGGCTGAGGCAGGAGAATGGCGTAAACCCGGGAGGCGGAGCTTGCAGTGAGCTGAGATCCGGCCACTGCACTCCAGCCTGGGTGACAGAGCAAGACTCCGTCTCAAAAAAAAAAAAAAAAAACAAATTAGTTCTATTTCTTTTTTTTTTTTTTTTGAGAGGGAGTCTCGCTGTGTCGCCCAGGCTGGAGTGCAGTGGCCGGATCTCAGCTCACTGCAAGCTCCGCCTCCTGGGTTTTTACGCCATTCTCCTGCCTCAGCCTCCCGAGTAGCCGGGACTACAGGCGCCCGCCACCTCGCCCGGCTAGTTTTTCGTATTTTTTAGTAGAGACGGGGTTTCACCGTGTTAGCCGGGATCGTCTCTCGAACTCCTGACCTCGTGATCCGCCCGTCTCGGCCTCCCAAAGTGCTGGGATTACAGGCTTGAGCCACCGCGCCCGGCCAAAAATTAGTTCTATTTCTATACGTTAGCAGTGAGCAATCCAATAACAGTTATTATCCCCAGAGATATTTTGTTTAATTTTCTCACTGGCATTTTACTTTGTTTCAGATGCTACAGAAACAAACCCAGTTTCCTTGACAGTTGCACTATTTTTATTATAAAACCTCACTAGACATTTCACATTTGGAAACTCTTAGTCATAAATTAACCATGGCTATGAAGTCTCTGTGATCTGTGGACAGTTTTTGTTTGCCTCTAATTCTTGTCTTGAAGGTCGGCATGCTTTAGGCTAGAGTCTCTATCTACAGCAAAGGCCAGTCTCACAATGAATATTAGCCAGAGATTTCCTGAGATACCTGGAACTGGTGAGTCTTTGATGAGTGGCTCCAGTGCACGCCGGGCCTGGTGGTGACCACTCTGCCTTTGCCCTCATTTCCTGCTTGCTCAGAGCTTCAAGGTGAGCAGGAGGGAGAACCCAGGGCCTTCACAGGCCTTTCTGAGCCTGTGCGCAAGATGCTCGGACATGGTCCCTTAGAATCTCAGTCCCCACGCACAGCTCATTTCTTAGCTTTTCTGTGTCAGCGTTTTGGCGAGTCTTTTGTTTGTCACTGCTGTCACCTCAGGCGTTCGTGAGGTCAAAGTGGTTGACAGACTCATCCCCCCACCAAGTTTTTGCCCTGGGAGAGGTTAGGGGAGGTCAAATCAAGACAGGACTTTCTTTCTTTTTTTTTTTTGAGATGGAGTTTTGCTCTTGTTGCCCAGGCTGGAGTGCAGTGGCACGATCTTGGCACACTGCGACCTCTGCCTCCCGGCTTCAAGCGATTCTCCTGCCTCCGCCTCCCGAGTAGCTGGGATTACAGGCGTCTGCCACCACGCCCAGCTAATTTTTTGTATTTTTAGTAGGGATGAGGTTTCACCATGTTGGCCAGGCTGGTCTCAAACTCCTGACCTCAGGTGATCCACCCGCCTCGGCCTCCCAAAGTGCTGGGATTACAGGCGTGAGCCACCATGCCCGGCCTAAGACAGGACTTTCAATCGGGATCTTAAGGTAGTAAGTGACCCAGATGGGTCAACTAATAACTCTTCTTTGGGAATGATATTTTGAGAGATGCCAGCCCCATTCTGCTCCCTCTGCCCTGGGAATGTAGGCTGTGATTTTTCTTTCTTTTTTTTTTTTGAGACAGAGTCTTGCTGTTGTCGCTGGAGTGCAATGGCGCGATCTCGGCTCACTGTAACCTCTGCCTCCCGGATTCAAGTGATTCTCCTGCCTCAGCCTCCCTAGTGGCTGGGATTACAGCCGTGCACCACACGCCCAGCTAATTTTTGTATTTTTGGTAGAGACGGGGTTTTACCATGTTGGTCAGACCGGTCTCAAACTCCTGACCTCATGGTCCACCTGCCTCGGCCTCCCAAAGTGCTGGGATTACAGGCATGAGCCACTGTGCCCGGCCTAGACTGTGATTTTTCAAGGCTACCATGGAGTTGGGGTGTGGGGGCTGGGACCAGGGTGAGTTAAAATGCCCCCGGCACACTCTCCTTGAGAACCACCTGATTTTCTTGACCAAATATTACCGGATTGCTGTAAGCCTTTGATTAATTTTCAGAGTTCAAAAAGCTGATTCTGACCATTTTAGTCACTCTTCTGTTGCTTTTATGGTGAAGTGAACTTCCACAGGCTCTTATTCTGACATTTTTTCCTGAGATCTTTTTTTTGTTTTATTTTGAGATGGAGTCTCGCTCTGTCGCCCAGGCTGGAGTGCAGTGGCGTGATCCCTGCTCACTGCAAGCTCCGCTGCCTCCCGGGTTCACGCCATTCTCCTGCCTCAACCTCCCTAGAAGCTGGGACTAGAGGCGCCCGCCACCATGCCCGGCTAATTTTTTTGTATTTTTAGTAGAGACGGGTTTCACCGTGTTCGCCAGGATGGTCTGGATCTCCTGACCTCATGATCCGCCCGCCTTGGCCTCCCAAAGTGCTGGGATTATAGGCGTGAGCCCCCGTGCCCGGCCTTTACTGAGATCTTAATGGTGTTTTGGATGAGTAAAAATTTTTGATTTTGATGAAATCCAATTCATCAATTTTTTCTTTCGTGATAGTAGTTTTTCTTTTTTCTTTTTTTTTTTTTTTTTGAGACAGTCTCTCTCTGTTGCCCAGGCTGAAGTACAGTGACATGATCTCGGCTCACTGCAACCTCCGTCTCTTGGGTTCAAGTGATTCTCCTGCCTCAGCCTCCTGAGTAGCTGGGATTACAGGCGCCCGCCACCATGCCTGGCTAATTTTTATATTTTCAGTAGAGACAGGGTTTCACCACGTTGGCCAGGCTGGTCTCGAACTTCTGACCTAAGGTGATCCACTAGCCTTGGCATCCCAGAGTCCTGGGATTACAGGCATGAGCCATCGTGCCCAGCCTAATTTCTGTGCTTTAAGAACTGTTCTGTTTCATGATTGCAAATTTATTTTATGTTTTCTTCCTGAACATTTGGGTGAATTCCCCTCTTGAGGTCCTCCCAGTATCCTGAGGTTCCTGACTTTTCCGGTAAGTGGCCTTACCGTCTGGAAGATGGGGGAGTTTTGTTGCTGTTGGCTGCATGTGCACAGCCATCCTTGACCTCTCAGAGCAGTTTGTCACGCTTTATTGAAAGAGCGTTGTTCTCAGATGACTCTCAGGTCAGGCATTGGTTGTACGATTTGTCCAATTCTATCACGTTAAAAAGGAGGAAAGGTTCTTATTGAACCTACTGCTATGAAAATTAAGGAGACTCAGAGTTTCTGAACTCTGGGATACCAGTGAAGGGCACAGATCATTTGAAAATATTTCATTTTTATCAAAGCTGAGTTCAACAAATTGTTGTAGGTTAAATAGCTTAAGAAGGAAGTGCAATCACTTCCCTTCATATCCAGAAAATAGAACATAAAACCAACATCCACAAATAACCTCAATAACACTTCCCTCTTCAGTTCATTTAGTTTTGTGTAATTAATTTTTATCCTCTTAGGTCTAGGGTTTATAACCTCACGTGAATTTGGAAATGTGGACTCACCCTCCTGGTGTGTTTGAAAGTGGTGTAAGTGTTGCTGTTGCCGCTGGAGCCTGTCCCCGTAGGTCTCAGTAGTGGAGATGTCGGCTGCGGTCCTTCTCCAGAACCGCTGAGACCGCCCTTCTTGTTGAAGATGCAAGCTCTGGCCTATGAGTTTATCCTGAGCTTTCAGGCAGGTGTTTTCAGAGTCAAACAGAAAAGACTTAATGGTAACAGTTAATTTCTTACTGATAATTTTTAAGCGTGAAATGCCTGATGAGGTTTTATGTAATTTTCTAACCTGAAATGTCTGATGTGGTTGTAATAAGAATAATGCAGCTAATGAGGAAATTGGGTTGTTTCTGTGGCATCCAAAACAAAGATAAAAAGGCAAATAAAAAATTAGACAAAATATTACCAAGGATAATGAGTAAGCCTGTTTCAAAGAAGTCAGTGAATGTTAACATCTGATTCATTGAAATGGGTGAACATAATTTTTATGAAGAAAACAGTCTTGAGATGTATAATGTTGAGACAAAATATTCCTGGAATATATCAAAGCATATCAGTGGAGAGATTGGGTAAATCTGAGATAGAGTGAACCATTTTTAATTTCATAAAACCTCGTGAATACATCTGCTATACATGAATGCATAGCACTAGGCCACTTGAGAACCAGTGGCCTAGAAAGTGCTAGATTCAAGTTAAAGAGGTAATGTGGCTAATCATTTTAGGTCATTGAAATTGTGGCTATAACACTATGTTGTTACTGCCTGATACCAGGGAGAGCACTTGTAGGACTCAGATACAGAAAAACTTGACCAGACTCTTTCACAAGCATTTTCATGTGTGTTTCTCCTGACATTAAAACATATTATGGAATGCGAAGGCATTGACAGATCTCCAGGAGTCTCCACTGAAGCGCACCGTTTCTGAAATACATCTTTTAATAACCTATTAGTGATTCACAGTTCACCTGGAGAAGGCTGGTGTCTCTTCTGATTTCACAGCTCTGGTCACACAGTTCACCAAGCAACCAGTTATTACTAGCGTAGGTTTTTTAAAGGAGATCTTGCCTATCTTTTGATAAATGTAATCCTAAGAATTTTGTATTGTTGACGATAATTTGAGTAGAATTTTGAAGAATGTCACTTTTCCAATATTTGCTGTTATTGTATAGACACATTATAGTTTAGTATGTTGACAGTGTCCGGTGACTTTGCTGAATTCTCGTGTATACAGACAGTATAGTTTTAGTGTTTTGACATTGTCCGGTAACTTTGCTGAATTCACTCTTAGTGCAGTAAGTTTTTTTTCTTTAAGATTCCTGAGACTTTTTTTGTGTAAAAATAGTGCTATTTGCAAGTAAAGACAGTTTTACTTCTTCCTTTTGAGCTTTTGTTTCTTTTTATCACATTATTACATTGGCGGGTACCTCCAGTACAATGTGAAATAGCAGTGGTGATAGCAGACAGCTTGTTCTTAGTTTTGATCTGGGGGAAAATGTTCAATATTTCACTCTTTTTTTTTCTCAGAGATGGAGTCTCATTCTTCACCCAGGCTGGAGTGCAGTGGCGGAATCTCGACTCACTGAAACCTCCACCTCCCAGGTTCCAGTGATTTTCCTGCCTCGGCCTCCCGAGTAGCTGGGATTACAGGCGTGTGCCACCATGCCCAGCTAATTTTTGTATTTTTAGTAGAGATGAGGTTTTGGCATGTTGGCCAGGCTGGTCTCGAACTCCCAACCTCAAGTGATCTGCTCGCCTTGGCCTCCCAAAGTGCTGAGATTACAGGTGTGAACCGCTGCACCCAGACTCATCCTCAGACTTGTGTTTAATTTAAAAAATGTACAATGCAGACAGGATGGCTGATGATAGTCCTTTTTTCCTGCCTGATTTTGGTTTTCTGTGCCTTTTCTCTTCTCTCTTAATATCTTCAGATGTCTGCCAACTTTATTAGCCTTTTAAAGTAACTGATTTTTTACTTGGTTGATTTCTCACTATTGTATTTTTTTCCATCTGTTTTTAATCTTTATTTCCTGTCAGTGGGTTTATTTTACATGCTTACGAAACTTCCTGGGTGATTGCGTGGGATGGCCTGGACGGAAGGGACCAGGGCTTCAGGAGGAGGAGGATTCCCACCCCTTCTGTGGTGGGAATTCTTGAGGTCTGTCGGGCTGTACTTGGCTCCTACTTGGGCAGTCCTTCAACAAGCCTGAGGAATGTGGCTTACTGGTAACATAGAAGAGTGTGTTGCCAGAGTTTTTCTAGGACCAGTTTAGGGGATGGAGAGGATGGTAGATTGAGTACATATACCTACCTTTTTCTTTCTGAAACCTAATACTGCAGTGAAAAGAGTGGTGGTTCTTTTTTTTTTTTTTTTTTTTTTTTAAGCAAAGGGTCATGTGAATAAGGAGAAAGTGAAGTCATAGCATTCCTATTTCAGAAGCTGGAATATGTATTGGAGAGTTGGTGACGGACTTAGCTGACTTGAGAAAACCGAATGCTAATTTGGGAGTGGGGAAGGCCAAGAGTTAGCTTGATCTGTACAGCAGAGGTTTGACCAGGCTTGGGAGCTGTGATAGATTACTTCCCGAGTGGCCACACAAGGACGGAAGAGTATGTTGTGACCAGGCTTGGGAGCTGTGACAGGTTACTTCCAGAGCGGCCACACAAGGACGGAAGAGTGTGTTGTGACCAGGCTTGGGAGCTGTGACAGGGTTACTTCCCGAGTGGCCACACAAGGACGGAAGAGTGTGTTGTGACCAGGCTTGGGAGCTGTGATAGGGTTACTTCCCGAGTGGCCACACAAGGACGGAAGAGTGTGTTGTGACCAGGCTTGGGAGCTGTGACAGGGTTACTTCCCGAGTGGCCACACAAGGACGGAAGAGTGTGTTGTGACCAGGCTTGGGAGCTGTGATAGGGTTACTTCCTGAGTGGCCACACAAGGACGGAAGAGTGTGTTGTGAGTCGGCTGCTCGGAGGCCCTGGTCCCTGCTCAGCCCAGCCCAGCCGGGGCAGGCATTAGGTGTGCTGAGCAGGCAGTAAAGCTGATGGTCGTGCACTTGGCGCTTTTCGGGATGGGGTGCCTTATGGACCACGGTAAGTGAACTCGGTGTGACCGCCGAGATGACCAGCTTTGTCCCCGCTAACCATTGAGTCGGGGCTGGTGGAGCATTGTCCACTAAGCAAGAGAGTAGAAGAGCCTCCTGTGGGGCCACAGACTATCCAGAGGGGGGACAGAAAGGCACTGAAATTGCCACCTCACAACTCTCTCTTGCCGTGAAACTTAACAGGCGCCGTCACAATCTCATTCAGAGCCTCCTAGACATCTGAAGGAGTCTCTGGTGTAAAAGGTATAGACCAAGCAAACAGAAAAGTGGCATAGAGGAAATGGAAATTATGCAAAGATAAAAGTTCCAGGAAGAAACCTCTCATAAGCATGCTCAGTGAGATAAAAGTAGTTATTTTAACAAGAGAAGATAATGAAACAAGAAAAATGTTCTCTGGAAGAAGAACATTCGGTGAACAAGAAGAGTTCCGGGAAATTAAAACTGTGAACAGATATGGGGAAAAAAAAAATCAGTGTAAGTGTTCGAAAAGTTAAGGAAATCCAGAAAGAAAAAAAAGATCAAACGAGAGAAATGGAATAGACTCCGAGGACTGGGTTCTGTGAACCATATTCAACAAGTCCAGCAAAGAAATGGCGGGGAGAACAGCATGATGAAACAATTCAAAAACACTTTCTTAGAGCCTAAGCATCTTCTAGACTGAAGGAGCCACCAGGTACCCAGTCCAGTGGACGAACGTCTGTGATCAAAGACCATTGCCATGGCATGTTGCTGTGACCCCAAATATTAGGGTAAAGACATGATCCTACACACTTTCAGAAGGATGAGAATAGGTTACACACAAAGCGGGAATCAGGATGGCTTTGTGCTTCTAAACAGCAGCATTGGAATTTAGCGTAGAGTAAAGCAGTGTGGTCTAGAGTTGCAGGAAAATAATTTTCAGCCTTTGATTCCATACCCAATGAAACTAACAGACACATGAGAGAGCAGACTAAAGGCCCAAAGGCAAAGTCTTTAAAAAAGTCGGTCTTACTGGCCAGGCACGGTGCTTCATACCTGTAATCTCAGCACTTTCAGAGGCTGAGGTGGGAGGATCACCTGAGCCTAGAAGTTGGAGACCATTGTGGGTAATGGTATAGGAGAGCAAGACTCCATCTCATCATCAACAACAACAACAGCAACAACAGCAACAGCTGGGTGTGCTGGCCTGCTTGTAGTCCTAGGTACTCCGGGTGCGGAGGGCTGAGGCAGGAGGATCACATGAGTCCACAGGGTTGAGGCCACAGTGAGCTATGACCACACCACTGCACCCCGGCCTGGGTGGTAGAGTGAGATCCTGTCTTAAAAACAAGTTATCTCCTTCAAATCTCTTTCCAGAAAGCTTCTGGAGGGTGCATGGTACTAAGGAAGAGAGAGAGAGAGAGAGACTGATGACTGAGGAAGGGTTGGGACACAGGGAGCAGGGTATCCATCACTGGGGAGCAGCAGCTGGAGACAATGCCTGTGCCCGGGCAGACGGGGCTCAGTCCTCAGAGCAGGAAGTGGCACTGAGAGCCTCCCCAAAGACAAGATTGCCAGGCAGCCTGATGCCGGGTGCGCCCGCACATCTCCAGAGGAGATTTGAACAGTTTAAAGAGCCAGGGTGGAATGAGCGATAAACAGACAGCTAAGCAAGTGAAAAACCCTTTCTCCTATTAGCTTGAGGGGAAACCCAAAGTCGGAAGGAGGTGGAAGTCACCACACCTTCCCGTGTGGCCTCGGCGTGAGTGGCGCTGGTCCAGTTGTGTGCTCAGCCAGACGCGGGCAGCTGGAGCTGTGGTGGTGGTGGTGGTACCTGTGGGGCGGCAGAGGGCTGGTGGGAGCAAGGAGCCATGGCCTCCTCTTCCATCCCGGAAGTCATAGGTAATGCCCCGAACTGAAGAATTAGGAAAGTGGCAACGAAAGCCTGTCGTTTCAGGAAGGGAGGTCTGTTTCAACATAATTGACTCAAATAACTTAGAGTGCTTCTGAGGCTGGGAACTGGGCCAGGAGATGCAGAGTGGAGTTGGGGGCGGCTGCTTGCCATAACAAACCTTGTAGTTTGACTATGTACACTTTGTTTATGTAACTTGGAGAGGAATATGTATAAATGGGAGAAAAGGAGATTCGACTGGGAATGCCAGGGGCATGCTAGCAGGTGCTGGAGTCTCAGCCAGAGGGGTGTGTGCAGGGTGCCTGGCACCGTCTGGGGTCTTCTGTGCACACAGACCACGGTGTGCACGCTCCCAGGAGCCATCTGATGGAGCAGCCTCAAGCACCTCTGACTTCTGACTTTACCCTGGGAGCCCATGTGAGGCTCCAGCCTCGTCCTGGCAGCCAGCAGGGCTGAGATGGGATTGCGGCCAACCACGTGGGTTCTCAGCTGTTTAGGGCCTCGGTCCTCTGTCCCTTATTTCTGTTCCACGGACACCTGTGCGAGGGCTCATCAGGCACTGGAGCTGAGTCCTGCCCGTCCCCAGAGGTGGCACCATGAGGGCTACTGACAGCTTTGCTGGACACTTCTGGGAAGTTGAGCCGGCCAAGGTTGGCAAGCGGCTGCGCCTGGGCTGCCCTGTCCTGGCGGTGGTGCCCTCCTATTTTCTGTTCTGGGAAGCATACGGTGCTGGCAGTGTTTGTGCCTTTTCCCAGAGGAGCCCTTTGTCCTGAGGAGGCGTGGATGTACTCTGGAGACCCGGGACCTTTCGCACCAGCACCATGACTTCCTGCGGCTGGGCCCTGGGCTCTGCGGAGTTGAGGTCTGCATGGGCAAGAGACAGGCGAGAGTTGGAGTCTGGGGTTCACGTGGGATTCTGCAGCTTCCCAGAGGTGCGATCTTGGGCCAGACACGTCCTGCCTGAGCCTCGTGTGCTTGTCTGTCAAATGGGAGCGGCCGTGGTGTCTCGCAGGGCTGTGAAGAATGAAGGCTGCGTGGTGAGGAATGATGACGGAGAACGCCCGCCGGGCCCTTTCCAGGTGCTGCTCCAAGCACTTCCTGGGCCTTCACTCCAGCAGTCCTCCCTGCCACCCTTTGAGGTGGGGGCACTGTTGTCACACTCGTTTTATGAGTGAGGAAGCGCGGGCAAAAGAGGTTAGCAGCTGTCCAGAGGACTTAAGCTGGTGAGCGGCCGGATCTGAACCCTCACATCTCAGTGTTGCATTGCTGTGTGCTCTTCCCGTCAGACTCAGGCCTCGTGGTGATGAACTTGTGTGTCCGTCCCGGGGCTCTCCAGATGCGGCTGATTTCTGGCATCTCTTACGGGTCTGGTATTGGGCTGTGTGGTCTCGTGGCCCCTTTGGCAGCTTGCGTGGTGCTCTCTTACTGGGCACGGTGAGGCCTCAGGAACGTAGCATCTCCACCCTCCGGCTGCTGGGCTTCTCTGCTGTCCTTTGCACGGCGGAGGTGGCCCATGTGTGGCCTTCTGTAAACTGCTAGGCACTGTCGGGGGTAACGTTCAGGAATCTTTCTGGGGCGCATGCGCCTGTGTGTGCGCGCTCTGGCTCCAGCACCACAGTGCCGACAGTCCTGTGAGCCTGCTGGGTCAGAGTCTGGGTGGAGGCCTGCTGCCTCCTTTGGCTGTGTGGGCTCAGGCAGGTTGTGGAACTGCACCCACGTTTTTATCTTTAAATTGGGGAGAATGAGAGTGCCCTTCCCTCTGCTGGCACGATACGCAGGAAACGTTGCTTCTCTTCCGCAGATTATTAGGATTCTCCGAAAGTTCTCCGCAGTTCTATTTTCTACCCCATTCATTAATGGCAGCCACCAGTGGTGTAGCAGCAGGGAAAATTGGGCCCTTTTGAAGCACTATTAAATTCTGCCTGTCTTGCTAAATCATCTATGTTCCAACTGTGATCTTTGAATTGTTGAAGGTGGGAAATTGTTCTGCGTTCGATCGCCTGTTACCGCGAGCCCCACCTGTGTTTCACTAGCCACAGGGAGCTTGGGGCTCCTCCGGTTCTCATCCTTGGGAGAGGCAGGCCTGTCCACTCAGCGCCCACGGCAGGCACCTGGTTCTCATCTCTGACACCCCGTCTTTCTCTTCTCAGCCTGTGTTGCCTTTCCCATGATTTCCTCTCCTTGCTTTCCTGGGATCCTGCTAGTTCCAGCCCATCCCCGCTGCCGCCACGCCACTTAGAAACGCTTTCTCGTGCAGCGGCCGCCTTACTGTCCCTGGCTTCACTTCTGCATCTTGCAACTATTCTTCACTCCGGCACTTGGAGGGATCTGTCTGAGATGAAGCAGTGATCACGAGACCCTGCTCAAAGCTGTTCGCCTGTCCCTGCTGATGTCACGATGAAGTCCTCGTGTCTCGATGTGGCTGACCAGAGGCCTCCTGCCATTGCCTGGCTCTCCAGCTTCTCTGTCATCCCCGCCTCAGCCTCTGCGCCAACCGCACCAAACATGAGTTCTGTGCTTTCCCCCACTCTCTCGGCCCTCCCACATGCCCTTCCCTTTCCGTGTTATGGCCCACTCCAACCCTGAACACTTAGTGGCTTTGAACAGTGCTTGGTAATTTTTCAGGATTCTGCAGGTTGCCTGGGGCCAACCTGGTGGCAGTTGGGGATGGGACATCGGGATGGCTTTATGTGCATGTATGCTGCCTTGTCAGTGGCCGGGAGGCAGGGCTGCCTTCTTTCCTCAGGGGCTCTCTCTGGCTAGGGCAGACGAGCTGCTTCACGTGGTGGCCAGAGCCCGTGGGGACAAGCCCTGGCATGCAGGTGCCCTAAGCCTGTTGGTCGTGGCTGCAGTAGCTGTGGTCAGAGCCTGGCCTGGGTCTTTGTGGAAGGGGCCACCTGAGGGCGTGAGTCCTGGAGGCGCGGCCCCTTTATGTGCATTCACCATTTAGGGTTTATCCGCGACCCTCCACCCAGACTGTGGTCCAGCCCCTGCTCCGAGTGCCCACGACCCTCCACCCAGACTGTGGTCCAGCCCCTGTTCCAAGTGCCCCCGGTGGGCCTTTGTGCTCTCAGTCCTGGCGCCTTGACCTACTGCTTGTTCCGCTCTCCTTAAACTCTCCTGACGTGTTAATTGCACACAGCGCCGAGTCTGGCACCTGCAGTGTAGACACGCCTGCCACTGCTCAGTGCAAGAGGGCACCTTTGCTAATGTGCACAGCTCTGTAAGCCTTTTTTCCTTCGCCTTATTGGATTGGAGCAGAGATTTTTTTTTTTCCCAGGTAAAGAACAATTTCTGTTCCTAAATGCTTTTTTTCCTTGGCATGAGGAAGTTGAGCAACGTGACTATAGAACTTTTTTTCTTAATTTTACTGCACAAGTCATGTTCTTTACAAAGTGGAGAGATACAGATACATAAAAAGGAGACTGCCAATCCCCTGTAATCCCACCAGTCGCATCCCTACCTGCTCTTAGGAGATTCCTTTTTACCTTTGTAGCTCTTCATTGTCTACATACAGACTTTAAAAGGTGCAGTCCTGCAGGCGAATGTGTAGCCACCTGAGTTTGCATCATAGGTCACAAATGTCCTTTCTGCCACACAGGAGGCCATCCCACACGTGTCCTACCACGGATCGTTTGCCTCCTGTGATATGCTTCCGGTTCTTCCTGTTACGAACAGCGCCAGAACAAGCACCGGGTACACGTCGCATTTTAAAACACATTTTAAAACACATTTAATAACTCATCCTTCAGCTGGGGGAAAGCCCATGTAAGAACCCACCAGCGAGTCCGAGCGCGTGTTCCTCCCGCTTCAGACACAATCCCTGGCTCCTTACACACTCGGAATAAAACCCGAGTCCTTCTGGTGGCCTCTGGGTCCCACGCCCCGTGTGTCTGCCCCCTACTCTGGGCTTGTGGTCTTCCTCCACCTTCCCAGAGCTCCTTGGTGTTCCGGCCTCAGGACCTTGCCCTCGCGGCGCCCTCCACCCAGGAGTCTTGTCCTGTACCTTCTCCTGGCTGGTTCCCTGACACCAGCCACATCATTGGAAGGAAGAGATTCTCAGGTGATTTTTGTTTGCTGAAGGAGAATCACAGATCAGGATGATGTCTCCTGGTCCCTTCCTCCCTTTTAAGGACAGATAACCGAAGTTCAGGAAAGCCCAGGCCACACAGCAGGCCAGGGACCAACTGGGGCCACAGCCCAGGCCACACAGCAGGCTGGGGACCAGCTGGGGCCATAGCCCAGGTTTGCAGTTGCGTGGCTGTTGCCTTTCTAGGGTTCTGAGGCCTTTTCTCTCCCTTTATTGCTCAGCAAGTTCAAAGAACATCTTGCTAACGATGCACCTTTTTCTGAGTTTCTGTTCGTTAAAGGCCTTTGTTCCCACATTGCCTTTGATTGTTTCTCTAGAAGCCAGATTTACTTGATTTTCAATTCACTGTTCTTTTTTTCTTTTTTTAGATAGTCTTGCTCTGTCACCCAGGCTGGAGTGCAGTGGCACGATCTCGGCTCACTGCAACCTCTGCCTCCGGGGTTCAAGCGATTCTCCTGCCTCAGCCTCCCGTGTAGCTGGGACTACAGGCACTCACCACCATGCCCAACTAATTTTTGTATTTTTAGTAGAGACAGGGTTTTGCCGTGTTGGCCAGGCTGTTCTTGAACTCCTGACCTCAAGCGATCCACCCGCCTCAGCCTCCCAGAGTACTGGGATTACAGGCGTGAAAGCCACCATGCCTGGCCAATTTACTGTTCTTTACTCTGCAGTCTGCTGCCTCTTTGCCAAAATAAATCTTTGTAGGTAAGATAGGTGCAGTGGGGAGTGTGAAATTTATTACAGAATGATTATTTTACTACTTAAAATTTTTTTTATTTTAAGAGGTAGAGTCTTGCTATGTTGTCCTGGCTGGTCTCAAACTCCTGGGCTTACATGATCCTCCTGCCTTGGCCTCCCAAAGTGCTGGGATTACAGGCATGCACCATCATGCCTGGCCTAAAATATTGTATTTTTTTTTTTTTTTTAAATTTTTTAAGAGATGAGGTTGCCCAGGTTGGAGTGTGATCATAGCTCACTGCTGCCTCAAATTCCCAGGCTCAAGTGATCCTCCCACCTCAGCCTCCTGAGTAGCTGGTTTACAGATGCCCACCACCACACAAGGTTAATTTTAATTGTTATTATTATTATTTTTGAGATGGAATTTCGCTCTGTTGCCCAGGCTGGAGTGCAGTGGTGCGATCTCGGCTCACTGCAACCTCCGCCTCCCAGATTCATGCCATTCTCCTGACTCAGCCTCCCAAGTAGCTGGGACTACAGGTACCCGCCACTGTGCCCAGCTAATTTTTTTTTATATTTTTAGTAGAGACTGGGTTTCACCGTGTTAGCCAGGATGGTCTCGATCTCCTGACCTCGTGATCCGACCACCTTGGCGTCCCAAAGTGCTGGGATTACAGGCGTGAGCCACTGTGCCCAACCTGCTAATTTTAATTCTTAAACATTAAAAGTCATGACTAAATGTAGAACAGTCAGGAATGACACCTGTTATCTCTGAAGTCACAGTCCCTTGGTTTTCCTTGACCTTGACCTGCTTGCTACTGCGCCCACTTGCAGCAGCACATCCGTTGCCCAGTGAAGCGTGCTGCCCTGGCCTTACTGTTTCACCGGCCCTCTCCCATCCGCGGATGCCACTGTCCACAGTCTACAGTGGGGTCGCTTTTGGGTTCTGAGCTCACCTGGGGCCTTCCTGGGTTCCAGCCCCGTGGAGCTATGAGAGCGTCTTTGTAAAAGGGGGTTCCATCAGTTCCGCTGATTGCAGTGATTCCAGTTCAGTCTCCAGCAGCCCGTGGCCATTCCTGGAAGAGTGCTTTGTGAACGGAGTGCGCTGTCCAGGTGCGCAGTGGTGGTTCTCAGGCCCTTCCCTGGGCCTCTTCTGTTGGAGGCCCTTGTCACTGGGGTCACCTGGCATGATGATGGAGGCCCTGCAGCTCCCTGCCAGGTGTGGTTCTGCCCGGGTCATTCTCCCGGCCCAGCTGCTGTGCCTTGTGTGGATGGTGGACACGTGCTGTCACAGACTCAGCCGGCCAGGCCGCGCCTCCCGGAAGCAGGCCTGCTTGTGTGTGGTTGCATCCCAAGCTCTCCGCTCACTGCCCCTGTTCTGAGCTTTTTGCCGAAGTTGTGTTGGGGGCCATTATCTAGCTTTCTTTTTGAATGTTTGAAGCATTCAAAAGATCAGCTTTTCCAAAGAGTGAGGAAACAGGGAGAGAAAATTATGGCATTTGTTTGAAAGGTTCTGAGGGCTTTTTTTAGCTTGAACAGTTCAAACAGCGCCTCTTGTTAATCAGGAATATTCTAGCATCCCTGGGGTGGTCACACTGGCTTAATTGGAACCCAGGCTGCTTTGAAGTCCTTTTAATCCTTCCTGAGCTGGGAGAAAGAATGTGAAGGCAGCAACTGTAAAGTTGAAGTTTCCTCATTTTATTTACATGTGTCTGTGGAGCCTTGTAACTCATTTCCCTGCAGCAGATGAGCCAAGTTGCTGACTTGTGGGCAGCTGAGAGAGAGCTGGACTCCTATTAGCTTGGAGGCGGGAGGTCAGTTCCTGGCAAAAGAGCCGTGAAACGTGGCCTGGTTCCAGGGCTGTAGCAGGATCCCCTCCTGGCAGGCGAGGTCTGGATGGACCACGTCACGGTCGTGGTGGTGTGGACTTGGCTGCTGGTGGCCTGTTCTTGTGGGAAGTTTGCATGTGGGAGAACGCGTGGTTTTACTGAATCACTTAATGAGTGACCCTGATAGTTCATCAGTATGGACCCCAGGACTTACTTCCTCTTCTGCAGAGCGTGTGGACCCACAGTTACCACACTGGAGTTCCGGGCACAGGCGCACCCTGGGGGCTGGTCATGCCACGTACACAGACCCGCCTTGTCAGTGGGGCTGTGGCAGCATGGGGTGGCCACCCAGCCGTGGCAAGCTGCGAGCCACGTGTTGCTGTGGGCCCCCTCGGTCCTCAGGGGCACTCTGTCTCACCCTGAGCCTCCAGCCACCTTGCCCATCAGTCTGTCCCTGCACCTCTGGGGGATGGGGAGTCTGCCACCTACCAAAGCACCCATTTTTCCCACCCCTTCCATTCTGTTGAGCTGAGACACGTGTTTTGGTTGTTTCGTGCTGTGGACACCTCCTTGGTTTACAGTGAAACGCGGCGCAGAGTCCCCTCTCCCCTGGACCACGTTTCCCCATGGCTCCCTGCTGTGCATGGCTGCTTCGTCCCGCTCTGCAGAGGGTGGTCCTGGTGGCTGGAGCGCAGCAGGCAGCAGCATCCTCCTGTGGGTAATTTGCGTCCCAGAGTGTGACTGTGGGTTCGTGCTGATGGCTCAGGCGTCCCCTGAGCCTGGACACTGAAGTGTGCAGATTGAGGTGTGTCGCTGGACGAGTTGTGACAAGTGGAACACACGCGTTTGTTCAGATAACACACTTTTATCACTCCAGAGTTCCCTGGGTTCCCCCAGTCCAGCCCTTCATCCCCTGGCAGCTGTAGCTTAGCCTTGCTTGTTATAGAACTTCCTATAAATTCTTCCCTTGCTATTTTTTTTTTTTTGAGGTGGAGTCTCGCTTTGTCACCCAGGCTGGAGTGCAATGATGTGATGATCTCGGCTTACTGCAACCTCCGCCTCCCAGGTTCAAGCGATTCTCCTGCCTCAGCCTCCTGAATAGCTGGGATTATAGGCATGAGCCACTGCGCCCAGCCATATTTGTCTCGCCCACTTCTTATTTCATTGAATCTGTGCTCAGATATCACCTTTCCCGAGCGCCCTTTCCTGGCCCTCCCAGGTGACCGTACCCCCTTCCCTCAGCCTCAGGCTTTCCACTCTCCTCCGGATCCGGTCACTGGATCACGCCACTGTCACCTCCTCTGGGCCTCGGGGATGTCGCCTGCCCACTCTTGTCATCATAGCTGGCCACCTCAGCGAGCCACTCAGCTCTGGCCGCAAAGGACTCCTCCTGTTTGTCCGTGCAGTGTCCTTGCTGGGCACACAGGAAATGCTCAGTTAGGTTTGTTCTCTGGATGCAGATTCTGCAGGCGTCTTCATAGGTTGTGCTGACGGATCAGGTGCACGCTTCCACCATATGTTTCTACAATTGATTTTTTTGGTGCAACTGTCAAAACATTTATTTTTCCTATACCACCCCCCTCCCCCCCTCATTTTTTCTGCTCCTCAGTGTGGCTCTGTCACTTAACACATTTGGTGTCTCCGTTCGATGTGATCTAAAAACTGATAGGCATGCCGTCTGCCCCTGCTCGGGTGATGGGCGTGGGCACCAGGAACCGTCACAGGGGTCCAGGGTTTCCAACTGATTGCTGGGTGCCCTCAGTGCAGAGTCCCTGCAGGAGGGTCGAATTGCCCATTTCATAGACCAGAAAACAGTCTCACCTGGGCCCTTCACCTGGCTGCCTCCAGAGTGCGGGCTTTCTGCTGTGCCTGACTGTTCTCTTGCCTCTCCCATTCCTTTGCATCAGTCGGCACTCTTTGGAACAGTGCCTGAGGATGTTAGAATCAACTTACGTCTCCTCTGGAATGAGGCCAGTGGATAGAGAAGTGTTTATTTCTAATCATATAGTCTCTGTTTATACAGCAGTTCGTTGTACAAGTAACCTATTGAGAAGGACGTAGGCATTTGCACACATCCGGTTCTCAGTGAGTCCATGCTGGAACGGAGACTGTAACTGTTCCCATTTTCCTGAGGAGGGGTTGAGGTTTGGAGAAGTTGACTGGTTGGTCAGGGTCACAGATTTGCAATGAATGGACTTAGAGTTGAGTGCTTGACTGAGACTTCAGACCTAAGGTGTTCACTCTGCTGCCTCTTTGTGCTTTGGATGGTTTGCAGAACCTGCTTTTTGAAAACAAGACTATGTGCACGTTTCTGTTCCCAGTAGTTCTTGGCATGGATAAGGGTGATGCTTTGTGTCAGATTTCGCATGGTGAGGAGGGGGTAACTCTGAGAGGAGCCAGGCCCAGGCTGCCTCCAGGGCGACCAGTGCTCCCCAGGCTTGCCCAGAAGAGTGCTGATTCCTGCTGCACGGCAGCTCTCATGACCAGCATGCTCTTCTCCATTTGTTTTTAAAGTTTAAAATGCGTTATACATAGAAGAGTGTGCTTCTGTGGCTCACGCCTGTAACCTTAGCACTTTGGGAGGCCAAGTCGGGCGGATCACGAGGTCAGGAGTTCGAGACCAGCCTGGCCAACATGGTGAAACCCTGTCTCTACTAAAGATACAAAAAATTAGCCAGGCGTGGTGGCGTGTGCCTGTAATCCCATCTACTCAGGAGGCTGAGGCAGGAGAATTGCTTAAACCCAGCAGGTGGAGGTTACAGTGAGCCGAGATCATGCCACTGCACTCTAGCCTGGGCAAAGGAGTGAGACTCCGTCTCATAAAACAAAAACAAAAACAAAAAACAAGGAATGCGTACTGTCGTCTGTGTGCCCATTCTCAAGAAAAAGGAAAGTTTCTTTGAAAACGTGGGGACCTTCCCAGTTCCCACACCCCCAGAGCAAGCCCCTGGGTTCTGTGATCACTCCCGAGTTTTGTAAACACTGCGGGCGCTCACTCAGTCCTGCTCCCTGGAGGCCTTGGCCGCCCGTCCTTAATGTGCCGGTCTGTGCCTGTTGCATGTCATCGTAATTACATAATTTAATTAAATATGGAAGCTGATGAAAAATAATTATGTGTAGAGCAATGTTCCTGTGAAGACAAAGCTGAATGCTTTGCAAAGTCCCGAAGGAAAATTGCTGAAAGGTTGCCATTGAATAAAGCAAATCGTGAAAGATGACGAGGAACAGTTGTAAGGTCTAGGAAGATTACAGGGATCCAGTTTAGAGGAACAACTAACAATCAGGAGCTGACACTCAGCAGCTCACAAACACGACTGTCATGTGTCGTGGACGTGGTTCATGCAAAAAAAAAAAAAAAAAAAAAAAAGATGAAACTCCAAATAATGGATTCATGTTTGAAGAAAAAGTTTGCAGCTTGGAAAATAATTGTGTGTTTTTATGTTTTAAGTTGAAATCTTTGAGATACACGCATCATTTGATTCCTCACTGAGCCACCTTCTGGGATCCATTACCGTCTTGATTCTGGATAGGAAACTTTGCACTGATAGATTGCTGCCCTGTTTATAATGCAAATTATTTGCATTGTTATGCATAGCTGAGCGTCACTTAGGAATGATAGAATTGTTTTGTTACAAATGGTTATAATTAGATTTCTCTGCATTAATTTGTTTTGGGAATTATTTTTCTTTTTATAAAATTTTTATGTAGTACCTGATTCTGCAACGTAAGGTTGCAATACTAGGCTTTGAAAATTAAGTGTTGAGGCCGGGCGCGGTGGCTCAAGCCTGTAATCCCAGCACTTTGGGAGGCCGAGACAGGTGGATCACGAGGTCAGGAGAGGGAGACCATCCTGGCTAACACGGTGAAACCCTGTCTCTACTAAAAAATACAAAAAACTAGCCAGGCGAGGTGGCGGGCGCCTGTAGTCCCAGCTACTGGGGAGGCTGAGGCAGGAGAATGGCGTAAACCCGGGAGGCGGAGCTTGCAGTGAGCTGAGATCTGGCCACTGCACTCCAGCCTGGACGACAGAGCCAGACTCCGTCTCAAAAAAAAAAAAAAAAAAAAAAAAGAAAATTATGTGTTGAACAGCTATTATATTTTCTTGGTACAAAATATTGAAAACATTCAAAAAGTATCCAGTGGCTAGCTCGCATGGTAGTGGGTACCTGTAATCCCAGCTACTCTGGAGGCTGAGGCAGGAGAAGTGCTCGAACCTGGGGGGTGGAGATTACAGTGAGCTGAGGTCATGTCACTGCACTCCAGCCTGGGTGACACAGCGAGCCTCTATCTCAAAAAAAAAAAAAAAAAAAAAAGTATTCAGTGGCAAGCCTCTGCCATGTTCTTGTTCTTCTCCAGCAGAAGGCCATTGTTATTTTCTTGTTTATCTTTTATATGTATGTAGTTTTTTGAGACAGGGTATCATTCCGTCACCCAGGCTAGAGTGCAGTGCGCGATCATAGCTCACTGTAGCCTCTGCCTCCCAGGCTCAAGTGATCCTCCTGCCTCAGCCTCCTTAGTAGCTGGGACTATAGCACACCCCACCACGCCTGGATAATTTTTGTATTTTTTTTTGCAGAGACAGGGTTTTACCATGTTGCCCAGGCTGGTCTCAAATTCCTGGGCTCAAGCAATCCACCCGCCTTTGCCTCCCAAAGTGCTGGGATTCCAGGTGTGAGCCACGGCAGCCGGCCAGACTTCTTTTGTGCAAAATTGAATTAACGCAGCCATGCAGGTTTTGACTTTTCTGCACATGGTGGCATAGCATACTTATAATACGCCTCTTGTATCTCTCTTCGGCAATGCCTTTTTGGTGATCTTTTATGTTAATATAGGAAACGATGTGTTTTTTCCCTCTTACACAGGTTCCATTGTATGGATAGACTGTAACATTTAACCTGTTATACCGAACTTTTAATCCAGTGGTCTGAGTTCAGTAGAATGACTTGCGTAGCATTTAGTTGGATGGTTACTGTTCTGGAATGATATTATTTTTTTTTGTTCTTTCTCCTAATATTTATTGAAAACATATTATTGGGCCAGTGGAAAAAACAGAACAAAGTAGAAAACAGTCGTGTGCCTTTCTGGAGCCTGCATTCCTGTGGAGGGGAAAAGACACTAGAGAAGCTGGTAGAAAGATGCAGGATCTCAGCTGGTGGTGGTCTGTGGAGGAGGAGAGCACCAGGAGGAGCGGCCGGGAGCCAGGGCTCAGGTGACATTCCAGTGAAGACTCGAACAAATGAAAAGGGGGCAGACCACGTGGGCATCTAGGGGTGCGGTGTTCTTGAAGAGGGCTGTGCAGAGGCCCTGAGGTGGGAGTGTGGCTCCCGTCGTGGGGGGTTTTGAGGCAGTGATGTGGAGAAACAGATGCCTCCTGCACCCCTGTCCTGCCCAGGCAGTGTGTGGGACCCACGTGCCCGTAGGAAGGTGGTTGCTGTCTGTGGGGGGGCATCACAGTGTGACGAGGGTTTGCTGCTGCGTGGGCCTTTGGGCTTTCGGATGGGGCTGGAGAGAAGTGGTGGAGCAGCCAGGCCTGAGACCACACCATTCCTGGGTCCCTTTCCGTGGGGTAAGAGTGACCTTCCTTCTGCTTGGAAGAGTGTGAGTGGCATCGTCTGCCATGTGGCCAAGGTGTCATGGAGAGGCCCAGTCTCTTGGTGAGAGGGACTGGTGCCCTGTGTGAGTCCTCTGACCTGGGCTTACTCTGGTCTTGGGACCAGAGAGCCTGAGCTCCAGCTCAGTGGCCTCAGGCTGGGTGCAGCAGGTAGAGCCTCGGGCAGGTGGCTCCTGCGGAACCTGACCCAGGGCCAGGTGCGACACAGCATGGCATTAGTCCCCTGTCTTTAGGAAAACACCAGCTGCTCCTCCCGTGTTCTGGGGACATGCATCCCTCCCAACCTGGCGGCCCCACCTTTCCACACAATTACGTTGCGTCAGCCAGAAAAATCTGGCTGACATGACGCCCTCTTGCCCTTGTGACTTTGCAGTTGTGAATGCCGATTGTCCTTTGGTTTGTAGCACTGAGGTTTTGCTGTCTAATGTATTTTTATTCCTATTTCTGCATTCTATTCGCAAAACAAGCCCTGTAGAGAGAGCCTGTGTCGCTTGGGTTGTGTTCCCCGCCTGCCACAGGGCTCTGGCTGGAGCCCCAGCCTCAGCAGTTTTGGACCGTGCTCCCAGGCCCTGTGAATTTCTATTCTTTGGAAGCTTGAGGTGTCTTGTTTGTTAATTAGTTTGATGGCTGTTGCCGTTTCATTCATTTTCCACCTCGGAGTCCTCTGGATCTCCAGTTTTTCAGACTCAGTGAAACTGGCACTATCTGCCGTTAGCCCCAAAATAGCCGTGGCTTGGGCTGGAGCTGCTCTCACCTCGGAAAGAAAGCAGTGGGCCGGACTCCCCACAGCCCTCTGCCGCTCTGCGTGCAGCTGGGCTTGAGTCAAAATTCAGCTGCAGAAAAAACAAAGACTTTCTTCCCCTTGAAAACCCACCAGTTAGAATTAAAAAGGTTTCGCAGCTGAAGCTCGCGTTTGCAGCAGCAGATGTCACAGGCTCCACTGCAGTTGGAGCTGTCACTGCCCTGTCATTGCCGAGCTAAGGCTCCTGAGGCCTCTGAATGCCTTCCACTTTGTAGTCGGCGAAGCGCGGGTTTCAGAACGGACTGTCGGGAGTTGTTCTTAGGCCATAATGATACTTGGCACGGCTCCTCCTGGTTACGAGCACTTAGCTAATCCCCAGAGCACCCTCGGTAAACATCTCTGAGTAGCTTTAACCACACACAGGTCAGGAGGCTTCTGGAAAATAAACACTCTTCCTGCCAGTTGGAGGTGTTGGGGCTCTGGTCTTGGATTTGATATGTGGCGAAGGCTGCAATTGTTTACTAAGCCTTCATGATTCAACAGCTCTTCAAGAACTTTCCCCTGTTCTTGTAGGAGCTCATGACAGGCAGTGGTGGTGGAGCTCCGGCCCTCTCTTCCCACAGGCGCAAGCCCTGTTCCTGAGTCCCAGGGCTTCTCGAGAGGTGTCTGCCCTCCTCTTCCAGACACCCTCTGCCCTGTGTCCCGGGGCCCTGGGCCTGTGCTGTGCTGTGCTGAGGAGAGACTGCAGGGGACCGGCTCCCCACTTCTCCCAGATGGGCAGCGCCTTCCGTGTCGGGAGCTTGCTGTGCTGCTTTTCACTTCTCCGTCTCTCTTAGTTTTTGCGGGTTCTTACGCATGTGAGGCGTGGACTCACACGGTGGGGAACTCAAATCATAACATGAAGGGGAAGAGCCCTCTAAGTGCTGTGATTTGTTCTGTCATCGCCCCTTCCTGATCACGGTGACCTGCACTCCGGGAGCGACCACGGTGACCTGCACTGCCAGAGCGGCCACGGTGACCTGCACTCCCGGAGCGGTCACGGTGACCTGCACTCCCGGAGTGGTGAGTGGAGCAGGCCTGCCCACAGCCGTGTTCCCATTGCCTTGTTATTACTGACTTCTATTTTTAAAATATTGTATTACTTAGTACTGTTTGGAAGATGTTCCAGTATATATCAAATTATCAAAAGTCCATAGCCTTGTCTTACACAGTAGCCAAAGCCACTTAGGCAGTTTCAGGTGTTTGAGTTTCCAGAATTCTTGTGATGACATTTGTAGGATTCTTCTTTTAGACTTGAACCAAATTCTGTAACCCAATATTTGTCCTTCAGATTGACAGAGAGCAGCAGGCAGTGTTTTCTCCGTCACGGGTGTGGTGGGTGGCATCCTGGTGGCATAAAGCATTGCCTTTGGTAACTTGCCCGGAAGGCTGTAGGGTTATTTTCCACTTAGATTTTCCCCGATTTCTTTTCTTTTCTTTTCTTTTTTCTTTTCTTTTCTTTTCTTTTTTGAGATGGAGTCTTGCTCTTGTCGTGCGGGCCAGAGTGCAATAGCGTGCTCTCAGCTCACTGCAACCTCCGCCTCCTGGGTTCAAGCAATTCTCCTGCCTCAGCCTCCTGAGTAGGTGGGATTACAGGAACCTGCCACCACACCCGGCTAATTTTATGTGTTTTTAGTAGAGACAGGATTTCACCATGTTGGCCAGGCTGGTCTCGAACTCCTGACCTCAGGTGAACTGCCTGGCACAGCCTCCCAAAGTGCTGGCATTATAGGCGTGAACCGCCGCGCCCGGCCTCCGCTCTCTATGCAGATGGTTGGTAGTTCCAGAAGTAGTGGTGTGTAAGAATCACCAGGGAACTTGTGTGCAGCCCCTGAGCCCCGCTTTCAGGGGTCTTGATTCAGTGGGGTGGGATGGGGTGGGGCGGGGTGGTGCAGGCTGGAGTTGCCGCAGATGACTCTTGTGCAGGTGGTCCATGCCGTTAGGCCGACCTCATGACGCCACACACTGTGAAACCATGCGTCCATGGCCCTTGCAACACACGCCGTGAAACCATGCGCCCACTCCCCTCACCACACACACACACACACACACTCGCCGTGAAACCATGCGCCCACTCCCCTCACCACACACACACACACACACACACACACTCGCCGTGAAACCATGCGCCCACTCCCCTCACCACACACACACACACACACTCGCTGTGAAACCATGCGCCCACTCCCCTCACCACACACACACACACACACACTCGCCGTGAAACCATGCGCCCACTCCCCTCACCACACACACACACACACACACACACTCGCCGTGAAACCATGCGCCCACTCCCCTCACCACACACACACACACACACACTCGCCGTGAAACCATGTGCCCACTCCCCTCACCACACACACACACACACACACTCGCCGTGAAACCATGCGCCCACTCCCCTCACCACACACACACACACACACACACACACACACACACTTGCCGTGAAACCATGCGCCCACTCCCCTCACCACACACACACACACACTCGCCGTGAAACCATGCGCCCACTCCCCTCACCACACACACACACACACTCGCCGTGAAACCATGTGCCCACTCCCCTCACCACACACACACACACACACACACTCGCCGTGAAACCATGTGCCCACTCCCCTCACCACACACACACACACACACACACTTGCCGTGAAACCATGCGCCCACTCCCCTCACCACACACACACACACACACACATGCAGTGAAACCATGTGCCCACTCCCCCACCACACACACACACACACGCAGTGAAACCATGTGCCCACTCCCCTCACCACACACACACACACACACACTCGCCGTGAAACCATGCGCCCACTCCCCTCACCACACACACACACACACTCGCCGTGAAAACCATGCGCCCACTCCCCTCACCACACACACACACACACACACACACTCGCCGTGAAACCATGTGCCCACTCCCCTCACCACACACACACACACACACGCAGTGAAACCATGTGCCCACTCCCCTCACCACACACACACACACACGCAGTGAAACCATGTGCCCACTCCCCTCACCACACACACACACACACACACGCAGTGAAACCATGTGCCCACTCCCCTCACCACACACACACACACACACACACACACGCCGTGAAACCATGCTCCCGCTGTCCTGGCTAGAGCCAAGCACATCCTTGTGTGTCCTGTGCTTTTTGCTGTCTGCGGCAACTGCCTGACCACCTTTTTGCCCAGCATCAGCTTTAATGGGTGTTCCGTGCTCCGTGTTATGGCTATGAGGACTTGCTGATTTTTTTTTTTTTTTTATTGTTAAGCTTTTTTATAAATTAAAAACTATGAGATGGAGAAAGTTAGTTGGTTCAGCCACTGTGGAAAACAGTCTGTGGTGGTTCTCAGAAAAGCCAAAAATGGAATGCTCCATCAGTGCCACTTCTGTGTATCCACCCGAGATGATTAAAAGCAGCGTTTTGAACAGACATTGGCACACCCATGTTAGTAGCAGCTTTATTCACAATAGCCAAAAGGTGAAAGCAGCCCAGGTGTCCACCGACAGGCGAATGGATACGTGTGAAGCCACGCAATGGAGTATTACTCAGCCTTCAAAAGGAAGGAGAGTCTGCCACATGCTGTAACGTGGATGAGCCTTGAGGACATAATGCCAAGTAGAATGAGCCCGTCACAGAGAAATGCTGTGCGGCTCCACCCGTGTGGCTGGAGTGATCGCATTCTTAGAGACGGAAGGTAGCATGGAGGTGGCCGGGGCTGGGAGCAGAGGGACTACAGGAGTTCCTGTTTAATGGGACAAGGTTTCAGTTTTGCCAAATTAAGAGTTCTGGGGATGGATGTGGTGCTGGTTGCCCAATAATGGGAATATGCTTAACACGACATAACTGGGGACTTAAAAATGGTTAAGATGGTATATTTTATGTTAAGTGTATTTTAGCACAATTAAAAACATTCTTACATGGTGGCAGGATGATGCCACCTTGGCCAGGCGTGGTCCCTGTCTTGGGTTTCCTCGGGATACCCTCTTGGAAGAGCGTGGCAGGTCGGGGCTGAGGACCCCCCTTTGCTTGCTCTCTTAGCCTCATCCTTTTGGAAGGTCTGGTGTTCCTGAGGTAGCAAAGCTTCTTGCCAGGTCACAGAAGCCCCACGCTAGAGGAGCGGCTCTCTGGCTCCCAGGCTACTTCTCCGCGCAAGCCTCTCTGAGAGCTCGCAGTCCACACCTGTGGCCTCTTCCACGTGCCCAGAGCCTCCTGGGCTCCTCCTCCCCACCCCAGCTGGTTCAAGGGTATGTCCTTTACTCCAGATGATGGCCTCCGTCCTTCTCCACGGACTGCTGTTAATGTGAGAAGAGGGCGCCGGGATGCTTCCTGTACAGTTCAGGAGGTGACCTCCTGCCCGGTTTGATCAGATTCCACCTTATTCTTGACGGGACCTCCCTCGTGGCCTCAGAAATGTCCACGTGTTGGCAAAACCACCTCGTCTTTTCTTTTTCTCATATGGAGTGCTCTGAAACCATTGCCTTAAACCCCTTCTGTTTTACTAACTAAAGCTTACACTTCATCCCCAGAGAGCACATTTTCTTTTATTTATTTTCCGTTTATGTATTTTATACATAATATTTTACATATTTACGGGGTACCTGTGATATTTTCTTACACGCATAGAATGTGGAGCGGGCAAGTGCAGGGTATTTGGGGCGACCATCACTTTGAGTATTTGTCATTTCCATGTATTGGGAGAAGTTCTGCTTTTCTTCTAGCTACTTTGAATTGTACAAGACATTGTTAGCTCTAGTCACCCCACTCTTCTGTGGAGCAACTGAATCTATGCCTTTCATCTCACTGTACGTTCGCACCCGTTAACTCACCTCTCTCCATCTGGCCTTCCACTCACCCAGCCCTGCCCGTCCACTATACCTCTCATTCTACTCTCTGCCTTTGGGAGGGGAATTTCCACAGCTCCCATGAGTGAAGACATGTAGAGTTTCTTTCTGTTCCTGGGGATTTCACCTGATGTGGTGACTTCCCATTCCAGCTACGTTGTTACAAATGACAGCCTCCCTCCCTCCCTCCCTCCCTTTTCTTTTCTTTCCTTCCTTCCTTCCTTCCTTCCTTCCTTCCTTCCTTCCTTCCTTCCTTCCTTCCTTCCTTCCTTCCTTCCTTCCTTTCTTTCTTTCTTTCTCTCTGTCTCTCTGTCTCTCTGTCTCTCTGTCTCTCTCTCTCTCTCTCTCTCTCTCTCTCTCTCTTTCTCTCTCTCTCTTGCTTGCTTGTCTTGCTTTGTTGCTAGGCTGGAGTACAGTGGTGTGATCTTGGCTCACTGCAATCTCTGACTCTCTGGTTCAAGCAATTCTCCTGCCTCAGCCTCCTGAGTAACTGGGATTACAGGCATGTGCCACCATGCCCAGCTAATTTTTGTATTTTTAGTAGAGATGGGGTTTCACCATGTTGGCCAGGCTGGTCTTGAACTCCTGACCTCAGGTGATCCACCCTCCTCGGCCTCCCAGAGTGCTGGGATTACAGGCGTGAGCCACCGCGCCCATAGCTCTTGTTGTTTCTTTTGGTCGGATGGCATTCCATTGTGTGCACATCCGCATTTCTTTATCCATTCCTCTGTCACTGGACACAGGTTAATTCCGCAGCGTTGCCGTCTTTGCTGCGATAAATATGGGAGTGCAGGTATCTTTTTGATACAGTGATTTCCTTTGAGTAAATACCCCGTTGTGGGATTGCTGGATCATAGGGTGTCGTTCTGTTTTCAGCTTTTTGAGAAATCTCCATTCTGGGTTCCATAGTGGTGGTACTAATTTACATTCCCTCCAACAGCAGCTGAGAGTTCCCGTTCCTCTGCATCCTCACCAGCATCTGTGTGTGTGTTTGGTCTTTTTCATAGCCATTTGAAGCTGGGGTAAGGTGGTATCTCATTGTGGTTTTGATTTACATTTCCCCGATGATTAGTGATGTTGAGCATTTTTTCATACACCTGTTGGCCATTTGCATGTCGTCCTTTGAGAAATGTGCCCTTTGCCTACTTTTTCATGGGACTATTTATGTTTTTCAATTGTTGTTATTTGAGTTCTTTTTGAGTTGTATTTTGGATGTTAGTCCCTTACTGGCCGAACAGTTGACAGATATTTTCCCGCATTCAGGAGGCTGTCTCTTCAGTCTCTTGTTTTCTTGGATGGGCAGAAGCTTATTACTTTGATATAGTCCTGTTTGTCTATTTTTGTTTTTGTTGCCTGTGCTTTTGAGGTCTTAGCTATAAAAACTTTGCCTAGACCAATGAGTGTTTTCCTTGTTTTCTTTAGTAATTTTATATTTTCGGGTCTGAGGTTTTAGCCTGTAATTGATCTCCAGTTGGTGTTTGTATATGGGGAGCACATTTTCTTTTGATGACACTGCCGAACCAAGGGTATACTTTTAACATGTTGGTTGATGATTATACTTGAAGCGTGTTCTCCTCATGTCCACGGCGACATCCAGACACCGCCTCCAGGGTGCATGTCCTCTCCTGGCCTCGCAATGCCAGTGTGAAAATGGGCTTGGATTGCACACCCTTAAAACATCCTCCCTGTCCCTTCCACGTCCATCAAGTTAACAGTGCAGGGGTTGTCAGGTAACAGTGCACTATGCCTGTGCCCTGGGGTTTTGGAAATGAGCCTTAGGAAGCCCAGCGAAGCAGGTAGAGGGTTCAGCCTGGAGGGGTCAGGGCTGGGGCTGAGACCCAGGTTTTCTCCCGCGGGTCCATCTCCTTTTCCTTTAAGGATTTCCTGGCCTTCCCTCTGTCTCTTCAAGTAGAGTAGACTGGTCCCATGTGACGTTCTTGAACGCTGTCATCGAGCTCACTGTGCTTGTGCTTTTGAGTGGAAGCTGAACCCTGGTCATGAGCAAGAATGGCCAGACAGTGCTCACGAGGCTTGGTTTAGCCAAAGTAGTGACTGCGGGTTTTTCAGTGCAAGAGGCTGTGAAGGGAGGAATTCCTCCTGGTGCCCCTGTGCCCTCCAGCGGCTTCTGCCCATGGGAGGTGTTGGGCACACCACCCCTGTGGTTGGAGGGCTCTGGAATAGCAAGCCCTGCAGCTTCAGTCCTCCCTGTGATAGGGGCCTGGTCGCATGGGGACTGAGAGGCGGCACCAGGGATCTGGGGGCCTAGGGATGTGGCCAGCGAGTATCCAGGCTGAGAGCCCATCACGTGTCAGTGCTCTTGAGGGCTGGGGTCTGTGTGGGGCCATCCGCCGAAGGCGCCAGCCTTCTTCCTCAGGACAAGCCGAGCTCTCTGTTCCTGCCTGGGGCAGGACCAGCCCCAGGACACACCCCCTCAGGCAGGAGGAGCCACCTGGAAGCAGCCTCCTGCGGAGTCTGTGGGAATGTGGAGCCAGCCTGCTCCCTGGGTGGTTGAGATGGATGCCCCCAGGCTTCAGAGTACTCAGGTTTCTGATGTGGCCCATCCATGCCAGAATGAGGAGTTGACCCCAATGACATGAGACAGAGGCCTTCCTGGGTGTCGTCTGTGGGAGCCCAGCACTTCAGAAGAGGGCTGTGTCACTCTCACTTTCCAGTTTGTTTGAACCCGTCCCATTTCTCCCTCATTGCTAAATGGTTGTATTTATCATGGTCTTGGCGTCACTGGGAATTGCAGAGCGTGGTTAGCAGAGCCTGGCCCTCCGAGATCTTACCCAGCTCCCAGCTTTGCTGAGTGGGTTCGTGCTTTGGGGCAAGAAGCTTGTTTCTAAATCGGTGTCGGATGCTCCCGACTCTGCCTCCTGCTCTGTAGGCTGCAGGGAGGCTTCCCCACAGAGGGAGATAGCAGGCAGTGTGCCCTCTGGTGAGAGAGAGCCATCCCAGCTGGGAGAACCCTGGGGCCTGGTCCTGCCTGACAGATGCCTCTCCACTGGCCTCCTGCTGTTTCAGGTCCAGTGATGGGGCCCTGAGAGGTGTGAGGTGGGTGGTCTTGGCTGTGTAGGCGGAGCCTGTAGCCTGCCGCCTGTGACCACCCTACCTGCTGCTGGTTCTGGGCAAAGGGGCTGGGGGGCGCCACTGCAGATGTGGACATACGCGATTTTTATTTATTTGTAAATAAATTCTTCCCACCGAGTTAGTGAAAATGTATAGGCCCTTTGACTAATGCAAAACAACTTAAATATCTCATTCAAATGTTTCAGAAAAAATATCTCTTGGCTTGGAAAGGTTTCCTTACTTTTTTTTTTTTTTTTTTTTTTGAGACAGAGTCTCGCTCTGTCACCCAGGTTGGAGCCCAGTGACCGGATCTCGGCTCACTGCAAGCTCCGCCTCCCGGGTTTACACCATTCTCCTGCCTCAGCCTCCCGAGTAGCTGGGACTACAGGTGCACGCCACCTCGCCCGGCTAGTTTTTTGTATTTTTTTTTTTTGAGACAGAGTCTCGCTCTGTCGCCCAGGCTGGAGTGATGGCAGGATCTCAGCTCACTGCAAGCTCCGCCTCCCAGGTTCCCGCCATTTTCCTGCCTCAGCCTCCCAAGTAGCTGGGACTATAGGCGCCGCCACCTCGCCCGGCTAATTTTTTGTATTTTTAGTAGAGACGGGGTTTCACCGTGTTAGGCAGGATGGTCTCGATCTCCTGACCTTGTGATCCACCCGTCTCGGCCTCCCAAAGTGCTGGGATTACAGGCGTGAGCCACCGTGCCCGGCCTAGTTTTTTGTATTTTTAGTAGAGATGGGGTTTCACCGTGTTAGCCACGATGGTCTCGATCTCCTGACCTCGTGATCCGCCCATCTCGGCCTCCCAGAGTGCTGGGATTACAGGCTTGAGCCACCGCGCCCAGCCTGGTTTCCTTACTTTTGTACTGATATTTTTAACTCCCCGAGGTTGGAAGCTTTGGGAAACTCTGGAGAGAATGGTAACGGCGTTCAAGGCCAGCTCCACCTTTCATCTCCCTCATAGAGTTCAGTTTCTCTTCCAAGACCTTTCAGTCATAAATGGTTTTTCCACGGAGCTGCTTTCTAACCCCGGTTTACCTGTGTGTGGGAGGACAGATGGGGTCTCCCTGGTGCCAGCTACTCCTTCTGCACCCATCGCTATCCCCACTAGACGCCCAGCAAGGGGCCTGTTCCTTGGGTGGGCAGAGGAGACCTCTCTGAGGGGACCTGGAAGAGAGAAGGCCATGGTGTACTCTGTGTGAAGAGGCTGTGGTCAGAGGGAGGGCTTAGGACTGTCCTTGGGTGTGTGTGAGGGCTCAGGGCCTGGGCCAGGCTGCAGGACATCTGCTCACAGGCTCTTGGTAGCTTCGTTCCAGAGATGGAAGATGCCCCAGAAACTCAAAACTAATGCTGAGCAAGGCGGGCTCCAGTTGTCCTCCATGTCCTGCAAAACAGGCATGGGATGGTGAGGGGCGCGGGGGTGGCCAGAGGCTTTATAAGGAAGTGGCTCTTTCTCTGTGTTTGGAGGAGGAGCTGGGCGCTGGAAGCCCAGGGGAGGGGCTGTGTGAGCACTGGATGAGCTGATGCAGGGTTTCGGGGCCCCATGGGCAGGGTGCTAAGTGACAGGAAACGTCAGTGGCTGTCTCAGGGCAGAGGGCCGGGCCCAGCGCGTGAGGTTTGCAGCGTGCGCGTTTTAGTCAACAGGATGGCTTCTGTTAGGGGTCCGTGGTTGCAGTGTGCCTCTGCGTGGCTCTGGCTGACTCGCAGAGAGGAGTTCCCTGGCAAGCTGCTGGGAGGGTGTGCCCAGGATCCACCCGAGGCTGCTCTGGGGGCCTGGCTGACAGAGTGACTGGGACCTCTCCTTCCAGGGGTGCAGGTAGCCTCGTTGGCCAATGTTGGGGTCCCCGTTGCTCATTCAGTGGTGCAGTACCAGCTCCTTGAGTGGGGCTGGGCGGGGCTGTCACAGCATTGCCCGGCACCTGCTTTCTGTGTGGACCTGCGCTTGGTCCATGACAGGTGAAGAGAAGAACGAGGATGGGGCCTTGGGCCCGGGCTCACATGCCACTTGCTCAGTCTAGCCAGGGAGCCTTGGCTTTGTGCCCCAGGTTGTGAGGCTGGGAACGCTCACACACCACTGGCGTAACTGCGTGCCCGGCTCAGATCCTTGCTGCGTGCTCCGGAGTCCCAGCGCTGAGTTAGAAGACATGGCTCAGGCCGCTGCTCATCATTGCGGTGCACGTTGAACTTTGAAGTGGCTGTTTCACGTTGGAGTCTGAGTTTCCTCATTTAAAAAATGGAAACGGTGAACAACAGGGTTCCTCGGGCATTCGCTGAGACAATCTGCAATCGTTCTGGAAAGTAGGAAGTGCTACACCTGGGATCTCTGATTTTCCTCTTGTTGTTATGTGTGGGTCGTCTGGAGAGGTGAGGAAAGGAACCTAAAACTCTAAAACTCGCTGAGCACCTCCTCTGTGCCAGGTGCCTGGTGGGTGCTTTTTAAATATGATTTCATTTCCTCTGAAGAGCGACACTGTTAGGTAGTGTCTCTGTTTCTACAGGTGAAATAAAATCGGGGCTTACTAAGGCCGTCTCCCCGACATTGCATAGGGTGGGGGCTGTGGCTGACCCGTTGTAGTGAGTGCGTGCTGCCCTGGACCCGGGTCCACAGAGTCCGCACATCCTGGGTCCCAGAGCAGCAGCTACAGAGGTTCCTTTTGGCCGTGTTTGGTGTGCAGAATCAGGTTTACTCTGGGGACAGCTGGAACTGAGTGTGCCTTCTTTATCCTGCAGGACTCCAGAAGACCTTTCCAGATTCGTGGTTGAGCTGCAGCAGAGGGAGCTTGCCTTGAAGGACAAGAACAGCGCTGTCACCAGCAGGTAGACCCGGCCGCCCAGGGCGCTTGTGGGATGTGTTTGCTTTGGAGAGCTGGGGCGAGTGAGAGTGTGTGCCCCCTGGCTCTCGGGGCACGGCGGTGCTTCACCGTGTGGGTGGCCCTGGTCTGGGATGGGAAGAGGCAGCAGGGATTTGAGGGAAGGGTTTGCCCCATGTTTCCACCATGTGCTGTGAGCCTCAGCTGAGGCACCACTGTCTGTCATTCTGACAATGTGCTAAACTGCCATGGGGTCTGGGGGTTGGCCTCCTGTTGTGGGGTCCCTCCTTGGATCAGGAGGGTTCTCGTCTTCCCAGCAGGGTGGGGCCTCCTGTGGTCTTGGGAACCAGCCCGTCCATCACTAGCGGGCCCACACTGAGTCTTCATGTCAGCGTGAATGCAGGTGTGATTGGAAGCGGCTAACTATGAATAGCAAGAGACATGCCCGTCACTCAGGAAATCCCAAGGGCTTCAGGGAACCTGGGATGACAATCAGACATGTGATTCTTCTTATCCCACACCCCGGCTCTTCTCTGGTTTCACTCGTGGCTGTGAGGGGCCATACCTCTGACATCACACACAGAGGCAAAAAGGAGAAGCCTCTTTCTTGGATCTTTCTGCACAAGGAAGCCTTTCCTAGGACCCCCACTGCCAGCAAGTGCCCCTTATGCCTCCTTGGCTAAAAAGGGGTCTTATGCCTTCCCCTGACCAGAAGATGGAGTTACCATGGGGGACTGAGCCCCGTCCGGTGGAACCCATGGGCCTGGTGGGCAGTGGGGCGGAGGGAAGGGCCGTGCAACGGGGCCGCAGGGGAGCTCTGTGCCCTGCACAGCTCACCAGGCCGTGGGTCTGTGTGGAGGGCCTGAAGCCCACCTGTTTGCCGTTGATGATCAAGCTCAGCCTCGTCCTCCTGTGGAGAGAGTGTTTTAATAATTTATTAATAGCCAGAAGGAGGTTTCTTATTTTGGGGGCTGATGTCACTTTGAAAATTGGCTTTTCGAAGCATCTGGGTGTGTTGGACATAATCATATCAATTTACTGAAAAACCTCAAATGATAAAGATTGCCTTTTGCTTTCAAAGCCACTGTCAGATGAAACAGGCATTAAAAGTGATTTGAAGTTAAAGCTTTCACATTTTACCAGGCTATCCTCATCATTTTACTTTGGAAATGAAACAGAATGAACTATTAAAGGAAAGGAAACTTGGCTATACTTTTCTCCCACCAAAGAGGGAGGTGCTTCCTGAAATTATTTGTCTTAAGAGCAGCAGCAGGCCCGTCTCTGTGTCCAGTGCCACACGGAAGGGAACGTTCCCATCTGCTGGCTGGCTGTGCTGCCTTCGCCGTGGTCACAGATGTGGATTGAGCCCATGGGGGAATTGGTTTGGGAATGGGGTCTCTGCCTCAGGGAGCAGCCTCTACAGTGGGCAGGTGGTCCTCACAATCCCAGCCGTGGCTGGCCTCTCAGGACCTGTGGGCTCCCTCTTAGAGCTGGAGCGCCTGCCCTGGGGAAGGATGAGTCTTGGGGCACCCCCATGGAAGTGCTTGGTGCTCCGTCCTCTTCTGTGAAATGGGATCTTGGGGTTGAGACGAGGTCCTTAGTACTGCTCCGGTCTGGGAGGCCAAAGGGAGAAGCTGCCCTGAAATCCTGGGTTCTCACAGGTGTTTCCCAGCTGGGTTTCATGTGTGTGTCGGTGTGCTGGCTTCCGTCCCACCTGTGGCTTACTGCCCTGTGTGGGCTTCTTCAGCCAGGGTGCAGGCTTCAGATGGGGCTGGTCACACCCCTGCCACCCACTGCCAGGAGCGCTGGAGACGCTTCCCTGAGATGGGGCAGTGTAGAGGCGCGGGAGGCCTCTGGGCGTGAGGCTGGAGTTCCCGGTCCCTCTTGCCTGCAGGGCCTGGGGAGCAGCTGGTCTGCTCCTTGCTGGTCATGTGACTTGGGCAGGCACCTGGTCCTCTCTTCATCTCTGTGAACCGAAAGGTACTGGCAGTAACGACTGGGTTGCTGTCAGGTCTGAGCCTCCTGAGCCATGCCTGGGCACTAACCGTCCCCGGGTCTCAGTGTTGCTGCTTGCTGGTGGGTGGACACTTCCCGACCAAGGCTTTCTGGGGCCTGGTGACACTGAGTGCCTGGCCCTTTTGTGCACTTCCAGGCCCAGGAAGGAGGCATACCCTAGGACAGGCGGTGCTGGCGGTGGCCACTGAGGTGTGGATGAGTCCAGTCGTGGCCTCGGCGCTTGAGTTCTGGCCTGTCCCCTGGGCTGCTGCTCTCTTAGGTGGCGGGACACTGTGTTCGTCGTGGCCTGCCATGGCGGGGTCAGGGAGCCTTGCACGGTTGAACAGCTGAGCACATTTCTACAAGTCTCTTACAGGCAGTTGGACAGAAATTCAGATGAGCGTGAAGGAGACGGCATGCAGAAGATGTAAGGCCACGGTGAGCGTGAAGGAGACGGCATGCAGAAGATGTGAGGCCACGGTGGCCCAGATCCCCGAGGGCTTTGCCAGGCGGGCCTCAGTTTAAAGTCGCTTTTGTTTGTTTCTCATTGAATGTAGCTTGTAGTCACTGAAGAAAGAGCCCTGGTCCAGCTGAGGTCACGGGTCATGAGGGCAGCTTCCGGGCATTTTCCCTTGTCTCTACAGACCGGTGGGCATGTGCTCGTGGCGACGCGTGCTCTCCTCTGCGGTTTGTACCAAGTTGGCCGTGTCCATCTCTCCTTGGTAGTGAACGCTGTTTTTGCCATCTGAGGAGCTTCTCAGGGTGCGGCTCTGCTGCCCTGTTCCTCGCTAGCCCAGTGCACGGTGCTCCTTCTCCCGGGGCAGTGCGCTGTTCCTCACTGCCCAGTGCCCGGTGCTCCCTCTCCGGGGCAGTGCTCTGTTCCTCGCCCAGTGCACGGTGCTCCCTCTCCGGGGCAGTGCCCTGTTCCTCGCTGCCCAGTGCCCGGTGCTTCCTCTCCCGGGGCAGTGCCCTGTTCCTTGCTAGCCCGGTGCCCTGTGCTCCCTCTCCGGGGCAGTGCCCTATTCCTCGTCCAGTGCCCGGTGCTCCCTCTCCAGGGCAGTGCCCTGTTCCTGACTAGCCCAGTGCCCGATGCTCCCTCTCCGGGGCAGTGCTCTCTTCCTCGCCCAGTGCCCGGTGCTTCCTCTCCCGGAGCAGTGCCCTGTTCCTTGCTAGCCTGGTGCTCGGTGCTCCCTCTCCGGGGCAGTGCCCTGTTCCTCGCTGCCCAGTGCCCGGTGCTGCCTCTCCGGGGCAGTGCCCTGTTCCTCGCTGCCCAGTGCCCGGTGCTGCCTCTCCGGGGCAGTGCCCTGTTCCTCGCTGCCCAGTGCCCGGTGCTGCCTCTCCGGGGCAGTGCCCTGTTCCTCGCTGCCCAGTGCCCGGTGCTGCCTCTCCGGGGCAGTGCCCTGTTCCTCGCTGCCCAGTGCCCGGTGCTGCCTCCCCGGGGCAGTGCCCTGTTCCTCGCTGCCCAGTGCCCGGTGCTGCCTCTCCGGGGCAGTGCCCTGTTCCTCGCTAGCCCGGTGCTCCCTCTCCGGGGCAGTGCCCTGTTCCTCACTAGCCCGGTGCCCGGTGCTGCCTCTCCAGGGCAGTGCCCTGTTCCTCGCTAGCCTGGTGCCCGGTGCTGCCTCTCCGGGGCAGTGCCCTGTTCCTCGCTAGCCCGGTGCCCAGTGCTGCCTCTCCGGGGCAGTGCCCTGTTCCTCGCTGCCCAGTGCCCGGTGCTGCCTCTCCGGGGCAGTGCCCTTTTCCTCGCTAGCCCGGTGCCCAGTGCTCCCTCTCTGGGGCAGTGCCCTGTTCCTTGCTGCCCAGGGCTCGGTGCTCCCTCTCCAGGGCAGTGCCCTGTTCCTCGCTAGCCCGGTGCCTGGTGCTCCCGTCCGGGGCAGTGCCCTGTTCCTCGCTGCCCAGTGCCCGGTGCTCCCTCTCTGGGGCAGTGCTGCTGTGACGGTGCCGCTGGCGTGGCTCGTGTGGCAGCATCTCAGAATGCTGGTGCCTCAGGCCGAGCTTCTGAAGTGACGGCTGGGTCAGTCGTGTGCCTGTTTTCAGGAGCTTGGCTTTTAGAAGATGAATGTTGCCTATCAGCCAGCGTAGCGTGCCTGTGAGCGGCCTGCATCGCGCAGTCTTGTGTCTCTTCCTGGGCGTTGTGTAACCTCCTCCTCTGCTGATCTGATGTGCGGAACAGAGCGCCCTTCCCGCAGTCGCTGTCTTGGTGACTCGGTGTTCCTTTCACCAGTGTGACACATGTCCACGTCCGTGAAGCCAGAAGCCAGCAGGTACCTCGGCAGGTCCTGTGGGTCGGGCTTCTCTGCGGAGTTCCTGCCGTTGCTGCCTTTGTTTAAGTTTGCATCAGTTTCTCTCCATAGTTACTGCAGTAGCATTCCAGCCTGTTTCAGGGAGGAGCCCGGACTCTCCCACCCAGAAGAGTTCCGATGCAGGGAAGGCAGCCAAGGGAGGGTCTGATGGGAACTTGTGGTGAAAGCCGGTGCAGGAAACAGATCATCTGGCAGTGAGCAGATGCCGAGTCGGAAGCCATCCCCTGCCTCGTTTGAGGAAGATAGAATGACACCGTATCTCGGAGTTAGCTACTGGGCCACCAACCAGCCTGGAGCCAGAAGGAATTTTCCCAGCATCGAGCTACGGTGTTGGCCCCTTTTACTGGTGAAGCACAGTTCCAAACGCTGCTGTGAGCGGGACTGAAATTTCTTTCTGAATGTTTCTGCACTCTTAGGACTGGAGGCTAGAAGCCCTGCGGTGGCACTTGTGCTGCATCCTGGTCTTGGGACTGGAGTTTGTAGAGGCAAGAAGCTTCTGGAACTCTCAGTGCAGGACTTTGGTTTCCAGGGTTGCGAGGAGTCTGCTTGTTAGCTTTATGCGGGTGTGCTCAGGTGCTGCGCTGAAATTCCTGTCTCACAACAGAGAGTGTCTGTGGGGCCGCTTGAGGGTTCAGCGGGATGATGTTGATAACGCGCCTGGTGCAGCAGCTCTCGGCAGTCCCCGGGACGTGGTGCTGTGGTGAAGGGTCCAGGGCTGGCTTTGGAGCCGGGGCAGGCAGGGCTGTCAGTGGACAGCGGGGCAGCTTACAGGGCACTGGCCATAAGGCGCTCTAGGAGGGCAGGGTACCTGAGTGCATTTAGGCCTGGGAGTTGGGTCAGAACCACCAAACTCTGCCTCCTGTGTGTTTTTCCCTTCCTTTAGCCATGGACAGATGGGGCGTCATCGGTCACTGGTGTGAACAGAGCCTGTCAGAGCTCCTGGTCCTCTTTACCTTGGGGCAGGAGTTTCAAGGCAGTACGGGGGAGCCTGGCCTGGTTTGCACTGGAGCCTCAGTTTTAGCTCTTTGAATCTGAGAATGCACCTCCTGGTTGTGGGACTGAGGACAGGGCATGCAGTTCAGAATCCGTGGGTGGGTCTGGTATGCCCTCTGCTCACGCTTCACACAGGGTGCCCCGGGGCCGTCTTGTAGCCTCCCTTCCCTTTCCAGGCCCTCTTAGTCTTCTTGGCCTTTAGGGACCCAGGCACCCTGCTACCTGGCGTCCCCAGCTCTGCCGTCCCCAGCTCTGCTGTGGGTAGAGCCGGGACAGGAGGCTGTAGTCCTTTGTGGCCCAGCCCATGACCATGCTGTCGTTTTTCAGATCTGGAGTGGAACAGGCCGACGTGCTCTGAGGGCTCTTGAAGAACAGGACTGGGAAGCTCTGGCGTGGGGCTGTGCTCTTGGCAGTTTCTCTGCTGTGCTGGAAATAAGGCCATGCCTTGGAGAGGGCTGGTGGCGGGAGCGGGGCCTCTCAGGACCCTGTGAGGGCTCCAGAGTTCAGGTTTCTCATCTGTAATCATGATGATGAATGACAATGGGGATGATGAGAGAAGTCAGTGATTATCCCACATCTGCCCTCACCATGCGCTGTGCTGTGCTTCATGTGCTGTGCTTCTCACTTGAGCCTCACAGGCGCTCCCAGCTAGAAGCTCTCATGATTCCCTCTTTTACAGGGGAGGAACTTGGGTCCTGGGTTAAACAGCTGGGAGGTGGTGAAAGCAGGACGTGCGTCCAGGCCCGTGGGTCTCCAGAACTCTGGGGGATGTTTGCAGGTGGATCCTGGGTCCCTGCGGGACGCGTCGTGAGGCTGCCGCCTCGGCCTTTGGCCTTGCTTCTCTGCCTCAGCAGAGACCCTGGGCCGTGGATCCTGCCTGGTGCTGTTTTGCCTGTTTGAAGCCTCAGGTATCCTCGATGCTGACTTAAGTTAGAGCCGGCTGAGAGGTGCACAGAGGGGAGCCCTGAGGGGCGTGGATGCAGATGGAGCTCTTCGTATTGGGGTCTGCGCCGGCCTCCCCTGCCAGCACCCTGCGAACATCAGCTTTCCCAGCAGTGCACTCCAGCCCGGGCTCTGGTCGCTGCAGTTTCTTTTGAAGATCCCACTTTGCTGCCTCCAGGCAAAAGAACCCTTGGCCTGAAACCACCAGGCTGGCATGTCCTGGAGCACCTGGCCACGTGGTGCTTCCGGGTGCCTGGGCCTGCCCTGTTTCATCTGCTCCTGCCATTGGGCCTGGGCAGCGTCAGGAGGAGGCAGGCCCTTGTCAAGCAGAAGGGACTCGAGAGGCATTGGGTGTGATGAGTGGGTATCACCGTGTTTTCTGTCACAGACGGTACTTTTCTGAGCCTCTTCCTGCCTCAGGTTTCTGTCACCTCCCAAGAGTGAGTGAAGATCAGTTTACTAGTTATGAGTCTTTCCTGCTGTTGGTCCCAGGCGAGGCCGTCCTCTCAAGGACGTAACAAGGCCTTATCACCTTGTCACTTGGCGTTTGAATTATGGTGCACTTGAGCCATCCAGAGACCAGCAAGGTACATGAGATCCACGGTGGCTGGGCTGTTCCCCCCTTGCACCTGAGGGGCCTCCCGCTGGAGAAGCCACCGCAGGTCCAGGCTCCGGGCCTGTATTTGCATTTGGCTCTGCCCGGGGTGGCTCTCCGAGTGAGTCTTTCTGGTGATGGTGACTCCTGTGAGGGGTTTTGAGGCTCAGTGCAGTCGCCTGTGTGGAGCCTGTGGACAGTGCTGGCTCAGGGTGCGGGTTTTTAGCTAGTCCTTGTCATCGCTGGCACCGTGTCCTGCTGTCACTTTTTGAGGTAACGGGGAAGTACAATTTCTGGGAGCCTAGGGCATAGCGGGGGTAAGTTTTCCAGGGGGCTCCATGGGGCAGGATGTCTCCTGTGCGTGGCCAGTGGTGATGATCGAACGGGTTAGGCGGTGGCAGCGTCTGGGAGGTCAAGGTGATGGAATTTGCCATGGATTGGTGTGGGTGAGAGAGTGCATCGGGACGGCTGGTTCTGGCCTGCCCTTGAACTGACCATGGCCTCAGCCATGTGTTCCCAGCAAGTCTCATGCTCATCCTGACCGCCTGCTCTCAGTACAAGGGGACCCCTGGGGTTGCGGGTGATACGGGCAGAGGTCTTGTTGCGTCCGTTCAGCTTTGATGCCACTCGATGTAAATGGGCTTTGGCAGGAGGTGTGGAATCAGCCTGAGTCTAACGGGCTGTCTCCACGTGTTCCACGGTGGCAGCCCGCCATGCCTGTCTGGTCCAGGGCTGTGGTGGGGCACGCGCCGGGAGCTCTGGGTGGCACTGTGCTCTTTACCATGGGCTCCGTGGCAGCTAGGGGTGCTCCGGCTAGCAGCAGAGAAACTGCGTGATCTGTCTGTATCCTGCTCCTGTCCCTCGGCCCCTCATGCCTCCCACCTGCGGCTGGTCCCAAGAGTGTCTCCTGCAGCCCCGGACCACGCCTGGGATGCAGTGCACCTGCACCATAGAGGCCTCAGCCCCCGACCCAGCCCTGCACCAGGGGACAGCCTTTGAGGCTCCTGGTCTGTATCTGGAATGGGGCCCTTGATGGCATGTGCTTCCCTGTGGTGGTTTCGGTGTAGACGCTGGCACGTGCCTGCCTTGTTCTTCGGCGAAGGCTGCTCGGGTTAGTTTGGTCAGCGCGGGCCCTTTGGAAAGCCGTCTGTCTCGTGAGTCAGTTTTCCGTCTGTAGGGTAGGCCCAGTGAGGAGGTTTTTGGGGGAATGTCAGGGACATCCCTGCACCTGGGGTCAGGCACCACACACTTGAACATGGGCCCCTCAGTGAGTCAGGTGCCCCAAAGCACGCTGCCCAAGGTGACGGGAGCAGGCCCATTCTGTGCTCACAGCTGTGCGGTCCACCTGCAGGCCGGTGATGGCTGCCCCGGCGACCCTGGCCTGATTGGTGGCCTCTGCCTGTCCTTTTGGTTCTCAGTCTCCCTCTCTTCTCCACTGGGACTTTAGCAGGAAAAGAGGACTTGGCGGCACCTGTCCCCGGAGCCAGGCCGTGTGGAGGGGCTGGGCCTTCCCCAGGCTGTCTTTGTGGCACCTGCCTGCAGTGCCCAGACTTGGACGTGAGATGGTGCTTGCGGCATGTGCAGCCGCCCGCTCCTCTGTGCTCAGCTTTGAACCTCCTTGTGGGGCCTCCTCAGCGGGGGTGGGTGGGTACTAGGCCTGTACATTTTGTGGCCAATTAGAGGGAGAGAGAGAAGAGGGGCATGGCATGGAGATGTCTGGGTGAGCGGGTGTCTGTCTCGGGGCCTCCCTGCCTCATGCGGTGCCTTCTTGTTCCTCCAGTCCTTTCCTGATCAGGGCTAGTGAAGTCCCGGGTTGGGGGATGTAGACCCCGGGTGCCCATCCTGCCAATGCCAGGTTCTCTGTGGCCCCCCCAGTGTGGTCTGGGGACGTGTCTGAGGCACCATCATGTTTCAGGGTGCAGCTGACTGCTGGGCCTGAGATCAAGCCCCATCTCTCCTGAGAGGGGGTCCAGCCCATCCTGGCTCCAGGGGAAAGCCTGGGTCATCAGCAGGCATGGTCAGGTGTCCTGGCTGTGCCTCCCAGCATGCGGTGGCTGCCTGGCTTGGAGGGCCCCCCACGGGGGTCACTGGCTGGCTCTGTAGGATGCAGGCAGGCTTTGGCAAGGCCGGCCCTGCTCTAGGTGGGTGTCTGACCCTGTTGCCTCCCCAGGCAGAGCCCTCAAGGCGAGCACACGCTCCTCCATGACTGGGCCGGGTCCATCGTGCACTGCCACTGGGCTCTGGGGTCTGTCCGGGGCGCCTCCGCCTGCTGCTTCAGCCAGCTTGTGTTGCCTCTTTCAGCAAGATGAGCTGCCATTAATATTTCACACCCAGACTGTTTCCCTGCATGTTTTGCATTTCCATATTTAAAATGGCATTTACATATTCATGGATTTTTAAATAAGTTTTTATTGTTAAGGGATGTGGAAGTGGATGAAATGTGAAACTCCCCCTTTTATTCAAGCACTAGAAAAAAATTTCATCCCAAATGCAATCACTCCCTGAGTGCTTAGTTCTGTGGCAGTTGCCATAGGAGATTGTTCTGGAAGCTGGTGGGTCCCAGGGCCATGGAGCCGCCCTTTCTGGCATGCAGTGGTGTTTTCCACCCGAGGTTGGGCACAGAGGCCTGGTTGCTCCTTGGGGTTTCTTGGCGGGGGCCTGGCCTCGTGCTGGGATGCAGGGCCAGCTCCCACCCACACCCGTGGCTCTTCTTCTGGAGGAAATGTCTAAGGCAGACGAGGCTCTTCATCTTGGAAGTGGCTAAGGCTCCTTTTCTCCCTTCTCCCCGTCACTCGGTGTCCCTGCCCTGGTCGACCTCTTGCTCCTGGCTCTGCGGCTGCAGCTAGGGCCTCAGAGGGCCAGTCAGCCCTGGTGCACTGTCCAATTCTGAGGGGTGCCGGGTGGCACCAGCCCCCTTCAGCTTCAGGGTCCTTTGAGGGTCCTGTGTAAGAACGTGTGTGGGGCGGACGGGGGCTGCTGGAGGGGTGCTGGAGTCACTGTTTTACATTCAGGTACTGACGAATGTGGCTGAGCCTTTGCCTCTGGGACACTGGCCTGGGGAAGGCCCAGAGGAAGCCACCAAGGCTTGACAAGAGTGGGAGGCCCTGGGAGAGGTGTCTGCAGGGGCCCTCTGGGCTTGGAGGCTGTGGGTGATCTCGAGCCAAGCAGAGGTCACCGAAGGATGCACGTCCTGCTGGGGAGTGGTTGAGGGCTTTGGAAGCCTGGGCACCTGGCACGTGGCGTGCTCTGCTGCAGGGGAGCAGGGCAGGGACTGTGGGGGTCCAGATAATAGACCATAAAACAGGGAAACTGAGGCCCTTGGGGGGAAGAGACTTCACTCTGATGGAGTGAGCCTAGAGCACAGATTTTTCTGATCTCTATTGTTACTTACTTTTTAATATTTGTAGGCATAAAATTATTTTTTATCATCTCAAACCTAAATTGCCCACAAAACCTTAGCCTCGAGGGTCGGGGAAGTGCGGTTCGAGCTGCAGCTGGCCTCTTGATGCAGAGCCCCTCACACTGGCTCCTGCTGGAGCCATCTGGACCGGGGTCTCCCAGGGCCTGGCTTCCTCCCCCCATAGCCTTGAAGGAGGGCGGCAGGTATCCTCTGTGGCCGTGGAGTTCTCCGCAGTCTGCCTTTGGGCCCAGCCCCTGGCAGCTTCTCCCAGCATGGGTGTTGTATTTTCCATACTCTCAGCGTGCCGGGTCATGGGTAGTGCCTGGTTCCTCCTGAGACCAGAGGCAGGACACAGAGCTCAGGGCTGTGGCCCTGGGGGCATGGCAGGGAGAGTCACCCTCACTGCTGAGGGTGGGGGGCATCTCAGGGTGCAGCCTGGGTCTGGCAGCTCCCCCACCTTGGCAAGCCCTGGACTGCAGCCTGTGAGGGAGGGTGGTCCTGTGAGCTAGGGTGGGATGGGGGTGCGGGGAGGGTGGTCCCATGGGTTGGCTGTGAGTACACCGCTGGCTCAGGGTTGGGCCATGTGCTCCCTGTGGCGGCCAGGGCTCAGGCTGTGGCCTTGGTGTGGGGCACTTCCTGGGGTTGGGCCCTCCTCACAGTCCTTGCCCTGTCTGGGTGGGCTGGCCACGTAGGAGGGTGAGGCTGAGGCAGCCTAGTCTGCTCATCCTCCTTGCCTCTGGGCTTGGTGCCGGGGCGTCTGCTGAGGAGGAGGACCGCCTGTCCTGCGGGGACCTTGGGCCTCTCCCATGCATGTTGACCCCAGCTGAGAGGTGTTCTCTTTGTCTCTCCTGCATTTCATCTGGAAAATCGGGCCCAGGACTCTTGCTTTACAAGAGGAGCGGAGAATTGAAGATTTTGGAAGTTCTGACATCAAGAAGGTGCTCAGGAATGGCGGCGTTGTTCACAGGAGTGGGGTCTGTGGTCCCTGTCTCTGGGTCCTGCTCCCTTGACCCCTGAGCCTTTCTTGTTTGTATTGGGGTCAGTTCTACCCTCAATGGGTGTCTTCGAAGGGTACATGCAGCCCACCTGGGGGTGGGCAGAGGAGTGCTGGCCTTCCTCTCAGTGCTTGCTCAGCCCCTGGGTGTGGGGTTCTCAGAGTGAGGGGCTGCAGGCGATGGCGGTGGCGTGGTCTTGAGAGCGGGGGAGGCCCCATCTACTGCCTCCCCTTGGGCTGACTTCTAACAAGCCGAAAGTGTGCCTCTGGCTTTCATGCCCCCAGTCCCCACCTCTTGATGTGGTTTTCCTTCTGTTTTGTCAATAGGATCTGTTTTCAACCTCTCCATGCTGAAGTGCTTATCTCCCCAGGCCACTTGGTCTGGCGCCTGCCTTGCTGTGGTTCTGAGGACGCCTCACTTCATTAGGCTGAGTGGCTCTGGACTAAGTGCACCTGCAGAGGTGACAGCCCCGCTGCCAGCCTGCTGAGCACTGCCGCAGCCAGGACGGTGGCTGGGGAGCGTGTCCCCTGGGGCAGCAGATACGTCCTCTTCCTTTCTCCTTCCCTTTGGACCCTGTACGCACACCTGCATTCTCTCACCCTCTTTAGCAAGTTATAAAGAAGCTGGCGTTTCCTCCCACTCCCATGAAACCCTTTGTAACAGCAGTCTCAGCCTGTGGTCTCAGGGGCTGCCCGGTGGTGGTGAGAGCGCAGCGTGGGTGCAGCCCTGGTGAAGGGCCTGAGACTCACGGCCCTGCGCTCGGATCGTGGGCTGGCCTGCGCTGTCGGCATAGAAACACTCTGTGGACGGCAGCTGCCGTCATGGCCAGTGTCGTCTGGCCAGTGTCGTGTGGTCATCACGTAGTTACCCCATACTTCTGCCTCCTGCTTGGCTCCCCCTCTTTGGAGCCTCCAGGGCCAGAGGAGCACAGTTCAGAAACTGCTGGTCAGGAGACCTTTTCTGGAGAAGTTCCTGTTCTGGTTGTGGATCTGGCCCGTGTGGGAGCCTGAGGTGGCATCTTTGAGGTGACCCGGCACCACCGGGAAAGCTCCCTGTTTCCTGGCTGAGGTTTTCAGGCACTGCCATGGCACAAGCCTGTGTGCATCTGGGGCTAGAGATGGCGTGTGCAAGCTGCAGAAGGGAAGGAGGAGACAATGTGGGCCCCGCACTTGAATGGGCCAAGCAGACCAGTAACATACCTGCCGCTCTGTGGCGTTTCTGTTAGCAGAAGATGCCTGATTTCAGCTCCCCAAATCAGAAAACGGCATCTGGAAGCCACACGCGTTTGAGAAGACGGTGACTGGGTCAGTCCTGTCCTTTGAAAGCAAACATCTTTCTTGGCCCCCAAAAGGTGGTGGTAGAGTCTAGATTTCCTCAAACATTTGGAGAAAAAACGGAAATGAATACGATTTGAATGTGGTTCGTTGTTGCTTCAGGAAGAGAATAGGGAGATGGGAGAAGGGCCCTGGCTGGGGTTGGTCCCTCAGTCTTTTGATGAACTTCTGTTGCCTTGCTGGTTTTGAGGAGAGCAGCCCACACCCCACAGTGGAGCCTGGAGCAGGGCCAGGGCTGCCAGGAGCTGCTGTCTGGGGAGACTGAGGTGGGGTCCTCGAGGCCTCCTTTCTCATGCCTGGCACTGCCGAGCCCAGGGCATCATCAGTGGACTTGGGAGCATCCTCTTATGAACACTTTTCTTGAGTTTCCCTGTAATATTCCGTGAACTTCGTAAGCTCTGAGCCAAGAGCTTCCTTCTTAGCCTTGAAGCTGGCCGCTGCCAGCTCCTTTCCATGCCCAAGTTGGGATTCTTGGTGTGCAGGTGTGGAGAGCAGCTCCGATGTCACAGGCAGTTGAAGTACCCTGTCCTTCCTTGTTTGGCAGAGCATAAAATCAGTCTCAGGCCCTCTCACCATGGCCTCCGCTGCTCAGCCCCGAGGAGATGCCGGCAGATGCCGGGGCCCCCACCGAGGAGCGCTGCTGGCTCAGGGTCTGCCTGTAGAGAACAGGGGCCTCTGGAAGGGGCAGGCTTTGGGCAGGTGAGTGCACTTGGTCTGAGGGAGGGTGTTGGCGTTGCCAGCATCCTGAGCTCGAGTTGGTGCCATGGACCTGGGAGGGTCTCTCGATCCTGTTAGGAAACTGGGTAAGAGAGTTGGAACAAAGAAACATCCACTGCTAGGCCCCTGTGGGTACCAGGCACTCCATATGTGTCCCCTACTCTGGCATCGACCCTGCACACTGGCGGGGAGCCTCTCGCTTTGCCCCGGTTTCCCCAAGGTTGTGGAGCTGCTCAGCCTGGAGTCTGCTTGTGAGCTCAGGGCTGACTGTCTCCTAAGCCTTTGCCCTCTCACCATGTTGCCTCTCATCAGGGCGATGCTTTTTCAAGCTCGGATATCACAGATTGCTCCCTCAGGGCATGAGGTTTCTGATGCTGACCCTTTTTTAATACCGTGGCTGAGAAACACAGTTGCGCAGAGTCTGCGGAACAGCATTGACGTGGCTGTGACAGACAGTGTTGGTCAGCATGGGGCAAGTGCGGCTTCCTGGTTCTGTCTTCTTGTGCTTGGAGTGGACGTAGGGGCTCTAGGAGAGGGAAGGCTGTGACCACTGCCCCGAAGGAGCTTTCCCTCTGCTTGGGAAAAGAAGCCAGCAGTGAATCCCTTAGAGGACTGGAGAGTGTTGAGCTGCGCAGTCCTGATCATGGCCACGCTTCCCAAATGCCTGGCTGCTTATGAGTTATATGGCGAAAAGAGTCTGAAAATGGAGATCCCTGGACTCACCTCCAAAGGCTTAGATTCAGGGCTCTTTGCTGAGGCCATTGCTCCCTTCATGAGTATACTTTTCCCTTGGGCCTGGGACACATGCACACACGTCACCATGAGAGGTGGCCGCAAGACTCCCACACGTGGCCATGAGAGGCGGCCAGAGCTGGTGGGTAATTGTCCTGAGCGTCGTCGTGAGAGCTGGGGGGCAAGAGTCCCGGACGTTGCCCACCTCCTGAGCCTTCCTCTGCACCAGCATCGTCCTCACTTGTTGGTCCAGGCCCCTTTAATGACAAACAATTACCGAAAACAAAGAGTTTTTATTTGTGGGGAATCATATCTATCAGTATTCACCATCTTTGGAAATTAAAATTAAATTATTATTTATAATTATATTTATAATCTCATTAAAAACAATTCATTATCACTTAACAAAATATATTTATGAAAAATGCATTTTCTAACACAAAACAAGACAGTGAGAGGAATGGCATTGTTTTTACTTTCTACAAATCTTTTCAGTGTCTGGTGAAGTAGAAGATGGGGGCATCTCGTGTTTGCGTCTGTGTCCATCTGCCGTGGTCTCTTCTTTTGGAGTCTGTGGAATAAGTCTGGCCCCGCACGGGTGTGCTATTGGAAGAAGGAGGGCCTGCTGGCCTGAGGGCCTCACACACAGGCTCAGCTCAGCCTTGCCTGCTGGGTGGGTGAGGGCCGCAGGCAGGAGCGCTCAGCCGTGCCTGCTGGGTGGGTGAGGGCCGAAGGCAGGAGCACTTACTGTTCCTTCACACCTTTCATGGCTAGTCTTACCTTTCTGTGTAGTGTTTGCTCAAAATTCTGATTTGAGTGTAGGGGGTGTTTTGTGTTTGTTGAACATGAACATCAGTCACTGAATGTCTGGGAAGGTTTCCTCAGTTCTGGTTTTTCTGGAAAAGGTGACTCGTGTATCCTAGAAAAGGCCCACTTGGCGGCATTCTGGACAGTTGAAGGAGGATGGCTCAGCCCGTAAGCAGCCGAGCTGACTTCCTTCAGGTGTTCCTACCCTGGATGAGCAGCAGGGGTGGCCCTGGGGCCTGGAGATTGTGCCCACCTGATTTCTAGTGGAGCCAAGAACTTGGGCAGCCACAGGTTGCTCTCTGAGAACCCCCACGAATCCAAGACTAGTCCATAAGAAGAGAGGCTGGCCTCCCCGGAGACGTGTGCAGCTGCTGGACACACGTGGGCTCTGGTGACCAGTCCTGTTCAAATGGGCAGATTTTTCTTTTTGTTATCATAGAGCAGCTAATTTCTTATTACTTGTCAACTATTTCCATCTTAAAACTAAGTAAAAAACCAGAAGCTGTCTTGTTAAGATCAGGCACGAGGCAAGGAGTCCCACTCACCACTCTATTCACTGTCATACTGGAAGTACTAGCTACAGTGCAATAAGACAAGAAGAGGGAATGAAGGAAGGAAGAAATAAAAATGTCTTTGTTTGCAGATGACATGATCGTCTATGTAGAAAATTCTGAGAACTAACAAAAGAACTTGAAGAATAATGAGTGGTGAGAGAGAGCAGGGTATGGGCCATACACACCGTCAGCTGCTTTCCTGTGTACCAGCAACAAGCAGAGGGAATTTGAAATCAACACCCAGTACTGTTTACATTAGTACCAAAAAACAGCTTAGACCAGAGACCTGTACAGGGTATGCGTGAGGAAATCACCAGACCTGATGAAAGAAATCAAAGCTGTAAATCAATGCGGCATTCTATGTTCATGGATAGGAGGACTCAGTATTATCAGTTCTCTCCAGAGGGTCTATGTTCATGGATAGGAGGACTCAGTATTATCAGTTCTCTCCAGAGGGTCTGTGTTCCTGGATAGGAGGACTCAGTATTATCAATTCTCTGCAGAGGGTCTGTGTTCATGGATAGGAGGGCTCAGCATTATCAGTTCTCTCCAGAGGGTCTACGTTCATGGATAGGAGGACTCAGTATTATCAGTTCCCTCCAGAGGGTCTGTGTTCATGGATAGGAGGGCTCAGCATTATCAGTTCTCTCCAGAGGGTCTACGTTCATGGATAGGAGGACTCAGCATTATCAGTTCTCTCCAGAGGGTCTACGTTCATGGATAGGAGGACTCAGCATTATCAGTTCTCTCCAGAGGGTCTACATTCATGGATAGGAGGATTCAGTATTATCAGTTCTCTCCAGAGGGTCTATGTTCATGGATAGGAGGGTTCTGTATTATCAGTTCTCTCCAGAGGGTCTGCGTTCATGGATAGGAGGACTCAGCATTATCAGTTCTCTCCAGAGGGTCTATGCAGTCCCAGTCAGAATCCCAGCAAGTTATTTTTGTGGATATCAACAGATTCTAAAGTTTATATGGGAAGGCAAAAGATGGCAATGGCCAGCACAACACCGGTGAACAAAGCTGGAAGACTGACACTCCCCGACCTCAAGACAGCATAAAACCACAGTGACCAAGGTGGCACGGGCCAGCACATCACCGATGAACAACACCGGAAAACCGACAGTCCCCGACCTCAAGACCTAGTGTAAAACCACGGTGATCAAGATGGTGCAGGCCAGCACAACACCGGTGAACAACACCAGAAAGCTGACAGTCCCCGACCTCAAGACTTAGTGTAAAACCACAGTGATCAAGGTGGCACAGGCCGGTAAACCACAGTGATCAAGGTGGTGCAGGCCAGCACAACACCGATGAACAGCACTGGAAAACTGACACTCCCTGACTTCAAGACTTAGTGTAAAATCCCAGTGATCAAGGTGGCGCGATGTTGATGGAAGAATGGACAAACAGGTCTGTGGAACAGGTCGGAGAGCCTCGAAATAGACCCACACAGATATACTCGGATCATCGTGGACAGCAGAGCAAAGGCAACTCAGAGGAGAATGGTCTTTTCAGCTAATGGTGCTGGAACAGCGGAACAGCCACAGGGGAAAAATCTAGACACAGACATTACTCCTTCCTCAGAAATCAACTCAGAATGAATCACTCACCTGAGTGTAAAGCACAAAACTTTAAAACTCCTGGAAGATAACAGAGAAATATCTAGCTGACCTTCAATTCGGCAGTGACTTTTAATATACAACACCAAAGGCACAATCTGTGAAAGAATTGATGAGATGGACCTCATTAAAGTTAGAAATTGCTGCTCTGCGAAGGAAACTGTCGAGAATAAAAAGAGAAGCCACAAATGGAGAAAATATTTTTCATTGTCATGCACAAGACATATCTGATAAGGACTGTTATCCAATTATACAAAGAACTCTTCAAACTCAGTGGTAAGGAAACAGACCACCCAATTAAAAAAATGGATGAGCTGAACAGGCATCTCACCAAAGCAGAGGTATGGGTGATGGAGAAGCACGTGAGGAGATGCTCAGCATTGCATCGTTAGGGAGCAGCACGTGAACGCACCCAGACCTCACTGCACCTGCTTAGAACATCGTCAGCACCGAACGCTGGCGAGGACGTGGAGCAACAGGAACTCTCGCCATTGCTGTGGGGACGCAGAACAGTGCTGCAGCCACTTGGAAGGCATTTTGGCAGCTGCTTAGAAAAGGAAACATTCTGTACAGTCCAGCTCTGCCTCTTGGAAGTTGTCCAAATGAGTCGAAAACTTATGTTCACACAGAAACCTGCACACAAGTGTTTATAGTAGGTTTATTCAGAATCACCAAAACGTGGAAGTGACCGACATGTCTGTCTCAGTCTGGGTTTGTGTTATTATAAAGGAATATGTGAGGCTGGGTAATTTCTAAATAAGAGGCTTGTTGGGCTCACGGTCCTGCAGGAAGCATGGCGCCGGCACCTGGCTTTTGGTGAGGGCCCCAGGCAGCTTCCATTCGTGGTGGGCGCTGAGGCGGCTGGCACCACGTGGCGAGGGAGGGGGAGAGTGTGGAGACGCCAGGCTGCCTGTAGCAATCAGCTCTCCTGGTAACTGATGAAGTGAAATCAGCTCTCCTGGTAACTGATGAAGTGAGGACTGCTCTTTAGCATGAGCTGTCATGAGCGACCCACCCCCATGGCCCAAACCCCTGCTCCCAGGCCCTGCTTCCAATCCTGGAGATCAGATGACAACCTAAGATTTGGAGGGGTCAGGACCATATGCTAACAGTGTCCTTCTGTAGGTGAGTGGATAAACGGTGGCATGTCCATTCGCTGGATTCCTATTCTGAGCTAAAAAGAAATGAGCTACCAAGCCCTGAAAAGACATGGAAGAGTCTGAAATGTGTATTGCAGAGTGAAAGAGGACAGGCTGTAAAGGCTGTGTACTGTGGGATTTCTCCTCCGCGATATACTGGAAAAAGCAGAACTGTGGACACAGTGAAAAGATCAGTGGTTGCCAGGGATGGACGGGAGGGATGCACAGGTGGACCCAGAGGGTTTTTGGGCAGTGAACCTACTCTGCATGTGGCCATGATGGTGGACACCCAGTCACACGCAGGAGACTCTGCTCTGCACGTGGCCGTGATGGGGGACACGCAGTCGCATGCAGGATACTCTGCTCTGCACATAGCTGTGATGGTGGACATGCAGTCGCACGTAGGAGTGAACCGACTCTGCACGTGGCCGTGATGGGGGACATGCAGTCACATGCAGGAGACTCTGCTCTGCACATAGCTGTGATGGTGGACATGCAGTCACACGCAGCGGTGAACCGACTCTGCACATGTCCGTGATGGTGGACACGCAGTTACACGCAGCAGTGAACCATCTCTGCATGCAGCCGTGATGGTGGACACACAGTCTCACGCAGGAGTGAACCGACTCTGCACGCGACTGTGATGGTGGACACACAGTCACACAGGGCCTGCAAGCATGCGTTCCTCTAAACCCGAGAATGTAAGACAAGACAAGTGAGCCCGGGTGTCCGCTGTGGACTTTGGTTTATCAGTTGTAACGAATAGACTGCAGTCGTGCACGGTGCAGGGGAATCTGCCTGGGGGCAGAAGGGCAGATGAGAACTCTCATTTCTGCTCAGTTTTCCTGTAAACCTAAAATTGCTTGAAGAAAGAATGTCTGCAAATTTAAAACAAAAATTAGCAAGTAAGATGAGGCTAGAGAGAGCCGTCCCAGGGGTCAGATTGTTGAGACAAAATGCAACTGGGGCCGGCTTCCTCCTGAGTCAGCTTCCCTGGCTGCTTGGAGAAGAGAGAGAGCACGCTGAGTGTCAGGAGGCAGCGCCGCGGCAGGTCCACGAGGCACATCCTTCCCCAGCCTCTCCATTAGAGACACCTGAGCAGCCCCGGGGCAGCATTCGCATGTGTGTGGTCAGGCCCTCGTGCGGGGCTCACAGGACTTGTGTGACTGCCAGTTGCCAAAAGATGGAAGCAGGTCCTGTGTCATGACCAGAGAGACCCCAGGTGCGATGGCTGTCACATCCTGCTGCCCTTCCCAGCCTGAGCCAGCTGGGGCCGGGGTGGGCACAAGGGCTGATGGGGGCTGAAGGGCACAGGTCACCCCGGGGGAGGTGCATGGGCCTGGGGGACACACCTGAGCTGTCCCCGTTGCTGTTGTCTGGATCAGAACCTGGGGGCCCAGCTGATGCAGGCACGAATGTTCCAGCACATTTGTGAGGATGAGCCGGGAGGACTTGAGCAAGGACGCCATCGGTGCCTGCGCGGAGGTCCCCTGGGACTGACAAGCTCGTTGGGGAAGCAGAAGCAGCGCTTTGAATTTTAAATTGGTTAAATTCCTTTTCCTCTCACAGTCTCAGCTGCTCCCTGTTTCCCTTAGAGAGCCAGGGAGGTTAGTGTCCTCTCATCTCCATGCTCTGCCAATTTTACTGCTTTTCCGTATTTCCTCACCATGAATAGAACTGATTTTATGATGCTTAAGCCATTTTTAACGTAGCCTCTCATCACAAGGTGGAGAAGTGAGGGGAATTGTGCCTCCCCAGACCATAGAACATGTGTCCTTCCTGTTTTCAAGCATTTGGGCCAAGACTGCCTTTGCAGAGTCCTGAGGTGCCTGGGATGAGCGTGTGCTGTGTGCAGGGTCCACTCTGGGGCCCAAAGAAGGCTGACCCCCTGCTCATCCATCTCTTGCAGGAGCTCCTAGTGTAGTATGTCAACCTGAAGTACTCCAAAGGGTCTGAATCTAGTTTAAAGAGTTTATTCACCTGCAAGGTTCCTTGAGGATGGCCACCAGGGAAGTACAGATTCCGAAGAATGGAAGTCGGTGTTCCAAAGCATGGAAGTTCGGGATCATTTATACAGACAAGTTTAGGGACGCTTAGCAGATCTCAGCATCCTTCTGTGAGAGGCTTAACGCATCGTGAGAAAGATCGGATTCGATGCGCTGGCCTTTATCTTTCAGGGAAGGTTGATTTGGCATTCACACTGAAGATGTAGCAGGCATCTTGTGCCGTCTGGTCTGTAGATGCAGGACAGTGAAAGAGGCAGTGAATCCATCACAAAGATTGGTGACTGGAAATGGGAGAGGTGTGGTGTGTGGTCTCTCCTAGTCATTTACTGGACAAGAAGAAAGAGGAAGAGAGAGTCGCGGACAAGCTCCCCGCCTCAGACACGCTCCCCACCTCGGACACACTCCCCGCCTCAGCCTCCGGGGCTTTTTCCACTTGGCATAATAAAGTGCGGGTCCTGACATTTTATTTTCTTTTACAAGAGTGATAGGACACACCTTTGGAGTTGAGTTTATGTTTGGAATCGCTGGGGTCCCAGAGAGAGAGAGAGAGGCCCAAGACTTTGTGGGAGGCTGGCCTCCTTTCCCACACCTGCAGCAGACGACGTAGAGAGTTAAGCTCTGGCCTCTCAATTGCTTCCTTATTCCAGATTCCTCGGCCTGTTCATCTGGCATGCCCCTGGGGAGGTCCTGGGGGGTGGGGACTGTCATGGCGTGGAGAAAGCTCTGGTCTCAGGGACTTGGCCTTGAGGTGCTGTGTGTCCAGGCCAGCTTTTCTGCAGCCCCAGGATGTGGCGACTGAAATACCTCAGTGGGGAGGCACCCGAATGCTGCTGGCACAGCTCCGTGGATCTCTTAGGTGAGCTCCATGGCTGCGCCCAGCCAGGCACCTGCTGCAGGCCGAGGGCTGGGCAGAGAAATCCAAGAGGAGGGTGTTCGGCTTCCGACACGTGGAGGTGCTTTTGATGCGCAGGTGGCATTTCCTGCACCCACTTGGTGCCAGAGCTGTCTGCCTGCCCCTCTGTTGCGTAGTGTTTTCTTCACCCTTCTGCTGGGCCCCAGAAGGACAGCTTTTTGGACTGGTTGGGGGTGTCCTGGCCCATGGGAGCCATGAGTCCCACTGTGCCTGCTGATCCAGCTGCCCGCCTGTCTGCCCCTCCGATGGTGGTGGTTGTGTTGTGCACCTTCCTTGTGTGCACACAGGTTCCTGGGGGAGGCCGTTGGCTCGAGCCTGGGGTGCAGAGAGCACTCCTTGGACTGCCTCTGACGTGTGTGTAAAAATAACTGCATTTGTTTTTCTGATCTGTGGGCAGAAGCTCGAGCCCGCGCGTCCAGCTGTGTGTCTCGCCACCTTGCTCTTGTCAGGGATACCATCTTTGTTAGACAGGTGGCCTCCAGAGGGATGGGATCGTGTGTGTGCTCTCCCCTCACGGCTGGAGGCACTTGGGGTTCCTGTCCTGCTGCTTCATGTGTGATTGGACTCTGAGAAGCGCGTGTCCCTTGTGTCCTCATTGCTGGCAGGTAACAGACTCAGACCCACGGCAGCGGGGGCACTGCCCAGTAGGAGCCGTGTGGATGGGAGCCGCAGTGAGCCTGCTGGATGGCTTGGCCTGCTTGTGCCTGTCCAAATCCACGGTCCTGTGGAGACAGACCTTTTACTCTTCCATACCTGCCACAGCACATTCAGATGTCCACAGGCAGAAACCTGGGCTTTCCCTCTTCCAGGCCTCTTGTTCTTTCACTCTCTCCCTGCCCCCTGACCAGTGTCCGCCTGGTGTCGGCCCGCTGCACATGTGAGCTGCCTGGCGGTGGGTTAGCCTTGGCGGCCCCAGCTCCCCCAGGATCCTGCAGTCCCCTCATGGAATGCGCCTGTCCAGTCCCTGCTCCTTCCAGCTCTGGGACGGGGAGATCATAGAGCTGCCTGCCCACAAACCCAGTTTTGTCCTCGGGGTGGGGTCGTGCACCACCTCCATTCTGCCGAGTTGGTCGGCACTGGCAGCACTCTCCGTCTCCTCAAGATCAGACGCCCTGAAGCCTGGGGAGGGCCTGTGTCCCCCTCTGGCTTTTCTCCTCCTCCCTGTGGTCTGTGTGTCTTGACTGCTGCGTGGGAAGCCTGAAGGTGTAGGAGCAGAGAGAATGCAGCGTGAGCCGAAGATGGGGCCTTGTGCCCCTGGGGAGGCATGGTGTGGCCTGGCGGACTCGAGGGTGGCCGAATGAACCTTCTGAGGGCAGGTCCCAGCAGCCACGTGTCCTGTCCCCAGAGTGAGAAGGGCAGAGAGAGGGAGCCGGTTTCAGCCCCGCCCAGTGTCCCTGCCAGGATCCCTGCAATGGCCAAGGCCCCAGCTGAGCCTTCAGCCCATCGTGTTTTCTGCTTTTCCGCTCATCCCTCCATGTTACACAGCCTCTGGTGGGTTGCCTGTGCCGTTGGTGAGGCCTCTGGGTGCAGGGACTCCCGTCAGGGCCTTCCCTCAGGCAGGGCAGGTCACCTGGCCTCTCCTGAACGGCCATCTTCCGGACGTGGCCTTCCTGTTCGTGTTCTGTGCTTTTTGTGACTCCTGTGCTGATGAGTGAGTGTTTCATGAGCTCTGAACTGCCTGGGTCTTTCATGGTGGTCCAGCCTCCTCCGCCCTCTCTCTCTGGCACCAGGGCTCCGTTTTGGGGACTCTAGGCGCAGATGGCCCTGCCACGTTTCAGTAGTGCCATTTGGGAGATGAGAGGTGGCTGAGCTGCTGATGACAAATGCGAATCAGTGACAGAAAATGCAGAATATTTAGTCTGGGACCAGAGAACTCTAAAGAATATATGCAGACCGGGACAGTTGTCTGGCTTCATGAGAACCACGTTGATTTAGAAATAATCTGGGAGGGCGTCAGCTCCTCAACAGGGGATGAAGGCCGGACCAGAGCCCCAGTTATGAGTTGAAGCAGCCTCCTCACCTCCTCGTCACCGATGACTGTGATTTAAAGAGCATTTTATTTATCGAATACCTCTCAGTGCCGGGGCCTTTCATCTATTTGTTCTCATCATAAAGTTCTGAGAGGGCGACACTATCTTGATCTCTCAGGTGCGAGCAGAAGTCTCTTGCTTGAGGTCACAGCTGCTGGTCAGAGCCAGTTCAGACTGGCTCTGGGGCCATTGCCAGCTGCATGCCCATGTGGGTAGTGGGGTTCTGAGGCCCCAGCACCTCCACCCTAGGCTTTCTCGTTCCTAGCAGGCCTCTGCTCCCGATGCCCGCAGTGCTGGCTGCTCGCGTGCGTTTCCCCGAGTGCAGGGGTCTTTGGTGGGTGTGAGGTTGTAATTGCGGGTGGGTTCCTGTGGGTCTCCTCCTCCCCGCGGGTGGGTTCCTGTGGGTCTCCTCCTCTCCGCGGGTGGGTTCCTGTGGGTCTCCTCCTCTCCGCGGGTGGGTTCCTGTGGGTCTCCTCCTCTCCGCGGGTGGGTTCCTGTGGGTCTCCTCCTCTCCGCGGGTGGGTTCCTGTGGGTCTCCTCCTCTCCGGGGAGGTGCTGCCTTTTTTCCCCAGCCTAGACCCCGGGTCGTTTCTGCTCCCTCCTTCATTGCCCACCTACGCCAGGTTTCTGACATCTGGACCTTGGTCCTACCTGCCGATCCGTGTGACCCGGGGCCTGCTCCCCTGTGTGCAGCTGCTCCTCTGTGGCACAGCACGAGGCAGCTTTCCGAGATGCTGTGTCCATCGCCGTCAGGAGAATCTCCTCTGGAGCAAGCGTGCCGGGCTGTCCCTGCTGCCCTCTCCCCTGCCCCTTGGGTGCTCCTTCGGGGGCCCCACTCTGTAGCCTCCTGTGTCTTGCTGGGACTGGGTGAGTTGCCACTCCTTTGTGCCCTGTGATCACTTCAGATTTGCATCCGTCTCCCCCTTGTCATAAGCAGGGGAGGGCGGGAACGTCTTCTCCGTGGCACTCCCATGACTAGCAAAGGCCCGCGGGCTCCTGCCAGCCCTGAGCACCTCTCTCCTGGAACGAGCGGGTCAGGCCAGCACTGTGCAAGACTGTCCCCAAAGTGGGGTCGCTGAGAGGCCCCTCCACGAGGGCGTTCAGATGTCCTTATCCCACCCGGGTCTGCTCTGTTCTTCCCTGGGAACGAGGCCTCGGGTATGCTTCACGACTGAACTCACACCTGACTCGGCCTGCTGGCTTTATGCCAGGTTCTCAGTTGTAATGCCCTACTGGATACACAGCAGCATCACTGACAGCTGATTTGCCGGCAATGTCGGGGGGGTTATTTATTCTGAGGTCTGTGGTTTCTAATGAAGCCCCAAACCACGGGGACAGTGTTGGTGAGCACCCGCCTGGCGGAGGCGCGTGGCTCACTGCGGGGCTGACGACAGGTGTGAAGCTGCCCGGCGGTCACTCTGCTTCCTTGCAGAAGAAACCTACTAAACTGCACATTTAAACACTGAGTGGCGGAAGAGGCCGGTCCCCAGAGACGCTCCTGGGCCTCCTCACGCTCTTTCAGAGCTGGGCTGGGCTGGGGTTGTGCTTGGTCCCCCAAAAGGCCAGCGGCGTCAGCCTGTGTCAATTCTTAGTGGCCATTTGGTGCACACTCACTGTGCCTGGCCTGGGCTGTCAGGTCGGTGTCCCCGCTGCCCCCCAGGCCTGAGAGGGGAGACAGCTCCGCAGCTGTGCACGGGACATCCAGGCTCCCCGGTGCGGGCCGGGGGCCTCCAGTGGTCTGGTCCACATCTGCTCCCCTGGGGTTCTGCCCCTTTACAGGGACCTTTGCGTGCGTGCCCGAGTGCCTGTGTGTTTATTGAAAGTGGAATTCGAAGCTGCCCTCATTACCATCCTCTTCTAGGTGGAGTCTTCAACCTGGGGCCCTCCGAGGGTTGCACCTGTGGGCCTCTCCAGTCCATGGGCCGCGCTCTGAACCTTGCTTGTGTCTGTTCTCGGCTCCCGAGACGCTGTCCTTCATCCTCCTGCCCAGTCTTTGCAGGAACCTGGGCCACGCGGTAGGGATGCCGTCCCTCACTTCATAGGAGGGCCGCCCGGCAGGAAGTGGCAGTGAGGACCGAAGCCTGGGTCTGTCCCTGAGTCCACTGCTCCAGCGCCCCGGGCTGCAGCCCCGCCTGTGGAAAGCAGCCCATGGAAGATGGGCTCTCGCCAGGAGCCCGCCTGGCCCCACTCGCTTTCTCACTTGTATGGTAAACGTGAGGCGGCCCAGGGGCCAATTGGCTGCTTCCTCAGACACCAGTGCTGGCTCGCGCTTAAAAAGACGCTTAAGCTGACTTTCAGGTAGTCCGTTCTGATTTTAAAGCGGGACAAATGTCAGGAGTCTCTCTTCCTCAGTTTATTTTTCAGAGCTGCAGTAAATGGCCTCAGGAAGCCCTTAGCTGGAGGTGGGAGCTCAGTCTGAGCTGCAGTTTCTGGAGACTTGCGCTGCTTGGCGTCCGGGCGCCTGCCTCTGGGTGAGAGGGCCAGTGGCGCACCGCCCTGTTTGGAGTCATCGGAAACATAGTGCCTCATCTGGTGGGGGTTGTAGCTAGAATGGGTTTGCCACAGCAGGCCCTCGCTCACCTGGGCAGATGAGAACTCGTGAATATTCAGAGGGTTTTTCAGACACCGTGTTGCGGTCTCGTCCTGAGCGTACGGTGGAGCTTGCTCACCAGGCTGCGGAGGCATCACTGTGCGCTGTTCTGAGCTGTCGCCCGGGGACACATGGGGCCAGTATGAGGAGGAGGGATACGTGGGCAGCTCAGCTCAGGGCTGCTGTTTGTGTCCTCTTTGTCCCCACCTGGGCATCTGTCCCGTCATTGGGGTCATTGGAGGGGCACCACCCCCACCCACCGTGTCAGCACCTGCCTCATGGTACCGCCCCCACCGTCGGGTCCAGGACCTGCTGGAGCGCACCTGGCAACTGTAGTGGTGACTTGCCCTGCCGCTGCTATGCCACCGGTGGGCCGCATGACCAGGGGTGTGACACGACCTTTCTGTGGCAGGTCCTGTGTCTGTAAAGTGCAGCCCCGAGAGCAGTGACTTCCTGGAGTCTCTGTGAGGACCGGATCCTTAGTGTGGGCTGGGATCCCAGCAGGGGAGGGGCCCGGGATGCAGAGCAGGAACCACCTGCATCCCTGCGCCCTCAGCCATGCCTATGTGTGTCCTCCGTGCTCGCTGGTGTCTCCTGCCCTGGGGCTGGAGGGCCACCTGCAGCTCCTGTGCCCTCCTCAAGCCCCAGGGAGGCCCGCTGGCATCCCTGGCTGAGCCCAGACGTCCTTCCTCACCCAGAGGTGCCTCTGTTGTATGTGGTGTCACCATGCTTGGCACTGAGGAAGGCTCCTGAATTCAGAGTTTCTCCCACAAGCGCTGGGCACCCAGGTGGAATGGCTGTCTCCTGACCCAGAGGAGAGTGGGGCAGGGTGGGCCTGGCCCTCCCAGGGTGTGTGAGAACCCAGCAGGTCTGCCCCTGGGGAGGCGTGGAGCCCCATACGCTCCTTGCCGAGCACAGAGTCGGGGAGCTTCATGCCCTCCTCTCTGCCAGAGGAGTCCTAGCCATCCTGCCCCCACTGTGCCCCTGGGCAGTCTGCCTCTTTTGGCCGGGGTGGGCCACGAGCAGGCCAGCTGTCCCCGTAGGCCGTGGGTGCAGCTCCTTCCTCACTAGCCCTGGTGGCAGGCAGGTCTTCTTACTCTCTGTCCTGGAGGAGCCTGCTCTTCCTTTTGGCATGTTGGGCTCTTCCCAAATCGGTTCCATGCCCCGTGGTAGTTCCACGCCCCCGTGTTTGTGTGTTTTGCTCCTGGGCGAGGGTCTTTGGAGCCTCTGTGCCCCTGGAGTCTTGGAAGAGGCCTGTCTGGGTGGGCCTGCCTCCTCTCCACATCTTGACCCTCGCAGTTCCTACGCCATCGCCCAATGGCCTGCCCCCCCCGCCTTGCTGCTCTGCGGGGTGAGCAGGGGCACGGTGTGGCCTCTGACCTGTGGAGAGCTGGGGGCTCTCGGCCGCATCTGTACTGGGGGTACAGGGGGCCTTCGCCTTGCTCCTGAAGGTGTGTGCCCAGCTTCCATGCCTAGAGGAGGAGCCTGACCTGGCTGCCCGGGGCTTCCCTGGAAGCTGAGTTCTTGCCCTGGGGCCTGAGTCCCCGCTCCTCGCTGCCTGGGCTGCCGTTCCTTTTGTGCAGCCTTGCAGGGCTGTGGTGTATTTGGAGAAGCTAAAAAGCCCTTGCCAGAGAGAAGAAGGGCGCTGGCTAATTGGCAGCTTTATTTATTTATTTCTGACTTGAGTGGTAAACAGCGCTGATTCTTTGCACAGCGGGAACAGATTGGGAGGCATTTACCTGATTGATTCCTCACCTGCAACACCGCGCTGCCGGAGGATCTATCGATCCAGCGCTGCCTGCCAAGCCCACTCTGAAACAGGCTTAATTGCCTCCGACTCGCTTCCTGGTGTCGCGTGTCCCCGTGCGTCCTCGCTTGAGGGCTGCTGCGCTCCGGGGGGTTGACGCCTCCCATGTGTTCCCTTGGCAGGGCTGGCTCCTCCTGGGTGCTCCTTGGGTGGACTGGGGTGCTCTCCTGCTTGACAAGGAAGGAAACCCTACTGTCACCAGCTCAAGCACAAACAGAGCCCACTGGGTGTCAGCTGCGCTCACACACAGGACCAGGGCTTTACCAGTGCCCTCTCTCTGGCCCACACCCCAGCCCAGTTTCACTTGCTGGGATCCCTCCCGCAGTGTCTCCGGGCTGTGGCATGCAGTTTCGTCGCAGTCCCTCAGCCGGCTGAGCTCCCCTGCTGCTCTTTTTTTTGAGACGGAGTCTCGCTCTGCCCCAGGCTGGAGTGCGGTGGCACGATCTCGGCTCACTGCAAGCTCTACCAAGCTCCACCTCCCAGGTTCATGCCATTCTGCTGCCTCAGCCTCCCGAGCAGCTGGGACTACAGGTGCCTGCCACCACACCCGGCTAATTTTTTGTATTTTTAGTAGAGATGGGGTTTCATTGCATTAGCCAGGATGGTCTCAATCTCCTGACCTCGAGATCCGCCCGCCTTGGCCTCCCAAAGTGCTGGGATTACAGGCGTGAGCCACTGTGCCAGGCTCCCCTGCTGCTCTTTAAACCAGACTCAGTGGAAGGGAGGCAGGCGAAGTACCGGTCGCTTTGATAATATGCTTCTCTACCAGGGCAGAATGGGCAGACGGTGACGGGGAAGCTCACTTGGGAGGGGCGGCCGTCACCACTCACAGCGACGCCGTGGCTGGCACACATGCTGCTCTGGACAAATCCTGCGCCTCGACTTCCCCGCTGCGCCTGGGGGTGAGCTTTAGCCCCTTTACCTGTGCACCTGGCACAGGTGGCAGTCATGGCTCTTGCACTGGGGCTGACTTGCCATCTGCTCGGATCAAGGCTGCATCCTTCCTGCCTCTCACCTGCCAGGAGCAGGCCAGCGTCAGCTCCCTGGTTTGTGGTTCCGGGACCCGGCGATTGGGTTTTTTTTTTTTTGAGACAGAGTCTTGCTCCGTCGCCCAGGCCGGAGTGAAATGGCGCGATCTTGGCTCACTGCAACCTCCGCCTCCTGGGTTCCAGTGATTCTCCTGCCTCAGCCTCCCGAGTAGCTGGGATTATAGGCATGCGCCACCGTGTCCGGCTAATTTTGTGTTAGTGGTGGGGTTTCTTCATGTTGGTCAGGCTGGTCTCTCTCAGGTGATCTGCCCACCTTGGCCTGCCAAAGTGTTAGGATTACAGGCGTGAACCACTGCACCCAGCTGGTGATTGGCTGTTTTAGGTAACAGTTATTAACGTGCTAGAGAATATTTTAAGACACTTTGAGGTATGAGATTAGGTGAGGCACACGAGGTGGACGGGTCTGACACGGGCAGTCTGAGCATTTCCCCAGCCCCCGCGGGTTTCCTCCGTCCCAGCCCACCAGCCACATGCGGAGTGGCCACTGCTCCGACCTCTCTCGGTGCTGGCTTTTCTGTGGCTGACGTGAGACAGTGGCAGTTCTGATTGTCCCTCTAGACTCCCTTGAGTTTTAAAACTCGAGGTCTTTTCCCAAGAGTTCCTCTGTCCCACCAGTCTCCCCCTCCCCACCCCAGAAGCCACTTTTAACACCCCGGGTCTTTTCCCCAGTGTCTTGGTGCGTCTTGACTCCCTAGCCCTTCTGTGTGCCTTTGCCAGTCCCCTCAGGTGTCCACACGTCCCCACATCTGGCTGCTGCACGGGTCTGTGTTCCTGCTGTGCCGGCCCCTGTCTGGTGCTGGAGAGCGAGGCAGACAGGCCTCACCGTCTGGAGCACACAGGCCTGCGAGGGAGGTGGGATGTTGTAGAAAATGAGGGAAAGGTGTGGCCTTTCCCTCCCCACCCAACCCTCGAGGACTCCTGACCCCCAGGCTCTAGTGCTGGAGGCTGAGTTCCGCCAGCCTGGCTCTGGGCCCGAGTGGCCTCCTGCTGGCAACAGTTCCAGGATGCCCTGATCTGCAGCATAGTCCTGCCCCAGTCCCTCCCGGGAGCCCAGAGGCCTGTTATTCTGAGGTCTGTGGTTTCTAATGAAGCCCGACCCATGGGGACAGTGTCGGTGAGCACCTGCCTGGCGGTGCACCTCTGGCCACTGTGAGTCTGTTCACGAGCCTCCCGTGGGGCCTGTGAGGTCGTGCCTGCCGCTGCCTGGGAGGCTTCAGCTGGACCGAGTGTGCGTGGTGTATCTGCAGCCTCCCTCGTGCCTGCCTGTCCCCGCAGTGCCTGGCAGGTGCTGGGGGCCTGGGTGCAGAGCCTCACTCTGACACTGAGCAGAGGTCAGGAGAGGGCCCTCGGTGGAGGAGCTGCATCTGGGCTCGTCCTCTTAGCAGCACCCAGTGCCTGCCCCGCACATGGAAACGGGCTAACCAGTGAGTGGGGGACTCAGATCATGAGGCCTCCGGCGGGAAAGGCCCCAGAGCCGCCTGGTCCAGTTCGTCCTGGTGAATACTGTGGTGGGGCCCCTGCCCTGGGAGCCTGTGCTGGGACCGTCCTTGCGGCTGGGGCTAGTGTGCCTCTGCAGGAGTCCCCCAGCCCCCTTGAGTCCACCTGTGCTGCGATGGCAGCTGCTTGTCTACCTTGCTGGGCCTCCCCAAGTCTGGAGTCTGTGCCTGCCCTGAAGCAGGGGAAGGGGTGGAGAACTTCCTTGCCCCGCCCTGGAGGCCACACCAGCCTATTGGGATCCTTTTCTGATCCCTGCCTGCAGCCTTGGAAACCGAGACAGTTCCTGAGGCCCTGCTGTCCCCCGAGTTCCTCCCATGGGGGCTTGCAGGCTGCCTCCCACCTCCTGTCCCGCACCCCCCGCCTTGCTTGGCATATGCTCTCATTTACAAGTTTCTCTCAAAGTGATGCTCTCAGATAATTATTATGTTTCTGAAAAGCCTTGGTTTTGTGGTGTTGGGGAAACAAAGCAACAGAAGACACAGTTTCTGGCTCTGAGGAAGCCTCTGGGTGGGGTGGGCAAGAGTCAGACCCGTGGGGGCGGGGGAAGTCTGGCAGAAGGCAGCGCCCCAGGCCTGGGCCTTCAGCTTGGTTCCTGCACTGCGAGTGCCTCCTCCCTGCGTCAGGCTCTGGAAGCCGTGCAGATTGCAGGGTGGTGACCCCACGGCTGCACCCCCAGGCTCTCCAGGGTATGGTAGTCACAGTCCCCCTTTCTCAGAGGATGGTGCTGGCTGTGGAGGCAGGCTGCTACAGCGTGGCCTTCGTTATCAGTTGGGAGGAAGCGGTGGCGGGCGTTGAGCTGGGTCAGACTTTAGGAGGTGCCATTTGCTGTAACACACAGGCGGGGCTGTTGGGGTGAGCACACGCCGCAGCCAGGCTGTCAGGACAGGCAGCTGGGGAAGGGAGACTGTATTGGGCAAAGCCAGCAGGTGGAGAGGGCCAAGAGAGGGGGAGTCGGCCTTACTATAGACCCATCGTGGGACGCGGGACTGCAGGGGGCTCTGCTTCATTTGGAGGAGTGAAAAGGCAGGCGCCACGGGGTCCCAGGGAGAGGCTGGAGGGCCTGATCTGAGGATGGAGACCATGAACTGGGCCTTCTCCACCCAGGTCATTGCTAGGGATGCCTTGGGTGAGTCCTGGGAGGAGATGGAGTGAGGAGGATGCTGAGGGCTGCTTTCAGGGAATAAGGAGCTCTTGGTTGGATGCTTGGAAGGAAGGGAGACCCGAGATTAGAGTCATGGACCCCAGTGAGGAGCCAGTGGGAAAGAGCATAGAGGTCTGGAACAGCTGTCGTGGGCATGTGTGGCTGCCGTCTGTGTGAGCCGTGTGGTCTGGAACAGCTGTCGTGGGCGTGTGTGTCTGCCGTCTGTGTGAGCTGTGTGGGTCTGGAACAACTGTCATGGGGCGTGTGTGGCTGCCGTCTGTGTGAGCCGTGTGGGTCTGGAACAGTTGTCGTGGGTGTGTGTGTGGCTGCTGTCTGTGTGAGCTGTGTGGATCTGGAACAGCTGTCGTGGGCACGTGTGTGGCTGCTGTCTGAGCTGTGTGGGTCTGGAACAGCTGTCGTGGGCACGTGTGTGGCTGCTGTCTGAGCTGTGTGGGTCTGGAACAGTTGTCGTGGGCGCGTGTGTGGCTGCCGTCTGTGTAAGCTGTGTGGGTCTAGAACAACTGTCATGGGCGTGTGTAACTGCTGTCTGTGTGAGCCGTGTGGGTCTGGAACAGCTGTCGTGGGCGCGTGTGTGACTGCCGTCTGTGTGAGCTGTGTGGGTCTAGAACAGTTGTGGGGCATATGTGGCTGCCATCTATGTGAGCTGTATGGGTGCGGCCAGGACTGTGCTGGGGGGTTCCCTGCTGGACTGGCAGGCTCTCCTTCCTTGGCCACACTCTGGGTTTCAGGGTGCATTGTCACTCAGCACAGGTTACCCCCCAGATCTCTAGCCCTCTCTCCTGCAGCTGTAGCCCACTTGCCACTAAGTCAGTGGCTTGGAGGCCTCTGACGTCTGCATGTGGGTCAGAGCTCAGGCACGTGCTGTCCCCACAGTTGGGGCCTGAGAGCTGCCTGGGGTCAACCTGCACAGGGCCAGGAGGATGTAAAGAGCCGCTCCTGTGGCGTCGTCCAGCTTTGCCCAGCTTCACAGAGTGTGTGCCGCACGACAGCTCCTGCCTAGCGCTCTCACCTCTGTCCTAAACCATGTGGGCCACTCTCAGAAAGGGTGTGTGATGAGACATGATAGGGAAGGTGCTGCGGAGAGCCACAGCCTGGGAGCTTCTAATGTCTGTGAACCAGACACGGGCGCTCCTTTGGTCACTTGTTTTAGGGGGAGAATGGAGAGGGAGAGGAGGGCACCAGGACAGGAGAAATTTCACAGTAGATGAAACACAGCAGAAGGAGTCCGGGCTGCCTGGCGTGAACCTCCTTGCCTTGTGGAAACACCACTTCGCCAAGAGCGCTGGGCAGCCGTCACCCTGCAGCCCTGGAGCTCAAGCCCGCCGCTCCTGCTTGTCAGTGCAGGGGTCTGGGAGGCAGAGACCATCACGTGGGGCCAGAGGCTGGGGCGAGCCCAGGCAGCTGGGGGTGTGGAGCTTGTGGCCTTGATGGAGGATGTCTCAGCTCCAGGTCTCAACTGCAGGTCAAGGAGAGAGACAGGAGGCACAACTGCGGGGCGCCGTCTCCCCTGAGAGCAGGCTGTGACCCAGACGGCTGTGGAATGCTAGGGGCCTGTCTGTACATGCCTCATGTCACCTGCGAAGTGCCTGTGAGATACGATGTGGCTTTTGGAGGGACATGCTCAGCTGGCGGCAACCGCTCATCCGGAAGGAAGACTGTGAGCTGAGCCTGCTCCGAGGAGGCATGAACCTGCCATGGGGGCAGTGTGTGGGCAGGGGCTGGGAGGGACGGCCCTGTTTCTTCACTTCCGGTCACCTGCCCCAGGAAACTTGGACAAGGAGGGCGTCCCAGCAACAGCCTTGATAGTGCTTGCTGGGGAGAAAATGCTGGCCCAGTGTGTGGAGTGGTGTGCATCTTGCCGCGTTCATGCTGCGCGCTGCGGATGCTGGGCAGACCCCTGTGTGCTCACTGCGCTCCCGGGGCTCTCACACATCACTCGGGGCTGACCCTGCTTCTGGGAGCCTGGTGGCAGCACAGAGGGAGGTCCTGCTGGTCGGGAGGGAGGGTTCCGCTGCACAGTGTGCCATGTAGATCTGTGACTGCCGACCACGCCCTGCGTGTGTCAGGTGCAGGCTGCGTTCTGCAGAGGAGCCCCCAGACCTGGGCTGGCACTGTGCCGTGGATGCTGCCCCATCCACTCCAGCAGAGGGTCTGACAGGCTGCGACTGAGTGGCACCTCTGGCAGCACAGTGTCCGGCATCGTGGTCAGGAGTGGCCGGCTGGCGGCTTGGGATGAGTGTCGGTGCACAGGGTCGAGGGCGGGTAAGGGGTACTGAGCTGGCCTGATGGGCTGGAGCCTCCTAGGGCAGTCGGGTGGTCTGATGCTTTCCTGTCCTGCCCCCTGCTGAGGGACACTAGGGAACATTTGGGGGTGTACTTGAGGGGCTGTTGCTATGCAAGGGGCTGGGGCCGGGGCCGAGTGTCCAGCGGTTGTTGGGATGTTTGTGAACACAAGTGAGTTTTTTGCCCCAAAGGCCAGTGGGGCCCTGTGGACACACACACCTCATGGTGGGTGCCTCCTGCTGCTGTCCTCTCCCTGGCAGGGCTTCTCTTTTCCCTTACCCCTGTGTTAGTTCCCTCTCACGCTGCTAGTGAAGACGTACCCGAGACTTGGTGATTTATAAACGAAAAAGGTTTAATTAACTCACAGTTTATCATGGCTGGGGAGGCCTCAGGAAAATGACAATCATGGTGGAACGTTCTTCTTCACATGGTGACAGGAAGGAGAAGTGCCGAGCAAAAGGAGAAAAGCCCCTTATAAAACAGTCACCTCTCTCTCTCGAGAGCCCACTCACTAGCCCAAGCGCGGCAGTGTGGGGGTACCTGCCCCTGTGGGGGTACCTCTCTCTCCAGGTCCCTCCCATGACGTGTGGGGACTGTGGAAACTACAGTTGAAGATGAGATTTGGGTGGGGACACAGTCAAACCATGTCATATCACCCCTCCTCCTTGGGAATGGGCAGTGCCTGTCTGTTGAGACCACGACCATGGGGGTGGCCTGTGTGTGTCTCTCCCAGCCTCTGAGCCGTCCCACCAGCGGTGCTTGTGGAGCTGGGCTGCCTGTTTGTTTGCAGAGGGGTTGCCTTGGCTTGGGAAGGTGCCCTTGGGAATGGGGTGCAGCTTCCCTGCAGAGCCTGGCTCCTCCCTGACAGTGACTCCCAGGGCCTGCCACACTGTTCAGGAAGGAGGGGCCTGGGGAATGTGGATATTGCAGGAGACTCTTAGCTGCTTCTGGTCTTTCCTGCCCGCTTTGGCTGCCTGCCTGGCTGCCTCTGCCAGGCCGATCTCTAGAACAGGCTGTGTTCCCAGCGTTAGAGCCTGGATCCCGCTCCTGCTGCACTGGGAGCTCCCCAAGGTCGCGTTTCCTTGTCTTCAGGTGGTGCCCAGTGCTGTGCCATGCTGGGTGTTTGCTGTGGGCCTTCACTAGTTCATTGCAAATACTTCTTTGTCTCCACCGTCCTCTTTGCCAAGGGCACACTTCAGGATCTCCTGGGACTTTGTGCAGCAGTTCCCAGGTCTGCAGAGGCAGGGTGCAGACCACCTCATACCTGGCGATGTGCCTGCCTGCTCGGCTAAGGCCCTCTCACTAACTCTGGGACATCCAGATGCCTTCCTCCCTGTTGGGTCTGGTGGCCTGTGCTGCCTCTTCCTCAGGCCTCTTCTCTGGTTTTTCTGCTCTAGCCGGATGGACCTGGACCCCGTGTACCAGTATGACACATGGCCTGTTACTGCTTTTCCACTGACTGCCACCTCCCGCAGCCCTGTGTACACACAGGGAACCCCCTCACCCCCAACACTCTGACCTGCCACACGTGGGTACCTGGCTCATCCAGGCCCTGCCCACCTGGGGTCTTGCTGGAGACACCTCGGGTTCCCTGTCCTGGCGTTCGTCGTCTGCGCTGGCTCTCTGGGGGCTCTGCAGTCCTCCCTGGCGAGGCTCTCATCTCTCAGAGGACAGAGGCTCCTTGTCGCTCCCATTCAGGAAGCGTTTGTTCAACACCTGCTGTGTGCAGCCCACTTTAGGTGCTTCTGGAACATGAGATGAGTCAGGCCTGAGTCTTGTTCGTCCTCCAGCACTCGGCGCATATGCAGCCGCCTGCCCTCCAGCTGCACCCACGCGCTCTGCTCCCTGGGCCTGGCTCTCGTTCCCTGCTGTGCTGGGAAGGGGCACAAGAGGAGCCTGGAGCTGGGGCTGCCGGGAGCAGCAGCTGACACATCAGTGTGGACAGTGAGGTCCTGCTCACCCCCTTCAGCTTTTTCTGTGGTCGCGTTGGCCCTTATTTAGTGTTGAGGAAACAGGGATATTCGGGTTAGGGGGTGTGGTTAAGTGGTGGGCAGTGGGGCTGGGCCCCGTTCCCACTGAGCCTTATCCCCCCTCCACCGTCTCCCGCAGCGCAGCCCTGTTCTGTGTTTAGGTGGTGGGGTGCTGGCAGGAGAGGGTGTGGACGTGGGGCAGGAGCAATGGGAAGTGGGACAGCCCGTCCTGCTCTGAGAGCTTCTCCCCGCAGGGCCCGCCACTGTCCCCCTCCTGATGGCTGCGCCTCAGTGTGTTCCCTCTGCTCTGAGCGCTCCATGCAGGTCACGCGTGGCAGGTCCTTCTGGTTGGCCAGGATTCGTCCTGACCTTGGCGGCAGGGCTGTGGCTTCCCTGGATGTGGCCATGCGGGAACCATGCAGACTGAGTGCCCGCAGTCCCAGTGTCGACACGACACACAGAGCCTCTATCCAGCACCTCCTCTGACCCTGTGACCCCGGAACATGCAGGGATTGCTGAGCCAGTGCCCCACGGTGTGAACGCGGCCTTGCATCCGCCTGTGTGGGTACTTCCACACTGTGCCAATGGTGGGCCCCGGGTTCTGGGGGAGCCCTGGGTCACGGGGCAGGGATACAGCCTGACTGGTGCCTCCAGCTGTTCAGGCTCTGATGCAGGTCTCCCAGGCGCTCTACTCTCTTCTGCTGCACTGGCCCTGTTGCCGTTTCTACCCTGGGAACAGATTCTTCCGGAAGGCTCCCTGCTGGTGCAGAGGTGCTCACCGGAAGGCGGGGCTTTGAGGCCCTTGTGTTTGCAAAGCAGATCCTTACCGAGAGCCCAGAACTATCTGTGGGCCTCAAAAGATGGGTCTGATGAGTGTCTTGTGTGAAGGGCCAGGAGGGACTCGTCACGGTTTGCCGGCAGGTGGTCTCTGTCGAAGATGCTGAACTCTGCCATCACGCTGTGAGAGTGGCAGTGACGATTCGTATTGGATTCTGGGTGGCTGTGTTCCAACACAACTTTGTTTAAAAAAAAAAAGTTGTTTACAAAAATAGGCTGTGGCTGGGATTTGGCCACAGGCTGTATTTGTTGGACCCTGTTAAGAAACCACCTTTCAAGTCACAGCCGTGCTCATCTTCATGAAGCATCCTTCTGTCACGTGACGTCAGCTTGGGCCTTGCTGCAGGGAGCTGACCCGCAAGATTGATCCCAGCAGCGAGGCTTTCAGTTCTCAGAATTGTCTCTTTCAGGGAAGGTAGCCTAGGACCGTACACTTCGTGGCCTTAAGGAGGATGGTGTCCACCGGTGTTAGCCCCGGCCGGGCGGTGCTGCAGGGCGGGAGCTGTGCTTTGTGTGGGGAAGACCCGCAGGTTCCCTGCTCAGACTGTGGGCTGGCTCAGGGCTCTCCCGCCCGCCTGCCCAAGTGTGTTGAGATGGTCTTTGGGATGAGTCATTATCCTCCGGCCATTTGCCCTTTTGTCTTTCTCCTGTGTCTGGCATGTTCTTCTGGGAACTTTTCATTTTGACATAATGTTACACTGACAGAAAAGTTGCAGAAGACATGGAGAATGTTTCCACACACCCTCCACCAGCTTTCCCGAGGGTAAGTCTTGCGAGCCCATGTGCAGTTATCAGAAGCTGTAAGGCCTGGGTGCAGCAGGCGCGGGTCCTGACTGCGTTCAGACCTTGCCGGTTCTCCCACTGAGCTCCTTTTCCTGTGCCAGGATCTGGCCTGGGATCCCCCTGGTGTTGGCGGCCCCGTCCCGCCCTACACTTTGGGACAGGAAAGACTGCTCCTCGGTCCCTCCTGCCGCCGTGACCCTGCCTCTTCGCGAGCTCGAGCCGGTGTTTTGCGGATGTTCCTCAGCGGCAGTGAGTCTGGTGTTACACATGATTAGATTGAAGCTATGCATTTTTGGACAGAAAACCGTAAAGGGGATGTCGTGTCTCTCTGGGTGTGTGATGTCAGGGTGTGCGACGTCACCATGTTCTGTTGTGGGTGTGGTCACAGTGGTCACCTGGCGAAGGTCTCCCTAAATGCATGGCTGCGGCTTTTCTTCTGGTAATAAATAAGTATCTTGGGGAAGATGTTTTGAGAATATGCGAATATCCTATTTCTTTTTTCTTTTTCTTTTTTTTTTTTTAGATAGAGTCTCGCTCTGTTGCCCAGGCTGGAGTGCAGTAGCATAATCTTGGCTCACTGCAAGCTCTGCTTCCTGAGTTCAAGCAATTCTCCTGTCTCAGCCTCCTGAGTAGCTGGGACCACAGGCACCCGCCACCACGCCCGGCTAACTTTTGTATTTTTAGTAGAGACGGGGTTTCACCATGTTGGTCAGGCTGGTCTTGAACTCCTGACCTCAGGGGATCCACCCACCTTGGCCTCCCAAAGCGCTGGGATTACAGCTGTGAGCCACTGCTCCTGGCCCCTATTTCTTACACAAACTTCTCCTCCTAGTTCAAGCATCCGTGGTGCATCTCGGCTGCGGGGCTCGTCACCATGGCCACAGGGCGGTTTTCTGTACGCCCGTCTCTTCCGTGTTTCCTAAGTGGGACTCTCTGCTGAGGGAGGCTCTGCCCCTTGTCGCCGTTTCCCGAGTGGGACTCTGCTGAGGGAGGCTCTGCCCCTTGTCCCCGTTTCCCGAGTGGGACTCTGCTGAGGGAGGCTCTGCCCCTCGCTGAGTCAGTTATTTGTGTCAGTTACTTTCTCTGTTTTACTTCATGGTCGTGACCCAGGGCTCTGCTGATTTGGTTCATTCACGTTATTTCAGCCTTGGCCACCGGGAACTCTCACAGTTGGGCTCTTGTGCCCTGTGATTTGCCCTCATCTTTTTTTTAAGCTTTTTCTTTTTTTTTTTTTTTTTCACTATCTGGCATGGCAAAATGCTCTAAACTTAGATTTTTCCTGCCCTTTTCCCAGAGTCTGCAACTTTCCCAGCAAGCCCTGTTTCCTCTCGTTGTGGAGTGCTGCTTAGAAATGAGATGTGGGTGTGGGGTGCTCCCAGCTCTGGGTGCGTCAGGACCCTGGGGCCCCTCGGTGGACACCCTGACACTGGCTCCATCAAGCACCCCTGGGCTGTCCTTGCCTCCTGTGCTGTCGTCTTGGTCTTGAGAAGCCCAGCTGTCAGCACACACCGTGTTTTCTTACCCATCCAGTCCTCACGTGTGCACCAGGTCTTTCTGGAACTGCCAATCCACAGCTCTGTGAGGAGAGGTTGACTTGCGAGGGTGGTGTTTGTGCACAGGCCTTTCTGTCCTTAGCCTACGGTTCCCAGTGGACGTGGCGTTTTCTCAGCACTGTGGGTGCCGTCGTGTTTCCCATCACCTGGCGTCGTGTTCTTTGTTTGTGATTCCCTTAGGTTTACCGCTTAGGGCTGGTGTTTCATTTTGAGTCTTTTTCATTCTGGTTGATTAAAAAAACTGTATGTACAGCCGCGCTTGCTCTTCTGCTGTACATCTGTGCATTTTTTCATGCCTGGGGCTGACTTACAGCCCCACCACCCAGACTCCCCTCCCTGGCCACCCTGGCGTGCTTTCTGTCTCGTGATTTTGCCTTTTACAGAATGTCATACAAATGTGGCATCTTTGGCTCATGAAGGTGCATTTGGGACTCACCGCATGGCTGTGTGAATCGCAGCGCTGCTGTTTGTTGCTGAGTGATGCTCCAGGCACGGCTGCTCCAGGTCTTGTTTATTTGTTCACTGGTTGAAGGACATCTCTGTTGTTTCTGGGTTTGGTGAAGTAGAGTAAAGCTGTTGGAAACGTTGACTTTGTATGATCTAAACTCTTACTTATCCTTGATCACCTACTTAGGAGTGGGACTGCTGGATCCTGGCATCCTTTTAAATTCAGAAGACATTGCCACGTGGGTCTCCACAGCGGGAACCATCTGGTGTGTGCGTTCGCGGTGTGTGCACATCCAGTCCGCACAGCCCTGCTCATGCCGGGCCACGCCAGGGTTTTGGGCTTAGCTGCCCCACAGGGCCGCATGGGCTGCATGTTGGGTTTTCCAGTGTGCGGCTGCCGGCCCCGACCTGGCGTCAGACGGTTGCTCTGGTGCTTTCTGCAGCCCCCAGCCGTGTTGGCTGCCCAGCCCTCTGGACTTCTGGTCATCACTGAGTTGTAGCCTTTCTCTCCACCTGATTTCCCACGTACCAGGATCAAATCTAAGCTGGTTTCGTTTTGCTTCCTCTCTTAAGTCTTTTGTCTTTCCTCCCTTCTGCAGTGTTCTTTTTATCTTTCCTCCCTTCCTCAGTGCTCTTTTTCATTGATCTCTGTTCTCCAGTGACTAGGGAAAGACTGTACCTCATTCATTCTGCAGCACGCTCCGTGACTAGAGCAGAGAACAAGGGCTGAGCAGCCGTGGTCTCAAAAGCTCCTTGCCACCTGGGAGGCTTCCACACCTGGGACCGGGGCTGGGCAGCCGGCTTGTGGAGGTGGAGGGGCACGTGGAGGCGCCTTGGACTGGGGGCTGGGCAGCTGGCGTGCGGAAGTGGAGGGGTGTGTGGGGGCACCTGCGGGCTCTGAGGCCCGGCTTCCCGAGCTCCTCTAGTCTTCGCCTGCGGGATGATCACACTGACCGCATGGTGTGGGGGGAGCGAGCGGTGGACACTCAGTGTGTGTGCTCCTCCTCTCTCCGTTTCTTCTTTGTGCCTCTTGTTTTTAATTTACTTTTCCTTGGAGGGCTTGGCTGCAGCGTGCCCTGCGGACTTGACACTGAAGCTCTCTTCTGCTCTTTGTACCCGGCTGCTTCCTGATCCATTCTTCTTCCCTTCACTTGTGTACGGGACTCGAGGGAAGGACGGGTGAGAGCAGAGCAAGCCGGGGACGTAGGGTTTGCCTGCACCATCATTTCCTCGGCTCTGCTGGGAAACTGTATTTGAGGGAGATGGTGGGGTCTGAGTGCAGACGGCTGTTGTCCTGTGAGATGCAGAAAGCGTTTCTTATGGGCGTGCACCATGGAATTCCCTGCTTGGACTGCACTGGGGGCAAGCGGTCTTGGTACAGAAGTAGCTTTTATTGATTGATAAAGCCCGTCACAGATCCAAAAGCATCTTAATAGTCTGACGTGATGGCTCTTCAGCAAGAAAAATTTGAGTTGGGACAAAAGGAAGACACTTGAGACCCAAAACTACTGCCTGTGTTGAGGATGGAAGGAGGCCTTCATCTGCCGCCTGTCTGAGTCACTCAAGTCTTCTCCACGGCCAGTGTGAGTCAGAGTGAATCGCTGTTGGGTTGTGACTTCAGAAGAAGTGAACTCTGTCTCAGACTGTATTAATAGAAGTAGATGCTTCACAGGAAAGGAGGTGGCAGTGTGCTGTGCGAGTCACAGAGCCCCATGGGGTCTAGTTTCCGCTTTGGGCGTGGCTCCTGAGGCGCCGAAGGGAACAGGAGCAGCTGTGCAGCTGCCCGCTCAGTTGTGCCTGCTGTGTACCAAGGTGTGGGACGCGGCGGCACGGCTGCCAGCGCACAGTCCAGCCACAGAAGGAGGCTTCAGGAGTCTTCGAGGTGCTGCCATCTGGACGTCTATGTCATTTTGATAACGTGTGTGAGATCAACGGAGGGGAGCCTTAGGAAAATCGGCTGCGGTTTAATACACAGAACTTCCTGCTGCTTTGAGCCGGGGCCTGCTGGACTGGAAAGGCGTGGGCCTCGTGGCCACCTCCAGCCTGCACAGCTGGGTCTGCGCGCTCGCGACGGTGCTGAGCCCATGCTTGTGCCCTTATTAGTGGCCCGACCTCTGCGCCATGGAGAAGAAGGGTGGATGTTGTCGCCAACTCTCAGACTTCTTGTGTGTGTTCAGAAAGTACCCAAACGGATTCAAAGGAATAATTAGCGTATCCTGTAAGATATGAATCTTAATTCCTAAATTACATATTTAGCAGATTGTCCAAAATAGCACTTGTAATGGCAACATTCAATTAGTTTAAAAAATGTATATTATTGCAACACTCTCCATGAGTTTTATTTAGAGGTTTCTAAATATAATGCTATAAAAACACAGAAGTGTTTAAACCTATTTAGACCCACACAGCCGCAGTGAGCTCTTGCTAAACTTCCTATGTTAACCAGCTCTTGACGCTCTTTGATTATGGAGAAGTCTTCTGATGTAGTCCCTAAAGCTGAAGCCAGAGCATCGTCGAGGCTGCTGGGGGCTGTTGCTGGGATCCTGAGGCCGCACACCTCCCTGCTAGGAGTTCTGCCGTTTACAGAGTCCTTGGGGCCTCACTCCCGAGTGTCCTCCTGGGTTGGTGGGGTTTGGCTCCAGTGTTGCCGTGTTCCCTGCCGCTGCTGCAGCCGCTTCTCCTCACTTGCTTCTGTGTGCGCCTCCAGTGCCCTCATGGGCCACTTAGGGCAGGGACTGTCCATGTGGCCTGAAGAAGCAGCTGAGGCCAAGGGAAGTTGCATGTAATTGACACTGGAGGGCTGGCCTCATTTCAGGAGGAATAGAGCTCAGGTTTTCGGTCTAGGGGAGATGCGAGGTGATGGGCCCACAGGCAGGGCCTGCCCTCTGGTGGGAATCTGAAGTGAGTACGGAGGACCCAGAGCTGAGGGTGAGCAGCTCTGAGCTGCAGAGTGGGTGCGGGGAGGCTGTACAACCCGTACTTGGTGGCGCCTGTGTGGTCTGCCCCGTGCTCTTCCTGCCAACCCTCGCCGGAGGCCCTGCTTCTCCCCAGGAGCTGGCTCAGAGACTCACCAGTGAAGAGGGGATGGGACTGACTGTGGATCTAGCCGGCTCCTGGAGGCCATGCGGACCCGCTTCTGACAGCTGCTGCTGCCGGCGTCCCCACCTCAGAAGGAGCTCTGAGGCTGAGCAGTTACCCCAGGGCTGCTGCCTTTGTTTCTCCCACTCTGAAAGGAGAAGAAAGTTTCTACCGACCTTAGAGAGAAAGCCAGAGTGAAAACCTCCTCTGCCAACCCCTGGCTGCCTGTGAAAAGCAGGCCTTCCTGGTAATCAAGTGTTTACAGAGGAAGGCTTTGTTCAGACCCTTTCTGGCGCTCTGTATGTTTAAACAAAGAGCTTTTTAGACCTAAACACAGATGTTCATTTGAAAATGAAAAATCAAATTAAGCAGAACCAGCCTTTGAAAGTTAATGCCCTATAGCAAGTAAAACAAAGAGAGAAAAACACTGTGTTGTAAATTTCACTTAAATAACTTTTTATTTTAAATAAAGTTTTAAACTAAAAAAGTATAATTTGAAAGCCACTCATCTTCCTCTCTGTCCTCCAGTAGAACATCTGTGCTGATTCTGACGCGGATGAATGACATGAATTAAACTGAAACCGTCGGAGCGCTCTTTTTTACCATAATTGCACCTTGTTCGTTTCTGAGACACAATGTGGGGATGAAATGCCAATTAAGCCTGCTGTGGTACGAGGCGGGGCCTGCATAGTGATCAGCGGACACGAATCCCCCCGGAATTCATTTGCTGCAGCCCCCAAGTTTGTTCCGTTCTGATAGGAATGTTATCGCACATAATGAAAATCTTTAGTGCTCCTTGTATTCAAAAATGATCCATTTTGGGGTTTTTGGTCAGCAAGTTTTAAAACAGGTGTTTTCCAAGCACCTGGATGGGCTCTGTCGCTGCTGAGCATCCTGGGGGGGGCGGGCGCCGGTGTCTCCTGCCCCCTGCCTGGACTCTTCTGTGGAGGGCTGCGGTGTCACAGCGCAGGACACAGTCCAGTGACATGTGCCAGGCACCATCCCCGTGGGTGCCCCTGCAGATCTGGGTGGCAGCTGAGAAACCATTTTCACCCATCACCGTGTCCATGCATTTACCGTCTCCGACCCTCAAATACCCTCCCATGTTTTGAAACATAGGAAGTGCGTTGACATTGTGGAAAGCACTGTGAAGGAAACACTTTGGGTGTTGTGGAATGACAAGGTGGGAAGGACGTTCCCAGGAGCGCCTGTGGGAAGGGCAGGGTGGGGCCAGGCCTGGGAAGCGGGGAGCATGTGAGTGACTGTGGCCATCTCCAGGGATGGGCAGGGTGGCAGTGACATGTAGATCCCATAGAGGAGCGGCCTGCCACCCTGCCCATCGCGCCTTTCAGGCAAGGCACCGATGCAGTGGATGTGCCGGCACTAAGGTCCCAGTTCCCAGCCCAGGCCTAGTGGGGCAAGGGCCCTGTGCTGGGGGTGGGAGGCGGGACTGTGTGCTGGGTGGGGTGGAGGGGTGGGGCCGTGTGGTGGGGCGGGACTGTGTGCTGGGCGGGGTGGAGGGGTGGGGCCGTGTGGTGGGGCGGGACTGTGTGCTGGGCAGGGCTGTGTGTGATAGGTGGGTCTGGGGGGTGGGGCCTCATGCTGGGCGGGGTGGAGGGGCGGGGCCGTGTGGTGGGGCAGGAGTGTGTGCTGGGCAGGGCTGTGTGATGGCTGGGGCTGTGTGTGATAGGTGGGTGGGGGTGGAGCCTCATGCTGGGCAGGGTGGAGGGGCGGGGCCTTGTGTGGGGCAGGGGCAGGGCTGAGGTGGTGGTGCCCTTTGGTTCTGGGGCCACAGCTGGATAGGGCTCTGGGACTGTCTGCTCCAGAAGGTGTTGCTAGGTGGCATCTGTGACAATGGGGGCCTTTCCTGCTGCCCTACCCTGGAGCTGGGGAGTGGGGCGGGTGAGGAGCGTTGAGGAAGAGAGAGCCGGAGCTGATGGGACTGGGGTCTCGGCTGAGCGTCTGGCGGGCTTGGGCTTTCTGGTCTCATCTGGAAGGTGGTCTCTTACTGGACCGTGCGGCAGTGAGGAGATAGGCTGAGGGCCATGGTGAGAGAGGCCCCATTTTCCCTCAGAGCCTTCTCAGTGCGTGGCTGGTCTTGGCAAGGCTGCACGGCTGGTCTCAGGGCTTCTGGCCTCATTACTTCCTGGCTTCAGGGCAGTGTAGGAGCAGCCGCATGCACTTTAACAAAGCGGACATTTGGGTTGTCCTTTATCAGTGCGGCCCCTCGGGTGATGATCCACGTTTCCTGCCTTGCCCCAGCACAGGCTGTGCCTGCCCACCCTCCTGTGGGTGCTGCTGTCAGGCCAGCCGAGACCACCCCGAAGGGCACTGCCGTTTCTGTGGACTGTTCTGCCCTGCGAGGCCTTCCTCCCCTTGCTCTTAGCTGGGCCCCCTCACTCCACCTCGCTGCTGGCTTTGTTGTCTTTCAGGCTGTGACCACCTGAAGCCAGCTCGTGTGTTAGTGCCCTTTGTTAGTAACCAGGTTCTTGTCGGCAGAGACCTTCCCTTTCTGCTCGCTGGAATATCCCCAAGCAGGACGGTGCGGTGTTTATGCAGAGGCATAGCCAGTTTCTTCCCAGAACAGCCCCTCACTGAGGTGTCCGGCCCTTGGGGAAGCTGGGCTTTGACTGGGTGGGTCCGCCCTCGGGTTGTGCCAGGGATCCCATCTCCAGGCGGACTATGCTTAGTTCCCTTGGTGTTTTAACATTTAGGAAGTGAGCGGTTTCCTTCCCTATGCTCCGGGAAGAGTCCCCAGGGCTTGTGGGGAATATGACCTGCCCTGCATTGCATGTTAGCAGGAGAGGCAGCCGCAGGCTGAGCCCGCGTGGCTGTGCACGGGCTGGCGTGGGAGCTGCAGTGATTTATGTGACCCATGCTCAGATAATTAAAGTGGGATTTGGCAGTGAGGTCTTTCACCGCAAAGGCGTTAGGGATGTCAGAATGAGGCATGTAAGTATAAAACAGTTATGTTTTCAGGTTAAGAATTTAACGAGGAGTAAATTCATTTAAACCGAAGAGCTGGCTTAAGGGGAGCTTTCGTGGAAGATCTGTAGTTGCTGGCATTTCATTCTTTCTCATTTGAGCCCAGCCTGTCTCTGGTGGCAGAGCGCGTGTTCCGAGTGTCCAGGTGCCGCAGCCGCCTCCTGTAGGCACCAGCGTGTTTGACATGCAGGTCGGGGATCTGACGCAACAGGCCGCCTCCACATGCCAGACCGTGTCCCCGTTGGCTTGCTATGAAGCTGCCTGTGATGGCTCTTCTTCGCGGAGGGCAGGGCTGCAGGGGCTGTCTTCCTGTGTTTTCTCTCTGCGGCCTCATCTGCCTTCAGGAGCCTGTGCAGTTCCCGTCGGGCTGAGCAGCCTCCGCCAGTGCATGGGGGACTCCGAGCTTGCCTCTTGGGGGGAGTTTGCCGCTATCTGCTCTGCCTTTGTCCTGGTGTCCCAAATGGAGGCCCAGCCTGCACTGGTTCCAGTCCAGGTTTCTGGTCATCAAAGCAGCATGCCTTTAATAACAGATACTGCCTGTTGTGCAGTTGGCTCAGAGAGCTCTGATCATTACTTACCTGGCATGAGATGATTTTGCTCAAGGCAGGCCGCTGAAGAGCACACTCCTTACCTTCATTGAATGATTTCCAGACACCGGCTGCATATTTAATTATCTGCCCTGCCTGGGGGCCGCTTTCTCCCACACCCAGCGGGTTGGAGTGTTGTATGGCGTGGGATCAGAACTGGTGGTCTCCCTGTATTCCTTGCCTTTTCCCACCCCATCTCCAGAGTCTGGACACCGCCTGTGAGACTGTCACTCTGCCTGGGGATGTGGAGGGACTCCGTGCACAGCGGTTCTGGGGGTCTGCTGGTGCCACACTGCCGGGCTCTGGGCAGGGAGGAGGCCAGCACCTGCCCTCTGAGCAGCCAGCTCCTTGGCTCCTCCTTGTGGCCACTCCCTCCTTCTCCCCTGTGGGGTCTAGTCTCCGTGTTCTGCCTGTGCTGCCCGGCTCCTGAGAGGCCCTCACAGGGGCTCCCAGGGCTGCCTGGTGGTGGGCTCTGCCCCCGTGCCAGCCCATCTGCGGTCGCCCCGCCCAACCAAGAGCCCTGACGCCGTGAGTGGCCTCAGGGGTGAGATCTGCTGCACGGCTGTATCGCCTCACCCTCTGGCTTCTCACGTGCTCACCCGCTGCTTCTTCCAAACAGAAACGTCATCACTAGGCATGGCGATGTCCCATGTGCCGTCTGCCAGGTGGCGGGGCAGGCAGGTTCAGGTCCTCACTGAGTGTGGGAGCACTGGAATCGCTGTGTGTGCAGGACCCGTCTGGGGCAGCCGCGGCGTGAGCTGCGACCCGGCACTCAGTGTGGCCAGATGGACGGCCTCCCCCGGACACACCAGCCGAGAGCTGAAGCGCGGGTCGGAGCTGCCGCTTTGTGGGGTGCAGGGGCAGGGGAGGGAGCCCCGTTCCAGGCAGAGGCAGCGGCAAGCGCAGGGGCCCCGAGGTAGGAGAGGACGCGCATCTCCAGTGGGCAGGCAGTGTGGCCAGGCCTGACCCAGCTCCCGACTCGGGTGTTGGCAGCATCAGGGAGGCTGCCTCCTCTGAGTTGTGGAGCTGATGTCCCGAGAGGGGACAGTGCCACCTCTGCTGAGCCTGTTTTCTCCATGTGCCTTATACACCTGAGGAAAGGCCCGGCGTAGGAGTGGGTAGGAGAAGATGCCGTCTCTGGGCGTTGTCTCTGGAGTGACAAGGATGCGTCGCATGCTGAGGATGGTGTGGAGAGTGGTCCTGAGAGTGCTGGTGACGGTGGAGACGGTGACAGTGGCCATGATGGTGCGAGGGTGGTGGTGACCGTGATGGTGACAGTGGTGATGATGGGGACGTGGTGAGAGTGCTGGTGACGGTTGTGATAGTGACGGTGGTGGTGATGGTGATGGTGGCGGTGGTGAGGGAGACATGGTGAGAGTGCTGGTGGCGGTGGTGATGGTGGTGGTTGTGGTGATGGTGGTGATGGTGGTGGTGGTGATGGTGGTGGTGGTAGTGGTGGTGGTGATGGTGGTGGTGGTGGTTGTGGTGCTGGTGGTAGTGGTGGTAGTGGTGATGGTGCTGGTGGTAGTGGTGGTGATGGTGATGGTGGTGGTGGTGGTTGTGGTGGTAATGGTGATGGTGGTGGTGGTGGTGGTGGTGGTTGTGGTGGTGGTGGTGGTGACAGTGACAGTGTTGGTGATAATGGCGGGTGCAGTGGCAGGACTTGGCATCTGTTGAGAGTCTGCCCTGTGACTGGTACCAGGACCGATCCTGTGTTTTCACATTACCCTGTGCTCTCAGCCTCTTCTGCTGGGGAGACTCTCAGTCCTGAGTCAGACAGGAGGGTCCAGGGTCAGTGAGGCTGTGTGATCTGCCCACTCCCACCCCTGGCAGACTCAGGCCTCCAGTCAGGGTCTTCCCAGCTGCAGAGACCCCCCCGTGTGCACTGGACCACACCCCTCCTTCTCCTGCCAGGTATGTGTTTATCTAGCATGTGTCAGGCGTGGGCCAGCTCGAGCTGTGATGGTGACTGAGACAGCTGTGGCCCTCTGTGCACAGAGCCGACAGCCTAGTGGGTGAGCAGCATAGAAGCTGTTCACTTTGGTGAGCACAGAGCTGGTAGCCTGGTGGGTAGCAGTGTAGAGGTTGCTCACTTTGGTAAGTTGAGGGAAGAAAAGTCTTTGATCCTTACTGGCTCTCAGGGTCCAGGTGCACAGCCTCCTGGATGGAGGCCCTTTAGGAGTGGAGTCCCAGTCTCGTGCCAGGCATAGTGGCTGTGGCCCTTCCCCCTGGGCAGACCCCGTAGCACAAAAGCCCACACCCTCTTTGGTCTGTTAATGTTCCCCCAGCGGAAACTAGGGTTTTTCCAGTCCCTCGTGACAAAGGATTATAAATCTTTTCCTGTTAAAGGGGAGCAAGTTTCTGAGGGTAGGAAGAAAGCCGTTGAAAACAAATTGGCAGCACTCCCCCCGTCCTTTTGCTGATGGGGAAAGTGGTTAATTAGGTGATTTTTCTCTTCCCCTGACACGTGCAAATGAGGCTTCGTTAATAACTGCACTGTTACATAAATGATACGACTTTAACACCAACATCAAGTTGTCAGGCGTGTCTGCAGAGCGGAGGTGGGGAGCGCTGGAGGCCCCTGCGCCCATCCCGACAGGAGTTGTGCGGGAGCCGTCCCTCCAGTTGCTGGGACTTGGCTGTGGGCAGCGAGCTGTTCCCCTCCCACCCTCCCACCCCCTTCAGGGCCAGCTTAATTATTTAGAATGGATCATAAAAACAGAATGAGCTGCCAAGATGAAGTGATGATTTGCGGCCAGGACCTGGGGCTCGGGTGGACGTGGCTCCCGCTCTCCTTGCTTGCTGTGTGCTGGCCTGGTGCAGCTGTTTCCAAGGACGCCTTCTGGTCTGCAGCCAGGGCCCAGGACACAGACAGCATCTCTGCTCTCAGGCGTCAGGAAGGCTGCAGGTGGTGCAGGGCCTGCTCAGGGCTTGGCCTGCCAGGACAAGGCAGACATGCTGGGCGGGCAGGCGGGTATGGCAAAGCAGAAGTGAAGTGGCAGTGCCACAGAGCAAGGCCTCAGCCTTGTAATGTCTGGAGTACGGCACCCCCTCCAGGAAACAGGTGCTTCGCGCTCAGAAGCGTCTGGCTGTGGCATGCTTCTTACTTTCTGTCAAAAGGCTCAAGGCCAAAAGGCCATGCTTTCTCTCATAGAGTTTGAAGAGTAAAGGAGAACGCGGAGATCTAGTCAGCTGGGATTCCTATCTCTGCTCAGAAACAGGCTGAGCTTTGAGACCTTTTCCTCCTCATTTTCCCTGCTGGTCTGGAGCAGAAAGTACTTGCAGCTGTCTGCACTGGCCGTCGTAAACTAGCGTGCACCTGTCTCTAAAACTGCGAAGGTTGCCTGGGATTTGCTTCTCTCCTGTGTCCTAATCCATCAACAGGTAGTTATTAAACACCCATGTCAGTTTGTCAGTTGAGATGGTTTTGGGCTTTGTGTGGCCGGGGGCGAGGTGTAAGGAATGACCTCTACCTGTAAGGAGTTCACAGCCAGCCCCTTGGCTTGAGCTGTGAGAAGAGTTTGAAAATCCATGTGCCAGGTTAGCCCAGGTGACACCAGGAGCATTGGTGCTGGTTCTTCTGAGCCGTGCCTGGGGCATTGAGGGCTGGGCTGGTGGCAGGTGACTCCTCACAGTCAGCAACCAGTCCCACTGGGGATAGTTTCATGGCCAGGATGGCCTACCAGAGGCTCCTCCCTGCAGGGTTGAGAGCTCACGCCTGAGGACTGTTCACAGGAAGCCACAGCCCAGGTGCTTCCCGGGTCTCGGGTAGGAGTACCTCTTCTGAACCACGTCTAATGGGTTTTTTGAAGAGAAGAGGAATGAATCTCCCAGCGCCGGCTTCTGAGACTCGGCTGTTTCCCAGCCTGATGCGCTCACTTCCGTCCGCGCTCCCGCCTGGCCTCTGGGTGGCGGGTTGTTAGTACAGTAAAGATTGCTAGCTGTCTCTTTTGCAAATCTAAAATGAGATTTCATTTTTTTAAATAAAAAGAAAAAAGTGCTTGAACATTTGCAGCTGGGAGATAGCACAGATTAGAAACGTTACTTATCTCTGTTGCACAAAAGAAGGCAGAGAGAGAGGAATAAATTGCGGTTGAATGCTAACGAAGCCAAGGCGGTCAGGGCTGCGGGAGATGGCTCCGGTTGAGGAGCAGAGCGAGCCCCTGGCCCGCACCCTTAGCTGTGGGCGGGCGCCGGAGTGCACAGGGCAGGCGGGGCTGTGGGTCCAGGTGAGACAGGCTGTGGCTGCTGCACGTAACACCCGGGCCTCGGGGGATGCTCCTTCCCGGACCATTTGAGGCTGTGCTGCTGGCCATGCTGCCGCTGCGCTCAGGAACACGAGGGCTCCCGGGGCTGTGCTGCCGGCCGTGCTGCCGCCGCGCTCAGGCACACGAGGGCTCCCGGGAGCCTCAGTGAAGTCCACCCTCCTCAGCCATGTGCACTGGGGTCGCTTGTGTTTCTGTCACCCTTGCCACCCATCGTGTCAGGAGGCCTCCATGATCATGCCAGGGTGCCCTCCATCCCCAGACATTCCGGCACCTTTCTGTTGTTTCCTCTTTAAGAACTGCCATGCCTGCCTTCTTGGCTTAGCAAATTCCAGCTCAGCCTTCGAGGTCCAGTGTGAGTAGCATCTTTCCTGACCCCTTTATGTGGCCCTCCGGGGGCTTTCCTTCTGTTTCTCCGTTTCCCCTTGGGCCTACTTCTTGGGCCTACTTCTGGGCCTACACCAGGCCTTGGTGCATGATGCTTGGTGTGTGGTGTGAGCCCTGTGGCATGCAGATCTTCTCATCACCTCTGACTCGTGCCGGGCAGCCGCCGGATGTGGTAGTGCGCTCCCATGGGCCTCCTGGAGCAGTGGCAGCAGGTGACGCTTGCTTGTCCTGTGTCCTCCGTGACCAGGGCTGTGCTGGATGGACATGTCTGCAGCGCTGTGCCCCCTGCCCATTTGTTTGAGGGGGGCTGTCCTTAGCGTAGCCTTCCTGACTTGTCAGCCAGGCAAGACCATGCACACAATGGCTTGGGTGACTGCTGCCGGGTACGGCATGGTTCCGTGGGACCCACCCCAGGCAGCAGGGCAGAGGGACCCTGGCGTTTGAGTCTCTGCAGTGAGTAGGAGGGACTCCTGCCCACCTTGTGTCTGATTGTCACAGGTTTAGGGCCCGAGATCTCTTCCTGTCTGGACTAAGCACCTGGGCCACCGTGGCCATGTGCTGCGCAGGCCTCATCTATGGACAGAGGATGTTTGCCGTGCGCTTTCTGCGCGGAGGCCTGGTGTGTGACTGACACCCTGGCACCACAGGGCTTTGACAGAGGTCGGTGCTGTGCAGTCAGCCCCAGTCCTGGGGCCTCAAAGACTCAAGATCATTTTGAGTCCTCCAAAGCAAGGTGATTCTGAGTGTGTCTTCAGAGTCTGAAGTCACAGGCAGTCCTCACTGGTCTGCCCTCTGTGCCCCGAGAAGACAGAGCTTTGTGGCTTGGGGCTGCCGCGTGAGTGGTTCCGCTGCCTTCCTCCTGCTGGAGGTGAAGCTTCCTCTTGGTTCCGTCTTACTTTGGTCCAGTGCGACACTGCCCTGCTGAGCGTGCCCTCCCCGTTGGTGTGGGAGGCCTGAGCGCAGAAGCCTATGCAGCCGCACCCCTCCTGCTTGCCCGGCCCTCACCCCTTGCTGAGGGACGCCGCCCAGGCATGAGCCTCAGAATGCGCTGAGCCTCGATGTGGGCGCTGCTTGCAGGGGTCCCAGACGCCTCCTGCAGCCTCAAAGCCTCATTGTCTCCCTTCCCCACTGGGCGCTGCCCCTCTGGTCTGGGCAGCCCCTGCCGCTGCTGTGTGTCTCTCGCCTCATCCCCTGTGCCAGGGGCGTGCCCTGCTGCACCTCCAGAGGCCTGGTGTCCATGGATAGTTGGCCGTGGCTGTGGGTGTGTGCGTCCCCTGCTGCCTGGGTTCTCACCCTCACAGCTTCTTTAGGTGTGAGGAGCCCTTTCTCATTCACTGCCTGGCTCCCTGCTCGGGTTCCGCGGCATTCTCTGTGAGGAAGGTGGCCCCACTGCTTTCTCAGTGGTGTGGGCTGAGATGAATTGGAGCAGCCGCCTGTCTGGGGCCCGGGCGGAGTGAGACCCCCTCCCCAGGTGTCCCGGCTCTGACCGCGCATCCTCGCCTCCTGCATTGTGTTGCTTTGGACTTCGGGGTGATTTTGAGTCCCGTCCACTTTGTCTCGGCTGAGGAGGCCTTAGTGGTCATCTCCTCTCGTGTGTCCCGGAAACAAGGAAGTTGAGGCCTGAGTGGGGTGAGTGCGTGCTTGGGCGCTGTGGGGTGGGGCGTGGCAGAGCCTAGTGGGGTGAGCGCATGCCTGGGTGCCTTGAGGTGGGCTGGAGTGTGGTGGAGCCGGGAGCCTGGAGGCTGCCCCCTTTCCCCTTCCACATCTCCCACCTTGCAGCTGGCATGGGGGACACCTGTGGTGCATTTATCATAACCATGTCGACTGTGATCCATTGCCTGCTTTCTGTGCCCGGCAGGGTCCCTGGGTGCGGTGTCATTCCCGGCAGTCCTGGAGGGCGCCCGCCTGTGGATGGCAACCTGGAGGGGCAGAGGCAGAGCTGCTGGCCGGGGTTACTGGCAGCATCCTCTGCTGTTGGGTTGTGCCGTGGGTCTGGGCCCCCAGCCTCTGCTGGGCCTGTCGGGCTGTGCCGTGAGTCTAGGCCCCCAGCCTCTGCTGGGCCTGTCGGGCTGTGCCGTGGGTCTGGGCCCCCAGCCTCTGCTGGCTGGGGTGATGGTGGTGGGGCAGCTGCAGCCTGTCCGCCCTCTTGTATCTGTGGTTGGGCCTCGTGAAGGGGCCTGAGGTGACGAGTGTGCCTGAGACACGTGTAGGAAGGTTCTCTGCGCTGAGTCTGGCCTCGGTCAGCTCCTCTGCCGAGGAGCTGCAGGGTCTCACTGTAGCGGCGAAAGCTGTCCTCGACGTCTTCAATTCAGATGCCCCTTGGAGAGCTATTCAGTGCCCACCCTGCCCTGCCCACTGCACATACAGACTAAAATAGAAGGGTCCCCTGGTCCCATGCAGGCAGCTAACAAATGCAAAACTGTGGAAAAGCACCGTAGGAAGAGACTCAGCTTTTGAGAGCGAAAGCCGAGTCCATGTTGAGGTTCGGCAGGATTGTGTGTGCCGAGAGCCGGATTGCAGGCGTGAGCCCTCCCGCACCCAGGTGTGTGCTGACACAGAGGGTCAGCGCCACAGCTCTGCGCCGGAGGACTGGGTCTTTGTGTGCCTTCTCCCTGGGAGCACAGGGCCTTTTCCTCCTGGGAGCCCTTGTGGCCAACGAGGACGACCTTGTGGCTGGGAAGTGTCCTGGAGGCTGGTCCCTCAGGACCCTCCCTGTCCTCATCTGGAATTCACCTTTCTCCTGAGCACAGCCTGTATGGCGTCGTGTGCTCCCATGGCCTTAGCCACAGGCTGTCTTGGCCACTGGCCCTTGCTTTCTCCTGTTTGTGGGCTGCAAGCTGTCGTTCCTTTACTGAGTCCTGATCAGGCTTGGGGGAGCCAGATTCTAACGAATCTGAGGCCCTCACGAGGGACCCCGTCTCTCCTGCCATGTCTCCTCACAGACCTGCTCTCTCCTCCTTCCTTCCACAGTAGCAAAGCTCCGCCGAGGGAGATGCCTCGCCTCTCTCCTTCAGGCACCCCCACCCACCCTGGGGCTGCTGGCACGTGTGCGTGGATGCGCTCTGCCCTTCCCCTTAGAGAACGCTGGGGCGTCTGGCCTGCACCCGCGGCTGTCCCTCTTGTCCTTGCACTGCTGTCCTCACGGCTTCCCTGCGTTGGCCCCGCCGGCTGAGCCTTGTGCACTTGCGTGTCCCTGTACCCCTCTCGCAGCAGGCAGGTGATGACAGCAGCTCAGGGAGGAAGCGTCGCCTCACCCTGGCCAGCATTGCTGCTGCCCACCTCGCCTCCGTGCATTTTCTGTTTAGCGATGGCCACAGCACTCGCCTATATCTCCCCTCTGGTTACGCTGCCCTTCTCTTTAACAGCGACCGCGGCTGCAGCACTGCCTACCTCTGTTTGCAGCCTGGGAGCCGCACTGACCCACTCAGGCTGCTTTGTATCTCTTCTGCTATTTGAAGTGAAGGGTGTGTGGAAAAAGGGGTGTGTGCTTGGCCTTTTTTTTTTTTTTAAATCTTTCCAAAAACATTTTATTTTAAAATATTTTTTGCAGGCCAGGCACCATGGCTCAAGCCTGTAATCCCAGCACTTTGGGAGGCTGAGGTGGGTGGATCACGAGGTCAGGAGACCGAGACCATCCTGGCTAACACAGTGAAACCCCGTCTCTACTAAAAATACAAAAAAAAAAAAAAAAGGGCCGGGCATGGTGGTGGACACCTGTAGTCCCAGCTGCTTGGGAGGCTGAGGCTGGAGAATGGCTTGAACCTGGGAGGTGGAGCTTGGTGGAGCTTGCAGTGAGCCGAGATTGCACCATTGCACTCCACTCTGGGTAACAGAGTGAGACTCCGCCTCAAAAAAACATATATATATATATATATATATATATATATATATATATATATAAATATATATTTTTTTACTATTTAATGATTTTTCAGTTTGAAACACTTCATTTTCTTCACGTTTTACTGAAGTGCAGTGTATGTAGTATATGTAGAGACCTGCACAAATTATCTGTGAACACACCATCACCAGCACCAGGTCAGGAAACAGTGTAATCAGCCCAGAGTCCCTCCTGCCCCCTGCCCGCCTTCCTGTTCCTGGAAACTCCCCCCCAGTTCCCATCGCCCTGGGTCACCTTTGCCATGTTTGGTCTCTGTGTGGATGGGTCATGTGGTTTCGTTGTCGGAGTCCTCACCCCTTGCTGCTTTGCATCTGTGAGCTGTGCTCCTGCCCCAGAGCCTTCTCACCTGCCAGCCCCGCTCCTGCCCCAGAGCCTTCTCACCTGTCAGCCCCGCTTCTGCCCCTAGGGCCTTCTCACCTGCCAGCCCCGCTCCTGCCCCAGAGCCTTCTCACCTGTCAGCCCCGCTCCTGCCCCAGAGCCTTCTCACCTGTCAGCCCCGCTTCTGCCCCCAGGGCCTTCTCACCTGTCAGCCCCGCTCCTGCCCCAGGGCCTTCTCTCCTACCAGCCCCACTCCTGCCCCAGGGCCTTCTCACCTGCCAGCCCCACTCCTGCCCCAGGGCCTTTGCACCTGCCAGCCCCACTCCTGCCCCAGGGCCTTTGCACCTGCCAGCCCCACTCCTGCCCCAGGGCCTTTGCACCTGCCAGCCCCACTCCTGCCCGAGGGCCTTCGCACCTGTCAGCCCCGCTCCTGCCCCAGGGCCTTCTCAGCTGTCAGCCCCGCTCCTGCCCCAGGGCCTTCGCACCTGCCAGCCCCGCTCCTGCCCCAGGGCCTTCTCACCTGCCAGCCCCACTCCTGCCCCAGGGCCTTCTCACCTGTCAGCCCCGCTCCTGCCCCAGGGCCTTTGCACCTGCCAGCCCTGCTCCTGTCCTGGGGCCTTCTCTCCGCCAGCCCCGCTCCTGCCCCGGGGCCTTCTCACCTGTCAGCCCCGCTCCTGCCCCTGGGGCCTTCTCACCTGCCAGCCCCGCTCCTGCCCCAGAGCCTTCTCACCTGTCAGCCCCGCTCCTGCCCCAGTGCCTTCTCACCTGCCAGCACTGCTTTGGCTCCAGTGCCTTGTCACCTGCCAGCCCCGCTCCTGCCCCAGGGCCTTTGCACTGGCCGGTCCTCTTTCTGGCACCCTGTCTGGATAGCAGCAGCCTTCCTAACTTTCCTTCCTGTCTTTCACAACTGTTACCTCCTCGTGGGCCTTCCCTGCCCACCTGTGAAACAGACTGTCTATTCCCTGTCTTGCTGTCTTGTGTCACTTTTCCCCGTCGAGCACATTATAGACTTTGGTTTTGTGTCTTATTTCTCGTCCCTCTTGTCACTTGAAGGGCAGCACCTCCTCAGAAGTGTTGTGAATAGGTTCCAACACACAAGGGTGCTCAGGCGTCTTCTGTTGAGAGTGTGGGCGAGTGAGGGTCCCATTCCCGATGTGAGAGCTGTGGATTCTGCATCCAGAGGGAGTGCTGGCCGCTGGGAGCCCTTCAGGGACACACTCCTCCACATTGACCGCGGGTGGGTCCCTGCTCAGCCTCCTGGGAGGGCTGCTCCTTGTGGCTGGCATTGCGGCCACCTGTCTCCAGCAGCTCAGCAAGGACTGTGTGTTTGCTCATGGCTGGGTGTGTGCTCCCAGTGGGCTCCCCCATCCCCGGCGCTGTCCTCCCTGGCCTCTGCTTTCCTTGGCCTTGTGAGCTGCACAGACGACCATCTGCGCCCGCGTGGCCTGAGAGCTCTGTGTGCACGCTATGGCTCTGTGGGTCCTGTCCTCTCCCTGCCTTGCTGTCCTGGGTTCGGGAACAGCTTCTGGGGGTTCCGACTGCTGACCTGACATCATCACCTGAGCCTTTTTAGCTGACGGAGCCTCTCCTTGGCTGCTGCCCCGTGCCCCACAGTGGCTTTGTCTGCGTTCCTGGGTTCTGCGTTCCGTGCTCCTCTGGCTGATGGAGCACAGCTGCGGACTCCCGTGCGTGGCCCAGCCAGTGCCACTGTGTCTCATGGGGTGGATGAGATGGAGCTGTCTTGGGGGCCAATTCCTCTTCCAGGTTCAGCGTATCTGCTTTCCCCACATTCTGTGAGCTGTGTTCCCACACCTGGAAGGAAGGAGGAGGAGAGCGAAGGGGATGTCAGCATTTTATTTGAATTCCTTTCTGAGTCTGATTACAAAAGCAACCCACTTTGATTGAGAACACTCGACCATGTGGAAGAGACAGCAAAGCTGAGAAGAAAGGTTTCCCGTCGTCCCTCTGCCAGGGAAAGCTGCTGTGACTGTTGGCCAAGATCCTTCCTGGCGTTTTTATATACATGGAATGTGTTTTTCTAACAGGGTTTTAGGAGAAAATAGTGTATGCACTATTTGCTGAGTCATCCTGTTTTGTTTAATCTTTGGTGAACATTTTCCATGTTACATATTCTTTTAAAACATAACTTTTTGGCTATGTACTGTCCTCCCTCTGAATACTTTTTTTTTTTTTTTTTGGATGCGGAGTCTCGCTCTGTTGCCCAGGCTGGAGTGCAGTGGTGCCCAGGCTCCAAGGGATGATGGAGACGCTGCATCTGTGGTTCCTTCCCCACCTGTAGCCCCAGTCCAGCCACGACACACACCCAACCCTCCTGGGGGCCTGCCTGGGCCAGTCCTGCTCAGAACTGTCAAGTCCATGAGAAGTAAGGAAAGGCTGACAAATGAGAGGAGCCTCAGGAGGCATGGCAACTAATGGCACCCAGACCCAACCCTGGGAAGGAACAAGGACACTTAGAGGCACACTGGTGCTGTCCAGGCAGCATCCCAGGTCCGTTGGTGACACCGTTCCAGTGCTTGCAGTGGGAGGCTGGGTTCCTGGGAACTTGCTGTACTGTCTTGACAACTTTTCTGTACACCTAGTCATTCCAAAATCAAAATCAAAGTTTACTTTAAAAACCCCTGAGGTAAGGATCATTGGGAGGTTTTAAAGTGTTCAGGATGCTTGCCTGAGTTCCCCAAGCAAGCGACCGCAGAACCAGATTCACTTGGCAGTGGAGCCGGCCCTTCCCCGAGCACCCGTGACTCTGTGGACCTGCTTTGTCTTCTCCTGGCCTGCTCCTCCCTCACCTCCACCTGAGAACCCCAGGATGGTGCCTGCTTGGTGCCAGCTTTCCAGGCCCCTGGTTTGGATGTGTTTGGAGAGGAGTCCCTGGCAGTGAATGACTTCTTCCTAGTGAAGTTAAACATGGCTGTGCCATTCCTGACAAGGGAACCTGCCCGTTTCCTGTCACTCTTCCTTGTCCATGTGTCCCCAAAGCTTTCGTCGCACAGCTGGTAGCAAACCACCATCACTAGGGTTGGTGTTCCCGGTCCCTTGGGAGTGGCCGTTGGGCCTGGCCAGGGCTCCTTCTGCAGCGCAAAGGGTCTGGGGAAAGCGGCCCCTCAGCCCGCTCTGATCTCATGGCAGGCATGTGCGAGCCTGGCCTGAAGGCTGGCCTTCGAGGTGGATATCAGAACAGCGTGATTATCGAACACCTTGTTTTGGAAGCCCATTCCTTTAGGAGGCGTGCACTTGGAAGTGTGATTAAACACGATGCACGTGATGGGGTGGGCGTGTGGGGTGGGCCCTGGGGGACAGGCGTTGGACATGTGATTAAACACGATGCACGTGATGGGGTGGGCGTGTGGGGTGGGGCCTGGGGACAGGCGTTGGACGTGTGATTAAACACGATGCACGTGATGGGGTGGGCGTGTGCGGTGGGCACTGGGGACAGGCGTTGGCCGTGTGATTAAACACGATGCACGTGATGGGGTGGGCGTGTGGGGTGGGGCCTGGGGACAGGCGTTGGACGTGTGATTAAACACGATGCACGTGATGGGGTGGGCGTGTGCGGTGGGCACTGGGGACAGGCGTTGGCCGTGTGATTAAACACGATGCACGTGATGGGGTGGGCGTGTGGGGTGGGCCCTGGGGACAGGCGTTGGCCGTGTGATTAAACACGATGCACGTGATGGGGTGGGCGTGTGGGGTGGGCTCCAGGGACGGGTATTGGGGCTCATTTGCTTTCCCTGTGTATTGGTCTGTTTTCGTGCTGCTGATACGTACCTGAAACTGGGAATACAAAAAGGTTTAATTGAACTTACGGTTCCTCATGGCTGTGGAGGGCTCCGAATCATGGTGGGAGGCAAAAGGCTCTTCTTACATGGTGGTAGCAAGAGAAAATGAGGAAGAAGCAAAAGTGGAAACCCTGGATAAACCCATCCGATCTCGTGAGACTTACTCACTGTCACGAGAATAGCACGGGAAAGACGGGCCCCCGTGATTCAGTTACCCCCCCGGGTCCCTCCCACAACGTGTGGGAATGCTGGGAGATGCAATTCCAGTTGAGATTTCTGTGGGAACGCAGCCAAACGATATCACCTTGGCTCTGGCCTCCACTGTGCCTGAGACTGGCCAAGAGAGCTGTGTCCCCATGACTGCCTTCTCCTTGCCCATTGCGTGGTCTCAAGGAAGCTGCACAGCAGGGCCCGAGTCGGCCATGTGAGCCGCTCTCCCTGTTGAAGCACACCCATCCCTGCGTGCTTTGACCTGAACTTGGTGACCTTCAGGCCGTCATGGAGTGGGGCAGAATGAATAGCCTGTCCTGGCTCTCTCGCTGCCCTGCCTAGCACATGGCAGCCACAGGGTGAGGCACCTGCACGTGTGGGTTGGAGGCCTTCTGCAGGCACAGCCCCCACCATGGGCCTGGCAGCTCGTGTGGGAGGCATGCGGGTTGGTGACAGAGGGTGACCGTCAGCCCTGTGAACCTTAACAACTCTTCTGTGGACCCTGGACTTGGCTTCACTGCAGGTGAGAATCTGGTGTATGCTTTGGGGCACCCAGGGAATGGTGTTGAGGATATCTAGGTTGTACTTGAGAGATGGCCCCGGCTCTGTCAGTGTCCTTCCTTCAGGCTGAAGGGCCGCCTGGAGTGTGATAGATGGCACTCCCTCCACCCGTCCACTTGCTGCATCTCGCTCTTGGCTACTGCCGAGTGCTGGGAGTGCCCCAGGCTGTGCCACTGTCCTGTTCTCCCAGCCCTCGCGGGGAGATGGGTGTGCACGTGCAGCGGCGGCCGCTCCAGAGCTGTCATGGAGGCACCTGAGGCTGGGGCGGTGCTCCCTGGAGGCGAGGGGGGACCTCTCTGGGGTTCAGTGGAGCTCAGACTGCCACGGCAGGGCGGGACGGGACGGGGCGGGGGCTGTGGTGGGAATAGGTGGCTCAGTGTGGGGTAGAAGGTTGGAGGGCTGGCTCCGACATAGGGAACCAGGGTAGCAGGAGACTGCCGTGCTGATAACCAGATTGCGTGGCGTGTGATGGGGGCCTGGATTGTGTTCCAGCAGCAACAGGCCCATGAGCAGATTTCAGGCAGGCGTGTGAGGAGGTGTGATGTGTGATCCGAGACTGCTTTGCTGCCCGGCCTCATCCGCTGTTCCATAGCCATGCATGCGGGCCCCTGTATTTCCACTCAGCCTGTGCGGGTGCTTTGTGTGTGGGCTTTTAAAGGGAGAAATCAGTGCGGTCCAAGTCCCAGTCTTCTTCTCTAACTCTCCTGGAGCCTCAAGCCTCGATCTGCTGGGAAACGGGTCCAGTTAGCTGTGAAAGGGGAAGTGGCAGCTTTGCTGAGTTTCACTCGATCTTCTCACAGGCACTGGATGTTGGATTCTCATTCCTCTCCCCACACACTGCTGTGGTTTTCCCTTTAGCTGCCAGCGCCGTGCTGTCTTGGATCTAAGGGGCGCCTACAGTGTTCAGTGAAGCTGTTCTCTGTGGACAGGCAGGATCTCTCTAAACATGCAGTTGGCGCCAACTTTCTTTCAGCTCCCCACTCCCTGCTCCAGGCTGTGGGACGTCATTCCTTCTACAACAAAGAGGATCCTGTCTCTTCCAAGCACCACGGTTCCCTGCCGGGCCCGGGTCAGGGGAGCTGTGCAGACTGTGGTATGGAAGCTGCCTTCAACAGTTGTCTTCCATTTGGGCGTCTCCGTTTCCTGATGATGATTATTATTATTGAGACAGAGTGTCACACTGTTGCCCAGGCTGGAGTGCAGTGGCGCCATCTCGGCTCACTGCGACCTCTGCTTCCCGGGTTCAAGCGATTCTCCTGCCTCAGCCTCCCGAGTAGCTGGGATTACAGGCATGCGCCACCACGCCTGGCTAATTTTTGTATTTTTAGTAGAGACGGGGTTTTGCCATGTTGGTTAGGCTGGTCTCGAACTCCTGACCTCAAGTGATCTGCCCACCTCGGCCTCTCACAGTGCTGGGGTTGCAGGTGAGAGCCACTGCACCCGGTCCATTTCCTAATTGTTTATTGGTAGTAAAATTCCCTTTGAGGTGTGTGGCTCTGTGGGTGTTGACAGATGCACCGAGTGTCCCCCACCACAGCCATGATTCAGCCATCACCCTAAAAGTTTCTCTTGCTTCCCCTTGGTCACAACGCTCTTCCCCTGCCACCAGCAGCCATGTGGGTACGTTTTTTACAGAGAAGAGCTTCCGTGAGGTTTGAAGCCTGGTTTCTCCATGCATGACCAGCACCTCCTCCCTGCTCTCCTCAAAGTCATGTTGCTTTTTCTTGTCTTAAAACTTTTTCCTGAACTCAACTTGTAACTCTCAGGATTCCTGGCCACATCTCCCCTGTCTTCCTGGCATTGATTTCTCTGCCACCCTTGCTTTCAGTCACAGAAGGTAAGAGCAATTGTGCCGGGCCCGGTGGCTCATGCCTGTTATCCCAGCACTTTGGGAGGCCGAGGCCGGTGGATCACCTGAGGTCAGGAGTTCGAGACCAGCCTTGCCAACATGGTGAAAGCCCGTCTCTACTGAAAATACAAAAAAATTTAACCGGGTGTGGTGGCGGGCACCTGTAATCCCAGCTACTCGGGAGGCTGAGGCAGGAGAATCGCTTGAACCTGGGAAGCGGAGGGTGCAGTGAACCGAGATCGTGCCACTGCACTCCAGCCTGGGGGACAAGAGCGAGACTTTGTCTCAAAAAAGAAAAATAAATTTAAAAAATTTTTTAAAAAAGAAAAGCAATTGTGGCCAGCCTTTCTGTCTCCCTGCCTGCGGCGTTTACGGCTCTCCCACGGGCAGAGGCCGTGTGTGGCTCCGTCCCTAGCCGACTGTGCTGCCTCTGTCGTGCGCCTTGGCACTGACTGACCTGTCTGGAGCCTCCAATTAAAGGTCACTGGCAGCACTTCGCCTAATTACCATGCCATAAGGACTTCGCTGGTTTTGTGGCTGTGGTGTGAGCGAGGGCGTGCCAGTGCTTTAGTGATGCTTTACCCAGTGCTGAGTTGTTGAGCTGCACCTTCCTTTGGATGGGATGCATTTGGGGAGGAGGAGGGAGAATCTGAGCTTCTTCCCTACTGGGCATCTTGTCCTCACTGGGCCTGTGGGGAGGGAGGGGCTCGTCCTTAGGAGCTCATTTGCTTGTCCTTAGGAGTTCCTTGGGGCTGCTGGCCAGGAGGGAGGGAGGGAGGTGACAGGTCTTGCCATCCTACCCCGCAGCATGGAGTCTCCCGGGCAGGGTGGGATTGCCGTGGGGAGGTGGAGCTGCACACGGAGGTGACGGGTCTCACCATCCTCCAGGCCTTCATACATGCCTGGTGGGCCTCTGAAGTTGGCGAGGGTGGGCGGTCGGTGCCCTCGTATGCACCTGGTGGTCCTGTGAAGCTGCATCTACCGTGAGTGTCTGGTGGGTCTTCAAAGGTTAGGCGGTCACTGGATGATCCAGCAACTTCTCTTCTAAGTGCGCACCCAAGAGAATCACTAACGTCTTTGCACGAACACTTGTGTCACTGTTCATAGCAGCGTTGCTCATAGTAGCTAAGAGATGGGGCCAATCCAGATGCCCCTCAGCTGTGACTAGACACAACGTGGCTGTCCACCCATCGAGGAGCTGTTGAGCCGTAAGAGACAGAGCGCTGATGTGTGCTACAGCACAGACTGACCTTGAAGGTGATGCCAAGTGAATTCAACAGTATGAAAGGCCACCACCTGTATGATGACATTAATATGAAGCACCCAGAATAGGCAAAGTCTCGAACTCAAAGCAGGGCATTCCTGAGACACCGCCATGGCCTCACGTTCTCACTGTGGGCAGAAATATCAGAGTGGCCACTGCCCAGGGAGAACCAGTTGGCCGGGAGGCAATGGCAGCCGCAGGCAGGGACAGCTACCTGCGCTGTTCTCTTGGGGTGTGTGTTCTGCATGGCTGTGCGGTGGGAGACAGACCACACGGTGGGGTGGGAGGGTGGAGAAGGTCCAGCGGCTCGTTAGCAGGCACTGTTACTTGCTGTGTTACACTTGTCTTTTGTTAACCTTTTCTACCTTTGAGCGTCTTTGAGGGCAGTCACCATTGTGTCTGCTTTGCCTGGAATGGTGGCTGATACACAGTGGGTGCTTGAGGCGAGTGTGGAGTTACGGTTCTGTGAGACCTGTGGCTAGCATGCGAGCTGCAGTAATGAACAGCGTAGTCAGTGTCAGGACTGAGCGAGACCGGCGTTGAATTCTTGCTCATCACTGACTGCTGGCCCTGTGACCTTCAGCAGGGTCTCTGATGTCCTCTCAGCCAGGCCACCTCGTCTGTAAAGGACATGATAATAGTCGTTAGCTCGGGGTGGTGGGAAACATTAAACGTGATGACCTATGTTCAGGAAACAACGGCGATGATAAGCTCTCTTTTGCCCAGCACGTGGAGGGTTTCTTACTCTACAAGGCTGCCGAGTCGCAGGCCCTTCACCTGGAGGGTTGGGAGCACCCTCCTGCCCCCGTGCTTGGCCCTGTATTTGTCACAGCTCCTTTTTCTCCTCCACATCCCAGGCCGGCTCTAGTGGCTCCCAGGGTTATCTGGGGCCGGACATCAGGACGTTCCAGGAGATGTTCAGAGGTGCGAGGCAAGTTCCACGGGAGGTTCTCCATCCAGGGCAGGGATCAAGCTGGTGGTAGATGACACATTGAGTGGTGTGCTGGCGGCTGCAGTGGCCGCCACAGTAACTCAGGAGGTGGGTTTTCTGGGCTGGGACTCCGCACTGAGCCGGGTTTCCTGCCTCTGATCTGTTCTCCAGCAGGTAGGCCTGCCAGAGCCTGGGGACCCCCATGAGCACGGGCACCCACTCCCTTGTCCCTAGCACGTCTGCATAGGCGCAGGGCCTTCTCTGGCATCACCCTGCCCGGGCAGTGCCACTGCAGACTCTGCCCCCTTGCGGCTCTCTGCTCCCAGCAAGTAAAGGTTGCAGCCTTTGGCCTTCCTTGCCTCGCGCTTCCCGTGGGTGTCTCCATGGCGGATCCGGCCGTACCTGTGGACAGACCCCTTCTGTCCCCCTGGACTTTGAGGAAATGAAGTCGGTATTCATCAGCACAGCAGAGCTTTATTTTTCTACACATACGCAGAAACTTCCACCATGTTTCCTGAATTCTTTTGACCCAAGTCTTCCAGACCCTGTGGAGTGTCCACCGCACGCCCCATGGGCAGTGCTGCATCGGAATGCTTTTCGCATGTCCAGAGGAAGCCACTGGTTAACTGATGGCGAGAAAGGGAATGGCGGCCCGGATGTGAGCGTTCTCCTCCTTTGAGCTGGGTGCCTGTGGAAAACCAGACCCTCACTGGGCGGGGATCGACACCCAGTCTCCGTCCCCGCTTCCCCAGTGCTTTCCTGCCCACACTCCTCCCTGCCCCAGGTTCTGACCATGCTGGAATCACTGGGCGCATCCTGCAGCCGGTCCACAGGATGGGCCCAGCAGACACTCAAAGTGACCAGCCAGGAGGTCCTGAAAATGGGAACGGGCGCACCTGCAGTGTCAGGAACAGATCTGTTTCTTCCCACGTGCTTCTCCCTGAGGAACTGGTAGGAGGAAATGTTGGTCTTCTTGGTGTACAGCCTGCTGCAGGTCAGTGGCAGAGGCTGGATTTGAACCCAGGTCTCCCAGGTCTTGCTGGCGTCTGATGCTACTGCCTCTTCCATTTTGGCCACAGGGGACACCCTGCAGTCTATTACGTCTGGAGTCTCCTGACAGCCTGCCCTGCGCTGGCCTCCATCCAATGACCCACCTTGGAGGCCTCTCCACTGATTTACCCGCCCGGGTGCTGAGAGCCATGCCCCGAGCCTGGGGGCACTCACCCCGCACCTCCTCTCCGTGTTGTGTAAGCCAAGAAGTGCTCAGCAATTCCAACAAGCACTAACCCTGCCTTTTAAAGGTCACTCCTGTCTTTGTCAGTTCTTAAAGTTCAAGAGGAAATAAACTGCTTAGAGCTGGCATTTCTCAAGTCAAGTGTCAGCCCTCCAAGCCCCCCGCCCGGCGCGGAGGCAGCGAGGCTCATGAGTGAGCTGCCAGGTGACTCAGTGATGGGCGAGTGGGCGCCTCCCTCTCTCCAGCTCCTGCTAGAGAGGAATGAAAGGGGAACTAATAATTGCGAAAATCTCATTTTCTTCTTTCAGTTTTGTTATTCAGCATGGGGAATGCTTTGGAGATGTTTCTTTATTGGTCGAGTGACAGCGTTTAGAGGCTGTCAGCCCTGGTTACCCGGGACGTCATGCGCAGGGGGGGACGTCTCTTCCCCAGGGGCGTGCCACCCATTCCTGATTGATGAGCAGGGGAGCTCTCCCTGCAGCTGAAGAGACAGCAGAGGCCCCATGAAGGTGCCACACCTAACGGGGTATTGACTTCCAGTGTTTTGGGTCGAGGATGGCAAAATCAATGGAAAAATAAACAGGCCGAATGGGCTTCATTTACCCAGGTAGCGCTGAAACAGCTAAAGTGGTCGTGTGGCATGCAGGCGTGGGCGGAGGCTGGGCCACGTGCAGGCGGCCGGGCTCTGCTTGGCGGGCTCTATTGATCGTCACGGGCGCTGGAGCCTCAGCTTCAGAGCTGCTAATTGGGCTATCAGGTGATTCCAAAGAGAGATGCCACAGAGATCACTTTGTCTCTTCTCTTAACTGTTTGTCCAATTTGATACAAGCCTCAATTAAACAGGGTGTGTGAGCCCCTTAGTCCTCAGAGCTCCGTCTCCTCGGCCTGGTCCTTCCACTTGGCCTGCTGCCTCTCTCTGGAGTGCTGCACTCCCACACCAGACCCGGCGACGCCGGCCAGGGCCCAACTCCATGCTCACGGCTCCAACTCACCGGCCGTGTGGTGCTGAAGTCACAGACAGCTCTGACAGCAGCTCTGCTGAGCTCCGCAGGCCCGGCTCCTTCCCTCTGGTCTCTCCCTCTGTGTCTCCCATGTCCCTCGCTGAGCTCCCCAGGCCCGGCTCCTTCCCTCTGGTCTCTCCCTCTGTGTCTCCCATGTCCCTCGCTGAGCTCCCCAGGCCCGGCTCCTTCCCTCTGGTCTCTCCCTCTGTGTCTCCCATGTCCCTCGATGAGCTCCCCAGGCCCGGCTCCTTCCCTCCCATCTCTCCCTCCTTCTCCCTTCTCCCTCCTGCACTCTGTCTCACACACAGCCCCGTGGTCCCCACTCTCCTTCCCTTCCCTGCCTCCTTCCCTGGCTTTTCTGGTTTCCCGTGCAGCTGTCGCGGGACGTGCACACCCCCTCACACTCACACATGGCCTCCTGGTCCCCTTCCCCTCCCTCTCCTGCCCCCCTTCCCTTTCTCTTGCATCTCCTGTGCAGGTGTTTCCCGGGAGCTTGTTCTCCGTTCTTTATTCTTCAGTTTCTGCTTTTCCTTCTTATGTAAGTTCTTGTGCTTTGACATCTCTTCTTGTCACTTCAGTGTGGCCAGACTTCAGAGTCTCTATCTTTGGCTCCAACCTCTCTCCTAATCTCTGTGATCAACTTTTCCTCTGCCCCGGAAGCTGCCACCTTGCTGTTATTGCTCCTGACCTTGGGGCCATGTTAGGTGTGCCCTGCTCTCTCCCCAGGGGTCCCGTGATCTCTGTTGGCCAATTGCATGAAGGCTCAGCTTCCCCACCCTGATGGCAGGTGTCTCTCCTGCTTTCCCACCAGCCGGGCCAGGCGGCCTTCCCCTCCCTAACCTGTGCTCCGGCTTCTTTCCCTCACACTTAGCTCCTGCACCACCCCCCCCGGCCTGGGCCATTGTGCTCTGCCAACCATGGGGGCTGGAACAGTGACGGTGGACCCCTGTGAGGAGGACAGAGCCTGGAAAAGACAAGTCCTGGGGCCTGCTGGTGGGTAAGGGAGTGAAGGGGTGTGTGACGATGCCCTGGGCCGCAGTGGCATGGGAGCGCCCCCACCTCCTGTGTGGGGTGGGTTCTGGCCCGATGTGAGGATTTTTGGCAGGCCCCTGAGAGCCACAGTCCCTCTACAGGTTGGTTTCCTCCAGCTGAGATTTGTCCTGAGGTTTTCTGGGTCACATGAGGGCGTTCTGGAAATTGAAGAAGTGTTGGTGGAGTGGGACTGATAGGTGGATGGTGTGATTTTCGTTCCTTTACACGTCTGTTTGAGGGAACTCGATGGACTTTTGCTAGAACCTATGGTCCAGATGAGGAAGGAGCGAGGAGCCCAGTGTGGCAGCCCCTGGCCCCAAGCGGCTCCCTTTCCAGTGCCAGCCCAGAGTGCGCCCTGCCCTGGCCCCGGCCCAGCTTGTCTGTCCATGTCTTCTTTCCGAGCACCCTTCCCGCCGGCTCTGCTGTTCCCACCCCATGTCATCCCCAGTCCTGTCTTTGGTGCCTGGCCTCACTCCCGGACCGTCACAGCAGCTCTCTCCTGTCTCTCCCTGGGCCTCAGGTATCTTCTCGCCCTCCAGGAATGGGGAGCCAGGGAGAGGCGCACGGAATCTGGACCTCGGGTGGCCAAGAGGCAGCTGAGGGTTAATGAGGCCAAGATGTAATGTCACAAAGTGCAGGCCACGTCCCAGCAGCATCGCCTGTGAGCCAGATTCCCTGGAATGCCACTGTCCTCCAGCATCTGTGTCCGTAACCGAGAAATGGGGCGAAAATGTCTCCCTCCCTGTCAGGGATGTTCAGGGTGTGTTTGAAGAAATGGCCGTTCCCCTTGCCCAACCACACACGTCTTCATTGGGAAAATCAGGCCCCACACCGCCTCTGAGCGCAGGGCTCTGTGCAGCTGACAGAGCTGCCATGCGACCTGGGAGTTTCCAGCCGCCCAGGGATGGACTTGGCGTCAGAGCCCAGCGCTGTTCTTTGAGTCCTGCTCTCATTTGGAAACGAGGGTCCCCGGAATCCTGGGCTTCCTCCCAGAGGCCTCTGACCGTGGGGGAGGCGCTCTGCACGTGAGGGTGGGTGGTTGTAGTCGGAGGGTTGTTACTACTGTTTTTGCTGTGGAATTTGTGCATCTGCAGTGGCCGAGGCTGGGGGCTGGCAGAGGCTTGCTCTCCTGTTGGGGGGTGTGGGGGGTGTGGAAATGCAGTCACCTGGCCTCAGTTGGGTGGGAACTCATGTCTTTAGTTACCCATGCCAGCGTTTCTAAACCTCTGTGGTATAGGGTAGTGGTTGGTAACCTTTCTCTGTAAAGAGCCATACAGTAAATACTTCCGGCTTTTTGAGCCAGGGTCTCTGTCACAGGAAAGCAGCCGTAGGCCATATGTCAACGAGCGGGTGTGGCTTTGTTCCAGGAAAACTTTCCTTACAAACATAGGTGGTGGGCTGTTTGCGGAGCAGCAGTACAGAGAAAGCGCCCAGCGTCGAGGCTGGTCCACCTGCCTGCTGCCTGCCTGCTGGCCATGTGGCCCCTTGGGGCTTCTGTCCTGCGCGTTAGGCGGGCAGGGAGCCAGTGCCGACTGGGCAGATGGATGCACGGATGGCCTCCTCCTCTCTGACCTCGGGAGGCGGTGGATGTCTCCAGGACACCTGCTGTGCCTCTCTGCGCCACTCCAGGCATTGGATTATCTTCTGTGTCTTCGCTTTTTTCTGAAAGTCGGAGCTGGAGGGCATGGAGCAGTTGTTCAGTAGGACCTGGGGAGGTGACTTGCCCCCTTGTCTCTCCCATTCTCATTTCCTAATCTCCAGCAGCCTGGGGCGGAAGTGAATTTATGGTCTCCCTGCGACCACCCTTGCCAGGGCTCCTCACCCGTCATTTGGAGGCAGCCCTCCCCAGGCGATTACAGGTTGGTAGCTGATCAGCTAAACTGGATTATTCATTACGGTCGGGAGTGAATTGAAATTGCAAAGGGCAATTTTCCTTCTCACATTTCAAGGTCAGATGAGAGTATTTGCAGTGTGGCCGCTGTTTATCTGGGAATGCAAATTGAATTTGGTGATTCCAATTGATGAGATGTTGGGAACAGAGTGCTCTTCAGAGGCCGAGTCAGGGAGGAGCGACCAGGAGGCCAGGCTACAGCTTCAGAGCCTGCTCCCCTGGCCGTTCCTTTGATTGGTAATTATTTCAGCCTTTGCTCTTCTCATTCTCTGGTTTCATTTCCGCTGTTTGGATTTTTATTTTTTTTCAGAAAAATGTGTAATGACACTTGGAGGCATTTAAGATTGGAATTAGATGGCGTAAATAACAACAGCTGCGTGCCGTGCTGAGCCCGACATCCTGGGGCGCCAGGGAGGGGGGCGCCGTGCCCTCTCGGAGGCCCAGCCCCTTCCGAGTCTGCACCTGCCCACCAAGGAGGAGGGCCTTGCCCCTGTCTTTCACCTGCAAGTGCCCACCTGTGCCACCGAGTGCGGCTGCCCGGCCCCAGCCTCATCACGGTGTGGGGGCTGAGCTGGCCATGCGGACTTGAACCCGAGTCCTCAGCAAGGCAAGCCACCATGAGCCCCTTCCTCCTTGGGGACGTGGGGACTGGGGGCGGCGCTGCTGCTCTCCTCCCAGATTCTGGTGGAGACTAAATGAGGTCATGTACCCAGGAGCGGGAAACTGCTCAGGAGGCTCGCCTCCGAGTTCACACACGGGAGGGGACCTGGCTGCCAGCCTCCTCGGCTTTCTTCTTGGGTAGATGAGAAGCATGAACTCTGATCTGAGTCTCCAGCAGCTCCTGATCAGGGAGCCTCTCCTGGCTCCACCGGGGAGGCCCCGTGAGCGCGGGGCAGGGGAGGAACTGGAACCTGTTGATGCTCTTGTGCTTCACAATGGATGCACACGTCTGATCAAATCCTCCCCTGCCCATTAGCGGCGAGGGGCTCAGTGGCTTCAGTTCCATTCAAGAGGAAGGAGAAGGCCAGAGGTGGATGGAGTGCTCAGAGCTTCCGGACAGTGGGGTGCTGTGGGGGCTCCTGCGGGTAGATGGGACCCTCTCAACCCTGTGGGTCCCAGGGCCATGTTTCCCTGCATGTCTGCAGAGGCAACTATTGATTCCCATTCTCAGGAGGCTCCTCAGATACACAGGGAGCCTGTGTCTGCCATGCCGGCCTCCAGGCCAGAGCTGAGGGCTTCAGTGGCAGAGACGGCCTCTCTCTGTGGTGAGTGGGGGCCCTTCCCCGGTGTTCCCTCTTGGCAAGGAGCGAATGTGGATGCCTGAACACGCACAGTGTTGCTTCTGCCCTGTCTGGGAACCCTGGCCTTCCAGGAGAGTATTTCTGAAACCAGTTCATGCTCCGTCTAATACTTTGCCTCTGGATCTGGGCTGCTGTGAGGCTCCCTGAGGGGCGCCTGTGAACACAGCTCTGTGTACAGTTCTTGTGACAGGAAGATGAGCACATGTGGTTTGGGAGGTTGTCCTGTCCAGCGATACCCTCTTTCAGAACCCGTGGTTGCTTCCAGAGCAGAGCAGGACAGGCTGGCTGCTGGGGCTGGAACCTGTCCTCTGTTCCCTGCCAGTCTCCTGGGTCCCCGTCTCCTGCTCCCAAGCACCTGCTGCAGAACGGCACTGCTTTTTGCCTCGTGTGCCTGCTCCAGGCCACCAGCTATAGTTTGCTGCTCCCCGCTGGGCCGCACCCCTCCCGACCGCTGGCTCGGCCAAGCCCCTGCACTTGCTCTCTTCCTGAGAGACACATGGAACGTGTCACCTGTGTGGCGTTGCTGTTGCTTGGCCTGACTACGGCGTTTCCCCCCAGCCCTGTGGGGGTGCTCAGGGCACGGCCCTGGAGACCCTGGAGGTCATGTTCAGCAGTGTCCTGGGGGACATGGTGGCCTCATGGTCATGACTCAGTCGCTTGAGGCTTGAATTTACTCATCTGTGAAATCGAGAAGATTAAAAATTATACTTGTGGGTGGATCTTGATCTATATTCCTCAGATATCTAAGAATAAAGGTGCTTTTAGAGATTTTGCCAAGGTCTGAATAAAATTTTATTAATATTTTCCTAGTTTCATGCCAGACGTTGTCACTGAAGATCGCTGTGCATGTAGCTGTGTTTACATCTTAACGCTTGAGGCCACTGGCGGGCTCACCATGTCCTCACCGTGTCGTAACCATCTCAGGCTCACCATGCCACGGGCTCACCGTGCCGTGAGCTCACCGTGTTGTAACTGTCTCGGGCTCACCGTGCCATGGACTCACCGTGTCCTCACCATGTAACCGTCTCGGGCTCACCATGCCACGAGCTCACCGTGTTGTGACTGTCTCAGGCTCACCGTGCCATGAGCTCACCGTGTCATGAGCTCACCGTGTCATAACTGTCTCACGCTCACCGTGCCGTGAGCTCACCGTGTCCTCACTGTGTCATAACCATCTCGGGCTCACCATGCCACAAGCTCACCATGTTGTGACTGTCTCGGACTCACCGTGCCACGGGCTCACAGTGCCACAGGCTCACCATGTCATAACTGTCTCGGGATCACCGTGCTCTGAGCTCACCGTGTTGTAACTGTCTCGGGCTCACTGTGTCGTAACCGTCTTGGGCTCACCGTGCTGCGGGCTCACTGTGCCGTGGGCTCACTGAGTCGTAACCCTGTCTCAGGCTCACCATGCCGCGGGCTCACCGTGTCATAACTGTGTGTGTTTGTCTTGGGCTCACCGTGCTGCAGGCTCACTGAGTCGTAACCCTGTCTCAGGCTTACTGTGCTGCGGGCTCACCGTGTCATAACTGTGTGTTGGGCTCACCGTGCTATAGGCTCACTGTGCCACGGGCTCACCGTGTCATAACCGTGTCGGGGCAGTTGTCAGTAAGGAAGCCTTGGTGTGACCCTGTGCCCATGTGTGAACAGCATGTCCAGGCGTTATGGGTTAGGAGGCCGTCTCTGTTCGGGCTTACATAACAAAGTACCACAGACGGGAATCTGAACAGATGTCCGTTTCTCATGGCTGTGGAGCTGAGGAGTGCAGGATGGCAGTGCCAGGTCTGAGGAGGGCTCTCCTCCTGGTTTGCAGATGACCGGCCCCTGTCCTCACAGGGCAGAGGGAGAGGACGCTGGCTTCTTTGTGCTGCTCGAAAGATGCACATCCTATCGGGAGCACTCCGCCGTCAGGACCGAATCCCCTCTCAGGGGCCCCCCTTTGGTCACCATCACTTTGGGGATCCTGGTTTCCACAGGTGAACTTGGCGGGGACACAGGCATTCTGTGCACCGCCCAGAACGTGCTGGTTTTGCCCTGGGCCCAGGTGTGACTGTGGAGGCGTGTCCCTGCCCTGTGGATCCACATGCCAGGCACCACTCAGCCTTGTGACTGGGGTGGGAATGGCCTCCTCGTGCCATCCAAGGGTCGGATCCGGTCCCCAGAGCGTACCACTGCTTCGCCTCTCTCAGAGCCTGTCTCCCGCGGTGGCCGGCTGTGGGCTCCTGTGCTCCAGGACCCCATGTTTCTGGGGAGAATCCAGTGGTGCCTGTTTGTGCGATGCCTGCCCTTGGCTTGGCGGGTGTCCAGAGTGGCTGGGACTTGGGAGAGGGTAGACAAAGAGTGTGTGGGAGGAATGGGTCGTGCGTGGAAGAGCCGACTCAGCAGTGTCTCGAGGAAGGTCGTTAAAATGTTTCCTGCTGTTTGGGGATGTGTTGTGTCCTTGAAAGTCGGTATTCTTAGGCCGGGAGCTTCTGATGAAGATCACATTAAAGTGGCCTCAGTGGCTGGTCACAGTGCAGATGGATGCTCAGAAGCTCAGAGCTTGTTCTTTGAGTAAAGGCTGGCTCAGAGAGGCATTGATCGATAAACATGCTGGCTTCTCCTGGAGGAACTAAGCACTTCATTCTGAACTCCCAGAGGCTGGCGGAAATGCCAGTGACCTCAGAGTTCAGCCCAAGCACGGACCTAGAGGCTTAATTTTTTATGAGTTTTCTCTTCTGTACCTCAGAAGAAAGGCCAGGATTGAACAGAGAGAACATCCCCAACAGGGGAGAGCCCGCCGTCCCGGGTGCCGCTGTGGCTCGGCATGCTGAGGTCCTGCTGCCCTGCAGGGCCTGAGGGTGGGAGGAGGAGCCCGTCTTGATGGGGCACCTTTACCTGCACGCCAGGGTAGGCAGCACCACTTGGTGGCGGTGTCTGAAACACTAGTTGGGGGCCTTTAGGCAGCGCCTGAAACGCTAGTTGGGGGTCCTTTAGGCGGCGCCTGAAACGCTAGTTGGGGGCCTTTAGGCGGCGTCTGAAACGCTAGCTGGGGGCCTTTAGGCTGTACTCTGGGGCTGTCCACTTTGTGCCGGCCCTTGCTGCACCTCCAGGGCTTGGCTCCTAATTGTCACTTCCTCGGGTCCTCAGGACAGGGCCGCCTGTGCTGGACCTTCCTCTCCCCTCCAGACACGGCACCTCATGGACACACGCTGGTCCGCTCCTTGCTCTCCTGCCCCTCTGGCTCAGCCTGCTCTCCATGCCCTGTGCGGAGGCCCTTCTCGGTTTGCTCGTCCTCTTCTGACCTTGCCCATTGCCCCCGGCGGGCCCAGCCTCAGGCCCACTGGGCTGACCACGAATGAGCACGCCGCACACCAGCTGCCCATCGGAAACATCCGCGTCTCTGACACCGCCTGTCTCAGGCTGTCCCGCCACCCCTCCCCAAGGGCCCTCCCAGCTTCCTATTTCCCCTCCAGTGTCAGGAGGCACCTGCTTGCTGGTTTGCTGATGGCCTGTCTTCTGCCCGCTGCGGTGACTGAGTTGTTGTCTCGCAGCTACACACTCCCCTCTCCGAGCCCTACTTTGCAGTGCCGGGCACTACAGCCCACACTTGCGCTTCGCCAGGGGCACCTGCATCAGGGCCTGCCCTGGGGGTGCTGGAGAGGGCCCCACGGCCAGCCTGCAGGCAAACGGGCGGCTCCTTAGCCACTGGCCTTGCCCCTCTCAGCAGCCTGCCAGCCTGCAGATTCTGTAGCGCCTAGAGGTGCCAGCTCCATGGGCTGCTGCCCTGTTCTCAGAGGCCTGGGTCCAGGCCCTCCAGGGCCCCTGTGCAGACACCAGCACGGCCTCCCTCAGCAGCCTCAGTTCCCGTTCCATGGGGCCCATCTCTGAGCGTCTACATTTTAATGATGTCAGCCTCTGCCCCGTGTTCCCACAGCCCAAGGGATGGGAGCTGCTTCCTGAAGTCCCTGTGTCCTTGGTGCCCGAGGGTCTTCCTCCTGCTCTCAGTGACCTCATACCCACACCCCCGGTGAGATTCTCTGCTCATGCCACATGCATGGCTTCTTTGCCTGGGATTCCCACCCCAGTAGAATGGAGGCCCAGTGAGCCCAGGCTGGCTGCGGTGTTCCAAGCTGCCGTCTCTGGTGGGTGCAACAGCGTGCGGCTGCCCTCCCCCACATCCCATGTGCTGAACGGACTGGGTGGACTTGCCTGCTGGTCAGGTGTGAGTGGCGAACGTCCCAGACACGGCTCTTGGCGAGCATTCCACAGTGTCGTCTGCTTGTCGTGTCTTGGTGTTGGCTTTTTACAGTCTAGTTCTGTTGTTCAGAAGACTGCGGTATCAGCCCTCAGGCCTTGGGGTATGGCCCTGATGACGCGGGCCTGAGTGCCGCACCTGGAAGATCCTGGAGCGGGTGTGCCTCTGCCGCCCATGCCGTCCCTCAGCCGGGAGCATGTGTTGCTCTGGTTCATTTCTCCCATCTCCCTTCATGAGGGGAGGTTTGCTTTACAACCTGGCAGATGAGCTTTTCCAGCCTGGGCTCAGCCCCACGCCCCTGTGGCTGTGTCTTCCCTCTGCAGCGCCGTGGAACACACGCTTCATGCTACATCCTGTAGCCGCTGCATTTCCTCAGACCGGGTCCATGAGGAAGCCCAGGTTCAGCTGCCCGATGCTTGACAGGCAGACACGAGAGGCGAGAGTGGAGGAAGAGCGGGTGTATTCAGAGAGCCGGCAGATCGGGGAGGTGGTCACCTACGGTCACAAAGACCCTCTGAAGTCAGTACCGATCTCAGGCTCTTCTTATGCTAAGGGTAGGGGCGGGAGGTGGGGGTGGGACCAAGAGGTGACTGACGACCCCTGAGATCTGGGAGCCAGCAAGGGTCTGAGGAGGTCGGGAACGTCTCTGTCCTTGGCCAGGCCACAGCACTCCTGCAGATCTTTAACAACGCCTGTAGCTGTTTCCACCTTCCCCTTCCATCCCAGAGTTAGTGTTCGCATTATTCCCTCAGTACTCTAAAACTAGGAGTGGGTAAAGACCCTTTAAGCAGAGAGGAGGACTGTGCTAGTTCTGCAGAGCCGCTGTTGCAGGACGAGGGCCGGGCTTGGGGCACCCCGGTGCCGGCCGCGCTGCCTCGCGGAGGTGGTCCCCGTGCCAGCCGTCCTGCCTCGCGGAGGTGGCCTAGGCTGCGGAGAGTGGGTCAGAAGCAGCTCAGGCCACATCTAGTTCCTGAGGCCCAGTCTTGGCACCTGACTCTATTGTACTGAGCCCTGGTCCCTAAGCGCCGGGAGCCTGAGCTCTGAAGCAGGACAACCACTGTCCCGTGGGTGTGCGTTACTCTCATCTGCTCTTGGTGGGGGGACTCCAGCCCCACATGCGCCCCACACAGATGTGAGCGCACCCTCACTCAGGACTCGCATCTGCTTTCAGTGGGGGACTCCAGCCCCGCATGCGCCCCACACAGATGTGAGCGCACCCTCACTCAGGATGCAGGGTGTGGGTTTGTTGGGTCCCCCTCAAGGCTGCCCAGCCATCCTGTGCTGAGCTGAGGGCGCCTGTCACCTGAAAGACAGCACCTGTCACATTCTTGCCTTTGCACACCCTGGCTTTAAAGCAGAGCACAGGGAACGGTGGCATTCTTCGAGTTAAATGATCACACGGAGCCGTGATTTAAAGCACTTGTGAACTTTTGCACCTGAATTCAGTGATTCAAGAGTAGATTTTACAGCCCTTGACTATTAAATTGGCCCATGAATAGTTTAAAATTGAACTGGAGCCCAAAGTAGCCTCATAATATGTGTTTCCCTGAGCTTTGTGCCTGTTTTTTATTTTATCGTGCGTATTTGCTTATGCAGCACCTGGAGGGGGCGGGGGTCCGCCGACCAGTGCTGCACCTGGGGCCAGTGTCAGCACAGGGCTTTCCCAGGCGGCTGATGGGATGGGAAAGACTCAGAACGGTTTCAAACTCTGCTCTCGCGTCGCAGCAGTCCACACGGAAGACTGACCAGATGTGGGTGTTTCCCCACCCACCAAGCAAGCAGTCGGTTCTGCCTGGGACACCAGCCGTTCAGTTCAGCCTCACTCAGTTCTGTTCTGACACTGTCTGCCTGGAGGTGGCGTCAGACCCTGGGGTGAGGGCCCAGTCCCCACCTTCTGGTGCCAGTCGTGAGCCGCCGCTGTGCTTCTGACCGGCCAGATGTAAACTGGGGTTCCGACCACCCAGTTGGGATTCCCCTTGGGTTTGATTAATTTGCTGGAGTGTCTCGTAGAACTCAAGGAAATGGACGTTTACCAGTTTATTATAAAGGTTACTGCGAAGGACGCAGATGAACGGATGCGTAGGGTGAGGTGTGGGGGAAGGGCCTGCAGCTTCCATGCCCTCCCTGGACCGCCACCCTCTGGGAACACCGGAAGCCCTCCCAGCTCAGTCCTTTTGGGTTTTGATAGAGGCCACCACCCTCCAGGAACACTGGAAGCTCTCCCAGCTCCGGTGAGAGGCCTTTGGGTTTTGATGGAGGCCTCGTCAGGTGGATGTCATTAACTCTGCCCCTGCTCATTGGTGAGCCACTCAGCCTTCAGCCCCTCTCCTTCCCTGAGCTTAGGGGTGGGACTGAAGTCCCGAGCCTCTAGTCCGGCCTTGGTCTTCCTGGTGACCCGCCCCGTCCTGCAGCTGCCTGGGGGCTGCAGCCACCGTCAGTCATTGGCACATGGAAGGCCTCATCGTGAGAGCCCGAGGGTTTTAGGAGTTGTGTTCTGGGAGATGGGTTGACGATCAGATACGTATTTCACAAGATCACACGAGGCTGAAATGAAACGCCCGTGTCCTGGACGCCAGTGCATTGGCCCCAGTCTGTGGGCTTGTGCAGCTTCTGCTGGGGTGGCCGAGGGTGGCCAGGCTGGGGTTCCCGCCATGCTTGGCTGGGTTAGGACCGCCACCAAGTCCCTTCTGACGTTCTGTGAGTGTTGGATTCGCATTCACTTTCAACTTACCCTTTATTTAAAGACTTCTACTGAATTACAGTTAAAAACCCCGTATTCACTTCACTCAAACATGTGCGGAGACCACCGCACAAGAAAACGCCATCCGCCAGCCCCGGGATGAAGCTTTCCCCAAACCACCGCCCAAGAAAGAGCCATGTGTGGCCGGGCGCAGTGGCTCACGCCTGTAATCCCAGCACTTTGGGAGGCCGAGGCGGGCGGATCACGAGGTCAGGAGATCAAGACCATCCTGGCTAACATGGTGAAACCCCGTCTCTACTAAAAATACAAAACAATTAGCTGGGCGTGGTGGCAGCGCCTGTAGTCTCGGCTACTTGGGAGGCTGAGGCAGGAGAATGGTGTGAACCCGGGAGGCGGAGCTTGTAGTGACTGAGACAAATGACAGCGTCCACTGACCCTGACTGCAAGAACCCACCTATGATGCAATGACTTTCTGTGATTCCGGGAGCCCCAGGACTCCACCTCCCCACCCGAGGGGGCTCCCAGGAAGGGCGCAGCGACGCGCACAGAGGAGAGACTGCCCTGGAGAGAGGGTGAGTCAGGACTCCACCTCCGCATGGGACAACCGGGCACGCGGGTGCTCCCAGGAAGGCACGCAGCCAGGAGAGATGAGAGGCTGCCCAAGAGGAGGCAAGTCAGGACTCCACAGCGAGGCACGAGGACGCTCCCAGGAAGGGACACAGCCAGGAAGAAGAGAGGCCGCCCTGGGGAGGGGGCGAGTCAGTGGAGGGAGGGCCACTGCACTCCAGCCTGGGCAACAGAGCAAGACTCTGTCTCAAAAAAAAAAAAAAAACAAAAAAAAACCGCCATCCGCCAGCCCCGGGATGAAGCTTTTCCTCAAGTCATGTAACTAGAGCCGAGCAGAAGCAATTGATGGCCAGGAAGGTGTGAGCCTGAGGGTGGTGTTCATGGCCCCATCCCACATTCCTGTTTCCAAACATCTTGGCTCACTGCAAGCAATACAAAAAAAAAAAGTTGGCCGGGTGCGGTGGCTCACGCCTGTAATCCCAGCACTTTGGGAGGCCGAGGCGGGCGGATCACAAGGTCAGGAGATCGAGACCACAGTGAAACCCCGTCTCTACTAAAAATACAAAAAATTAGCCGGGCGCGGTTGTGGGCGCCTGTAGTCCCAGCTACTCGGGAGGCTGAGGCAGGAGAATGGCGTGAACCCGGGAGGCGGAGCTTGCAGTGAGCCGAGATCGCGCCACTGCACTCCAGCCTGGGCGACAGAGTAAGACTCTGTCTCAAAAAAAAAAAAAAAAAAAAAAAAAATTTTTTTTTTTTTTTGTATTTCTAGTAGAGATGGGGTTTCACCATGTTAGCCAGGATGGTCTTGATCTCCTGACCTCGTGATCTGCCCGCCTCAGCCTCCCAAAGTGCTGGGATTACAGGCGTGAGCCACTGCACCTGGCCACAGATGGCTCTTTCTTGGGCGGTGTTCTGGGGAAAAGCTTCATCCTGGTTCTTATTGATGGTCGCCTCACAGGACTGTGGTCCCCGTTAGCTTTTCTCCATCCCAGTGCTGTGTTTTATTTCCTCGAGATTTAGTTAAGATTTCCTTTGGAAAGCAGTTTGTGATGCTCAGTACAGTTGTGTGCAGCTCCTGTGTTCCAGCGCCCGTTCCACTCCACACCTGCCCTGGGCTGTCTGAGGGGGGCTGGGCCCTCCCTCCGCTGACTCGCCCCCTCCCCAGGGCGGCCTCTCTTCTTCCTGGCTGTGTCCCTTCCTGGGAGCGTCCTCGTGCCTCGCTGTGGAGTCCTGACTTGCCTCCTCTTGGGCAGCCTCTCATCTCTCCTGGCTGCGTGCCTTCCTGGGAGCACCCGCGTGCCCGGTTGTCCCATGCGGAGGTGGAGTCCTGACTCACCCTCTCTCCAGGGCAGTCTCTCCTCTGTGCGCGTCGCTGCGCCCTTCCTGGGAGCCCCGTCGGGTGGGGAGGTGGAGTCCTGGGGCTCCCGGAATCACAGAAAGTCATTGCATCATAGGTGGGTTCTTGCAGTCAGGGTCAGTGGACGCTGTCATTTGTCTGGCTCCCAAGTCAGCTTCTGAAGGACAGAGAGGGGGGGCAAGATCCAAACCCCTGAGGCCTGTTACTACCAGGCTGTGAACTCGGAGACTCACCAGGAGTGGTTGGGAGCCACCAAAGGCTTCAAAATCGCGTGACACAGCCCCTCTCTGCTGTCTGAGGAGACAGCTTGGTGCTCAGTGGTCGAGGGGTCTAGTGAGAGCCGTTGGGAGGCTATTGTGGTAACGCAGGTGACAGGCAACCAGCACAGGGACTGAGGCAGCGGGGAACGTGCAGGGAAAGGAGGATTCAAAAGCAGAAATCAAAGGAGCTATTAGTCACCTGAAGGGGCGGACAGGGGGAAGCCTCTTGGGCAGCCTGGAGTTGGCCCTGCCCGTGCCGTCGGCCCGCAGGAGGCCTCCCGGTTCCCAGTGCTCAGCGCCAGGCTGGGCTTTCAGCCTCGCAGAATGTTTTTAGAACAGGCCCCCACCAGCAGGCGCCCGGCGTTTGCTTCCCCGCACCACATTGCACATCTGCGGTGATTCAGAGGGGAAGCGCTGGCTCTGCAATCTCGCTCATTCAGAAGTCCCGTCTCCCAAAGGGCTGCGTCGCCGACAATTTTTCCCATTGTGTGTGGAGTTGAGCTCCCCTCCCCCTCCCTGCCGTGTTCTGGGATCACCCTGGGAGTCTATTTGAAATCCAGAAACTCCTGAAAGGCCTTAAGTAGCTATTCAGCAGTGCGGAAATGGCAGTGAGGGGGCTGCACGTGCAGCTCTATTTTAGGGTGTCCTGGTGGGCTCGTTCCTGGGGTGGGGCGGGTCGCGGTGGGATGGTCACCCCAGGCTTCAGTGCTTTGCCCTCTTGTCTCTCCTGTGCAGCGCCCGGGGGCTGGAGAAGGCCAGGCAGCAGCTGCAGGAGGAGCTCCGGCAGGTCAGCGGCCAGCTGCTGGAGGAGAGGAAGAAGCGCGAGACGCACGAGGCGCTGGCCCGGAGGCTCCAGAAACGGGTCCTGCTGCTCACCAAGGTGATTTGTGCCCTCATATTTTGATCAGAGTTGCAGGGAGCTGCGGGAGAGCGCACACCTGGTCAGCGAGATCTCACTGCGGAGGCAGGAGTGCTGCAGCGGGGTCAGTGCAGCTGGGTCACAGTTAGCACTTTGGCCCTGGGTTGCCAGGAGGGTTCTGGGAGTGCCAGAGCGCTCAGCCCCGGTGCTTCCTGTGGGACTCTCTGGGCCTGCTGTGTGCTCCACCCTTTTCAGTTCCCCCAGCATCTCAGTGTCCCCCCCGGCCTTGTGCTGAGCCCTGGAGAGCGTTCCTTGTCGCTGCGGACCCTCTGCAGGCGCCTGTGTCCCTTGCAGTCTGCACCCTCATGCTTTGCCGTCCAGTGATGCCGGTTTCGCTGTGTGGATCTTGGCCTGGGCTCGGGATGAAGGCTGTCACCTGCTTCCAGGTGTGCCCCAGCCCCACCTGTGGGCGGCTCCATGGCCCGACTCTAATCGTCAGTGCCTGCGGGGGTTCTGATGTCTGACACTGTGAGCAGAGGTCACTGGAGTGTGAAAGACAGTTTTTGTGAGTGTTGTTTAAAATGTTCCTCGAGCACTGAAATTTCAGAAGACAAGGCAGGAGAGAAGTAAATCTGTCCCCAGATGCTCTCTGGGCCAGGGCGGGTGTCCAGCTTGCTGGGCGGAGGCTCCCCCTGTCCGCCTCCAGCCAGTGCTGAGTGGGCGGAGGGCTGTGTCACCCTGGCCTGGGATGGATGCTGCACCTGTCAAGTGCTGGGAGTTGTGCCTCATGAATGTTTGCCTGTTCTTGATAGTTTTTTATGAAAACCGAGGCTCTTTGCTGCTGGGACCTCTTGGTTGTGGAGCTTTAAGAAAATTAGTAACGTTTCTGCTCCGAAGCTGCTGTTTTATGGCTTCTCCAGCTCGCTCCTGGGCGGCTCCATGCTGTCTCCTGAAGGAAAAGTTCACATGGGCCTGGGTCCGGAACACAGGCTGAGCTGGCCCCTGTGCACAGCCCAGAGGCTGGCCCCAAAGCCCTGGCTTTGCAGGTGCACCCCAGACAGGGGACACTCGAAAATGTTCTCACATGACTTTTCAGCCGGAGCTGTCTGCCGCCTCTGGCAGAGGGGACACCCAGCCCTGTTGCATGGTCAGGCACAGTGCATTTCTGTGGAGCAGCTCTAGGACCTTCCTCCGTGCTCCCTTCTCTTCCGACACCATGTCTGCTAGTGTGTCAGCTTCTAAGCAAGATATGTGAGGTGCATGCGGCACAGACGTGTGGGCACAACCCTTGGGTAATCACCCTCTAGCGGGGTCAGGCAGTAGCACCAAACCAGCACCTGCCACCCACCTCCACAGAGGTGGACGGCGTGGCGATGCTGCAGAAGGGCTTTTCTTAGGAGGTGGCGTTCATGTGGGGACCCAAGGATTTCCCCTTTGTGAAAGTGTGTGTGGAGAACCATGGCGGAGGGAGAGAAGGCGGCTTGTCACAAAGCGCTGCTGAAGTCACCCTCGAGGCCTGGAGCCAGAGGAGACAGCGGCTTGGGCCCAGCAGGCCACAGCGTGTGGGCTGACCACTGCGGGGGGTTCAGGCAAGTGCAGCCCGACCCTGCCGGTGAGGAGAGGCCCTGGGAAGCAGAGGGGGCGAGGCTGTGTTCTGTCGGGGTGGCGGGACACCTGGGCTTGGTGATCTTTGAGTGTGCGATGACCTGCTGTGGTCCCGTGATGTGTGAAGCTCAGAGCTTCCTTGGGGAGGAAGAGTGGGAGGGCTGGGCTGGGAGCTGGGCCTTTCTCTGGGACCTCAGATGTCCCTCATTCTCTCTGGGTCTCAGTTCTCCTTTCTGCTAAACTTTGGGCTCAGGCCCGATGACCCCAGGGTGCCCGGGAACGTGGCTGTGTTCGGGTGGCGCCCCCTTGAGGGCACCTTGTTTTTGGCCCACTCCGATTCTGGGTCGGGGCTGGGGAGTGACGTCAGCTCACGCTGGCCAGGCGGGCAGCACTTTGGGGTGGTCCTGCGTGCGTGGCGTGGGTGAGTTACAGGTGTGGCCCCCACGTGAGGGCAGCCCCGCCTGGCCTCAGCTGCGGCTCGTCCTGTGGGAACCTTCTGGTTTCTTAAGTCAGCAGTTGGAAGCTGATGGGAAGAGTTCCCTTTACAGGTCACATGTGGGCCTGAGTGTTCTTGTGTGCTGGGTCTGGCCTGCAGCCTGACGTTCTGTGGCCCACAGGACACTGGTGCTGCTGCCCACATCCCCTCTTAGTGCCAGGGCTCCCGGCCGTGATGAGGAGTTGCACGCAATCACTGGATGTCTGGTGTGGTTTTCACCCTTCTGGGGCTCCCTCATGGTCCAGTGGAGCCCCACAGCCTCCTGGGAAGTCTGTGCCTGGCTTCCTTCCTGCCGTTCTTTGAGGGTCACCCCGGCCCACCCAGGGCAGGAAGTTTCTGTTCTTCTCTGCTCTGCTTCGCAGGTGGAAAGCCTCTGGCACTTTCTGGCCCACGCCGGCCTACCCCCGACCCTGCTGTGCTCACGGGCCTGCTCTGTGTTAGCAAGAAGGTGGATATTGATCACCGGGCATGGACTGGTTGTTTATCCTGACAAAGGATCGATTCCAGTCGCCCGTGTAGCCCCAGGCCAGGGATGCAGGATCTGTCCAGCCAGCCGTTACGAAGCTGTTCACTCAGCCATCTGGAGGGAGCGGTGTGCCTGCTGCTCTGGGTCTGTGCACCTTGGTGTTGGCCACTGCCCACCTCAGCTCTGCACGGCAGCCCGCCCGGCTGGCTGGTGGTCAAGGAGCGCCTTCTCTCCAGGCGCACCCAGGAGGGCTGCGAGCCTGCGGCTGGTGGGGGCTCTGGGCCTCTGGTGTCCCGTCGGAGGCCCTCCTTGTGTGCTTGACATTTTAGTACACAGTGCTTGGAGCGTGCAGTTTTATTTCAAGACCTTTATTAAGCGGCTCTAGTCTAAGGATTTAATTGTTACTGAGAGCTAAGAGTATAATTACCTTGGTAAAATATCATGACTATTTTAAGCAGTTGAAAATTGGCTTCTGGAACTGGGTGAACACAAACCATTTTCCTGTTTGAAATGAGCTGTTTCTCCAGTGCCCCACGCTTCCACAGTATGGCTGCAGAGCCCTGTTTATGGAATATCAGTAATACAAGTTAACTTTTAGCCAGAAACTTTTAAAATGACAGAAGAGCTTTCCCTTCCCACCTCCCATTTTCTATCCTCCACCCTCCCTCCCTGTTTCAGAGCAGATCATTTACTGGAGGCCACAGGCTGTTGGTGAGCAGTTGACACTGGGTGTCCAGTGGCGTCTGACTGACGTCGTGGCTGCTGAGCGCGGGGTGGTTGTCATGGTGACATCCTGCCCTGGGAACCCGCACAATGGGAAAGACAGATTTGTGTCTTCCGGAGTTGTCGAGGGTCTGAGTTTTGAGCTCTGGGCTGGGGTCTTGGGTCTGCGCTGGCTGAATGAACACGTTCCTCGGCCACCTCCTCCGAAGCTGGGGTTGGCGACGTCAGACATTCCCCTCTCCCACGTCCTTCTTGCTGCCCGGAGCATCAGATCTGCTCGCTCCCATAAAGTTCCCTTTGTCAATCAAAAAATCCTCCACAAACATTCCTGACGATCCACGGTCTCAAAACCAACGTGGCTGGGCCTGCTGTGGGATTGGGAGCAGATGAGCTTTAACGAGAGGGCTGGGACCCTGGACACAGCTGCCGCCCTCAGCGATGGGAGAGTGTGGGGAGCTGGTGTCTGTATCTGCTGGGTGCAGTTTAGGCCAGATGCGTCCAGGAGACAGCTGAAGGCAGATCAGGAGACAGCTGAAGGCAGATGGAGACTGGGTCCAGGAGGGCGGGGCTGCTGCTCTTCAAGAAACAATCAAATAGGGGCAGAAGGCAGGAAGTACAGGGGACCCCTCAGAGGACTTCCATGTTCTTCCTGCCTCACATCCAGAAGAGAGTCCTGGGAGAAGCCTCTGTCCTCCTTTGAGAACCCTCTGTCCTCCTGGAAGAAGCCTCTGACCTCCCATGAGCAGCCACCGTCCTCCTGGAAGAAGCCACCATCCCCCTGGGAGAAGCCTCTGTCCTCCCATGAGCAGCCACTGTCTTCCCGGGAGAAGCCGCTGTCCTCCTGGGAGAAGTTTCCATCCTGGGAGAAGCCACCATATTCCCAGGAGAAGCTGCCATCCTCTGGGAGAAGCCGCTGTCCTCCTGGGAGAAGTTTCCGTCCTGGGAGAAGCCGCCATATTCCCAGGAGAAGCCGCCATCCTCCCGGGAGAATCTGGCATCCTATGGGAGAAGCTGCTGTCCTCCTGGGAGAAGCCTTTGGCCTCCTGGGAGATGCTGCTCTCTTCCTGCTATGTTCCTGGCCCAGAGGCAGCTCTTGTGAGTCTGAGCCATCCCAGCCTCTTACAGGGGCCAGAGCTACCTCCTAAGGCTCCCTCCCCATGCTGTGGCCCCTTCCCAAGGGAATCGGGGGCAGGGGAGGCAGGCTTAGCTCAGGGACCCCTGCGCATGTTCTCAGTGGACTCTGCCGGGATTTCCTCTCTTCTTGGGGGTCATTTCTGTGCCCAGGATGCTGTGCTGGAGCCTGTTACAGGAGGGGCTCCGGGCCCCGTTCTGGTCCATCTTAGGAGGCAGCGCAGTCCTTGCTGGGACTCTCCCAGGCCTGTGCTTTGAGGAGACCCTTCCATTTCCTCCTGACTGTGTCCCTTCTCCTCTGCAGGATCGTGTGTGCTGAGGGCAGAGCAGAGGGAGGCTGGCTGCCCTGAGGGAGCTGAGGCCACAGGTGCTCAGGGTCAGAGTGGCCCGTGGGTCCTGAAGGAGTATGTCCTGGTGGCCGTGCCCTGGCCACAGCAAAGGTAGGCGTGGTGCACACCGGCAGAGGACAGGGCCTCGCTGGCACCGTGCTCAGGCTGCGCAGCGATTTAGAAATGCGCCCACGTTGCTGGAGTGTTTTTATTTTTGAACAGGTTATTTTCATCTGTCCTGGAATAGCACGGTGGAGACACACCTGATGCATGGTTTTGCTTCCGTAGGACGTGTGGGTAGAAGGGACATGGAGCAGAGGCAAGTGCTGTTACTTATTTTGTGTTTATACAACTTGGGCAGTTTCCACTTTGGAGACCACCCCAACAAGGTTAACGTAGCTCATGCCTGTCCCAGCCACAGACAAGGCCACTGTTCCTTCAGCTGAGCGCCACTTTTTGTTGGCTTGCTCTTGCTTCCAAGCCCCGATCTCCCCTGATGGTGTCTGTTTAAGTCCTGGGATCCGGCACAACCTGGATCGAGGACGCGGAGTCAGGCACTCCCCGGGGCCCAGGACTCCGCTCACTCTCAGTCCTCCCGTCGTTCTTTTCAGTGTTCTCATGAAACACATGGCGTGTGCAGAGATCATATAGAACATATACGTACAGCTCAAAGCATGCAGCAGGTTCTGTGTCTCAGTCCTGGCGTAAGAAGCAGAACAACCTCTGTCAGACAGAGCCCTGCTCTAGGTGTGGAGCAGCCCTTCCCTCATTTTTCTTTCCAGGTTCATCATGGATGTGCATCTTTAATCATTGCTCAGCTTTTCCCATTTTTATGTTTTCTATACATAGACCCACGCTTCTGTGGCTTCTTTTTGTTTTTATTTTAACATTATCCTTTTGACCTTCGTCCCTGGGAATGCAGCGTGTTCCTTTTCGCTGCTGTGGTGCTGCCGTGCAGAGGGAGTGAGTCACGGTTTAGTGACCTGACGTGTGAGGGGTTCCAGTTTTGCCCTCACGTGGTGGGTGCTGCAGAGTGGGTGTGGCCCAGCCCCGCCTCAGGAGGCTTGTTCTCAGTAGTCTCCGTGGTGTAGTTCAGTGTGCATAAATTACAGACACAGGACAGATAGAGGAGCAGGTAGTTAGCAACCCCAGCCAGACCCTCATGCCCGGTTCCAGCCGCTCCCTCACTTCACTTCGCTGTGTTTTTCTTTTTCTTTTTCTTTTTTTTTAAAGACAGTCTTTCTTTGTTGTCCAGGCTGGAGTGCAGTGGTGCGATTTCGGCTCACTGCAGCCTCTGCCTCCTGGGTTCAAGCAATTCTCCTGCCTCAGCCTCTCGAGTAGCTGGGATTATAGGTGTGTACCACCATGCCCAGCTAATTTTTGTATTTTTAGTAACGACGGGGTTTCACCATGTTGGCTGAGTTGGTCTCAAATTCCTGACTTCACGATCCCCCCGCCTTGGCCTCCCAATCCCAAAGTTCTGGGATTACAGACTTGAGCCACCGTGGCCAGCCTTCAGTTCCCTGTTTTTTTCTTTCTTTCTTTTTTTTTTTTTTTTTTTTTGAGACAGAGTCTCGCTCTGTCACCCGGGCTGGAGTGCAGTGGCGCGATTTCAGCTCACTGCAACCGCCGTCTCCTGGGTTCAAGCCATTCTCTTGCCTCAGCCTCCTGAGTAGCTGGGTTTACAGGTATCCACCACCACGCCCAGCTAATATTTTTTTGTTTTTATAGAGACTGGGTTCCGCCATGTTGGCCAGGCTGGTCCTGAACTCCTGACCTCAGGTGATCTGCCTGCCTCGGCCTACCAAAGTGCTGGGATTACAGGCGTGAGCCACTGCGCCCGGCCTACTTCCCTGTTTTTAAGCCTCACATAACGGAATCACATACGTGTACTCTTTTGTGCCTGGCTTCCATTATACATTATCTTTGTGAGAGTCGTGTGTTGTGCATAGCTGAGATTTGTCGATTTCTCTTAATTACTCTGTTAAAGTTTTCCATTGTATAAAAATACCACTTTTTAAAATACGCTTGGCTGTACCCGACATGGGATAGTTTCCAGCATGGGGGTGTTGACTCTTGCCGATGTGGACGTTTCTACCCGTGCGTAACGTCTGGTGATCCCCTGGGCACCCTTGTGCTGGGGACGCCCAGGTGTGACATAGGGTCAGTTCCCGGGGCTGCCACCCCCGCCAGTTACTGTGCCAGGCGGCATTCCTCCTGGGGTGTGGACAGTGCTGGTCCCTCCAGGCCCTCACCTCCGGCCTTTGGTCTTCTCCCTGGTGGGGGCCTGTACTCCAAAGCTGTTGTTTTGACTTTCCTGAGGCTTGGTGAAGCTGAGCCCCCTTTTTAAATACTCACTGGCCAGTTGGATACCGACTCCTGAGGGCACCTGGACAGGCTTTCTGTTCCTGTCCCCTTTGGGCTTTTATTTTGTTTTAATTTTATTATTATTTTTTGAGATGGAGCCTCGCTCCGTTTCCCAGGCTGGAGTGCAATGGCTTGATCTAGACTCACTGTCACCTCTGTCTCCTGGGTTCAAGCAATTCTCCTGCCTCAGCCTCGTGAGTAGCTGGGACTACAGGCACGTGCCACCACACCCAGCTAAGTTTTGTATTTTTAGTAGAGACGGGGTCTCACCGTGTTGGTTAGGCTGGTCTCGAACTCCTGACCTCGTGATCCGCCTGCCTTAGCCTCCAGAAGTGTTGGGATTACAGGCGTGAGCCACTGCGTCTGGCCTGGGCCTTTAAATATTGTTTGCCTTTTTCTTACTGAGTTGTAGTTCTTTACTCTGGATATGAAAGTCTTTTGTTGACGAAACGTGTTTAGTTATCTTCTCGTAGTCTGTGGTTTGCGTTTTCACTCTCAGAATTTCGCTGTTGATGATGTTCGTGCAGTCCAGCTCACCGATTTTTGCTGATGCTGGTGCTTTTGAGCTATGATTAAACAATCTTTGTCTCCCAAAGTTGTGAAGATACTCAGTGGTTTCCTTCTAAACACTTTATTGTTTACCTTTTACATGTTGCTGCTTTTGTTCTGTGAAACATGCTGTTGATCTGGCAGCCTCTATCACACGTGTGGCGATGCCACGGCCGTAGCCCGGGGACCCCTTCTGGCCGTCCCCTTCAGGGCTTTCTGGTGTGTTCCATGGGCTCTTTTTTAAATTTGTTTACGATTCCATGTTGTTGTCCTTGCCTCCTCCTTCCAGTGTTTCCTTGTGTCCAGGTGAAACGCAGCATTAGTGTATCTCGGCGTCAGCGTGTCTCGGCGTCAGCGTATCTCCTGAACTGTGAATGCCATGTATTCCACCATTTACCCTGATGGCCTTTAATTTCTCTCAGCAAGTTTGATGGATTTTAGGGTAGATGTCTTACATGTCATTAGACTTTCTGCCCTATGTATTTGAATGTTAGATGCAGTTTTAATATTGTCTTCTTGGACTTTCATCATCTGTGTGTGTGTTCCTGGCCTGTGGATGTACCAGTGGGTCCTTCACATTGACCCTGCACCTGACAACCTCGCTCTGATGCTGATGTTTGACATGCACACTCATACTTTCTGAGAGATGCCGGCCACACTTCCCTGCCAGCGCCGTGCCTCTCCTCTCCCCTGGCCACGCTTTCCTGCCAGCCCCACGCCTCTCCTCTCCCCTGGCCACGCTTCCCTGCCAGCCCCACGCCTCTCCTCTCCCCAGGCCACGCTTCCCTGCCAGCCCCACGCCTCTCCTCTCCCCTGGCCATGCTTCCCGGCCAGCCCCACGCCTCTCCTCTCCCCTGGCCACACTCCCTCTCCAGCCCTGCGCCGCTCCTCTCCCCTCCCCCTAGCCATGCTCCCTCTCCAGCCCCGCACCTCTGCTCTCCCCTGGCCACGCTTTCCCGCCAGCCCCATGCCTCTCCTCTCCTCCAGCCGCGCGTCTCTCCTCTCCCCTGGCCAGGCTTGCCTGCCAGCTCTGTGCCTCTCCTCTCCTCCAGCCCCACGCCTCGCCTCTCCTCCAGCCCCACACCTCTCGTCTCCCCTGGCCACGCTCCCTCTCCAGCCCTGCACTGCTCCTCTCCCCTGGCCATGCTCCCTCTCCAGCCCAGCACCTCTCCTCTCCCCTGGCTACGATTTCCTGCCAGCCCTGCGTCTCTCCTCTTCTCCAGCCCCGCACCTCTCCTCTCTCCTGGCCACGCTCCCTCTCCAGCCCCGCGCCTCTCCTCTCCCCTGGCCACGCTCCCTCTCCAGCCCCACACCTCTCCTCTCCCCTGGCCACGCTCCCTCTCCAGCCCCACACCTCTCCTCTCCCCTGGCCACGCTCCCTCTCCAGCCCCGCGCCTCTCCTCTCCCCTGGCCACGCTCCCTCTCCAGCCCCACGCCTCTCCTCTCCCCTGGCCACGCTCCCTCTCCAGCCCCGCGCCTCTCCTCTCCCCTGGCCACGCTCCCTCTCCAGCCCCGCGCCTCTCCTCTCCCCTGGCCACGCTCCCTCTCCAGCCCCGCGCCTCTCCTCTCCCCTGGCCACGCTCCCTCTCCAGCCCCGCGCCTCTCCTCTCCCCTGGCCACGCTCCCTCTCCAGCCCCGCGCCTCTCCTCTCCCCTGGCCACGCTCCCTCTCCAGCCCCGCGCCTCTCCTCTCCCCTGGCCACGCTCCCTCTCCAGCCCCGCGCCTCTCCTCTCCCCTGGCCACGCTCCCTCTCCAGCCCCGCGCCTCTCCTCTCCCCTGGCCACGCTCCCTCTCCAGCCCCACGCTTCTCCTCTCTCCTGGCCACGCTCCCTTTCCAGCCCTGAGCCTCTCCTCTCCTCTGCCCACGCTCCCTCTCCAGCCCTGCGCCTCTCCATGCACTTTCCTCCAGGTGCAGTGTCATGGAGGAATGATGACAGTAGGCACCTCGTCTCCTTCAGGCTGTGGCGGCCGCTCCGGTAGTCCATCAGTCAGCGCGGTGTGTGCTGGATGTTCTGTGTGATACTCTTTACTGAATTAATGAAATCCTCTTCTACTTGTGCTTTTCTAAGAGTCTTCATCACGAAGGCCTACCCCATACATTGTGATGTGGGTTGTTTTTGTTACTGTTCAGTTCAAAATACTTTCTGACATTCTCTCTGGACTTAGAAAGCCTGGCCTTCGAGCAGGATTTAGCACGTTCAGAGCATATAATACAGGTGAATTGGCAAGTTGAAAAGGGATTGAAAAGGAGAAACCCAGACTCGGTTCACTTACTTGATCATTAATTTTTCACTCCCCAAGTTCTACTTCTTTTTTTTTTTTTGGGAGGCGGGGGGAATGGAGTCTGGTTCTGTTGTCCAGGCTGGAGTGCAGTGGCGTGATATCGGCTCACTGCAACCTCTGCCTCCCAGGTGCAAGCAATTCTCCCACCTCAGCCTCTGAGTAGCTGGGACTATAGGTGCACACCACTGTGCCCGGCTAATTCTTTGTGTTTTTAGCAGAGATGGATTTCGCCATGTTGGCCTGGAACTTCTCACCTCAAGTGATCTCCCCGCCTTGGCTTCCCAACGTACTGGGATTACAGGCATGAGGCACCTGCCCGGCCATTCCCCAGATTCTTACTGTGCGTCTCCTGTGAGCCTGGCACGTTTAGCTGCTGTGGAAAACAGCAGGGAACTGCACAGCAGACTGGGAGCTCAAGGGCCTCTCTCTAGGTGGGGCAGGTAGCAGTCGTGTTGAGGCGGTGATCACTGCTGTGAAGAACGTGGGGCACTGTAGAGTCCTGTGCCAGGATCACTGCTGTGAAGGGTCCTGTACCGGGATGTGTGGGGCACTGTAGGGTCCGTGCCAGGATCGCTGCTGTGAAGAACGTGGGGCACTGTAGGGTCCTGTGCCAGGATCACTGCTGTGAAGGGTCCTGTACCGGGATGTGTGGGGCACTGTAGGGTCCGTGCCAGGATCGCTGCTGTGAAGAACGTGGGGCACTGTAGGGTCCTGTGCCGGGATCGCTGCTGTGAAGAACATGGGGCACTGTAGGGTCCTGGGCTGGGGATGTGTGGGGCACTGTAGGGTCCTGTGCCGGGGATGTGTGGGGCACTGTAGGGTCCTGTGCCGGGGATGTGTGGGGCACTGTAGGGTCCTGGGCCGGGGATGTGTGGGGCACTGTAGGGTCCTGTGCCAGGGATGTGTGGGAGGCGTGAAGCCTTTGAATAGGTGACCTTGCTGAGCCCAGAAAGTCACTGCAGGGAGAGCCGAGTCCATCTGCTGTGCTAGACCAGGGAGGGGTTTGGTTTGCTGTGATGATAGCTGCACAGGTAGTTGGGAAGGTGGTGGAGCGAGGTCCTGTGTCTCCCTGGCTTCCGTGTGGCAATGCTGTAGGTGGTGGTGGGAAGACCAGGGGCTTCGGCATTAGCGCAGCCTGTGTTCCTCTCCGTGATCGGCTGCCTGTGTAGGTTTCTGTGGCCCTACAACGGTCCCCCGGGCTGCCCCTTGGAGCCACACCAACTCCTTGTCCTGGTTCTAGTGTTGAGTGGGACTTGTCCTTCTCCCCTCCGTGATAATGGGCGCTGGGTGGGAGCCTGTGGGAGCGCCATGGTGGGCATTGGTTCGAGGTGAGCACCGCCCTTGTTCACATGGGTGTCCCCTGGGTCGCTTGGCGCATGGGTCCTGGAGCCAGCCTTGTACGTATCTTTCCTGGATAGCCGTTCTGTGGTTTCTGCCTCCGCCCCGTGGGAGCCTAAATCTGGCTCTGTGCTTCTCCCTCCCCTCAGGATGTGGGATCTAGCCCTCTTCCCCTAGAGCAGAGCACAGGACTTCCATCCCTCCCGCAGAAGAGGCTGAGCAAGCCCCCCGCGGCCTCTGATCGCCGTCTCCTCCTCTCCACACCCCTCTTTAGGTCTGAGGCTTCGTTTTTCGATACTGAACATTTTTGGTCTTAGGTAGCACCGAAGGGAGTATTTGTAACACCCAGTACCTGCTGTGTCGTCTGGAAGGCATCATTCTCTGTGACCCTGTAGGGCCTTGTCTCAGACAGTCATGCTTCCTGTGGCACCCGCCTAGGCGTGGGGGTCAGCTCTGTGGCCCCGTGTTAACCCAGCAAACCGAGGCTTAAGAGTGGCATAGAGAGTCTGCCCAGGCCATGTGGCTAGCCTTGATGCTAGGTTTGTGGGGTTTTTTTTTTTTTTGAGACGGAGTTTTGCCCTCTCACCCAGGCTGCAGTGCCATGGCAGGATCTCGGCTCACTGCAGCCTCTGCCTCCTGGGTTCAAGCAATTCTCCTGCCTCAGCCTCCCGAGTAGCTGGGATTACAGGCGCGCGCCACCACGCCCAGTTAATTTTTGTATTTTCGAGACGGGGTTTTGCCATATTGGCCAGGCTGGTCTCGAACTCCTGACCTCAGATGATCCACCCACTTCGACTTCCCAAAGTGCTGGGATTACAGGTGTGAGCCACTGTGCCTGGCCCTAGATTTTTTTTTTTTTTTTTTTTTGAGACAAAGTCTGTCTCTGTCAGCCAGTCTGGAGTGCAGTAGTGCGGTCTTGGCTCACTGCAGCCTCGACACCCCAGGTTCAGGTGATCCTCCTGCCTCAGCCTCCTGAGTAGCTGGGACTGCAGGTGCCACCAGGATGTCTATCTAATTCTTTTGTGTTTTTGTAGAGATGGCAGAAATCTGAGTGTGACTTGGTAGCTCTGGGGTGCAGCCTACGGTCCCCACATCTCACCAGCTCCCCGGTGGTGCTCCTGTGCTGCTCCAGGCCAATTCTGTCGGGTGGTAGAGGCCTGGACCATGCTCTGTGATGTGGACCACAGGGGCCGGGTCACACAGCTGATGTGGATGCCACTGACTGGCCCTAGGCCTGGCTCACCCCCACCTCCCTCTGCTGTCCTCGCTGTCTGCCCCCCAGAGGACACACATTCTGGTGTGTGCTCCTTCACGCCCTGCTTTCTGTAAGGGTTTGTGGCGTGCCTCTGCCTGGTGCTGTCGTGGCACGTGCCCCCTTACTGTGCTGCCTGCCTAGTGCCTGGAAGGAGGCTCGGCCCTGCTTCCTCTGTCTCCTCTGTCGCCGCCCTTTGTGACAAGCTTTGCACTGTGTACCTGTACACAGGACAGATGGCGTTCGGGCCCTACCGTTGTCCCTGGGTCCCGGCCCCACTCCTCAGCGCCTCCTGCTGTTGTGACCCGTGCAGCCCGTCTTCTCTCCTGGGCTTCAGCCTCTGGGGATATCCAAGGAGCTGCCCTGAGTACAGCATGTGCTCCCCGCTCTCCCATCACCGTGAGGGTGCGGCCCAGCCGAGCGCAGCTCAAGTTCAGCTTCAGACCGTTTTGTTCTTACTTAAAGCACATCGTTCCACATACACCTGGATTGGTGGGAAGTCTGCAGGAGGGGCCCTGAGACGCTGGCCAGCCCGCCTTCCAGGTTAGTGTTTGCTCTGCTCAGTGAGATGGCCCCTTCCCTCTACAGATAAGCAGGGTCCTCTCGGCTTTGGAATTTACTTTCTAGGTGTTAATATATCGCCCTTTCACATTCCCTTTCTAGACCGACATTTCTATTATATCCGTTTAGGAAAGAACGTCCGCTTTGTTATGGGACAGTGCCGTTTGCACGGTTATTAGAAAGCCAGCCTTGTTACAGACTCTGCCGCACTCTCCCTCCGAGAGGGCAGCTGGACCTGGCTGTGGCAGAAAAAAAGTCCCAGGGAGAAAAGCAGTTTTAGGAAATACAGCGAAGTCAAAACAAAATACCTTTTATCCCTCTCCAGTGCGAAGATGGTTCTTAAGATGGGGCTGTGGGATGTGGGCGGCTTCCACCAGCCCGGGCCCTCCGCGTACGCCCACCCTCCCTCTCGGCCTCAGGTACACGGAGTTTGGAGGCTGCGTGCCACTGGATTCAGGTCACCCCATCTTTACTCTTGGCTCCTTGAAAAGACCACAGTCCTGCCCCTACCTGCCCATGGATGGGACTTTCTGGACAGTTGCAGGTGAGACTGTGGAACTCCTGGCCCTTTCAGGGAGATTTGAGGTGACGGCCACACCACTGTGTTGGGGAAGGTGGGCTGGGAGCAGCAGTGCTCGTGGGCTCTGGCCCTGGTGGGAGTGCCCTGTCTGCGGGCGCCTGGGTGCAGCCCTGACCCCTCCGGCCCTGCCTCCCCCTGCAGGTGCTGGTGGCAGGTGTGTCATCAGAAACCCCGATGAGGACATTTCTGGATGGTGTCACTGAGACAAAGCTGTCTCGGGTCTCCGTGTTGAGGGTGGCTAGACTCGGGTGCCCCTGGAGCACTGTAGAAGCCAGGTCTGCTTTCTTTTTTGAGGAGTGATGGCCTGTGTCCACTTCGTGGTGGCAAATCACACTTGGAGAACTCGGTCCCAAGAGCCTACTGATAGCTGCAGCCCAGAATGCAGGACTTGGGTCACAGGCTCCCTGGCTTCACCCAGGATCTGTCTCTGCCCCCATACCTTGTTGGCCTGGGGTACCCCCATAACCCATGTCCCCAGGCCCTGGCTGGAACGTGCCATGCAGGGAAGACAGGCCCCACCTTTGCAGCCTCCTCTGCTTCCCTGTTGCTTTGCTGCCACCCGCCAGGGCCTTGGGGCCTTCACACAATGTCTCTCCTCAGAACCCAGCTCATCCCCGGCGTCTGGTTCACGACATCCAGGCAGGCCCTTTTCTCCCTTGTTCACCAGCGGCCGGCACGGTTCCTTGCATACAGCAGGCACTCAGTAAATGCCTGGCAAATATTGGACTCCTTCACCTGCAGGAGATGCTGAGACCTTCGGAGTGGCCAGGGAGCAGGTCTCCTGCCTCTGCCTCACCTGTCCTGTGCTGTGCCCCTGCCCAGAGGACTCTTGGTCCCAGCCTCACCCTCCGCATGGGCCTCTGCAGCACCACGTGCATGGGGCCTGTGACGCTGCCCCCAGCTGCTGAGGCCACGGCTGCTGCTGCCCATTCCGGCTGCCTCCAAACCCACCGGTTTTCAGGAAGGGGCTGCTGCTGAGTGGCAGATACCAAGGCTTCTGTTTCTGATGCCTGAGCTAATGTCAGCAATGTAGAAAGGGCGTTACTTGCTTTTCAGTTTCCCAACAATGAAAGTTGCAAGAGGTGTAGCTGTCAGTGGCAGAGCAGGAAGGAGGGCAGTGGCTGGGAGCAGATGCTGGGGCAGGGACGGCTCGGTCTTCAGACGCAGGCACTGGAGGCAGCACCTACCCCTTCCCTCCTCAGGCTGGTGGAGGAGCCTCTGCTGTCACGGGACTTGGGGCAGATCTCCCTTCTGGATTTCCTCCTCCAACATGTCCTGCTGGGGACATGTGGCTTCCTTTCCTCCCATGGTCCTGGAGGCCCAGTGCCTCCCTCCCCCATGCTCCAGGCTGGGGCCCCAGCTCCCTCCCGGTTCCTCTGCTCCGGACAGCAGTCTGTGACACCAGGGCCATGCCCATGCCAGCTGCCATAGCTGCATCCCAGCTGCTTGCTCCAGGTTTGTTTTGATGGTGTACCGCTTTGTAAAGACTGTGGAATTTGCACACTGATATGTGCGTATTTGTATAAAAAGGATATGTTTGGCCTGTGGCCAATAAGGAACACGTCTGTTTATTTCTAAGATATAAGGACTTATAAAGATAAATGTAAGTAGGGTTGTCGCTGTATCCGTAGGCCCCAGTGAGCTGTCCGGTGCCGTCCCTGCCTGCTGTGCCTGGGCCCTAGTGAGCTGTCCGGTGCCCTCCTGGGCTGTCGTTTGCTGTCTGTTGGGCGTTGTGTCCGTGCGGTCTTCCTGAGGTTGTTTGCAGCTGCGGTGGCGGCAGGTTGGGCTTGGCGTCAGCAGGCCTGGGGCTCTGCCTGTGCTCTGTTGCTCACATGAAGGGGCCAGGGAAGCCTGTTGGCATCTGGAATCATGCCACGGGCGGCTGTGGCGGGGCTGTGGCCGGGCTGTGGCCGTGCAAGTGGCGAGGACGATAGGGTTCTGCCCTTGTCCCTGGTCACCCTGCTCCTGCTCTCGCTTCCCTAAGGCCAGCCCCTCCTCTCTGATGTGTGTGGAGCGTGGGTCTCAGCCTGCCGGCGGCTCCTCCATTGCGTGCAGGGGGTGCACAGGTGTTGACTCTGCATGAGTGGTTGTCTTTCCACTGGCTGTTTCCCTGCCTGACGCCCCTGTAAACATCCATTCCCAACACGCTTCCCAGAGGATGCCTGCCCTCGGAGTACTCCTAACAAAAGGCTTCCCAGTGAAATCAGCGTGTGACACCCCATGTGGTGTAGCCTGACATGGCACCTGCTGCTCAGCTCGTCCATGGCTCTGAGAAGCCCTCAGGGGCCCCAGGCAGCTGGTCGGGGTTAGGGGGGGCGTGGACAGTAAGGTGACCCAGCAGGCACAGGGCAGCTGGTGGGGTGGGTGGGGGACAGCAAGGTGACCTGGCAGGGACAGCAAGGTGACCCGGCGGGCACAGGGCAGCTGGTGGGAGAGGTCGGGGACAGCAGGGTGAACCCGCAGGCACAGGGAAAGCCCAGTCTTCATGTGCAGTTTCCATGTCTTGTTCTTGGGCTTTTCTGAATTGTGAGTTTCTAACATGCCACATTGAAACGTCTCAGATCTTGCCTGCTGAGCCACGTGGGTCTTCCTGAAGGCCGAGGTCAGCACCCCCCTCGCCACCACTTCATCCAGACCCCAGGAGCCCCTTCTGTCCCGTAGGCCGAGGCTCCCACAGCACCATGTGGGTTATGAATGAGAAACCTGGAGTGTCCTGCCTAGGAGAGAGGCTCTGGAATTCCCAGGCCCCCTCGGCTTTGGAGGCTTATAACAGAGAGACCGAGGATTGAGAGGAGCCCAGGGAGGCATCTCCAGTGCCTAGGCCAGGCCTCATCCAGCCGGCACAGGTGGCTTCAGCCTGGCCTTGGGGGACACAGGCAGAGCCTGCAGCGTGTCTGGGAGGGGCTGGAGGGACCAGGCCCGGAACCTTGTCCTGACTACCCAGGCTTGCTTTGGCCTGACATTGTCTTTCTTTGTGCTTTAAAAGTCTCCTCTCGTGTTTGGTAGAGAAACATTCTCTTTTTAAACTCAATTTCGAAGAAATCCACATCTTTGAATAACCTTGATCTTGAAAGGAAAGGAAGTTAGCTGCAGGTGAAAATTGATGGTCATGCTCAAAGGCATGATTCCCTGCCAAGGAAGCCTCTTGAGTTTTTCCGCTAAAAATAGCCGCAGCATCCTGGTGGTGGTGTCTGAACCATCTCCAGGCCCCTCCTGGAGACATTCAGAGATGTTAAAGGTGACAGGCTGCCTCACCTGGCCGCTCCGCACAGGTGTGTCTGCCCCTGGCCTGTGGGGCTCAGGTGGGTGGACTGCTGACGGCCGGGCAGCAGTCGGGGTACTGGGCTCTTGCTCGGCGGCCTCTGCCCCTTCAGTTTTCCTTGGTGTCACGGCACACTCAAGAGCCTTGGAAGTTCCGTGTACCACAGTCTGGGCGGGTGCCTGGGTCCCTGTGTCCATGGTCCTGGGAGATGTCCCTGGCCTCAGAGGCAGAGGTGTGGAGGCTCTGGGCTTTCTCCACGCCAGCGATAGGCCACCGTTGACTTGTGGTCTCCATGGTTCTGTGGGTGCTTCAAGGGAGCTGCCAGAAAGATCTAGCCACAGCCTGACACCAGCCAGAGTGGAGGCGGCCCAGGGACCCCCTGGCTCACCACCCTCAGCCTGGTGCTTCTGTCTGCCTGTGTGGGTGTGGACATGGGTCTGAGGCACTGGCTGAGGGATTCCCTGCTTGCAGCAGGTGCGTGAGGTTCCATCCAGGTCTCTGGTTTCTGGTCTGGCCTCATACCTGGCTTAGCTCTTGTAGGAGTGCAACGGATGGAAGGGGTGGTGATGCCTGCAGATGCTGGGTGAGGTTCCTTGTCAACTGAACGTGTGGTCTGGTGCCCTTATGTTGGGTGAGGAGCCCTGTGAATGTGTGGTCTGGTGCCCACAGATGTTGGGTGAGGTGCCTTGTGAACCTGTGGTCTGGTGCCCACAGACAGTGGGCGAGGTGTCCCGGGAATTGCAGTGCTTGATGGTCCTCCAGGACGCTGGTGCTGACGAAGTGAATCTGGCCGCCCACGCCAGGCAGTGCCCAGTGCCCTTCGGGTGGCTGCTGCCCTCCAGCAAGACATGGGGGCGCCGCTGGACCCAGGTGTCCATGAGGCCCAGGCACAGACCTTGCTTCTGCAGGAGGCCCACGGCCGGACTAGGTGAGTCCTTCCTCCTGCTACCTCTTTGAAAATCTGTGTGTTTTTAAACTAAGCTTCTTGAGTAACATTAGAAGGCCCGTGAACTGTTGAGCTGCCCCGAGCCTTTTGCCACCCATGGTGGGCATGAGCCACCTGCTGAGTCGGCTCGGAGTCAGCAGAGGCCATGGACTGGGGGTCCCCACTGTGCAGGGAGAGGGTCTGGCCCTGGGCAGGGCACTGGGAAGGGAGGTGGTGGCCTGAGGCCACCTCTCTCCTAGGGGGAGGAAGCCTAGGAGCTGGAATCAGAAAACCCAAGTTAGAACCTGAACTCTGTCACTCTCTCCCTTGTGCCTGGTGCCAGCGCCCTTTAACTCTCTTCGCCTTTGCTTCCTCTCTGGAAGAATGAAGTATGCACACCTCACCCCGTCTGCACACAGAGCCGATTCACAGATTCCATGAGGGAATGCTCTGAAAATATTTTTAAATTGTAATGTTCAAATATGTGTGTGAGGTAGTTCATCATCAACTCACTCAACAAACATATGGTTAGTTCTATTCTAAGGTGATGTGTGTTCCTAAAAGTCACCCTGCTACACAAAATCACCTTAAAAGCAAGATGGGACCCGGATAAAAATGGCAGCATGGTTGACGCGGTCATTGGCTGGACATAGGCAAGTGTGATGATTGGCACGACTCTTTGCCTCGAGGAGGACTAGCGCTGGCTTGGGGAAGTGGGAGTGGCGGCTTGCGAGTCACTGTGGAGTGGGGAGGGCACCCGAAGCTGGAGGGGTGTTGCACAGGGGGCCCAGCCAGGCTTGGGAGGCTCCCAGCACAGCTTCGTTCAGCCGAGTGCGGTTTTCTGCGTCCATCTTGAAGGAGGTTCTTCACAGAGGGGCGGTGGGGGACTTTTTGGCCATCACTCAGCATCCTATGGGACAGCCCCTCCCAGTCATTAACATGGGAACAAGACTGCGTTTTTCAAACGAGATACAGCAGAGTCAGCTGCCCAGCTAAACCACCTGCCTGCCCTGTGCCAGGCCTTATGCTGTGTGGTTGCTACTTATTACCATTCATCAAATTTATTTCCTAACAAATTGTATGTTAAATACCTGGCATGGGATCGGGAGTGAGTGGGCATTCGATGTATACCGGTCACTGCTGGCATTCATCAGAGTAACTTCTCATTTCATTGACATACCTCTGATAATCTCACTTAAAAATCATTTGGAGAATTCTGAGCTTGGATTTGGAAATCCCATGTTTGTGCGACAGGAATTTGTTGTTGGATGAAGTGAAGGAGCTTGCCCAGGTGAACAGGTAGAATTCCCAGCCCGAGTCCCTCTACACCCACCCCACTGCCTGACTGGGGTGCTGGAGCATGGTGTCTGAGAGTGCACGTGTGCGTCAGTGTGCACACGTGTGCACCTGGGTGTTCACGAACACACCTGTGTTGGTGCTCAGTGTGCCTGCGTGCACACGAGCATTCCTGTGTACGTGTCTGTGCTGCATGAGTTCTGTGTAGGAGCTGTATGTGCATATCTGTGTTGAGTGCTGTGTATGTGTGTGTCCATACGTGTGTACTTGTGTGCGCATGTATGTTGTGCTGTGAGTTCTGTGTGCACATGTGATCATGTGAGTGTGCACGTCTGTGAACTGTGCACATGTGTGCGTGAGTGTGCATGTATTTGTACTGGTGAGCTGGGTGCACGTGATTGCACATGTGTGTGTGCATGTGTCTGCAGTCTGCTCTCCATGCATACGTGAGTGCACGTGTGTGAGTGTGCATGTGTCTGCGGAGTCCGCTCTCTGCAGAGTGCACGTGTGTGAGTGCGCATGTGTCTGCGGAGTCCGCTCTCTGTGCGCACGAGTGCACGTGTGTGAGTGCGCATGTGTCTGCGGAGTCCGCTCTCTGTGCGCACGAGTGCACGTGTGTGAGTGTGCATGTGTCTGCGGAGTCTGCTGTCTCTGCACATATGAGTGTATGTGTCTGTGGAGTCTGCTCTCTCTGCACAGGTGAGTGCACGTGAGTGTGCATGTGTCTGCAGAGTCTGCTCTCTGTGCGCAGAGTGCACGTGTGTGAGTGCGCATGTGTCTCTGGAGTCCGCTCTGTGTGCACGTGAGTGCACGTGTGTGTGGTCTGCGGAGTCCGCTCTCTGCGCACGTGAGTGCATGTGTGTGAGTGCGCGTGTGTCTGCGGAATCCGCTGTGTGCACGTGAGTGCACGTGTGTGAGTGCATGTCTGTGGAGTCCGTGTGCTCTCTGCGCACGTGAGTGCACGTGTGTGAGTGCGTGTGTCTACGGATTCCGCTCTCTGCGCACATGAGTGCACGTGTGTGAGTGCGCGTGTCTGCGGAGTCCGCTCTCTGTGCACGTGAGTGCACGTGTGTGAGTGTGCATGTATCTGCGGAGTCCGCTCTCTGTGCGCACGTGTGTGAACGTGTGTGAGTGCGCGTGTGTCTGTGGAGTCCGCTCTCTGTGCAGAGTGCACGTGTGTGAGTGCGCACGTGTCTGCGGAGTCCACTCTCTGTGCGCACGTGTGTGCACGTGTGTGAGTGCACGCGTGTCTGCGGAGTCCGCTCTCTGTGCGCACGTGTGTGCACGTGTGTGAGTGCGCGCGTGTCTGCGGAGTCCGCTCTCTGTGCGCACGTGTGTGCACGTGTGTGAGTGCACGCGTGTCTGCGGAGTCCGTTCTCTGTGCGCACGTGAGTGCACGTGAGTGCGTGCGTGTCTGCGGAGTCTGCTCTCTGTGCACGTGTGTGTGTGTGTGCGTCTGCAGAGTGCGCTGTGTGCACGTGAGTGCATGTGTGTGAGTGCATGTCTGTGCTGTATGAGCTGTGTGTGTGCATGTGAGCATGTGACTGTGCATACGTGTGTGGTGTGAGCTCTGTGTGCGTGCACATGTATGGATGGTGTGAGTGCTGTGTGCGCACATGTGTGTTCATCTGTGTCTGCCTTTCTGGAACGCCGATTCTTTTATGCAGTTTGGCTCCTTTTCCCATGAGACCCTCATGGAACATTAAGCCCAGTAGACAAGGCCAGCCCCAGCCATTGTGATAGTTATTAAACAGCAATAAAGCAGAATCTGTATTTACAGACCCAGAGTGTGCTCAGACAGGGAGGTATTAAACATCATCCATCATCAAATGGAAAACAGTCAGATGCAGGGAGTGTGGAATGGAGTTAATATTCTTTTGGTTAACTTCACTCATAAACAGCTAAACTGCCCCCAATAAAACACCAAGGGGAGGAGGGGAGGTTCTCCCAGACGGAAGCAATCATCAGCATGGTCTGCAGACAGGTCCCCCGGGTTTCCTCGTGCCCGTGGGTTTGCAGCCGCGTCCCAGGGACTGTCCATTCTGCAGCTCATCGTACAGCTGCGGCTCAGAGCAGTGGTGCCTCTGGGTTCCTTTCCAGAATTCTCGCTGCCTGCTTTGCCTGAGGTCAGCTCATTGGCAGCCCTGTGGAGCTGGGGTGAACAGAGAAGAGACATTTACTTGTAGAACCTGAGAATTTGGGAAGGGAGGGCCTTAGCCGAAGACTGCTCAGGAGGGTGGCACGCAGTACACAGCTTCGAGTTCAGCCCGGGAGGTGGCGTTGGGGCACGGATGTGCGCGCTGGTGGCCATTCATTGCGATCCTCCAGTTTCCTCTGTCGTCTGTGAGTGGCTGCGCTCAGCCCAGGGGGTGCTGTGTGCACAGCGTGTGGCACAGAAGTGGCACCTGGGATGGGGCCGGGCATTGTGCGTGTGGGCACGGGGAGCGCTTCTCTTCCTCCTCTGAGCCGAGGCTCCTGTCTGGGCGAGGTCTAGCCCTCCACCTAGGAGCTTCCAGAATCTTCAGTGGGGACAGACTCTGGGAAGGACCCGCCTCTTTTCCCGCCCTGGGTTGAATGTGGGCCCCTTGGGCACAGGCCGGCAGCGCTCACCCCTTTCCTGCTCCAGACGTCATCACGGCTCAGTGTCGGGCAGGCGGGTGAGGCAGGGTTTGTGTTGCTTCTGATCTGGATCTGATTTAGCAGCTGAGGAGACGATCGCCACACACAGAGTTCAGTCTCCAGAAATAGAATCTGTACAGTTCCTGAACTTCCCCGTTCCACAGTTTTTAACTCTTTTAGACTAGAATTTTTAAGTGAGCTTCTGTGTTTCTACATCATTTCATGGACAGTGCCCCAGCCACAGCCTGTCTGGAGGGGAGGGGTGGGTGGGCATAGGCTCTGGGCCTGGGAGGAGGAGAACAGCATGGGTTTCCTGGCTAGCTGGCCAGCCCTGAGGTTGTGGGGGCCTTTGGTAGCTGAAAGGGGTCTTGTATTTATGCGCACATTGAAAGGCGATCTTACCGGCCTGCGCTGCCTTCCAGCTGAGGACAGGGACGTAGGGTACCTGTGAGTGCAGGCCTGGAAAGGGAGGGGCCTTCCACTGCAGGAAGGACGGGGCTTCAGCGCACCTAGGGCGTGGTGCCTGTGCCCCCACCTGCATCCCAGGAGAGGCACTGATTGCAGGGCTCGGCCTGGGGCTTGCATGGGACCCTCCTTGACTCCGCAGAGGCAGCCAAGGTGTCCACTGCAGCACTCAGGCGGCCTTCCCCGGGAAGTCCTTCCCTTACAGGACCTCCACTGCCACCTCTGTCACGGGCAGGCCTTCGAGGAGCAGGGCTGTGGTGACCCCCTGGCACAGGAGGTGTGTGCCATGTCTTCTAGGGATGGTGGCTTGGCCCCATGTGGGGTCCTCGGCAGAACGTTTGGATTTAACGACTACTTGGGGCTCACCATGTGCTCTGAGGCTCAGAGAAGGCCTGGGACGGGCTCTGAAGTGCTGTCTGACTGAGGCTGGGCTCCTCAGGGGAGACACTGGCTCCCGTCTCCCGCTGCCCTCCCCTTGCTTCAAGGAATCCTGTTAGGCTTTTCACTTTGCTCTGCAGCCTCCGAATCCCACTAAGCGACTGTCGCTTTTCCAGGGTGTCCTCAGGTGCTGTGCTAAGCTTTAATAAAGGGCTTTATCCACAGCTTCGGGAAAGGCTCTAAATAAATTAGATCCATTGGTTAGCCTCCATCGGTGATTTTTATTAACCTCCGGTTAAAGAAATATTGCTGGTTACAGAAGCACGATTTATTTCTGTGTAAGCCAGACTGGTGTGGTTCCTGCGGGCTCCCGAGAGGGATGGCACCGTGTACACACAGAGTGCTGGGCTGGCCATGAGAGGCACCTGAGAGGGCACCCAGCGGCCGGAAGGCTGGGAGTCGCTCTCACGGGGACACGGGGACTCTCACAGGGACATAGGGGCCTCTCACGGGGACACAGGGGCTCTCACGGGGACATGGGGGCTCTTACGGGGCCTCTCACGGGGACACAGGGCCTCTCACGGGGACACGGGGGCTCTCACAGGGACACGGGGGCTCTCACAGGGCCTCTCACGGGGACACGGGGGCTCTCACAGGGACACGGGGGCTCTCACAGGGACTCTCACGGGGACACGGCGGCTCTCACAGGGAATCTCACAGGCACATGGGGACACGGGGGCTCTCATGGGGATTCACAGCTGCAGAGACACGGGGACTCTCACAGGGACACGGGGGCTCTCACAGGGATTCACAGCCGCAGACACACGGGCTGGTGCTCGTGGCCTGGAGTGGAGAGCAGGGTGTGGAGGACGGGTAGGAGGCCCAAGCCTTTCATATCCTTTCTGGTCCCTGGTGGCAGCAGCTCCCTTGCTGAATAGCTTCGCCCTGGGAGGTGATCAGAGGCTGGGGCTTGCCGTCAGGGCACCCGGACTCAGATCGTGCCTCTGCAGCTGTGTGGCTTTGGCGCGTGGCTCCCCTTGGTGCCTCTGCTGCTTCTGTGAAGTGAGGAGAATGGTCGCTGCTGCTCATCAGAGGGGGGAGGTGACAGGCCTGGCCTGGGGATTAATTCTTGTTCATGCCGTTGCCTCCCCTGGGCTCCCCTGTCTACACCACTGGCAGAGGATCTCCTGAGAGGATGTCTGTGCCCTGGGGGACTACGCCATGCTGATGGTCTCCATTTCTTGGGGTCTCTCTCATTGAGCTGGGACCACAGTTCCAGTTCTTTTCATCCTCACTGAATCCCACAAAGCTGAGCGGGAAACATGTGGGCTGTGCAGAGTCGCCCTCGCTGTACAGGAAGAGAAACCGAGGCTGGAGCAGTGGAGAGGCTTGTGTGGTCAATCGCCTGGGGGCTTCACGTGTACTCAGGACGGAGACCTCCCGGCCGTACCCCTGTGCTGGTTCTGTGCGCTGCTGAACCATTTGGGAAATCATGTTATCTCACACATGCTGCAGGCTCCTCTGGGATAGTTACTGCTGCTGTTTCTAAAGCACTATTCCTAGTGCGTTCACGGCATCCCCACCTCCTTCCACGTGCGCCAGGTGGCTTCTCTTTGGCCTCTCTCACCTGAGATGCTTTGTGGCAGGAGCGTCCTCTCAGGAGCCTGAGTGCGTGAGTTCAAATCCAGGTCCCAGGTGTTGGCTGTGTGGAACCCGGCCAAGGTCTTTCATCGGTGTCTCAGTTCCGTTGCTGGAGATAGCGGGGATTGTCCCGGCGCGTCCTCACAGAGTTGTTGGTGGACTGAACAGGTTGGGAGGAATGAGCAGGAGTGACCCTTGGACCACGGCTTGCAGTAGCTGCCTCTGTCCTGTGAGCATTCGCTGTGAATGATTTTCATTATTCCAGACCGCTGGCTGCTCCCCTTCCTGCGGTCCGTCGTGACCACCAGCTCTGGGCAGCTCGTTCTGCCATGCTGCTGTCTCCCCTCCTCTCCTCCTCTCTCTCTCAGGCCTTTGCTGTGGTTGCTGGATCATTGCCCATGACCGTCTTAGGGGCCCTGCCGCCGTCCAGTGCGTGTGCTCTCTTGACGTGACAGGCACCCAGCTTTGCTTGAGTCATGCCCAAGCCCGCGGCTGCCACCCACACCCTGTTCCTACACAGTGCGGTCTGCCATGTTTCGGGGCAGGCTCGGCAGCCCGGCCCTCCCTGGCCTTGTTCAGCAGCCCTGGGCCCAGCCTATGTCTATGTTGGGCAGTGCAGGGTGTTGGGAGCAGAGAACGGGCAGAAGCCCCTGCCTCAGGGCTCCCTGGGGCTTGGCAAGAGGCATGGAGCGGTGCTGCCCCCACCCTTGAGAAAAAGGCTAGCACTCCGCAGGGCTGTTTGTGGTGGGAAACAGGTGCTCAACCAGTCTGGACCCCCAGCCCTGCCAAGCTCTCCCCGTGCCTCCACTCTGCAGGGCACCTGTAGCCTCCAGAGAACAGTCATGACCCAGCGTCCTTGTAGGCAAGATACCCGAGCATCACGTTCCCAAGCCTGCCCATTCTGGCCACCTCCAGCCCGCAGGACATGCCAGGTTGTGCCGAGGGCCTCCTGAGGAGTGCGGGACTGTCAGAACAGATTGCAGCATGGATTTTCGGAGGATTAAAGTTAATTAAAGAGCTCTTCCTTGCTTTCATGTCCTTGTGTCTACCAGCTATTTACATGCGAATGCTGCCGTGCCACCAAGGATGAGGGGTGTCTGCCACACCGCACTGTCAGGAGGGAACCACGGGAGAAGGAGAGGAACGCAGGGTTGTGTATTTACCCTGCGCCCTCCGATGGGACAGGGCCGTGGACGCAGACACGTTCGAAAGTCAGCGGCAGGGTCGTTTTCTTGCATTTCCTGAAGTGTCTATGTGGCTGACTGGAATGTTCTCCATTCAGGCCCCACCTTACACTGCGTAATGGAACGCATTACGTGTGGAAATATCTTCGCATAAGCAATTTTATAAATAGAGAGACTAGAGAGCAGGGTCTGAAGTTTCTAAGTGCAGGGCTGTGTTTTCCGGAAGCCCGTCCTCCTTGAGGAAGGTAACTTTCAGTTTCATGGAGTCAGCTGGTGGCAGCGTCCTCTGGCCCTCAGCAGCACTGCCTTGATGTGGACGTGGACGTGTGCGTGTGTGAAGGCTCCTCGGGTGTGTTAGTCCGTTCTTGTGTCTCTATAAAGGAATACCTGAGGCTGGGTCATTCTGCAGACTGTACAGGAAGCATAGCGCTGGCATCTGCTTCTGCTGAGGCACCAGGAAGCTTCTGATCATGGCAGAAGGAGGAGGAGGAGCAGGCAGGTCACATGGCCAGAGCAGGAGCAAGCGAGACGCTGGAGGTTCCAGACTCTTTTCAACAACACTCCTCACCCAGGGGAGGGCCCTGGGCCATTTGTGAGGGATCCGCCCTCATAATCCAACACCTCCCACAAGGCCCCACCTCCATCTTTGGGAAACATTTCAACCGAGATTTGGAGGAAACAAACATCCAAACCATATCACCAAGTATTTGCTGAATGAAGAAATGAACGAATGAACATTGATACCATCATTGGATGTATTTTAGCTGCAAAGTCTAAAACCCAGGGTTTGGGGGTGGCTGGAGTGTGAAAAGGTAGGTGGTAGTCAGGTATGCCATGTGCATCCATGTGCGTGCCCTTGTGCCTGTCTGCATGTGTCTGTGCGTGTCTGTGTGCCTGTCTGTGTCTCTGTGTGTGTGTGCATGTGCGTCTGTGTACGTTTGTGTGTGCATCTGTGTGTGTGTGCCTGTGTCCGTCTGTGTGCATGTGTGTGTGTGTCTGTGTGCGTGTGTGCATCTGTGTGCCTGTGTGTATCTGTGTGCATGTGTATCTGTGTGCCCGTGTGTGTGCATGTGCGTGTCTGTGTACATGTGTGTGCGTGCATCTGTGTGTGTGTGCCTGTCTGTGTCCATCTGTGTGTGCATATGTGTCTGTGTACATGTGTGCGTGCATCTGTGTGCATGTGTGTCTGTGTCCGTGTGTGTGCATGTGCATATATGTGTCTGTGTACATGTGTGTGCGTGCATTTGTGCCTGTGTGCGTTGTGCATGTGTGTCTGTGCATGTCTGAGTCTTTCTTGGATGGTCCCTTGCTGCTTTCCCGGGGAGCTAGTTCTCTCTGGCCTTGGCTGGGTAGGACGCGGGCTCTGCTCGCCTCTCCAGAACAGAGCAGGAGGTGCTGCAGGGAGCTGGGTGCAGCGTGGTCAGGCCAAAGCAGGTACCAGAGTGAGTTCTGTGTTCAGTATCCCTCCCCCACTGTGGGCTACCGTGGTGAGAGTTGACGTTTTTGCAGGGTGGAAGTGAGACTGTCTTGTGGAGTTTCCTGCTCTCCTCGGGCAAAGAGAGGGTTTAGTGACCTGTCATTTGATGGTATGCCTTCAAAGCTCTTCTTCATCTGGTTGAATTCAGCTCATGTTGAGTGTCAGTTGTGACCCATGTCAAAGGTGTACGCAGCTGGATGTAAGTTAAAGTGGAGAAGACAGACTTTATTCAGTTGCTGCTGACAGCAGGGGACAGAGCTGAGCTCCTTTCAGGTTTGTGCAGATGTGACCAGGCATTTTAAAAGGAGTGTGGGGAGCAGGTGCCCAAGTGGAGTCAGGGAAGTGAAAAATTACAGAAAGCAGCAAGAGGGTTGGGTAGCTTGAATGTGATGAGCCGACTCTGCTACGAGCTGGCAGGTCAGGGCTGGCAGGGACGGGCTCCTGCTCCCCCTCCCCAGCCCCAGACCGGGAGACTGGCCTGTCTTCCTGATGATGACGTTCGAAAGGGGTGGCTCTCGGTCCTTGAGAAGGACATCCCGGAGCTGTAGGAGGTGCGGGCATGTGTGTCTCCAAGGGACCGAGGAAGGATTCACAATTGTCACCTCGGATTTTCCCAAGTAATTGCGCTAGGAAGGGGAGGCAGGGCAGGCGCCTGTTGTCAGGTGTGGTAGAACCAAGGGCAAATCCTCCTGACAGCCCTGAGCTTTTTCCGACAGGAACTCGGGATGCTTTAGCTCAGGCTTCAGGAAGTCCTGCTGTGGCGGGTGGTGTCTCAGTGCGGGGGTCGGATGGAGCCCCCGTGTGCTGAGAGCTCTTCTGTGGTTCTCAGCAGCCGACAGTGCGAGTCACACGTGATTGTGAAGCTAAGTGTCTCAGGGCAGCCCCTATGACAGCACACGGCACATAGGACGTTCCAAATCAGCATTGGCTGAATGAGCGATGCCAAAGAGCAGCCAGCACCTCTGTTTGCAGGAAGATAGAGTTGACACATTTTCTTTGATCCTTCTGTTAAGTATAACGAAGAGCCCCGGACATTATCTATGGAATGAGCACAGCGAGCCTCTGTGGGGTGGAAGCCAGGCCTTGGGCCTCAGAACAGCGTGGCGGGGAGCTGCCCAGGTTTCCTCGTCTACCTCTTCTATCCCAGACTTGGAGCTAAGGAAGCACATCCCCAAAATGCCGACACTCCCCAGCAAAGGACTAGGGAAGCAGTAGCTGGGAAGACAGAAAGTGTAGTCACGGCCTGGCAATAATGGAAAGAAAAAGTTAACGGATTAGGTCAGCAGCAGAATGGAGGTGACAGAGGAGTGCGTTCGTGAACTCAGAGATGGACCGATAGGAACTGCCCATTCTCAACAACAGAGAGAATATGATAGAATAAAATAAGCAAAGTCCCCAGCGCCTGTGGGACCTGGGAATACGATGGAGTAAAAGGAATAAAGTCCCCGGTGCTGGTGGGGCCACAGCACGAGATCCAGCATTCCAGTCGTGGGGATCTGGGAGGGTCTGGAGGAGCTGAGACGGAGCCGCCGAGGCAGCAGGCAGCGTCTTTGTGACTAATCCGGTCTCTTCGTTGTTCTGTGGGTCTACTCCGATTGTCTGTGTTTTTCTTGAGTCAGTTTTGGTAGCTTTTGTCTTCTTAGGAGTTTGTTCATTTCACCTCCGTTACTAATTTTTGGCATGCAGCTGTTCATAGCATTCCTTTACAGTCTTTATTTCTGTAAGGTCAGCTGTGGTGTCTCTCTCACTCCTGATTGCAGTGATCTGCACCCTCATTCTTTTTACCTTGGTTGGCCCAGCTAAAAGTTTGTGTCAATTCTGTTGCTCTTCTCACAGAACCAACTTTAGGCTTGACCGATTTCTTTTATTGTTTCTGTGTTCTTTATTTCACTTATTTTTGCTCTAACCTTTATTATTTCGTTCCTTCTGCTTGGGTCAACTGAAGTTGGACTCCATCAAAATTAAAAAATTTGCCCCAGAGAAAGACCCTGTGAAGAGATAAAAAGACAAGGTAGAGATTGAGAGGAAATATTTGCAAGCTTCATATCTGACAAAGACGATTTGTTATCTGTAATAGATAAAAACCTTCTCAAAACTCAATAGTAGAAAAACAAAACGGACACACCTAATTAGCAAATGAGCAAAAGATATAGACAGACATTTTTACCAAAGAACATATACAGACGGCAGTTAAACCCATGAAAAGGTGTTCAACATCATTAATCATTAGGGAAATACAAGTTAAAACCACAATGAGGCATCACTGCACACCTGTCAGAGTTTAAAATCGGACACCATCAAATGCCAGCCAGTATGTAGAGAAACTCCATCTCTGGTGCCTTGCTGACAGGGGAGTGCCAGGGTGCAGCCACTCTGAAGCCAGCTCCAGGGTTTCTTAAAAACTGCACTGCAGCTCCCATATGACCAGCAGTCGCATTCCTGGGTGTTGATTGCAGTGAAATAAAACCGAGGTTCGGAAAAAAACCGACAGAGGACTCTTCCTAGCAGCTTTTGCGTAATGGCCAAGAACTGGAAAGAATTCTGATGTCCTTCGGTGGTGAATGGTTAAACAACACTAATGCCTCCGTCACACAGAATATTACTCAGGCTAAGAAGGAATTAACCGTGGATAAACATAACTTGAATAGATCTCCAGGAGTTTAGTGGAGCGAAGAGCCCAGTCCCTAAAGGTTGTGTGCTGCGTGATCCCATTTGTATGACGTCATTAAAAGGTTGAAGTTATGGAAAGCCTGTGGATGGCCGCCGTGAGTTAACGGAGACGCACAGGAGGAATCATGGCTGTGAATGGACAACCTGAGGGATTTTTGTGGTGATAAAAATGTTCTGTATCTTACTATATCATTGTCAGCATACGGGTTGTGATACTGTGCTGTAGTTTTGCAAGATGTTACTGTTGGGAAGAACTGGATGAATGCTACTTGTGATCTCTGTGTTATTTTTTATAGCTCCATGTGAATCTGTAATTGGATCAAAATAAAAAGCTTAGATCAGGCGCAGTAGCTGACACCTGTAATCCCAGCACTTTGAGAGGTCGAGGCGGGCAGATCACTTGAGGTCAGGAGTTCGAGACCATCCTGGCCAGCATGGTGAAACCCTGTCTCTACTAAAAATACAAAAAATTAGGCGTGGTGGCGCCCGCTTGTAATCCCGGCTACTTGGGAGGCTGAGGCAGGAGAATTGCTTGAACCCAGGAAGTGGAGGTTGCAGTGAGCCGAGGTTGTGCCGCTGTACACCAGGCTGGAGCCTGGGTGACAGAATAAGTGAGACTGTGTCTCAAAAAAAAAAAAAAGTCATCAGCTTCATTATCTCCTAACAGGAGGGTCAGTTTGTCCTCTGAAACTTTGAAGGCAGGGATCGACTTCTTCTCTGTAACTGTAAAAGTCCTGGACGGCACCTTCCAGCAGAAGGCTGTTTTATGTGCACTGCACATCTGGTGTTGTGTGGCCGCCTTCACTGGTGCTCTTAGCTGGAGCTTCTGGAGAACTTGCTGCAGCTTCTCCGTCAGCACTTGCAGCTTCACCTTGCACTTTCATGTGATGGGGACGGCCTCTTAACGTAAACCTCACGAACCCACCTCTGCTAGCTTCAGGCTTGGATTCTGCGGCTTCCCCACCTGTCTCAGCCTCATAGAACTTGCTCTGGCGTAAGGGAATGTTGGGGCTGGTTTGATCTATCCAGACCACTCAGACTTTCTCCATATCAGCAATAAGACAGTTTTACTTTCTTATCGTGGGTGTGTTCAGTGGAGCAGCGCTTTCAATTTCCTCTGAGAACCTTGCCTTTGCATTCACAACTTGGCTAGCTGTTTGGCACGAGAGGCCTGGCTTTCGGTTTATCTTTGCTTTTGGCACACCTTCCTCACGAAGCTTAATCCTTTCTAGCTTTTGGTTTAAAGGAGAGATGTGTGACTCTTCCTTTCTCTTGAATGCTTAGAGGCTCTTGTAGGATTATTAACTGGCCTGATTTTAATATTGTTGTATCTCAGGGAATAGAGAGGCCCAAGGAGAGGGAGGGAGAGAGATGGCCCGTCAGTGAAGCAGCCAGACACACGCAACGTTGGTCAGTTAAGCTTGCCGTCTTAGGAGCATAGTTTGTGGCACCCTAGAAACAATGACAATAGGAACATTTGAGATCACAGATCACCACAACAGATACAACAGTGAAAAAATGTCATAAATACTGTGAGGACGTGGCTCCCCAGAATCAATGACAATAGTAAGATCGGAGATCACCCACTGCAGACCACAACAGATATAGTAGTGATAAAATGTCAGAAATACTGTGAGGACATGGCGCCCCAGAATCAATGACAGTAACATCAGAGATCACCCATTGCAGACCACAACAGATATAACAGTGATAAAATGTCTGAACCCGGCCGGGCGCGGTGGCTCAAGCCTGTAATCCCAGCACTTTGGGAGGCCGAGGCGGGTGGATCACGAGGTCAGGAGATCGAGACAATCCTGGCTAACATGGTGAAACCCCATCTCTACTAAAAATACAAAAAACTAGCCGGGCGTGGTGGCGGGCGCCTGTAGTCCCAGCTACTTGGGAGGCTGAGGCGGGAGAATGGCGTGAACCTGGGAGGCGGAGCTTGCAGTGAGCCGAGATCACGCCACTGCACTCCAGCCTGGGAGACACAGCGAGACTCCGTCTCAAAAAAAAAAAAATGTCTGAAACGCCGTGAGGAGGACCAAATGTGACAGAGCTGTGAAGGGAGTACATGCTGTTGGGAACATGGCGCCGACGGTCTCGCCCAAGGCAGGACGGCCACAAACCTTCCATTTGTAAGCAGCACAGTATCTATGTAGTCCAGGAGAGCAAGGCGTGCCTGGGTCCATGCTGGCTCCTCATGGTGGCCAGCACACCGTACTAGTGTAAGATGTTAACAGTGGGGCACCTGGGTGTGGAGTATGTGGAAAGGCTCTACCATCTTCTCCGTTCTTCTAAATGTAAACTCGTTCTAAAAAAAAAAAGAGAGAGTCTATTAAGAAAACAAAGAAGGAGCCGCAATTTCCGCCTGGCAGAAGGCACTGGAGCTGGTGAGATCTAATGTGTACCCGGGCCTGATCCACGTTTGGTGCATGGCTGGACACCCTGGTGGGTGCGGGGAAGCTCGTGCTGCGGAAGGAGCTGTGGGAGGAGCGTGCGGCAGGTGGAGCACGGCTCCTGCGCGTGGGTGGGTGCGCGGAAGCTCGTGCTGTGGGCGGAGCTGTGGGGGAAGCGTGCGGCAGGTAGACCATAGGTCCTGCGCGTGGGTGGGTGCGGGGAAGCTCGTGCTGTGGGCGGAGCTGTAGGGGAAACGTGCGGCAGGTAGAGCACAGCTCCTGCGCGTGGGTGGGTGCGGGGAAGCTTGTACTGCGGGAGGAGCTGTGGGAGGAGCGTGCGGCAGGTGGAGCACGGCTCCTGCGCGTGGGTGGGTGCGCGGAAGCTCGTGCTGTGGGGGGAGCTGTAGTGGGAGCGTGCGGCAGGTGGAGCACGGCTCCTGCGCGTGCGTGGGTGCGCGGAAGCTTGTGCCGTGGGCGGAGCTGTGGGGTTCGGCAGGTAGAGCACGTCTTGTGCACGTGGGTGGGTGCGCGGAAGCTCATGCTGTGGGGGAGCTGTGGGAGAAGCGTATGGCAGCTGAAACGCCGCTCGTGCGCGTGGTTGGGTGTGCGGAAGCTCGTGCTGCCGGAGGAGCCGTGGGAGGAGCTTTCGGGAGGCGGAGCGTGGCTCGTGCGTGTGGGTGGGTGTGCGTGGCTTTGGTGGGATCCTACTGACCACCTCCCACCTGGTTGGTCTCCATGTGTAGACAGCCTAGTTCTTAGGATTCTAGGTCTCCAGTGTCATTTGCGACACCTCCTCGGGCTCCCTGTTCTGCCGGGGCTGTTGAGTCCTCACAGCACCTCCCATCAGGAGCCCTGGCCTTGGGGAGGTGGGACGGGCACGTTGCTGGGTTGTCTTTAGGGGTGAGCTCTTCCTCCTGTCTTCTGTTTAAAAGAGGACCCGCACCGGATTCAGGCCTTAGATTTACCAGTGCGTGGAGCTGTGGGCAATGCTCTCCAGTGACAGCCTGGGCTTCCGTGGAATTTAATTTTGATATATTGGCCTTTGTGTGTAAGAAGAGCCCAAACTCCCAACTGGATGGATTGCCCTCCTCACACTAGGCACGTCATCCCGAGAGGACTCTGAGCCAACCGTAAGGGGTTCGGGCTGGAGCTCTGGTTCCCTGCTGGGAGGTGGTGCAGGAATGCGTCCTCCTCCCCTGTCCTGACTTGTCGGCACTCCCACGCTCACGCCTGGGAGCCAGGACTCCGGCTCGCATTTCTCAGCATGTTCTTGGGCTGTGTGTGGTCTGCGTGTCCCTGGGGTTGTCTGTGGGGTCATGTGGCCCCTCTGGGCTGCCTGGTTTCTTGTTTTCTCCCACATCGTGTCTGGCATTTCTTTACTCAGAAATCAGGCATCTGTTGTTGGCTTGCCTGTGGAGTTTGTGTCCCTCCCTGAGCTCCGGGCTCCGTGGGGCCAGCCCCAGTGTGGACCTGTTGTCCCCTGTGCTGCTGGGCCTCGGGTTGGGTCTGTGGAGTAGATGGGTGTGCGTTCTGTGACCACTGGACTCTTAAAACACGCAGCCCTGTTTGACTATAGCACTGGACGTGTGCAAAGTTTGGGAACTGATCAAAAAGTATAAAGAGGCCATTGAAAAAGACCTTGACCCTTGCACCCAGAGGTAGCACCAAGAACATGGTGTGCATTTCATCTCCACGTCTCCCTTCTCTCCTTTCCTCCCGTGTTCATTCACTCAGCCAGTCTATCAGCCAACCAGTAAGCACTCACGGACACCCCCATGTTCAGATGCGGTGGGGGCAGCCGAGTGTGGGGACTGCTGTGGCAGAGCTGGCAGCCCTGTGTGCTTCCTGCACTTGTCACATTTTATTGCAGCCAGTGCCTGTGCCATTAAACATTCCTTGAAAATAAAATCTTTTTTGGCTGTACAATGTTTCTTTGTATGGACATACCAAAAGTAAACTCTTGGCCGGGCACGGTGGCTCACGCCTGTAATCCTAGCACTTCGGGAGGCCGAGGAGGGCAGATTGCCTGAGCTCAGGGGTTCGGATCAGCCTGGGCAACACGGTGAAGCACCGTCTCTACTAAAATACAAAAGATTAGCCAGGCATGGCGGCATGTGCCTGTAATCCCACCTGCTCAGGAGGCTGAGGCAGGAGGATCGCTTGAACCCGGGAGGCAGAGGTTGCTGTGAGCTGAGATCGCGCCATTGCACTCCAGCCTGGGTGACAGAGTGAGACTCTGTCTCCAAAAAAAAAAAGTAAACTCTTTATTGGAAATTTAGCTTTGATTTTAATTTTTTCATTATTATTGCTAATATGTGCAACATCCTTGGACTCAGCTCTTTCCACATATCTAATTCATTTACTGTTTCTTTAGACACAGGGTCTTGCCCTGTCGCCCAGGCTGGAGTGTGGTGGCGCCATCTTGGCTCACTGCAGTCTTGAACTCCTGGGCTCAATATATCCTCCTGCCTGAGCCTCCCCAGTAGCTGGGACTATAGGTGCACACCACCACACCTGGCTAATTAAAAAAAAATTTTTTTTTTAGAGACGGGGTTTCACTATGTTGCCCAGGCCGCTCTCTACTTCTTGGTCTCAGGTGGTTCTCCCGCCTCAGCCTCCCACAGGGCTGGGATTGCAGGTGTGAGCCACCACAGTCTGATTACTTTTTAGGCAAGTGTTACTGAGTGGAAGGGTGTGAACACGTTCAGGACCCTTGGCCGGTGTTGCCGACTCATTTTCCAGAAGCGCCCATGGCTGCTGTCCCAGCAGGCATGGTGTGCAGCCCTCACGGCCTCACTCATGCTGGGTGTTAGCATTGTACTTCTTGCCACTCCAGGTGAGGAACAGGTCTTAATGAATTTCGTGTTTGTCAGTTACCTTTCTTCTGTCGATTGTTGATTTTTCCCGGTTTTCTATTACTGTGTTAATGATTTTCCTATTGATTTGTAAAAGGTTTTCATGTATTTGTGGCACGTTTTCCCCAGTTTGTCTTCTACCTTTTGTGTTTTTAAGTGGCGTTTTGGGACCCGCGGAGGTGTCGGTGTGGCGAAGCATGCTGGTCTTTCTTTGTCATTCCTTCCACTGCTTCGGTGCCCACAGCCTTTCAGGGCCTTGCTCCGTGGAGTATCCATCTGGTTTCCTTTAGTTCTAGTGCAGTGAAGCAGGCGAGGGCAGGGGTGACCGGGTCTTCTGGGCTGGTTCAAATTGGGTCCACACCTACGCGCTCTATACCGCGGGGCGCGTTACTCACACCTTTGGCACCCAGGCTGCCTCTGTGAGAATGGCGTGATTGAAGGGCCCACCTCCTGGCCAGCACAGGGCCTGGCACGTGGTGCCTGGCTGGCGAGTGTATGAGTGAGGTGCTGAGCTGGGAGCGTGAGCTCTCGGAGTTCTGTGTCTGTATCGCGTCCAGTCAGCGGCCGTGTCAGCCAGGCGTCCTCAGCCCACGCTGCTGTACCCCGAGAAGGCAGCAGACGTGTGATACAGTGGGCGGGGGGCGTCTTCTCAGCCGGTGCCTGCTCCGTGTCTTTCTGTGGAGGCGCCTTGCCCCCCTGCCCCAGGCATACTCTCCCTCTGTGCGGAGTCTTCCTTCCTGGTGTGGTGCTCCCTGAGTGCCCTGCCCAGCCTCGCCTGTTTTTACAATGCTCACATCTGCCTGCCTTGCCAGGCTGAGTTCCGGGAGAGCAGGGCAGGGCCACCCCCCTCACCACTTGCTAGGAGCTGTCCTGACCCTGGGTGGGAGCCCACAGCCCTGGGCGCGAACTCAAAATGCCAGGAAGCAGCACAGGGTCCCTCGAGCCTGGTGGGAGGTACTTCCCGTGGGCGAATCATCTTGTTTGAATCCTCCTCATGCTGATTTCTGGCCCCATTCAGCCCAGCACAGCTCTGAAGGAGACGAAGGCAAGACCAGCTCTCCCCAGATGAGATGAGCTTTCAGTTGAGGAAGGACCCTGATGTCAGAGTTGTTTGGGTAATGGCATTCCCCTGACCATGGATGTGCCCTGAATCTTTTCAGGACTAGCGGGATCACTGCTGCCCGGGGTCTTTAGGTAGCTATTAGAGCCCAGGGCTGGGGAAGTGATTTCCCACCTGCCCATTAGCATGATGGCCAAGAGCCCAGGGTCGGCTTCACATAGGCTAGAGACCTGGGGCGCGCGCCTTCACATGGAGCCTCGTCCTCATCTGAAAGGGAGCGCGGACTCCAGCCCGTCTCAGGAGGTTCCGAGGAGAGACCTGGGGCGTGCACCTTCACCCGGAGCCTCGTCCTCGTCTGAAAGGGAGCGCGGACTCCAGCCCGTCTCAGGAGGTTCCGAGGAGAGACCTGGGGCGCGCGCCTTCACCCAGAGCCTCGTCCTCATCTGAAAGGGAGCAAGGAGCGCGGACTCCAGCCTGTCTCAGGAGGTTCCGAGGACTGATCCGCTGATGGTTTCACTCATTGAGTTTTTAATTGAACACATAGTTCCTGAGCCCCTGTTCTGTTCCAGGCACTGGGCAGGGACTGGGGCTGGGCGTCTCGCGTGAATGAGGCGTCAGGGAGCTGATGCGTGGAAACCCCTTGGCAGAGGCCTGGAGTGTGCCTGACACCCTGGGCACTGGCTGCCTGCTGCCCGTCAGTGGAGAAAGGCGCCTAGACTTTGCAGCATTGTAAGATTTTTGAACTGTAAAAGACCACGCCCTTGGCCGGGTGCGGTAGCTCAAGCCTGTAATCCCAGCACTTTGGGAGGCCAAGATGGGCGGATCACGAGGTCAGGAAATCGAGACCATCCTGGCTAACACAGTGAAACCCCGTCTCTACTAAAAAAATACAAAAAACTAGCCGGGCGAGGTGGCGGACGCCTGTAGTCCCAGCTACTCTGGAGGCTGAGGCAGGAGAATGGCGTAAACCTGGGAGGCGGAGGTTGCAGTGAGCTGAGATCCGGCCACTGCACTCCAGCCTGGGCGACAGAGCGAGACTCCGTCTCAAAAAAAAAAAAAAAAAAAAAAAAAAAGACCACGCCCATCTAATTCCCTGTTTTGCTGATCGGAAACGCTGGAGACCTAGAGAGGAAAAGGACCCATCTGCTCAGGCTAGGTGGTGGCCCCAGGGCTGTGACTCCACTGTGCTGTCTGTCTCCCGCGTTGCCCTGCTCTCCTTTCTGTGTCCTGTCAAATAAACTGCACTGAAACTGGAACCACGCAGCACAGGGCCTGTCTCAGGCCCCACATCCCCGTGGGTCAGGCATGCTTGCTGGACCTCGCGAGGGTCACGTCCTCCTCCCTGGTGAGGGGCCGTCTGCAGCCACTGTGGCTTGGGTATGGCTTCCTGTCAGGATGGTCCCAGTGCCCTCCCAGCTGTGAGTGGCACCCACATCATCAGAGCGTAGGTGTGAGGAGCTGCTGTAACGAGGCTGGTGCTGGTTCAGGTGGATGCTGGGGGATGCATTTATACAACGAACACAAATGAAGTGGAATTTGTCATAGAGCAGTGTGAAATGTAAGTAAAATTGCCTCGGGAAATCGTAATTGATTCCACTCCTTCCTACAATAGGTGTTGTAGAGCTTTTTATCAGAGGTTGAAATTGCAAGAACCAGGCTTGCTGGTGGGGAGCCCAGAGGAGCAGCTTTTCCCCTCCCCTCTCCAGCTACGTGTGGGTGGTGGAGGCCGGTGGGGAGGGTGACGGCGGGAAGCCAGAGGAGGAGCTGGCTGAAGTCACCCCGAGACAGCTGTGGGGCAGGGCAGGGAGAGTGCTCTGTGCACCTGGTGCAGCTACAGGCAGAGTGGTGAGCGGTGGGAGAGGACCCCGTGCCTCCTCTCTGAGCGGCCTGGTGTTCAGCCTCCTGCTGCCTTCGGGAGAGCTTGCATAGGTGCGGTTCATGGAGAATGCACAGCTGGTTGCTGGAGGGAAGATGCTGCTGAAGGCTGGGGACCGTTTTTTCTCCTGGGGGCTCCTCCGAATCCGGTCTCTCAGCAGAAATAGAGCTTTGTCAACAGTAAACCAGGTTTATTGGTCAGATAAGATAACCTTATAATGAGGCTTGTGGAACTTAAAGGAGGCAAAAATGAAGAAGAACAGAGAGGGTGGAATGAGAACGAGGGAGAGACGTGGTATCATCAAGCGCCGAGCAGGGTGGCTGAGAGCACCAGGCGCAGGTTGGGGGCTGAGGAGGACAGAAACGCATCTGACAGCAGGGTGCCTCCCCGGGGCCCCAGAAACCCTCGCTGACCTGTGGTATTGCCCTTCAGAACCTGGTCTTTGGTGCCCATTACAGAGAACCCTTTCATCGGGAAAGGAGACAGTTTCTCCTCATTCTCAGTGTCCTCTGCTAGGGCGGCGTCTGGTTTGTTTTGGAGGCGTTTTCATCAAGCGCAGATGGGCAGGTTCCGCTCCTTCGGGGTCCGGCCACCTGTCGCTGGTGCCCTGGCTCACCCAGGGGCCTCTGCACATCAAGGCTGTTCTGGGGCCTGCGTGTAACAGGCTCTAATTAGCATAAGCAAGTGAATTAGCCTTATCTGCTCATGAAAGAAGTGAAGCAAGAAATGCGTTTGGTGACACTTTGTCAGGGCTTTGTTCGAGTTGCTATACGGAAATTATTAATAGTAGAATTGCATTCTGTTACAATCACCCTCTAATTCAGTCACCATCCATTGAACTGGCCGTTTTACCCCATTAACGAGGTAATGAGTTTGGATGACTCTGAAAACTTTGTGACCTCCACCCTGGGCTTCACTACGGGCTGGGGGAGCCTCCTCAGGCTGCCTGTGGACCTTCCGCGGAGCGTGGGGTGGGGCGTAGCGGTCACACACCTGTACACAGCGCTGGGTTCCGCCTTTCTGGGGCCCTCTCTGCCAGCCAGGGGTGCCCTGCAGAAATGAGGCTGGAATTACACAGGGAGCAGCTTGGGCCAAAGGCTCGATTTCCATCTGCTCCATGAGTGTGGCGAGCCCAGTGTCCACAGGACTGTGCAGGAGGGGACAGCCGGCATCTGCCCTTTCTGGAGACCTTTCTCCCGACACTCATATCTGGGCGCTGGGGATGATCTTGTTTCTGTTCCTTGGATTTTTACATCTGTCCGGCTCCATCTTTCCTTTCTTCCCCTCTCTCATTTCACTGTAATCACAACTCGCACATTAACCTCAAATTACCCTCTATCAATCACTCTCTTGCCTAGAAACTTCCTGGGCTCCTTCTCTTCTGCTGCTGTGGGTGTGTCATGCAGGGTGCACTGGGCCTGCCACCAGCTCCCACCACGGGGAAGTCGGGCCTCTGGGGGCCGAACTGGGCTCAGGGTCCTATCTGAGTGTGTTTGCCCTGAGCTGTTTGTAAATGGGACTTACAACCACAGCCACGGTCTTCAAATTACGGAGTTTCATTTAAAAAAAAAATTACTCCTGTTTAATCTTTTTATTAGAGCATAACAAACATACAGAAAGTGCTCTGTCCTGAGAGTACAACATAGGGGGCGATGATGAGACCAGCCCATCCATGTCTCAGCTCCACGGTCAGGAACACGGTGTTACCAGGGCCCCTGGTTCACCCGCCTGCTCCTCCACCTCCCCCAAAGCCCCGCCTTGCGGATTCCAACACGCCGATTAGTTTTGCCCATTTAAAAATGTTGTAAAATGGAGCTGTGCAGTATGTAATCTTTTGTGTTTGGTTTCTGTTGCTGTGTGCAGTTATTTCATTTCCATCTTAGCAAGAGATCACATAATTTTTTTTTATTCTTCCGTGAATGGGCATTTGAATTTCTTTATTTCTTGGCTATTGTGACTAACACTACAGAATGGGAGAATATATCATCTTTTGTTAGGTATTTGTATTGCAAATGTCTCCTCCCATTCCGTAGCAGCTTTTCACTCTTTCTAACTCAACAGAAATTCTTAATTTTAATGAGATCTAATTGATCAATCTTCACCTCCCTTTGTGGTTGTGATTTGCGTGTGTCCTGTTTAAGAAAGCTCTGCCACCCTCTAGGCTGTTCCAGGGTTTCACTCTTGTCTTCTTGGTGGCTTTGCTTCTTCACACTGATGGTGGCACTGCACAGCCTTGTTGCCTGCGCAGCCTTGTTGCACTGCGTGAAGCTTTTTTTTTTTTTTTTTCATTTTTCTTGCCAACGTGGGTATCCAGTGGACTCAGCACCACTTACTGCAGAGCTGCTCCTCCCCCCTGTGCCATGGTGCTGGTTACACCTTCACGTGAGCTGGCTCTGTCTGTATTGGCTGTTTCTGGAATCTGTATTTGTATCATTGGTGTGTTCATCTCCTTTTGGCAAAACCACAAGTCTCCATTCCTGAGACTGTTAGAGTCTCGTCACCTGATGGGTTGGTGGCCCTCTTTGCTTGTCTGCGTCCCGGCTGCCCTGGCTCTGTGTGGCACTCCGCCTTGTCGCGTAGATTTTGTAGCTCAGCCTGTCGGTCTCACCAGCAGACTTGCTATTTGCTAGAGTTTTTATTGAGAATGCGTTGATTAAATGACATCTGCCCAATATTGAATCTTCTACTCCATGGACGTACTATATGCTAACATGTGTTTAGATCATACTTATTTTCTCTCAAAATTGTTTCATGATGTTTTCTGGGTGGGTATATCATAGGTTTTGTCTTTTATGAGTAATAATGTTTGTGTTTATATGTAGAAATCTAGTTGAACTTTGATTCTTGACTTTGGTCCTGCAGCATTGCTAAATCTACTTATTATTATTATTTTTTTTTTGAGACGGAGTGTCACTCTGTGGCCCAGGCTGGAGTGCAGTGGCCGGATCTCAGCTCGCTGCAACCTCCGCCTCCCGGGTTCACGCCATTCTCCTGCCTCAGCCTCCCGAGTAGCTGGGACTACAGGCACCTGCCACCTCGCCCGGCTAGTTTTTTTTGTATTTTTTTTTAGTAGAGACGGGGTTTCACTGTGTTAGCCAGGATGGTCTCGATCTCCTGACCTCGTGATCCGCCCGTCTCGGCCTCCCAAAGTGCTGGGATTACAGGCTTGAGCCACCGCGCCCGGCCCCTAAATCTACTTATTTTAATACTTTGTTTGTAGATTATATTGACTTTTCTGTGTTCATAATCGAGTGATTTCATAATAGCTTTCATTGTTTTCTCGATCTTCATACCTTTCATGCCTCTTCTTGTCTGATCTGCGGCTTAGCGTCGCCAGTGCTGTTTTGAACAGATGTGCTGATAGCTGGTGTTTGTTCTGCATCCTCAGAAGAAAAGCTTTCAGCATTTCACTGTTAAAGATCATGCTGATGACTTTAGTAAGGAAATCCTTTTCAGATTAAAGTTCTCTCTATTCCTCATTCGCTAAGAGAGTTTTGCTTTTGTTTTGTTTCATAATTTTTATCGTGAATAGATGTCGAATTTTAATCAGATGCCTTTTCTGCAAATATTGAGATGATCATTTGATTTTCTTCTATATTTCATTAATGCGCATTAAATTAATTGATTTTCAAATGTTAAACCGAACTTACATTCCAGGAATAAATGAGCATGGCCTATGGGTTACGCTCTGTGTGTAATGTTTTATTTGGGCCGGGCGCGGTGACTCAAGCCTGTAATCCCAGCACTTTGGGAGGCCAAGACGGGCGGATCACGAGGTCAGGAGATCGAGACCATCCTGGGTAACACAGTGAAACCCCGTCTCTACTAAAAATACAAAAACTTAGCCGGGCGAGGTGGCAGGCGCCTGTAGTCCCAGCTACTTGGGAGGCTGAGGCAGGAGAATGGCGTGAACCCGGGAGGCGGAGCTTGCAGTGAGCTGAGATCCGGCCACTGCACTCCAGCCTGGGTGACAGAGCGAGACTCCGTCTCAAAAAAAAAAAAAAAAAAATGTTTTATTTGGTTTGCCAATGCGTTAATTAGGGATTTTGCATCTGCATTTATTGGAGAGAAAGGTCATTAATTTTCATTTCTGAGAATGTCCTTTTCAGGTTTTGATGTCATGGCTTTTCTGGCCTCAGAAAATGTTAGCAAGTTCTGTTCGGTTGTTTCTGTAATCGTTTTATAAGGTTGGTGATATTTCTTCTTAACAGCTTTGGTAGAGTGTGCCAGTGAAAACATACGGGCCTGGGGGTTTCTTGTTTAGAAGATTTTAAATTTGGGCTTGATTTCTTTTAATAGCTTTGAAACATCAGATTTTCTTTTTCTTCTTTATTTGGTTATGGTAAAAGTTAGTTTTTAACTTTTAAAACTTCGTTTTATCAAGACTTTAAACTTCGTTTGTGTAAAGTTGTTTATTGTCATGTTTTTAATATTTTTGTGATCTCTAGTTATGTCTTTTTCAATATTGTTATTCGCTTATTTATTCTTTTTACTCTGTCTCATCAAGGGTTCATCAATTTTTTTAGTCATTTGGAGGAACCATCCTTTGGCTTTATTGATTCTTTCCCATATGTATTCTATTTCATTAATTTGTTTTGTTACTTCTTTCTTTGAGTCTAATTTGATATTCTAACTTTTTGAGTTGTATATGTAGATAATTGATAGTTATGCTTTCTTATCTTACAGTATATGCATTTAAGGTTGTCAATTTAGTTGCGTACCATACGTTTTGATGTGTTGTATTTTCCTTATCATTAGGTTCAAACCATTTATCAATTTCCATTGTGATTTTTATTCTGACCAATAGGTTATTCAGAAATAAATTTCTCAAATTCCCAACATTTGGTGATTTTCAGGTATCTTATTGATTTCTAGCCTTATCTCCCTGTGCTCAGAGACTATCCTCTGCATGACCCCAGTCCTATAAAACTTACCAAGAAGTGCTCTATGGCCCCATCGGAAGTCAGTTTTGTAAACGGCCCATACACACTTGAAAATAGTATGCATTGTGCAGTTGTTGAGTGCAGTGTTTTGCAAATAGCTACATCTCATTTGTTAATCATATTCTTCATATTTCTTTTATGATGTTTTTTCTCAGCTCCTGCAAGGATTGTATTGAAATTTCCCATTATGATTGTGAGTTTTGTCTATTTCTGCTTTTAATTTTGTCAATTATTGCAGTATGTCTTTGGATGCTGTTTTATTAGGCACATATAAATTGTGAATTATCTTCCTGGTGAATCTTGCCTTTTGTTATTATGAGACATTCTTTATCTCTGTGGATTGTTTTGATTTTTAAATCTCCTTTGTGGGATATTAATATGGATATGTCAGCTTCCCGTGTTTAATAGCATTGACACCTTTTGCTTTTTCACTTTCCATTTTGAGCATTTTTAAATTGTTTCATTATAAATGTAGTATACTGGAAATATATAGTATTTATATTCAGCTTAAAAATCATTTCTTAGTCGAAATATTTAATCTAGTTGTAACTGATATAGTTAATGATACATTTGCATTGAGATTAACTATCCTAACAATTTCCTTTAGTTTCTATTTCTTTTTTTAAAAAAATCTTACTTGTAGAATAAATATTTTCTTTGTTATCGTTATCTTGTTATTTATACTTTTTGTGTGTGTGTGTGTGAGACGGAGTCTCGCTGTGTTGCCCAGGCTGGAGTGCAGTGGCCGGATCTCAGCTCACTGCAAGCTCCGCCTCCTGGGTTCACACCATTCTCCTGCCTCAGCCTCCCAGGTAGCTGGGACTACAGGCGCCCGCCACCACGCCCAGATAATTTTTTGTGTGTATTTTTAGTAGAGACAGGGTTTCACCATGTTAGCCAGGATGGTCTTGATCTCCTGACCTTGTGATCCGCCCGTCTTGGCCTCCCAAAGTGCTGGGATTACAGACCTGAGCCCCCGCGCCTGGCCATATGCTTTTAAGTAATTTTAGTAGTTATGTTGGTGATTATAAGATAGACTATAATTATTTACTTACCAAAATCTAATAAAAGTAATACTTCTTTTCCTTCTAGACAGTCCAAGCATCTTAAAATCCTTTTTTCTGTTTCCATTTGCTCCATTCATAGGCTATTGGTGTAGAGTACTTGATTCATACACTTATGTGTTTGAAAATATACCGTTTTTATATATTCATTTATATGGACATATTTCTAACCCTTTTTATTCCTCTGTATTGCCACCTGTATCTCTAAGCACCCATCTGTGATCATTTTTCTTCTGTCTGCAAAATACCCCTTGTTTCCTTTGATACAGATTTCATGCTGAGGAATTACCTGATTTTCTTGGGGGGAAGAACATGTTTAATTCACTTTCATTTCTGAAGAACAGTTTGGCTGGGTATAAAATCATAGGTTATCACTGCCTGTCCCACTCGCCATCCTACAACCCTTTGAACCTATCATTCCACTGTCTTTTGACTCCCACTGGTTCTGCTCAGAAACGAACTGTCAGTCTCACTGTTGCTTCTTTTAAGTTAATCTGTCTTCCTCTCCTCTCCTCTCCTCTTCCATAGCTCTTTTGATTGTTGTCTTTTTGGCAGGAGAAGCGTTGTTGAAATGTTCCTCTAGATCTATAATTTTTTAATTAATAAAGTTTGTTTTCGGGAGAGTTTAAGGTTTACAGAAAAACTGAGAGGACAGCATAGAGCTCTCATATGATTCCTTCGACGGCACAGTTTTGTCTGTTATTGAAGTCTTACATTACTGCGGTACATTTGTTACAGTTCATGAACCGGTACTGACATATTATTTTTAACTAAAGCCCATAGTTTACATTAAGGTTTACTCTTTGTATGGTATGTATCTTTCTATGGATTTTAATAAGTTCATAATGTTATGTTTCGCTTCTGTTCTCTGGAAGAGATTTTGGAAAATTGGTATCATTTCTCATTGAAGTAGTTGGTAGAATTCATCAGTGAAGCCATCTAGGTCTGGTGGTTTCCTTTCTGGGAGGTTATTGATGATCAATTTGGTTTCTTTCATAGATACAGCCTGTTTTTTTCTGATTGAACACAGGGCTAGGGTTGTCCCCAAAGTGACCGTAGGGACAGCCACAAACCCGCCTGAGATGGGGCTGGCTTGGATTCCAAAGAGAGAAGCACTAAACACTGAGCGATCATTCAAAGCGTTTATCAGGGAACTTGCTTACAGAGGGGCAGCAGCTTCCTGTGACCACAGCGAGACCTGAGTATGTCTCCAGGGAGGGGTTGCGCTGTGGGGTCTATGTGGGAGTTGAAGGCAATGATAGCAACATGCTGATCTTTCTGTGTTTCAGGCAATAATGGGACGCTCACGCCCACAGGGGACGTATGCAGCTGCCTGGCTCACGTGATGGTGAAGGCCCCTGTGTGTCTCAGTCAGGAATGAGAAAGCGAACTGGGGGTGGGTGGGCCCCTAGAAAGACCCATTCAGGTGATGTCTTCCTCCTCATGTGAGTTTTGGTGGTTTGTGTCTTTCAAGGAATTGGTTCATTTCATCTAAGTTATCAAATTTCTGGGCATAGACTTGTTCATAATGTTTCTTTATTACCCTTTAGATGTCTGTAGGATTAGTAGTGATGGCTTTTCTTTCACTTCTGATGTTAATAATTTGTGTCTTCCCTTTTTTTTTTAATGTTGATAAACTTGGCTACAGATTTATCAATTTTAAAGAACCAGCTTTTTTTTTTGTTGGTTTTTCTCTATGGAGTTCCTGTTTTCAGCTTGTTTTTTGTTGTAATTTTTATTATTTTCTTTTCTCTTTTCTTTTCTTTTCTCTTTTCTTTTCTTTTCTCTTTTCTTTTCTTTTCTTTTCTTTTCTTTTTTTTCTTTTCTTTCAGATGGAGTCTTGCTCTGTCGCCCAGGCTAGAGTTCAGTGGTGTGATCTCAGCCCACTGCAACCTCCACTTTCCAGGTTCAAGTGATTCTCCTGCTTCAGCCTTCCGAGTAGCTGGGATAGCAGGTGCATGCCACCACACCCGGCTAATTTTTGTATTTTTGGTAGAGTCGGGGTTTAACCATGTTGGCCAAGCTGGTCTCAAACTCCTGACCTCGTGATCCGCCCACCTCGGCCTCCCAAAGTGCTAGAATTACAGGCGCGAACCACCGTGCCTGGCCAATTTTTATTATTTTTTTCTTCTTACCTTAGGCTTACATTGTTCTTCTTTTTAGTTTCCTAATGGGAAGCTTAGACGATGGATTTTAGATCTTTCTTTTTTTCTAACATTTACATTCAATGCTATAAATTTTCCTCTAAGCATGGCTTTTGTTTCATCCTACAATTTTGGTAGGTTGTATTTTCATTTTCTTGTTCAAACTATTCTTTTTTTTTTTTTGAGACGGAGTCTCACTCTGTCACCCAGGCTGGAGTGCAGTGCAGTGGCCGGATCTCGGCTCACTGCAAGCTCCGCCTCCCGGGTTTACGCCATTCTCCTGCCTCAGCCTCCCGAGTAGCTGGGACTACAGGCACCTGCCACCTCGCCCGGCTAGTTTTTCTGTATTTTTTTTTAGTAGAGACGGGGTTTCACTGTGTTAGCCAGGATGGTCTCGATCTCCTGACCGCGTGACCCGCCCGTCTCGGCCTCCCAAAGTGCTGGGATTACAGGCTTGAGCCACCATGCCCGGCCCAAACTATTCTTAAACTTCTGTTGAGACTTCTTTGATCCCTGCATTATTTAGAAGTGGATTGTTTAGTCTCCAAATATTTTGGGATTTTTCCATTATCTTTCTGTTACTGATGTCCAGTTTAATTTTAGTGTGGTCTGAGAGCTTACTTTGTATGCTTTATATTCTTTTTAATTTCTTTAGGTGTGTTTTATGGCCCAAATGTGGTCTGTCTAGGTAAATTTTCCACGTGAGTTTGAGAGGAATGTATATTCTGCTGCTGCTGGAAGTATTCTGTCATTGTCAATTAGACCCAGTTGATTGATGATGCTGTTGAGTTCTGCTGTGTCCTTACTGATTTTCTGCCTGCGGGATCTGTCCGTTTCTGATAAGAGGGTGTTGAAGCCTCCAACTGTAGTAGTGAATGGAGCCATTTCTCCCCGTAGTTCTTCCAGGTTTTTCCTTGCGTGTTTTGACACACTGTTGTTAAGTACATGTGTGTTAAGGGTGGGCATGTCTCCTTGGAGAAATGATCTTTTTATCCGTATGGAGTGCCATTTTTCATGCCCAATAGTTTCCTTGTTCTGCCTGAGATTGATCAAGCTGCTCCACCGTTCTTTTGTGTGGGCTTAGTGTGGTACAACTTTCTTCCTTTCCTTTCAAAGTGTGTTTATATTTTAAGTGGGTTCCTTATAGACAGCATATAATTGGGTCTTGTTTTTTTAATCTATCCTGACCATCTTTTAATTGGTGTGTTTAGATCATTCACATTCGAAATGAGCATTGATACAGTTTATTTAATACCTGCCATGTTTGTTACTCTTTTTTATTGGGGCACTTGTTCTTTCTTTTTTTAAAATCTTCTCTTCTTTATCTGCTTTGTTTGGTTTTAACTGAGCATGTTATATGATTTAATTTTTTAATTCTGTTAGCATAGAATTATTCTTTTTTTTTTTTTTTCCTGAGATGGCATTTTGCTCTTGTTGCCCAGGCTGAATTGCAGTGACGTGATCTTGCATCACACCCAGCTGATTTTTGTATTTTTAGTAGAGACAGGGTCTTGCCATGTTGGCCAGGCTGGTCTTGAACTCCTGACCTCAGGTGATCTACCTGCCTCAGCCTCCCGAAGTGCTGGGATTACAGGCATGAGCCAAGCACAGAATTACCCTAGGGTTTGCAGCATGCATTTAGCACGAATCTAAGCCCATGGTCAGATGGCCTTTGACCAGGTCACAGGCAGTGTGGGCGCCTCCCGCACAGCACGCCCGTTCCCCTCGCCTCCCGTGCCACCTGCTGCCTCATTTCACCTATCCCTGCGCCATCGTCAGCCAACACATTGCTGCTCTTATACTTTGAACAATTGTCCATTAGATCAACAAGACTAAGGAAAGTAAGCTAGGCTCAGTGGCCCACACCTGCAGTCCCAGCAACTTGGGAGGCTGAGGTGGGAGGATCACTTGAGCCCGAGAGGCAGAGGTTGCAGTGAGCTATGATCACACCACTGCACTCCAGCCTGGGCAACAGAGTGAGACTCTGTCTCCAAAAAAAATGATAAATAAAGTAGATTTTATTTTTCCTTTATTTGTTACTTCTCTGCTCCGTCTTTCCACATAGGTCTGAGCTTCTGACCTCTCATTGGCTTCTCTGGAGGATCCACCTTATACTGCTTACAGGGGCCAGGGCTGCCAATGACGAATCTTCCCCCGTTTTTGTTTGTCTAAGAGAGTGTTTTTTGTTTGTTTATTTGTTTGAGACAGAGTCTCGCTCTGTTGCCCAGGCTGGAGTGCAGTGGTGCGATCTTGGCTCACTGCAGCCTCCACTTCCTGGGTTCAAGTGATTCTCCTGCCTCAGCCTCCCGAGTAGCTGGGATTACAGGCACCCATTACCAAGCCCAGCTAATTATTGTACTTTCAGTAGAGACGAGGTTTCGCCATATTGTCCAGGATGGTCTTAGACTCGTCTGACGCCAGACCATCTGCCTGCCTCGGCCTCCCAAAGTGCTGAGATTACAAGCGTGAGCCACTGTGCCCCGCCGAGAGTTTTTCTTTTTCCTTTCCTCACGGAAGATCATCTTGCTGGATGCAGAATTCCAGGCTGGTGCTGTTTTGTTTCAATATTTGGATACCTCTGTCCCCTCTCTGCTGCTTGAGTGGCTTCGGTTGGGAGGTCTGATCCATTTCTTACTCTTGGTTGGTAATGCAGGGCTCCCTCTGCTCAGGGTGTCTCATTTTCTGCAGTTGGATATGATATGGCTAAGTGTGAAGTTTTTGGTATTTTTCCTGCTTGATGTTCTCTGAGTTTCCTGGATCTGGGATTTAGTTTCAACAAATCTCAGCCATTATCACGGCAGATACCTCCTGTGTTCTCTCCTCGCCTCCTTCTCCTTCTGGTTTTCCTGTGGTGAGTAGGTTCCACCTTCAAGGTCATCCCACTGTTCTTAGATCGCCTCTTCTTTTGTTTTCATTGCTTTCTCCTCAGTGCATGTTAGTATGGGAAGTTTCTGTGGACCTGTTTTTACATTTACTCATTTATGCTCTCATCTTTATTTTTATTCCTAGACTTTCTGCGTATGTTGTTTTATTTTTTTCATTTTTTATGTTGGTTACTTAGCTTGCTACTTTCAGTTTTAGTCTTTCTACTCTAAGCATTAAATTAATACGTTTTCTTCTAAATTCTTCATTCTTGAGATTGTGCCACTGCACTGTAGCCTAGATGACAGAGCAAGACCTTGTCTTAAAAAAAAAAAAAGTATTCTTTTTACTTAGGCTGTCGTCTCAGATGAAGTTTCTCCTGTCTTGCACGTGTTTCTAACCAGAGCCTGAAGTCCGTCCGATGTTTTCTTTCCTTTGTCTCTGCCCGCAGCCACCGGGTCAGCCTCCCTCCCAGGAGGCCCCTAGACTCCGGGTACCTGGGCAGCCCGGGCAGGTGAGAGAGGACCCCAGGGAACTGGCTTTGCTTTCACTGGGGTGAGGTCCTCATGGTGTTCTGCTCTAGCTTGTTCCCATGATGTCAGGTCTGGGCGTTCCCCTGCAGCTCAGTGTCACAGCTGCCCTGTGCCCATGGCGTGCTGGCCTCTGAAGGCTGCTGGGAACTGCAGGGTTAGAGCTGCAGGAAGGTGAGGGTGGGGCCGCAAGGTGCTGGGTCCAGGTCCGGGTGCCCTCCTTGATGGGAGTGCCAGGGTCACGTTGGGGCTGTGGATAGCAATCTCGGGCCTCATGAGTTCCTCCTTCCAGCTGCCCAGAGCGGGGCTTAGTGCCCCCAATCATGGAGAGCTACTTCCAGTGGTCTCACCAGTGAGGCTGTCCATGGCACTGCCTCCCCGGGCTGGGCGCTGACCCCATGACTGCAGGGTTGCAGCCTGGGCGGCTCCTCTGTTTGCAGCACCGGCTGGGGCTCTGCCCCTCCGTGGTCTCAGCGGTGGGGCAGACACAACAGCCCGCGGCCACTGAGTCCTCTTCCCTCAGCCCCGTGCCTGCCTGGCAGTTTTGAAGATCAAATGAGGTAACGTGTGCTTAAGTCATATGTAGCATTAGCATGCTGTGCTGATGTCACCAATTAAAATCTGCCTGAGTGAATCATAATTGAAAACAGTCAGTTGTCAGAAAAAAAACCTTGTTAGGGGCAGCAGGCCCAGGAAAGAGAAACGAGGGAAAGACCGGAGACAAAGCATTCTGGGGTTGGTTGGGGGCGGCCAGGGCATCCGGCCCGGGAGCAGGTGTGGGCCGAGCACAGGGACGCCACCTCATGTGCACTCAGCACCGTGTCAAGGCATGGCCTTGCGTGGGGGAGGCGAGGCGAGGCATGGCCTTGCATGGGGGGTGGCTGGGGCTTGGCCAGCCAGCTTGACCCCCACCCCCAACCTCTGTGGCCGCAAGTGACCCTCCCTGCTGCCCTTCCTGTTGACGGGTGCTGTTTCCATGTACTTATTAATCCTGGTGCACCTTTAAGCACCCTTTGGGATAGTCATGTCCCCATTTTATACAAGCAGGGTGGGTTCAGAGAGGTTAGGTCCCTTGCCTAAGGGCGCATAGCTGGTCTGTGTGAGATCGGAGCTCAGGACTCTCTGACCCACGTGGGTCCTTTGAGGTGCTTGTTACTGCCGCTTTCGCCTGTCATCATGTTCTCGAGGGACCCCACAGACGCCGGAGTCCTGCTCATTTGGGAAATGACTAGCCGGGATGAGGGGTGCAGAGAGAGGTCTCCTGCCTCTCCCAGCCTCCCTCCCACCAGGGCCTTCTCCTGGGCTGGGGCGATCTTGCTGCTGGGGTCACAGCAGACCTGTCCAGGCTGGTGACTGGGGGTCTGGGGAAAGAGTGGGCAGAAGACTCTGGGGAGGCGGGCGGCAGCGAGGAGAGGGTGCTGGTGTCGGTGGGCAGAGCCGCGTCTGCAGCCCCGCATTCCCGCCTGAATCTATTCAGTTTCTTGTGGTGACTCCATGCGTCAGGAGAGGTAATTAGAACAGGACTTTTCAGCTATTTATGATCATACATTTCCTTTTCTAAAAAAAGGAGAAGTTGTGGAGTGACTAAGAGTTGGGTGGAGGTGGCTGAGCTGAGGTGGGATGGGCTTGGGAAGAGGCCCTGCAGAGAATGTCGCATGTGCAGAGCACTCTTGGAGCCCTTGCAGAACGGCCTCGGCCTTGGGCTAGAGGGGGTGGAGGGAGGGAGGCAGGCCCCACAGCACTGGCCGTGGAGGCCGGGTGGGAGTGGGCGGCAGAGGCTGGGTGAGGGAGGAAGAAGATGGCTGAGGGGCTGCTGCTTCATTGGAGGGGCCACGAGGTACTCATCTCACCTCTGGGCTTCTCTGGAAAGTGGGGGTTGGTTCAGGGGTTCTGAAGAGGGGTCTGTGCATGTGAAGCCGCCTGTCTGCCTCTCACAGCCCCTTCAGGCTGCTGCTGACTCCCAGGAGGGAAGCCCTCTGTGCCCATGGTGTGGGCTTAGGCAGTGCTGGGCGCCTGCCTCACCAGGCGTGGCCATGGCCAGAGGCTGTCCCCTTTGTGCAGGAGATGCCTGCCCCGCCTGCCTGCTCTCCTGGTCATCTTTCACGAGCAGGTGCAGTCATAGTGGAAGAACCAGGTAGACGGCAGTGAGGACATCAGTGACGACTGTGGCTGCCGTGCATTCATCGCCCGTGTGTGCAGGTTCTGTGTGCCTGGTTTTCTGTGCCGTGCTGCATTTGAACTTCACAGTGAGCCTGAGGTGCTCTCTGCCCTCTGCTTTATGGTTGAGTGTCCTGAGACTCAGAGAGGCTCATTATTTTTCCCAAGGTCACACACCTAGTTAGTGTCCTGGTAGGATGTGGGCTGTGTTGGGTGTGTGTGTTGGGTTTGACTTGGGAGCTGGCCTGGGGATGCACACCTCAAGTGACCGCTGCTTAGGGGCCACGGGGCTGGTCTCTGCCCCCTGTGGTGCCTCCATCCACATCCCCCCCTACGCGCAGCACCTCCGACAGGGCCGGCCTCCTGCAGTCTCCCGCTCCTGCGGGTGCTCTCGCCACGGGCAGCCCTGGTCTCTGTCTCGGCTTCCTGGCCTTGCTGCTCTGCTCTCCCCTGCCCTTCCCAAGCCCAGGCCTAAGGCTGTGCCCTGGGTTTCTTCCTCCAAGGGCACTGGGCCCTGTTCTGCCTACTGTCTTAGCCCCTGCTGCCCAGGTGCCCTGCCCCCTGCTGTGACGTTCTCAGCGTCTGTGGGGATCTGTTCTCCCGTGGGAGTCGTCGGTGTGCTTGGGGCCTGTACTCAAAAGCTCCGTGGTAATTAGCGTGCTGGAGCACCCGCTGATGAGGGGATGAGCGTCATTATCTCTGTCGCTCTTTTGCAAGGGTCCTCTGGGCGCCTACTCACGCGGTTCCCTCTGATTGGAGTGCCCTTCCCCACCGCTGCCTCACAGGGCGCCCAGATCCTTCCTGCAGTCTCCCTGGGTGAGCAGCCCCTCTGCCCGATAATTGCAGGCTGGGGCGGAGCCGCCCTCTACTGACACTCCTCCTGGCCCCGGTCGGCCGGTGTATCCAGGGTGCCGAGGCCCCGTCCTCAACTGACTTCTGCTGGGTGATGCCGACTGCTCACATTCACGTGGCCGTTCGTTACATGATGAGCACATTCTATTCCTTAGAACCAGGACATCTCTGTATCCAAGGAGGAGCAGCCTGTGGACAGTGTAACTCTGCTGGGTGCTTCTTGAATGAGTCTGGGAGGCCCTGTCAGCACCGCCAGCCTCCTGTTTGTTCAGCAGTTAATCACCGCATTTGTTGAGGTGGAAATGAAGTGGACTTGCCCACAAGTGGAGTCAGCTGTTAAAAAGCCATAGCAAGTCACCCCCACCATGCCTGCTCGTTCACTCCCGGTGACAAAACAGTTTCTTGGAAGAGTACAAACAACAAACTTTCTAATATTTTTCTTCTGTGCCAGCCAGTGCTAGCCTGGAGTTATGCTGGAGAGAGCCGTCACGAAGGGAAGCTCTCAGAGATTTACTGATCAATAAAGGAGACGATTACAGGTTGTTTACCAAGGGAAGTCCCCCGCCCTGGCCTTGCGCGGCGTCCGCATGTTGGTACTGACAACTCCGGTAACTGGCTTGAAACGATAAAAGTCAATGGGAAGATACAGGATTTCAATAAGATTATGACACGCGATAAACCTCCCTGTGCAAACAAATTTTCCACAGATATGTGACCCGTTCCAGTTGGATTTGTAACTTTAATTTCTCACTTATTGAATTTTGAATTTTTTGTCATCAACTAATTATAAAGTCCACACCAGGGTGGCAACTGTGTCCCCGGCTCAGGAGATGGCAGGAGAGCCCCAGATGTGGCGGCCTGAGCTCCAGGGGCTTCTGAGAGAGCAGGCCGGGGTTTCCTCAGCCCCTGCAGCCTCGCCCTCCTCACCTCTGGGGGATGGACAGAGGCCTGGCAGGGGCTCAGGCAGTCATCAGTGCTGGGGAGCACTGGGTCGGTCTCTCCTGAGAGCAGGAGGGCCTGGGCACGGGCTCAGCTTGTGTATGTGCAGACTCAGGAGGCGGCATGGAAAAGACCCTGATAGTTTTGTGGACTCCGTTTCTGGGTGGGGGTCTTGCTCCCCAGGCTGCCTGATTGAGCCAGTCTCTATCAGGGCCATGAATTTGCCTTTTCAGCCAGTACTGGTGGGGGCAGTCCCCACAGCTCCCCTGCCCTCACCTGGTGAGAAGCACACTGGCTGCGACACAGTATGGTGGTGCAGGGCTGGGCTGAAGCATTGGCCGTTTGCCCAGCATGTGTGTTGGGAAGGGGCATGGGCCAGTGGAGACCATTTCCCGGGTTTGTGAGGTTCTTGCTCTTGCTTTCTGAGCACCGGTTGTTTCCAGGGCAGCTGGCTGGACAGTTCATTCCTGATAGCATCAGTCTTCATGGCTGCCCTGTTTCCCATCTTATCAACGAAGGAACTGAGACTTGGGGAGGGAGCTTGAATAGCTGGCCTCAGGACAGAGCTGGGGCTTGAACCTGCATCTTGTAGCTACCTGTCTGCTTCTTCCTGGGCTCTGCTACCCCAGCATCCTCATCCCGTCTCTCAAGAATGGGGCAGAGCCCCAGCAGAGACTACTGAGAGCATCAGTTAGATGTCCCTGGGGCGCCTGTTAGAAGGCAGATTCCCAGGCCCGCCCTGAATCTACACCCAGGGCATCCGGATGCCTGTGAACATCTGGAGGCTGCCCTCCAGCACACCTGGGCGTCTGAAGGACTGGCTCCCTGATCATGTGGGCTCCCGCAGGGCGGGCAGGCGGGAAGAGGTCCCCAGCCTGCGCCTGGAATCGGCTCCATCCAGACTCGGCATCTGAGGCCATAAGGGTCTGGGGACCGTGGCTGAGGCCCGCACCTGGGGCAGGGAGTGCAGGCAGCGGGAGGCCAGAGGGAAGACCACGCTTCCCCGCAGTGGCATGTCCTTTGTGGGGCTGTCCTAGCAGCTCAGTTCCCAAGCCATGGGCTCCCACCAGGTCCGGAGGCAGCACACGGCTCCTGGGGCCCCTGATTGGCTGACTTGCTGTCAGCGTGTCAGGCAGGACACAACTGAGCAGGGGTTTCTGCCCAGCTCTAAGAATCAGCCCTGACACTGTGGTCAGTGTCATCCCAGGAAGCTGAGCTCTGCTGGACCTGGCTGCTGTGTGGGGGCCTGCGTGCAGCCTCAGACATCCCGTGAGCTCTGTGGGAAGATAAGGAGCTCGCAAGCCCAGATCTGAAAAGTAAGGACTCGGCCTTCCCGAGAGCCCTGGGTGGTTGGATGAGCGATGGGTTGCCCGTCCTATTGGAACGGGCAGCTTTCTGGTGCACACTGTGTCTCCTCCCTCGGCAGGTTGGGGCAGAGGTCCCAGGAAGAGGAGGACTCACCCAGCTCTGGGCCTGCGCATTGTCGTTTCCCTGGGCCCAGTGTCACTGGGACTTAGAGGAGTCAGGCAGACCCAATAGAACAGGCTGGGGTGGGGAACCTGGGCTTCTGCCCACTGTGCACCCTCGCCCTGCGTGTGCTGTGTCCACAGGGGCAGAGGCCGCTGCTCCCAGCCCACCCCGTAGCCGTACTGCTGGTACGAGGTGGAGCCCATGCCCGCCGCAGTAAAGGCCTGACGTGGTCAGAACGGGAGCCGGGGTGAAGCTGGAGCTGCTGGCATTTACTGGGTCTGGGGGCGCCAAGCTCCGGGGCCCTCTTCACCTTGGTGAGTGGGCTCTGGGTGCTGGCCTGGGTCCTCATGAGGGAGCCTCCCACATGACGCAGCTCTCGTGAGGCCTTTCCTGAGCCGTCTCCATCGTTACCTCATCCCCCGCCCCGGGTCCTAACCAGCTGCCCTCTATGTCCACAGGAGCGGGACGGCATGCGGGCCATCCTGGGGTCCTACGACAGCGAGCTGACCTCGGCCGAGTACTCACCCCAGCTGACACGGCGCATGCGGGAGGCAGAGGATATGGTGCAGAAGGTGCACAGCCACAGCGCCGAGATGGAGGTGCGGGGCCGCGGCCGTGGGGCTCACGTTGCCGGGTGGGCCTTCCCCTTGGTGGGCCTTCTCCCTGGTGGGCCTTGGCAGAGCCGGGGGGGGTTGGAGGTCTGGTCCTGTTTTGTTAGTCGCCGGCCGGCAGGCATCCATCAGGGAGGGTGTCCACGGGCTGCTTCCTCTGCACGTGGATCCATGTTAATTCTCATGATGGCACCTGCAGCGTCCTCAGCTGTCAGGGTGTCCCAGGTGGCCCCAGCCTGCAGGCAGATGACACACAGACAGTGCCCCTTTGACGGGTTGGGACCCCTCATGGTGCCTGTCAACGGGGCACTCAAGGTCCTTCCCCCGTGAGGGGCATCTGCCGAGGAGACCTGGTCTCCAGGTGCTCAGAGTTGTTGCCAGGGCTCTGGTCCCCGCTGCTGGGGAGGCTCTGCTGGGGCCTGACAGGCAGGGCATGAGGCCCAGGGCTGCCCAGCTCGCTGCGGAACTGGTAGAGGGGTTCCTCCTTCCTGCAGCCTGCATCCCTCTCCTGGCTCCAGGGTCCTCCCAAGAGAGGTGGCCTCAGCCTTGGCTTCTGCCTTTTCCCTGCCCCGTGGGCCACCGTGACACTCTGTTCCCTTGTCTAGCTCTGAACAACTCTCACCTGTGCAGTGGGAGGAAGGAGCTGGGGATCGTAGGGCCTGGGCGGAGACCACGTCCACACTCCCTGTCCACACTCCCCAGGCCAGGGGCTCCCAGCACACCATTCCCAGCCTAGAGTTTGAAGGGCCCGTGTTCTCCTCTCGAGGTTTGCACCATTTCTCCTTGGGCACGGCACAGCCCCACCTGGGCGTGGTGGGGTACGTGCCAGGGTCTTCTGGCCTCATTGGCACACGCCGCCGGGTGCCTTGCTGTTCAGCTCTATGTGGCCCTTTACCTGACTACTCAGTCTCACTGTCACCATATCCTGCGGAGTGGGTGCTGTTGTGACCTGAATTTTGCTCACGAGAAAACCCAGGCCTGGGGCAGTCAAAGGACATGCCCAGGTCACCGAGCTGGTGTGTGACACCGCCAGGCTATGTCTTGGAGGGCCTGGGCCTGCAGTGTCTACGGGCACAGCCGAGCTCTGTGAGCTTGTTGGTCTCAGGGCTCATTGTGTCTGGGTTGGGCCTTGGTGGTGGAGACTGCGGTGAGATGGAGATGCAGATGAGGGCATCGGTGTGGCCTATCGCCCGTCATAGGCTGCTGTGTCCGTTCCTCATTCATCCAGTGACCAGCTGTAAGATGACCTGGGTCCACCAGTGGAGAGCCAGGCTCACAGGTGTGACCACAGCCACCTTCCGGCCAGGCTGCCGAGCACACACAGCAGGCCGGGCCCTGTGTCAGGGAATGTTTGACAGCCTCTGGCCCCTGGAGCTGAGTTGCTGGGCAGGGGAGACATTTAATGAACAAACATAATTCACATAGGATGTTAGGAAGAGCTGAGTTTCTGGAGAAATGATTGTAATGGAGGGTCTCAGGGAGCCGCGCTGCATGGCCTTCCCAGCGGCTGATCAGGGAAGATGGGAGGAGGAGGTCGTCAAACTGCATCTAGAAAGTTGCTTGGCAGATGGTTCAGTGGTTTAGAGGGGGCGCGGGCACAGAGGCTCAGGCACTGGGGATGGCGTGTGGCGAGAATGACAGGTCCAGGCCTGGGGCCTACATGCACTCCCTACCCCTTGCTCACATGTAGGCCACACCAAAGGGCCCTGGGGCTATGCTGTGTCCCCACCTATGGGGTGAGCCTTCACCACCACACGTGGCGAGAGTGAACCGTGGGTCTGGGACCACCCTTAGGCACTGATACTGCCCCCTGGTGTATTCTTCTCATGCCCGGCCCCCTCTGTCCATCCTCTTTCTTCCTGCTCCTGGCTTTCCTTTCTGTGTCCAGCCACCCTGTGCGTGCAGGGCCCGCTGCTGAGGGCCGCACACAGACCTTCGGTCCTCACGGGCAAGGCTAGTTCCGGCTGCACCTGGGAGCTGTCATAACCCTAAGCGCGTTAATAGCAATTTGATTCCAACACCCTTGGCTCCCTGTGAAGTATTAATGAAGAGAGATTTGTGGGGAGGGTCTCTGACCCCTTCTGCCGTCCCCGACGTTTTTCATGTTGAGTGATTTCTCCAGCCTGTGTTTGCCCTCTGCACTGTGATTGGCTCATCACAGGCCTCGGGTGGGCACATCCAGTGTCCTGGTTCTGATGTCTGGTGTTTTGTGTGATGAGGCGATCAAGGCTGTCAGGGACCTCAGGACTCATTGACCAGATACTGGCACTGTTTGGGCACCGTGCTTACCCCCTTGCCGGGCAGATTGGAGCCTCGGCCCTCACCCTGCTAGTGGGATGTACATTGGGGACCCTGCCCCTCCCTTCCCATGGTGGGGCAGGTTACTCCCCTTCCTCTCAGTCTCTCCTGGGGTTTCAGGAGAATCAGGCACGTGGAGGAGTTGGGCCCAGCAGACCGGAGCAGGGTTGGACTCTACCAGCACTGAGTAGTCCTCACTGCAGGAGTTCACATGGTTGGTCCTCCCCTGAGCCCTCACAGCCCCCTCTGCCCATCCCCCGAGTGCCTCCAGAAGCACACCAGCACCCGCAGACTCCCCCCAGGACCCCACCGCACTGGCCCGTGTCTGTGTTGATGCAGATAACCATGGTCTCGGCTGCTGGCACAGATCCCAGAGAGGTCTTCAGGGCCTGTGGCTGCTCCCTGAGCCTGTGCAGGTGCCACTGCTCTCTCGGGTCTGTGGAGCAGCCACCACCACATCCTGCATGACAGCGTGACCTGATGCCTTGCCTCATCAGAGAGGGCACCTCCGCGTCAGCTCTCTCCTCCCAGGAGCCTGGGAGAGGCGTCCTCGCCCTTCCTCCGCAGTGGGACCAGGTCACCTGTGGAGCCTCTGCCCTGTCTTTCTGTGAAGTGACAGTCGGGCGGGAGGCTGGGGGTGCCGGCAGCTCCTGGGCTGGGTTCCTGCTTGGGGGAGCATCTGCTGGGGGCGCCCCAGCTCTTGGCCCTCCCCATGGAGGTGGTGCAAGTTTGGGAGAACGTGGCCCCAACTCTGGGAACTAAGCACGTTTGCAAGGTGAAGGTGGGGGCCCAGCAGGAGTGCCATGCTCCAGGGAAGGTTGGGGCGCTGCTGCACGTGAAGTGTGGCAATGGTGGCTGTGCCCTCCGTGCACAGGGAGCCCCTGGGGCAGGGATGCCAGCCCAAGCCAGGGATGTGCCTGTGGAGGGCCAAGGGGCTACTCTGGAGACTCTGTACATGCCGCCTGTCTCTGGCTGTTGGTTTCTGTGAGGGGCCCATCTCCTGTTCTCCCCACAGTCAGGGAGTGGGGGCGCTGCCATCCCCCCAGCCGGGGAGAGCTCCTGACCCCGCGTGGCTCAGGTACTCCCCCGCAGCCCCCCGCCTCCCGCTCTCCCTGCTGCCTCCACCTGGTTTTTCTTTTTGTTTCCCGTCTCGTTTTCCCTTCTTGGTTTTCTTTGTGTCCTCTGCACGTCTGTCTGATAGTTCCTGTCTCCATCTTTCCCTCTCCCTTGGCCTCTGTTCACCTCTCTGTCCCCTGACACGTTCCTATGTCCTCTGACTTCGGGCCCCGCAAGCCTTCCCCTGGAAGCTTGCCCAGCACTCGGCGTGCCCCTGGGGAAGGCGCCTCTCGGGGCAGGTGAGGATCTGCTACCTGACGGCCAGGTGGGCATGGGGTAGTCGCTGGCGGGAGGACGCGGCATCACTCCAAGCGTGGTTCCCTTCCACCCACCTGTTAGCTAAGCCGGACACCAGTCCGTCCCCATCTGCTCAGCCGGACACACCAGTCCGTCCCCGTCTGCTCAGCCGGACACCAGTCCATCCCCGTCTGCTCAGCCGGGCACGCCAGTCCGTCCCCGTCTGCTCAGCCGGGCACGCCACTCCGACCCCGTCTGCTCAGCCGGGCACGCCAGTCCATCCCCGTCTGCTCAGCCGGGCACCAGTCCGTTCTCATCTGGACCATGTTTTCATTCCAGCAGAGACCTTGCAGGAAACAGTGTTGAGTTGGGAGAACCCCAGACCCGTCTGGTGAAGTTTTGCCATCTTGCACGGTGTTATTTATTCCATTTAATAAAGTGGCTGCAGGAGCTGGTAGCGTGTGTCAGGAGTCCTCTGTGGACGGAGCTATAAATACGCAGTGCACGCCACCTTGATTCAACACATCGGCCTGATTTGTGTTTCCAATTTATTTAATTAAAACGGATTACTGCACTGCTGGCCGTGTGGAGGTGTGTGGAGAATCCCCGTTTCAGGTTGCAGTGACTCTGAAGTGGATCCTGACAATTTAGGTGGAAGTGGCCGTCACGGTGTTTCCACTTGCCTTCCTCCCCGTGGCCTCCCAGAGGCTCGGGCAGCTCTGCAGTGCTGTCACTTGGCTGCCGCGGGTGGTTTGGCTCCAGGAGGGCCGCGGAGAGCCTGGTCTTCAGGGCCTCAGGCTGTTCACCAGGCCTGATACCTGTGAGTGTATTGATGATTGATGATCTGTTTCCTGCACCGAAAGAACGTGAAATGACTGTACTGTACAAAGCAGAGATAGAGCCAAAAAAAAAAACAAACTTGAAACAGTTAAAAATCACTCAGTGTACTTAAGAAGAGTGGACCAAGGGGTTTATGGAAATCGCCCTGGAGTCTGGGCTGTGGGAGCCTCTGCTGTGTGGCCGCAGGTCCTTAGTGGGAATCGCGAGGTGCTGGCTCCATTCCCAGAACGGGGCGTCTGTGCAGTACAGAACTGCGCTGATCCGGGCTCCCTGTGACATGCCGGTGCCACCCCAGACAGCACACACTTTGAGCACCGCTGCCCTGCGCAGGAGCCGACCTTGTTGTGCGTGAGGAATAAGCCCAGGGCAGGCTCTGTCCTCTCCACCACGGGAGGACCTGCTGCCACCCTCAGAGCATCCCCCAGGGCGGACGTCCACCCCATATCCTGGCCCCTGACGGTGAGCTGCCTGCCTGTCGTGCTCTGTGGCCAGCGCTGGGCTCACAGCCATCCTCAGGCCTCCATGCAAGGAGAGAGCTTCTGTGTACAGCCTCACCTGGGAGCAGGTGCTGGGGCTGTGGCCTGGGAAGCCCTGTGGGGACCCTGTGGTGTGCTGCCTCCTGCTTCTTCACATTGTGTCACATGCCACCAGGAGACCTGGCCAGGAAGGTGGAGGCCTGAGCTTCCGTCCCATCCTTTTCCACGTGACCGTTGACTATGGGTGGGGCTGCCTTCCCCTGGCTCCAGCCTTCGCACCGTGTGCGGGGTCTGTGCCTGGTGCCCCCCGGTCCTCCCCAGCCCAGCTGTCCTGTGGCCGCTGGGGTCTGTGGCCGCCTGTCGTAGCCATTTTCTGCCATGTCTTGGCTGGCAGGAGTGTTGGATCACAGGCAGCAACTTCTCACCTCAGGATAAAAATAGCCCGGCCAAGGCCTCTGTGCGGCACCTCGGTGGTGCCGAGGGCGCCAGGGCTTGCGGCTCGTGTCTGAGCACACGTAGCCACCCGGGACACGTGGTCCCACCCAGGAAGAGCTGTGTTTGACCCTTCAGCCGCTCGGGTGGAGGCAGCTCTGTGGTCACTTGGTGCCCGGGTCCCCGCAGCCTCCGCACCCCTCAGTGCTCCCTGGCGTGTGCCCCTGAAGCTTGGCTCCGAGTGGGCTTAGTCTCTTCTGGGGAACCTGAGCACCACGTCTGACGCTGTTTGGGGTGGAGCCGTGTTCCCACCTGAGCTTCCTGTGTGTCTGCACCCAGCCCGGGGTGGGCTGTGGAGGAGGGGCTGAGGCTGGGGAATCGCCTGGCCTGCCCTCAGGAGCCTTGGCATCTGGTCTTCCCAGCCGTCAGCCTAACCCCAGCCCCGGGCCTTGGGAAGCCCTCTCTCCATCCCACTGTCCCTGTGTCAGCACAGGCTGCACCTCCCACTGCCTTGCAGAGCCAGCCTGAGCTTGGGGAGCTCTTGTCTCCGAGGTAAGGACACTGTGGCCAGGCCCTGGGGGCTCCACCCGCTCACCCAGGGAGTGAGAGGTGTCTGTGTCCCCGAAGGTGGCTGGGCAGCTCCACAGTCAGTGCCACAGTGTAAGGCCCAGGGTTTTTCCACAGGAGGCGCTCTGCTGCCCACCCACTGCCTCTGTCACAGACGCGGGTTCCTGGAGGAACCCTCCCAAGACCAGCCTGAAGTTGTGCTGTCTGAGGCCCTGTGGGAGCTCCTCTCCAGTGCACACTCGGGCTGTGCCAGCTCCTCGCCCTTGTGAGTGTGGTCCTCCCCAAGCTCTGGGGATTCCACGTTTTAAAGGCAGCTTTATTGAAATATAATTTATACTCAGTAAAATCCCCCAAGTTTATCTGTGTGATTTGATCCATGTTGACAGTCAGTTTCTTTCCACCCCCAGCTCGTGGAGGCCACCGGTCTGGGGCCTGTTGTTTCGGGCTTTCTTGGAACTTCATGTAAATGGAGTCCCACAGTTGCTGCATCTGTCATTGCTGACTGCACAGTGCTTTGGAGACACATCAACGTTGTATCAGCAGCTCATTTACTTTTATTACAAAGTAATTGTCTGTCTTGAGATTCTACCAAAATGGTCTGTCTGTTCACCTGCTGGTCCATACGAGGGTGGTTTCCTGTTCTTGCCAGTTAGGGACAGAGCTGCTGTGAGTATCTGCGTACCAGATTTCCTGTGAATGTGGGTTTCCATTCCTTTGGGCTCTGCATCTAGGAGTAGGAGTGTGGGCTTTAACTTTTTTTGGAGGGGAGACAGGGTGGGGGCAGAGTCTCGCTCTGTCACCTGGGCTGGAGTGTAGTGACGTGATCTCGGCTCACTGCAGCCTCTACTTCCCGGGTTCAACTGATTCTCCTGCCTCAGCATCCTGAGTAGCTGGGACTATGGGTGTGCACCACCACACCCGGCTAATTTTTGTATTTTTAGGAGAGACTGTGGGGCTGCCCAGCCACCTTCGGGGGACACACATACCTCTCACTCCCTGGGTGACTGGGTGGAGCCCCCAGGCCCACCATGTTGGCCAGGCTGGTCTCAAACTCCTGACCTCAGGTGGTCCTCCCGCCTTGGCCTCCCAAAGTGCTGGGATTCCAAGCGTGAGCCCCCGGGCCGGGCCCTAACTTTTTAAAACATTGCCAAACTCTTCCCAAGTGGCCGTACCATGGCAACATGCGGGGTCCAGTGACATGTTCTCGCCCAGGCCGATGGCACTAGAGCTGGGAGAGCTCTCCGCTGTGGCACTGTCCGCTTTGGTATCTGGATCCAGCGGGGCAGCACGTTTCACTCTGGCTTAAATCTTTGTGTCTCCAGTGACCGACGTGCCCAGCATTTCCCATGTTCTCCACCTCGGCGCCTCTTCTCTGGTGGCCGCTGTTTAGGTCCCTTCCTTCTGTCTGGTGCTGGCCTGCCAGGCCCAGCTGCCCACCTCTGCCTCCTGGAGCTCCCATTCCTCTCTCCTCACCCAGCAGGACTGCTGGGCTCTGTCTATGGCGCTGCCCTGGCCTGGGTCCTGGGGGACTCACCCCGTCCCTTCCTGCAACTCTGAGCTCTGAGCTGCCTGCTCTCCCTCACCGGAATCCCACGGTTCCTAATGTGTGTCTGGTTTCTGGTGACTGAGGCAGGAGGGTACGTCTGTGCTACTTCCTCCAGCTTGTCCAGAAGGAGAAGTTCTAGAGCATTTGGGGCCCATGAGAGCCTGTCCCCCAAAGCTTCCTGGTGCCCCATCTGGGGGCCTCCTCTGCGCACACAGAGCGCGTTGTCTTGGGTCTCTTGGGACCCTAATGTCCTGCCTCGCCTCTCCTGTGCTGGGCCGTGTGGGTTTAGTGATGTCCCGTGTCTCCTGTGCTGGGCCGTGTGGGTTTAGTGATGTCCCGTGTCTCCTGTGCTGGGCCGTGTGGGTTTAGTGATGTCCCGTGTCTCCTGTGCTGGGCCGTGTGGGTTTAGTGATGTCCCGTGTCTCCTGTGCTGGGCCGTGTGGGTTTCAGTGTTTCCTTTGCTTTTCTTTCTTCAGCCGTTTTCTTGGAACGATAAGGTGAGGAAGGAGTGGACGTTGACCAAATGCTCTTCGGTGCTGCCCTCCCTCGACAGAACCTGTCACACCAGGGAGGCCCAGGACAGGCACGCAGTGTGGCCGACCCCCCAGGCCACAGCTACCTCCGTTCTCCCGACTCACTCCTGTCCTGTCCACACCCTCTCTCATGTAAAACATTTTTTGTTACTCGGAAACTTCATGTCTGACCACTTACCCTGTTTGAGCTACAAACAGCAGTGCGTTTCCTTGAGTGACAACAGGGCCTTCTCTGTGTTCTCTCCACGTTCCTGTTCTTAGGAGCACCCACCTGTGTCTTTTCAGGTTATGAGTGAGAGGTGGCTGAGGTGTCCTGCACCCACAAACCTTGTGCTGCGGAATGTCTGTAAGCCAGACCTGAGCTCCCTCCTGCCTCCCTGCCACTCCCCATCTCCATGCCTGTGGAGCATGCGCTCCATTTCACGCTCTGACCCCTCTGCCTGCTGAGCTTCTGTCCGGTGGCTGCTCTGCTGAGAACCCTCCGCCGGGAGTCACCTCTGACTCAGGCTTGTGCGATGTCCCATTTGGCTGTCCGTTTAGGAAGATTCAGCGGGTTACAAACAACCTTGTTTCATTTTGTTTTACATCTTTGTGTTTGTTTTTTTGACACAGGGTGTCACTCTGTTGCCCAGGCTAAAGTGCAGTGGCACAGTCACGGCTCACTGCAGCCTCAACGTTTTGGTCTCAAGAGATCCTCCTGCCTCAGCTCCCTGAGTAGCTGGGACCACAGTTGTGTGCTACCACGCCCAGCTGATTTTTAAATTTTTTGTAGAAACAGGATCTCTATATGTTGTCCAGGCTGGTCTCGAACTCCTAACCACAAGCAGTTCTCCTGCCTTGGCCTCCCTAAGTGATGGTCTCGCAGGCATGAGCCCCATGCCTGGCTGAAACCATTTCTCTTTATGGTAGCAGAACTGTCCTCCTTTTCCTCCCTAATTCGTCCGCCAGGGTGCTAGAGTATATGTTTTAATGGAAATATAACACAATACACCAAAATGCACACATGGTAAGTTTTCAGTCTGTCGGATGACAGAGTGAGTGTGTGTGTAACCACCCAGTGCAGGCGAAGACACAGAACCTCACGGGTCACACAGGACCCTGTGGATGTCTCACTGCAGCCTGAGTGACACTTGTGTGTTCAGTCTTCGGTGAAAGGTGGCTCTCACTGTCTGGAAGCCGTCTCTCTTCATGGCTGGATGGCTCCTGTGATGCCCGTTGCTGTCTTGGTCGCCTCCTGGGGAGCACTCAGCTTGTTGACATCTGCCTTCCTGAACCCAGGGCCCTGCTCAGCGCCAGGCAGGCGTGTGAGCCGAGCCACAGCCGCTCCTGCGGCCGTGCAGTTGGCCTCCCGGCCCCGTCCTGGGGCTGCACTCTCTTGGGAGCTGCTCCAAGCAGGCCCTGCCCAGGTACCCGAGACCAGTGTACGAGTCTGAGTGCAGGGCTCCGCGGCTCAGAGTCACCTTTCGCGAGCGACTCTGGCTTTGAGGATATCTCAGAATTCTCACTGGTCTCTGTTTCCAGGCCCTGGGTCATGTGAGGATTTCAGATGCATGCGTTTTTTTTTTCCAGCCATTGACGGAAGTGCTGGGCTGATGGGGCTGGTACAGAGGTGGACGCCTTGGCCTCAGGCTGTGAGCCACCTGTGAATGAATGTGAATGAACTTGTCTTCAGGCACACGTTACTAGTGCTGTCCTCACAGAAACCTCGTGAAACCTTCTGGAGATACCTGAGGCCTACCCGCCTGGCGCCGGAGGCTGTGAAGGCTGAGGTTGCCGTGGCCTGCCTGGCCTCAGCAGGTCCCTGGGCTGGCCACTGTGGTCATTGCTCCACCCTGCAGTGATGCCGTGTCGGGAGGCATGGGAGAGTGGAGTGGGCCCGGGACTCACACACGGCTCCCAGCCCTGCTGCTTCCGGACGTCCCCGCCTCTTCCAAGCTGCACCTGTGAAGTGCCTTTGACCTTGCAAGGTTGCCGCGTGGACTGATGTAAATGGGGATGACGATGTGCCTCACCTGAGGCTGGTGTCCACGGTACCAGCCGCCTGTGTGCCCAGGACAGTGTGCCAGGCGTGGCAGACATGGCCAGGCTGCAGGGGGTGTGGGCAGCTCTAACGGGTGCTTCTCGCTGCCCAGGCCAGCTCAGAGCCTTGCCAGGGGTGCGGGCAGCTCTCATGGGTGCTTCTCGCTGCCCAGGTCAGCTCAGCACCTGTTGTCTTCCCCCGTGTTTGGGATGGTCTCTGGCCTGGTAGCTTGTGGATGCGGGTAGACCTGGGTGGGGTATAGGGCTGCGTGAGGAGAGCATGAATGTGGACGGCGACTGTCTCCCACGTGCTGAGGCTCTGCCCAGGGATATGGGGTGCCCCGGATGCCCTGACCCGGCTCCCTGTGTCCCTAGAAATGCCTGGGGCTGCAGCTCGGTGAAGTGCGTCGTATCTAGGCCCAGATTGGTGGATGTCCCTCTTCCATCTGCCATTCCCAGTCCCAGCTGCTGGTGACCCCAGCAGTGGCCGGATTATCTAGGGTTCAGCTGGCTGTGAGGAGGGCAGTGTGCTGCTCCCAGGCCCTGAGGCACCAAGCTTTCCAGCGTGCGGTCCACACAGCCCAGCGTGACCACGGCCACGTGCCTCCTGATGACAGCGGCTGGGCGGGCTCCAGGGCCTCCTTGGGGCAATGTGAGGGTGCCAGGCAGGGCTGGTGGTGGGCAGAGCTCAAGGCCGGGCAATGTGAGGGTGCCAGGCGGGGCTGGTGGTGGGCAGAACTCAAGGCCTTCCCTTCACCCACAGGCATTGCACAGGGGTGGTGGGCAATGGGAGTCGCTCGGGTGCCCCACTGAGTGGGGCACCACACCAGAGGCTTGGGGGGCTCAGGTGCTCACACCTGCAGCCTCCATGGGAGCATGTGGAGCCTGGGTTTGACTCTGTTGTGGCGTCCAGAACCAGCGGGCACCAGGATGGCCCATGAGAAGTCCAGAACCTGGCTCTGGCTGGGCCTGTAGGGGAGCTTGGGGGCCCATGGTCTGCAGAGTGGACAGGCTGAGGATTATCGGCTGTTGCCTCAGCCATGTTCCCCAGGCTGTGTCCCCAGGGGCTGCAGTGCCTCGTTTTCTGTTTCTCCAAACATACTTCCCCCATCCCTGCCACATGTGCACCTGCCACACACAGGTGTGCATATACATACCCACACTTGCATACACGCACACACACACGCCTCCCCGCCTTGGTCTCTCCTGGTGACTTGCCCAGTGGTTTCTAGTTGCCGCTGGGCCAGGCCTCTGCCTGCCTCTCGATTCCCCCTCATCCTCAGGCCTGCTGGGCCTCTACCCTGCAGATCCCACATCCCACCACAGCCTCCTGCCTCACTCCTAGGCTGGTCCTCCATCTCCTTCCCGGCCTTTCGTGTGTACTGTGGCCTGGGGGGGTCTCACAAGGCCCCCTGCCTGGCCCTTCTTCCTGGGTTCCTCTGTGCTGTGGCCTGGGGGGGTCTCACAAGGCCCCCTGCCTGGCCCTTCTTCCTGGGTTCCTCTGTGTTGTGGTCTGGGGGGTCTCACAAGGCCCCCTGCCTGGCCCTTCTTCCTGGGTTCCTCTGTGTTGTGGCCTGGGGGGTCTCACAAGGCCCCCTGCCTGGCCCTTCTTCCTGGGTTCTAGGACAGAGCCACAGTGTGTTTAGGTGGTGGGGGCTGTGCGGAGCCAAGCGGGGTCGTGGGAAGAGTCAGGAAGGGGCAGACGCAGAGGATGTGGGGGAAGGCAGGAACCGCAGGGGCAGAGGCCCAGGGCAGGGGTCTCCGAGGTCCTGAGCCCCGTGCACTGTGCAGGTCGTGGGTGCAGGGTCACCGTCCCCAGCAGGAAGCCGAACTGCTGATGTCCCAGCACTACAACAAGGCCCAGCCTCGCTGTTCCATGAGGCCTGTGAGGAGGAGGTGGCTGGCTTTTCATTGCTGGCTTTTCTACCCTTACTGTGGGGTCAAGCCTTGTGCCCTTTGGGGAGTGTGTGGGGGCAGGAGACCCTTCCCGCCTGGGTCGGGGTCCTGCTTGGGGGTGGCTGTGGCGGCGGAGATGCTCTGAGGTGGGGCCTCTGCCAGGAAAGTCACCTGATTCTGTTCTTTAAGCATGAGCCTGCCAGGGAGAGTGAATTGAGTCCCTCTGATCGAAAGTGCCATGCTGAACCTTTCCCTCCGTCTTTCCCCAATTCCACAGTCCCTCTTGGGCCCACCCCTGACCCCCTATTCACAGTCAGTTTCCTGAGAGAGGCTTTTAGAATGGACCTCGGTTCTGTCAAGCCTCCCGCAGCCCACTCGGTCTCCATCTCCATCAGTGGGCTCTGGGCCTCGTGGGGCGGCCACACTGGCCCCTGACACTCCTCTGGCCACCCTCTGCCCGCTCTGTCTCTGTCTCCATCAGTTGGCTCTGGGCCTCACGGAGTGGCTCTGCTGGCCCCGCCCACCCTCTGGCTGCCCACTGCCCAGCTCCTGGGTCCCGTTGCTCCATAGGGAGTGGAGGCTGCGGGGTGGTGGGGTTTGTGTTCCCCGCAGTCCTAGAAATGGGTCCTGGCCCACCCAGTCTCAGGCCGAATCCTATCTTGTCTTGCAGGCTCAGCTGTCGCAGGCCCTGGAGGAGCTGGGAGGCCAGAAACAAAGAGCAGACATGGTGAGTCAGACACAGGAGTGGCTGGGATTCAGGACACCTGGACCCTGGGTCTGGGCAGGGACGCCTGTCCCCATAAGCCCTTAGGCGGCAGGCACCAGTGCATGGCTGCCTCCTCTGTCGTTGGAAGCTGTGTTGAGGGGGGAAGGGTGTGTGAGGAGCCTGACTCCCATCTCTACCAGTGACAGGTGGCGCACGCCTGGGCAGAGCACAGCCCCTCGGGCCCCACCACCGTGTTTGTGGCAAGGGGGCAGTGACATGTTTGCCGCACGAGGCCGCGGTGTCAGAGGCAAAGCAGGTGTGCGAGCCCGCGAGGGGTCTGTAGCGAGCTAGGCATCGGTACTGTGGCTTCGTGGACCCCTGTCCTGACCGCACAGGACCCGAGTCCCTAGTGAGACAGTGCCTCAGCTGGGGCTCAGGCGTCACTCAGCATGGGTCCTGACCGAGAGAGGGACGTCTCCAGTGAGTGCTTCTCTGCCGTCTGTGAATGCGGCAGGTGTGCTTTTAAGCTGTTTTCTCCTCAGCCCACATCGGCCCCACTCTCGCTGGTTTGGCTGCCTCCGAGCCTGGGTGGGGCCACAGTGTGGGCCGTGGGGCGCCAGGCAGGCTCTCCTGGTTTCCGGACCTCCAGTGTTAAAAAGCCGCCCACTGTCGTAGGGAACAAATGGGCTTTGCTTCTGAAGCGTTTTGGCCTAAACAAAGTGTAGGTTCCGTCCATGCTGCCCTGGCCTTGGCCATGTCTGTGAAGGACACGGACGGCCCTGGGGCATGCGTGCGTGCGTGTGGCTGCATATTCTGTCCCAGGCCACCCGTCAGGCTGGCCTGGGTCGCAGGTGGTGCGGCTGTCAGCATTGTACGGACCCCAGGGCCTGCAGCCCAGGTCGAGGCTCCCATCTGGGCGTCCTTGCTTGCCGGCTCGTGACTGGGAGCTGGTGTCCTGGCTCTCAGGGCCTCCACCTGGCAGGGGTGTGCTGAGGGTTCATCGCTTGACAGATTCTGGGGCCGGCTGCACAGCCTGTGGCGATTGTGGCTGTGGCCATGGTTACAGACCCTTCCCATAGGGCAGGGTCGAATGGGGTTGGAAATCACCCTCTTAAGAGGTACAGGCACCAGGGCCTAGGCTGGGAATGGGCGAGGGTTGTCTGCCGAGACCCTGGAAGAAGCTACCAGTGGCACAGAGAGGCAGCAGCAGGGCACCGCACGGGTCTGGGTCTGGGCAGAGCCGGCATCCACAGGACCAAGGCCAGGCGGGCTGGTGACAGCTGCCTTGAGGCTCCAGAACAGTCGCTGTTCACTCAGCAGCTGCTTAAGGACATTCCTCTCGGTGCTGGGGACGCGGCAGCCAGCAACACAGGCTCCTGCCCTCTGGAGGCACACTGTTGCTGAGTGAGTAGTCAGTGGCCCATAGGAGAGTGAAGGACAGAACTTCCGGTGGTGGCAAACACAGGAGCCACAGTTTCCCGGGGCCGTTCTGCAGAGCGTCCTGAGCCAAGCCTGGGGGACCCGACTGTTGGTGGTGGAAGTAGCGGGGCAGGCAGGGCCCGGGACCCAACAGCGAGGTTCGGGGTGACAGAAGCGGGGCCCATGGTGGTTGGTAGTCTGACCTTGTGGGCCCTGTGTGGTCACGGCAGGGCTGTGGTTTCGTGGGTGGAGTAGGTGATGACGCAACCTGGTGTCCATTCATAAAGGATGCCTGGCTGCTCTGTGTAGGGCCGCAGGGGGTGGGAACTGGCAGGGCTGGGGCTGGCCGGGCTGGGAGACACAGGTGCCCTGGCCTAGGACTGCAGTGGGGTGCGGAGGTGTGGTCCGAGTCGGCTGTGTTGAAGGGAGATGCGGGTGAGGTAGAGAGCGTGAGGGCCAGGAATCGAGGATGGCTTCAGCATTCTGCCCTGGGTAGGCTCATGGTATGGGGCGGGGAGTTGGGGGTGAAGTGTGGGAGTCTCATGCCTGCCACACGTTGGGTGCACAGGGCTGGAGGCTTTGAGTCAGTGCCCTGGGGTCAGAGGTGCCCATCCGCTTTGCATGGTATTTCAATTGTCGGGAATGAGTAGGTAGCAGAGAAGTCAGAACCGGAGGCTCAAGCCTCTTCGGGGCGTTCCAGTGTCCTGGCATCTAGTCTTGGGGAGCGCCATGAGTTTTTGGACTCCGTGGAGGGCAGGTCCATTCACAGAGCCCTGGAGAAGGAAGTGTTTTCAGGGGACAGTCAGACTGCAGAGAGGACCCAGAGGAGAACAGAGGATTACCCTGGGCCCTGCAGCCGGCGGTTCGTTAAAGAGAGGGAAGGCACAGAAGGGCCTGCTCAGGGGCTGGGCCTGGAGCCGGAGGGAGATTTGTTTCACCCGACGGGCAGTGGGAGAGCGGTTTATGCTGATGGGAGCCTCGCTGTAGTGACGGGCGTGAGGTAGGGCTGGGGCAGTAGAGGGGCATTGAAGTGGACGGGGACCAGCAGGTTGCTGGAGCTTCCTGTCTCTTCCTGAAGTGGGCATGAGGTGGACTGGCCTGTGAGAGTCCCAGCAGTCCCGCTGAGGTTTGTGGTGTGAACTTGGAGCCAGGTTGGGCGGCAGGCTTCTGTCTGCCACGCTCAGGTGCTTCCCGGCAGACACAGTCGCCGGGGAATGGGGGTTCGCCTGAGCAGGTTTGCCAGGGGAGCACGGTGGAGGGAGGGAGGCGGGGATGTGACACTTGGCTCAGCGGAAGGAAAAGCAGGCTGTTGGGGGCTCCAGGACAGGCCTTTCTTGGGTCTGGGTTTTAAAATTGGAGTATGAACCATGTTTCTCTTCAGGCTGTAGAAATACTGGGGGGCTATTGTTTTGTTTATTTTCCTCCCTGTGTTCTGCTGTGAGCTTTCACTGCTGAGGGAATTTGCAGGGGAACGCATCATAACTGTATTGTTTAATGGCAGGTCTGAGACTCCGTTTCCATTCCTCCGCCTTCATCTGAGACAGCTCAGGGCAGGCCTGAAAGATGCTCCTGCTTCAGTGAGTGGGTTAGGGGGCTCTGTGGACTGTGGGGTCTGGTGTCCATCAGTGAGTGGGTTAGGGGACTGTGTGGACTGTGGGGTCTGGTGTCCATCAGTGAGTGGGTTGGGGGGCTCTGTGGACTGTGGGGTCTGGTGTCCATCAGTGAGTGGGTTAGGGGACTGTGTGGACTGTGGGGTCTGGTGTCCATCAGTGAGTGGGTTGGGGGGCTCTGTGGACTGTGGGGTCTGGTGTCCATCAGTGAGTGGGTTGGGGGGCTCTGTGGACTGTGGGGTCTGGTGTCCATCAGTGAGTGGGTTGGGGGGCTCTGTGGACTGTGGGGTCTGGTGTCCATCAGTGAGTGGGTTGGGGGGCTCTGTGGACTGTGGGGTCTGGTGTCTGGCAGTGAGCGGGGTTGGGGGGCTCTGGACTGTGGGGTCTGGTGTCTGGCAGTGAGCGGGGTTAGGGGGCTCTGTGGACTTGGGGTCTGGTTCCCCTGAGTGCAGGTGTTCAGGAAGGATGACAGGGCCCTCTTCCGCCTGTGTGGGGGGTTGGCAGGGGGTTGGTGGGGGGCGCGCCCAGGGCCTTCCTCTGTCGGTGCTTCCTTCTCAGTGACTGAGCTTTCTGGACGCTTCAGTGAGGTCCCTTTTCCTGTTGCCTCTGGAGCAGCCTGGGGTGGGGTGGGTGCTGTTTGAGGAGGGATGCTCCCATCTGAAGATGCCCTGTGGAGACCCTGGTGTTCTGTGTGTCATGACGCCAGCTGCCTCACTGTTGGCCTGAATTGAAACGCGCCCGGAGGCCACGCTTCCGCGTGTGCAGGAGGCCAGGAGGGTTAGAAATGGAGTTGTCTGAGCGCAGGCCAAGCCCTCAGCATTATGGCTGAGCCACCTGCCTGGCGCCCACAGCTGCTCTGGAGCGTGGACTCCCCACATCCAACAGAGGCATGGATGCCTCGGAGCTGGCACCTTGGCCCGGGTGTTGGCCCTTCTCCAGCTGCACCTTGGCCCGGGCGCCGGCCCTTCTCCGGCTGCAGGTGGTTTTGGAGGAACCGCTCACTCCAGGCCTCTTTTGTGGGGAGGGAGCTGGAAACGGGTCTTGGGCCTTCGGGCGGGGTGGGTGTGGCCGCCTCTGGAGTGCTGGCTTCCCTGGATCTCTGGGTCTGGTTAGGGGACTGTGAGGAGCACTTGGTGCAGCGCTGGGCTGGAGGTTTGGCTGCTTTTCAACCTGTGTTTTTTCTTTTTTAGCCCATAGAGTTTCTGTTCCTTATTCATTATACCCAGCAGTGTTTAAGCTCTAATGCCTGGGCCCCAAGCTGTAGCATTGGACTTCGAATTTGGTGGTGGGAGGATTGCCCCCAAGCAGGATCGTGATTTTACCCCTCCCCGGGTTGAGCTCCTGTTCCTGGCCCCCATCCTTTGTTTGGAGCCATAGGCCCTCCAGATGGGCTCCCGAGGGATGAGAGGAGGGTTCTCGTTGGCTCTGTGCCCCTCTTGCCATGCAGAGCCCTTCAGAGGAGGTACTGGGGAGAGCAGTGCCAGGCAAGGGGGCCACAGGCACCGTGGTTGGCGCTGGCCCCTGCCAGGCATGCCTGAATGCCAGTGGCCTCCCTCCCCTGCCCCCCACCACCTCACTGGGCTGTGCAGCCCTGGGCTCCAGGTCGCCCCTTCTCCATGTGACCCGGAGCCCTCACTGTCCTGGCTTCTTCCCCAGGGATTATAGGTGCAGGCGCATGGTCCTGTCTGAAGGGGTCTCTGGGCTGTGGGACAGCCTGACTCCCTTTTCATTTTGTGGTGGAGGAACCAGAGCGGGAGCTCGCCCTGAGCTGGGATGGCTGGAGTCACCCCTGGTTCTAGCTCTGAGGCCCCTCCCACCCAGTTCCCTGTGACTGGCTTGGCAGTGGTTGCTGTCTGGGGAAGGGGCTCCCCTGTTCTTGGAAAGGCTGGGGCCTAGGTGGTCTGCACCCTCAGGGCTTGTGTGGAGAAGCCATATTCCAGGCAGGGCTGACTGCGTCACTCACGCCTTCTGTCCACAATGGTCTGGGACATGGCCCTGGTACCCGTCCTGTCTCCCAGCCTGCAGCTCCTTTACCCACTATTTTCCAACCCAAAGTCATTTTGTTGTTTAGGAAAGGAGAAAAGAGAGAAAAAAGAAAAAGTTAAATCTTTAGTTAATTGCCAGTGACAAGACAAAGGCACTCTGACTTTCTTATTAATTAGCAAACCTGTACTAATTAGTAAGCATAAGTACAATTCATGGTTTCTTCTTTAAATGCAATTAATATCGCAGGGAGAGATTTCTTGGGCCATCCTTGTATCATTAGCAAACCCCTCTCATTAGCTAGGCCCGCAGTGGCTGGAGATAGGAGGCTTTTGATTACAGCTATAAAAAGTCCTCTAATATTTTATATACTTTGGGGAGTGGGGAGTGAAGATTTATTTTCTGATTTAGAGGGAATTATGCTGCTCTCAACTCTGATTAAGCAGCATCTTCCTTGATTCCTGATTTCCCTTTGTGGCCCCTCTCATCCTGCTCCTTGCTCCCAGGGGCACCCTGTGCCGAGTCTGCCCCACCAAGGGCCGTGGCTACCACAGCACTGAGGCCCAGCCAGGCCGCTTCCCATCCCCCACCCTTCTTTGTCCATCTCTGAAATGGGCAGGGTGTTGAGGCCCCCTCTGAGTTGGGCCTAGCAGCAAGTGCTTTACAGACGGATTCTGAAATCTGGCGACTATGAGCAGGGCAGGTCCCGTGGGCCCCATGGAGAAGCCCTAGGCTCTCTGGGGTCTCCCGTGCAGGAGCTTGTGGTCCGTGTGGCTCTCAGAGCCTCTGGCTTCTCATGGGACGGTGAGGACACCGGCAAAGCTTGCCCTGAAGAGACTCCCAGTGAGGCCTGTGTGTAGCCTGTAGGGCCATGCACACCTAAGGACTGTATGTAGACCCTGGGGGGCACCCTGCCTGCCCAGGAGCCATGTGTAGACCCGGGGGGACCTTGCACACCCAGGAGCCGTGTGTAGATCCAGGGAGACCCTGCATGCCCGAGGGCTGTATGTAGACCCTGGGGGGGACCCTGCCTGCCCAGGAGCCGTGTGTAGACCTGGGGGGACCCTGCACACCCAGGAGTCGTGTGTAGACCCGGGGGGACCCTGCACACCCAGGAGCCGTGTGTAGACCCGGGGGTACCCTGCACACCCAGGAGCCGTGTGTAGACCCGGGGGGGAGGAGGGGACCCTGCACGCCCGAGGGCTGTGTGTAGACCCGGGGGGAACCCTGCACACCCAGGAGCCGTGTGTAGACCCGGGTGGACCCTGCATGCCCGAGGGCTGTGTGTAGACCCGGGGGGGACCCTGCACGCCCGAGGGCTGTTTGTAGACCCGGGGGTACCCTGCACACTCAGGAGCCGTGTGTAGACCCGGGTGGACCCTGCACACCCAGGAGCCGTGTGTAGACCCGGGGGGGCACCCTGCACACCCAGGAGCCGTGTGTAGACCCGGGGGGGACCCTGCACACCCAGGAGTCGTGTGTAGACCCGGGGGGACCCTGCACACCCAGGAGCCGTGCGTAGACCCGGGGGGACCCTGCACACCCAGGAGTCGTGCGTAGACCCGGGGGGGGACCCTGCACACCCAGGAGCCGTGCGTAGATCCGGGGGGGGACCCTGCACACCCAGGAGCCGTGCGTAGACCCGGCGGGGACCCTGCACACCCAGGAGCCGTGTGTAGACCTGCAGGGCCCCACAAGCATGGGAGACGTGGTTGGTGCCTCTGTCCTCACTGGTGCTGATACTGAGGATCGACCAGACAGCTGTGAGCCCCTCCTCAGTGCCAGTCCTCGTGGCTGTGCCCTGCCCGGAATCTGTCTAGTCACATCCACCAGCATGGCCAGTGCCTCCAGATGAGTGATCATGAGAGCCTCCTGGTTTGGTAACTGACAGTGCCTCATTTCACCTTCTGGATCCATCCTGCTGCACGACTGAGCCCTACTTCTGACCGGAGTGCTTCGTGTGTGGGGCATGCTGCAGGGGCTCGCTGCTGGTACTGGGGTTCTGTGTGGCTGGTGGCAGCCTCCTGATTCCTGGCAGAATGTTCAGTTAACACTGCACCAGCATGTGTGTCCCCACGTGCCCTGGTGTGCAGGTGTCCTGAGCTTGGAGAGGCTCTTTGGGGCCAGGGATGTGTCTGGGGCAGGTCTGGGGAATGGCTCAAAGTCTGAGACTGTGTCCTCAGCTGACTCTCCTCCCCTCCAGCCCTGGAGGCGGCCTCTCCTGGGCCCCCGCCTGCGGCTCCTGCGCCCACCCTTCTCTCCCACACAGGCCGGGACCCTCCCTCCCCTCCTGGGGCTCCTGCGCCCACCCTTGCGTCCCACACAACTGGTCCCTTCCTGCAGCCACACCTGTCGCCTCTCTTGCTGTGTGGCCACCAGCAGGTGCTTCACTGCCTGTTCCTTAGGGTGGAGAGAGGAAGGGGGAGCCTCCCTGGAGTCTCACAAAGCTAAGTGAGTTCACGTGCTGGAAAGATCCAGGCTGTTCTGGGAAGCGATTCTGGGTGAGAACAGGGTCCTGATCTTCCTCAGCAGCCCCGGGGCTGGTTCCAGGCTTGCTGCCCATTGGTCAGCTCAGGTTTCCCTGCTCCAGCCTCATCCTCAGTGCGTGCCCCGAGGCTCCTCCACAGAGTGGAAGGAATCGCTGGCCCACAACAAGTGTCATGTGGAGCAACCTTTGCTCTAAATGCCTCTTGCATTCAGGCACTTGCTGAGCGCCTCTTCCAGGCCGTTGTCTGAGGGAACAGAGACCCTGTGGCTGCGCATCTGTCTATTCAGCTGCCCTCACGAGAGCACCACAGACCGGGCTGCTTAAAGTAGCAGATGTTGGCTGGGTGCAGTGGCTCTCGCCTGTAATCCCAGCACTTTGGGAGGTGGAGGCGGGTGGATCTCTTGAGCTCAGGAGTTCAAGACTGGCCTGGGCAACAGAGTGAGACCTCGTCTCTATTTAAAAAATAAATACAATAAAACAAAACCCCAGCAGATGTTTGTTGCTCACAGTTCTGGAGGCTGGAAGTCCAGGATCGGGAACTGACCAGTCTGGTGTCTGCTGAGGCTGCCTGGTTCCAGATGGCGCCCTCTCACTGTGTCCTCCCACGGTGGGAGGCACGAGGGAGCTCTGGGGTCCCTTTTATGAGGGTGCCAGTCCCCTCCCTGAGGCTCTGCCCCATGGCCTCCTCACCTCCCCTGGGCTCCCTCCTAGGATTTCAGCATGGGAGCGGGAGCACACAGTCCGTGCATGGGCCCACCTCCTTCCTGCTGTGTGAGACCCAGTGGGCGCTCCCTGCCCTGCCCCATCCTCCTACTGGGTGGTCTCTGCCTGGTCCCTCAGTGCCTGATAGGCCTGCCCTGCCCACAGTGACGTCCCCGCCCTCTGAGTGCATCTTCTCACGCCCTTTCAAACAATCTCTGTGCTACTCCTGCTCCGAGGACGTCTTTTCAGTCTAGTGGAGCCTCAGGATCCCTGGGAACCGAGCTGGACGGCTGCCGCTGCCCCTGCATCGCAGACATGCTCTTCCCTCCCTGCCCACACGGGGCCCGCACCCTCACCATCGCCGCCATCACAGTGCTGCCCTGGGCGTGGCGGTGGCACATGCGAAGCCAGTGTGCGCTGGTGCTCACCGTGTCACGTGGGCACACTTGTTGTTTACACAGATTCTCCCACTGCGACCCTGGCAGCAAACCCACAAGCTGGTTGTGGCCCCAGATGCTCAGACAAGGAACAGGTGCAGCCAGGATGAGTGACCTGCCCGTGTTCGAACCGGCAGTGGCAGAGAGTGCTCCAGGGTTCACACCCAGGCAGGCTGACCCCAGACCCTGTGGCCAGTGTGATTGCAGGGGGCTTCCTCGTATCAGGCCGTCTGTGAAATCCACCAGGGCGGGACCCCAGGGCTTTCTGGGGCTCCAGCACTAGCCCAGGGCCAGGCATTCAGCTGGGGTTTTAAAGCATCTGCCGAGGGCTGAGCAGGGACAGGTGGGACGGGGACGCTTCGTCTTCCCTCTGTCCCCTTTCCCAGTGGGAGCACCCAGCCTTTTCAGTTTTTCCCAGTTTCCAAAGATCTTATGAGAAGATGCTGGTGATTTAATGTCATTACCTTGCAAGGATCATCGCATTTTAGGAACAGTAGGCTGAGAAGATGTGTTCTTAGCCCAGAAAATAGATTTCTCAGGCATAATGTCAGGGCCTTGGTTGTAGAGGATTTGGATCTCTGCTTCTCCTCCAAAAAACCAGAAGAAAATCTCAGTGCAGAGGGAACGTGTAAGCTTGTTTTCTGTCTGGGCCAGTGCCACAGTGTGTGAGCTAGCAGAGCCTCAGAGTGTGTCTGATACGTCGTGACCTCTGTGTTATTTTCTCTTTCAGAATTATCTTAGAGATTCTCGGCTGGGCGCGGTGGCTCAAGCCTGTAATCCCAGCACTTTGGGAGGCCGAGACGGGCGGATCACAAGGTCAGGAGATCGAGACCATCCTGGCTAACATGGTGAAACCCCGTCTCTACTAAAAATACAAAAAACTAGCCGGGCGAGGTGGCGGGCGCCTGTAGTCCCAGCTACTCTGGAGGCTGAGGCAGGAGAATGGCGTGAACCCGGGAGGCGGAGCTTGCAGTGAGCTGAGACCCGGCCACTGCACTCCAGCCTGGGCGACAGAGCGAGACTCCGTCTCAAAAAAAAAAAAAAAAAAGAGAGATTCTCCAAGGTTTTTTCCAGTAAACTTCAGAGGGAGCTTGCCAAGGTTCTGCCAGTCCTCTTGGATGGCCTTGGTCTGCGGACTGACATGGAAAGGCAAGCTCGCCACAGTGCAGATCCCCCAGAAGCCTTCTCCCCTCCCTGCACTGTGGGTCCTGCCCACTGCTTACTAGGGTTATTCCTGGGTGGTTTAGAATCCCAATCACTTACATGTTGCTGCTGGCTGCACACTTGCCACGTGACCCATGGGGGCCTCTTTTGGGCGTTGGGAGTGGGGATGAGGAGAAGGTGGGCACTTCAGACTCAGAGCAGTGAAGTCCCCCGTGCATTCCACTTCACGAAACTTAGAAAGATTTAGTCTACAATAACCACAAGAAAGGAAATTGGTTCATTTATCTTGAAAAATTATGGGAGTAATTCCGTATAGGGAAACATCTTACCCTCATCCTAAGTATGAAGCATTTTCCTGTGATTTAAACTTCTCGTGTCTCCGCAGTGGCCCTTTCTGGCTTAGCTTTTTCTCAGCTACAAGTATCTTCCATAAGCTGATGCCCTTCGGGCCTCAGGCCCACGGTGGTGTCACCTGCCCCGCCCCTGCCGCCTGCCTCCCTGACGTGGAGCCCATGCCCTCCTCGCCTCTGCCTGTTCTGGAGACACTGGGACTTTCCCTTGAACTGGGCCGCCTGGGGGCTTGTTTTTGCCTGTGATGCAGCCAGCAGCTCTGGCAGACAGCCTTCCCCAAGCTCCCCCAGCAGAGTTAACTTCCACAGTGAGAGGCTTCACAGGGACAGGAGATGGCCTCAGATGTCCTACAAAGGCAGATGTAGGATTGGAGCTGATAGGAGGAAAGGAGGCCCTTTCTATAGGGAGAGCATTCAAATTCAGGCTTTTTTCTAAGCAGGGGCTCTTTATCCAGCATCCCGGGGCAGGAACTCAGTTCTCCGTGAAGCCCTTGCAGCTGCATACGCATTTCTGTTACATGCATGCGTTTTTCTCCAGAGAGCAGTTGCTATCTTCAAAAGGTTTCTGACACCTGTGCCTCCTTCCCAGTGTTAACAACTGCCCTGTTGAGGAGGCAGCCTCAGTGATCCCAGCGAAGGTTCTAGAGCCCTTGGAAGCCACATGCACAGACACCACCCATCTGGCTTCCCAACACTCTTCTGTGAGTGTAAACAGAGCAGGGTATCCAGCTTGGCAGTCAAGAGCAGTGGGGCTCTGGTGGGACAGGTGCTCAGGTGCCCAGTGGTGCTTGTGAGGCCAGCAGTGGTGGCCCAGGGCACACCGCAGCCCTGGTGGTGAGGCCCCGGTTCCTCCGAGTACAGCTGCTCTGCCTCTGCAGTGGCTTGGTCCTGGGGGCGCTGCCTGAGGAGTCATCCTGAGAAATGATGGTGGCCTCTGGCAAACATTCGGCTGGGACATGCCCGCCGGCTGGGCTGCTTTTTTCTGAGGAGAAAGCATTTCCCAGCTAGGACACCCAGCTGTGCTCACGAGGAAATGGCTGGGTGAGCAACAGGGCTGCCCGTGGCCCGTAGTGCCTGTGTCTCCTCCAGGCTGGAAAGGAAACTAGGGAGTGGACTCCACTTAAGATCCCCCCAGGCCTCCTCAGGAAGCCGCGCCACTCCAGAAGCCGTCCCGGTGCCGGAGGGTGCAGAGCTGACCAGAAAGTTGGCCTCTGACCCGGATGCCCAGCTCTGACCTCAGCACCCTCTCATCTCTTGGAGACCCGGGGCCTCTGCCCGAATCAGCCCCGGGAGCCCTGGGATGCAGGCCCTCACCTCGCAGCCAGAACTCTGTGAGGCTCTGGGCCTCAGCCTCACTACCACAGGGGGTAAGGGGTGCAGCTGAGACTCAGGGATGCCACATGAATGGGCGATGAGGCGGCGCGGGTGCCTGTGTGTGTGGATGCCCTCACTCTGGCACTCAGCAGTAGCCTTGTGAATTAGAATTGCGGTTGGGTCAGTTACCCAGCTTCTCCTCTTGTTGTTAGTTTGTGGCATTAGGGAAGGCCCCTGGGAGCACACCCTGCATATTCCCAAATTAAACCGAATGCAAGGTCTCTTCCTAAAGGCTATGCTGCACTAGTGAGTTTGCCACAAGGACTATTAGCATTAATGTTGCATGCAGGTTGGGGCTGTGAGTGGATCTGGCAGGCCAGACCTGCACTCCAGGAGGGACGGACCTTGTAGGCAGAGGGACACGGGGCCCGTCGGACTACACTGAGGCCGGGCCATGCCGAAGCCAGGCCACGCTGAGGCTGGTCCGTGCTGAAGCCAGCCTGTGCTAAGGCTGCTCCACACTGAGGCTGCTCCACACTGAGGCTGCTCCACACTGAGGCTGCTCCACACTGAGGCTGCTCCACACTGAGGCTGGTCCACACTGAGGCTGCTGCACACTGAGGCTGCTCCACACTGAGGCTGGTCCACACTGAGGCTGCTCCACACTGAGGCTGCTCCACACTGAGGCTGTTCCACACTGAGGCTGGAGCTGCTGCCAGGATGTCTGTACTTGCGCTCAGGCTGCTCTCCTAGGGTCCGCACTCCTGTTCCAGGTTGGGTCTGGGCAGCGCACATGCTGCTGTGCAAGCTCCGTCTTCCAGGGTGAGGTGGCTTCCACCCTGAGGGCTCCCAGCCCATGCCTGGCTTTTTGCTCCCCTCTCCCTGTTGGCCTCACCTGAAATCAACAGGTTGCTTCGTCTCAGTCAAACATACAGTTGAATTCTGTAAATGAGACCAAAATCTGTTTCTGTGAGATAAAATTGACAAGTCTCTAGCCAGACTAATCATAAGTAAGAGGACACAGATGAACACTCTTGGGCGTGAGAGAAGTGACCCTGGTGCCTGCCATTTTCCATGTTTCAGTAGAGCCGTCCTGGTGGGTGTGAAGTGGCTCCTGTGGGCTTCGTTTGCCTTCCCCTGAGGCCGGTGGTCCCGAGCTGCTCACTCTGTGCTTATTGGCCCCACGTTTGTTTTCTCTGGAGAAGCGTCTGTCCCATCCAGTGCCTGCTTTGTAAATGGGTTTTGTTGGTTAGTGGTGAGAGTCTTCATGTGTTCTAGATACTAGACCCTTCTCAGGTACATGATATGAGAAGCCCCTGTGGGGCAGCCCAGGAAGGGCTCTCAGTCTTGCTGGGCATCAGGGCCTTGTCAGGGAGGAGATGGCCATCTGTGGGCCTTGGAAAGGGGCATAGAGGGGCCAGGCACACATGGCCCTGCCTCTTGCAGCCTGGTGCGGGCACAGGGGGTGGCCAGAGAGAACCATTTCCACAGACAGGCTCAGTGCTAGGACTGCCCGGAGCACACTCAGTGCCCCTGGAAGGCAGCCCTGGCTGGGAATCCCGTCGTCCAGGCTCTTGCCGTGGGATCATGGCCCTTCCCAAGAAGTCTGGCTGCGGCGCTGTCCTCCCCAGCCACGCTGTGCGCCTGGGCCACCCTGGAGTGCGGCCAGGTCCTCCGGAGAGTCCGTCAGGGACTGGCCCGTGGCGCTGCCCTCTGCAGCCACACTGTGTGCCTGGGCCACCCTGGAGTCTGGCCGGGTCCTCCGGAGAGTCCGTCAGGGACTTTGCCACCACTTCACAGCCACCACAACACAGGCATGAGGGAGTAAACGCAGAAAACAAGGTTTTAGGTACCGAGCGCTCTGTGCCTGGGCCAGGCCCAGAGTAGCATCCTGTCCCCAAGCCTGGCTATGGAGGGCTTCCCTGCCCTGTCGCTGCACTGGTGGGGCCCTGATCTGTCTGTGCCTAAAGTGTGGTAGGCTGGGCGCTCCACAAAGTGGCTGGGCCTCAGGTCCCTGTGGTGGGGACAGCCGGGCTGCTGTGTGCCGCCTGAATGGGGGACGGCCGGGCTGCTGTGTGCCGCCTGATCGGGGGACGGCCGGGCTGCTGTGTGCAAAGCCTGAATAGTGGACGGCCAGGCTGCTGTGTGCAAAGCCTGAATAGTGGACGGCTGGGCTGCTCTGTGCCGCCAGAACGGGGGACGGCCGGGCTGCTGTGTGCCGCCTGATCGGGGGACGGCCGGGCTGCTGTGTGCAAAGCCTGAATAGTGGACGGCCAGGCTGCTGTGTGCGCCGCCCGATGCAGGGGCAGAGTTGCCCCTGGGAGGTGTGAGAGGTGAGTCTTGCTCTGTGACCTTTGGATGAATAATGAACGGGCTCTCCCCCATGTTGGGAAGCGTTTAGCAGGGCCCTCTCCTTGTCCCCAGTGCCCTCTTCCTGGATCCCACCTTCCTGCCTGCGCTTCCGCACACTGCTCCGTCTGCCTGCTACTCCTTTCCTTCTGGGTCTCCCCGCCCTCATGGGCCTTCTGCCGCTCCTTGCCTCTCGTGGGCCTGCCCTGGCTACGAGTATGCATTCTACAGGTCCTCAGTGAGGCTGCCTCCTAGGGGCCTGCCTGACTTCCTGCCAGCTCAGCCTCCTCCCTAGGCTGTAGGCTGCCCTGGAGGTCGGAGCTTCAGACCTGGTCCCGTGCCCGGGAGCCCAGGTTTCCCACCCAGGGACAGGTGGTGGTATCCCCGTCGTCACGGCGAGGGCTGGAGGCACAGGTGCCCGTGAGTGACCTGCTGCTGCCCTGGGCCTGCGCCCTGCCAGTGGGTCCCACAGGTCCTCACAAGGAGCCCTCTGCACCCTCCCCTCTCGGCTGCCGGGTCCCCAGGAGAAAAGATGTGGAGCCGGGGCTGCTGGGCGGCCATGGCCCTGCCATGTGGGCCTGATGGCCGGGCAAGGGAGCTGCAGTTGGTGCCAAGAGCACCCCGGGACCATCCTCACGTTTGCTCTTCCCCACCTGCCTCTTTCCCCACTCCCCAGTGGCTTTCCTGCTTTTAACTACTGATATGTCTACACAGCTTCTCAAATCGGTGGACAGTAGAGCCGACTGTAGGTCTTGTCTGCTTAGCATGGGCAGCTCCCTCTGCCTCATCCCGGCTGCTTCGACCCACCCCAGTGCCTCCCCATTCCACGCTCGGCCGCACACACACTGGACATGCCCGGGAAGTGGCCATCGCTGCATCCGTGCCCATCATCCACCCACCCGTGTGCCCCCCAAGCACCGACTGTGTGCCAGGTTCTGTGCTGGCAACGGGGCCCTACATGGTTGCCATGTCTCCTCCAGGGAACGCCCCATCCAGTGGGGAGGAGAGTCATGTGCCCAGTCACTGTGTGGTGTGGTGGAGTAGCGGGCGCGGCCACAGAGGAGTTGGAGTGGACACTTCTGGCTGGCAGGGGAGGGGTGAGGGAGCTACCAGGACAGATTGTGGGGAAGGTGGCATTTCAGTTGGATCTCAATGGCGGATGGGAGCGGGGGTGTAGGTGGAAGGTGACCTGTGGACTTGGGTTGTGGGTCCGCCCCTCTGTGGCTGTTGTCCTGTGCCATGGGCCTGGAGGGGGATGTGGTGGCGAGAGCCGGCCTGGTGGGGAGGTGCAGGGTGGGTGGAGGACCTGCAGCATGGCTGGGGGTGTCGGGCACAGGCTCGAGGGGCAGGCATTGGCTGCTGTGAGAATATAGTTGGGAGCTTAGTTGTGAGTCTAAGGTTACACATTAAAATAAAAGGGCTTGATTTTTGCTCTGAACATTGTGGCATATGTCAGCATTTCCCCGTTGTTTCCTGGAAATCATCCACAAATAACAAGAAGCATGAAAACCAAAATGGCACTTAAATTTTGACAAAACAGAAATGCAGCTGCAAACCAAGCCCCAGGCGGAGGCAGGCAGCCCATGGCACAGGAGAGTGCAGTGAGCAGACATATCCCCGGGGAAGCCTGGGGCAGTGCCGGTGGAGAGAGTTCCGTGAGGGAGCCACCGAGTAGAACTCCCTTGCTGGCAGGAGCCCTTACGAGAGGCAGTGCCTGACCCTGGCTTCGCAGTGGTGGGGCCAGGCGGCAGCTGGAACAGGGGTCCCTGGACTGGCACATGGTCCCAAGCCGCAGGAGAGGTTGGTGCTGAGCTGAGGGGTCACACAAGTGCATCTCATGTGCTTGAAGCCGCATCTGTGGCAGAGAGAACATTTGCTCTTAGGAAAACTCACAGCGTCCTTTCTTTCCTGCCAGAGGGAGCTACTGGGGGCTGATTGGACTCACAGCAGAACTGTCACTGGATTTCAGATAAAAGGAAGCAGGCCTGTCCTTCCCCACTGTGAACCTGTGCACAGAGCCGGATTCAATAAAACTCATCTTCAGCAGTGAGCAGTAAAGGTCACTGCATGCATTTGTGTAAGAGCAAAGGAGAAAAAGAAGAAAAACAAGTGGCAGAAAAAGTTTCACAGAAAAACGGTGGACACTGAGCAGATGAAAATTGTATCCAGACATTTTGCCAAGAAGTAAGTTAACGAGGTGTTAGAGTCTGTGAAGCTTGGTGGAACGCATATGCTCCAAGAAGAGACAGTGAGGCCGGGGGGTGCGTGAGACGGAACCCGGAGGGTCTCGGGGCAGGAGACGGGGCAGCACGGGAAGGAAGGTGACCGGATGCACAGGGAGGCGAATCATGGGAAAAACTACGTAAAGAACCCGCAGCACAAGTTCCATCTCTTGAACTGGAAGATGAAGTGAATGTGGAAGCTGGGAAATGTAACTGCTACATGTCATATATTCAAAAAGAAGTGTCAGGATGGCAGAGGGAGGAGAGAACATGAGGATGGCGTCCTCGCCGTTGAGAGCCGAAGACGCAAACACACCATCTAAAGGTAGTATCAGGTGCGGAGAGTGGATGGAGCTGCATGTTCGGCTCCCTAGCACCAGGCGCAGTAGACTGGTCTATCCCAAGAGAGTGACTGTGAGGGCCTGGCTCCTGGCCATGGAGCCGGGATCCCGTGGTCTGCATCTGCGCACAGCAGACCTGAAAGAGCCCGTGCTGTGCCCAGTCCAGTTCTGCAGGCGTGAGAACCGGCGGAGCCTGTGGTGGAAACCCCAGTCCCAGGCAGAAAACAGGAGCTGCCCCGCTAAGGCCGCCAGGCAGGCAGGGGAGGAACGCTGGCCTCCTCCAGTTTTCATTCCATTCAGGCCTCAAGGGGTTGGAGGAGGCCTGCCCATGGTGCAGCGGGCAGTCTGCTGAGTCCCTGATTCAAATGCTGATCTCTTCCACAAACCCTCCCAGACACACCCAGAAAGAGTTTTGATCTGAATACCCCAGGTCCTGTCCAGTGGACACATGGAATGAACCGTCACAGACTGTATAAACAGTGAGGGTGATATATCTGACTAGTTAGGCACTGAACATAGGAGATACAGTAGGTACTGTCTAGTGGGAAAGTATAGGTGGAAACAAAACTGAATTATAAAAGCAACCAGGGTAAAACACGCCCACTTTTCTAAGCCTCGAGAGAATTACACGCAAAAAAGTAAACTAGATTAAAAAGGCCACAGAATGACGTAGATGTAAAAGCTCTGAAATCGAAAGCATAACAACATAATACAACAGAAATAGACACAAATCAAGTTATAGATGGACTAAACTCTCCTATTGAAAGGAAAGGACTTCCTGATTGGATTGCAAAGCAAAACCAAACGTTGGAAAATACGGGAAGCAAAGGCATCCTGGTGACATGAACCTGGAAAGCAGGAGCTGTGATCTCGATGCAGTGTGAGTTCAGGCCGGAAGCCGCTTGGAAACAAAGATGGGCGCTTTTCACAGCGAGGTGCAGGTGGGTTAGCCAAATAACGTGTCACCGCTGTTGGGAAAAGCAGAAATGAGAGATTCACGGGGAAATTGTCAGAGATGCCCATAGCAGAATTTATGTCCTCATCTGCGATATATCAAGTGGGCAAAGAATAATGGAAAAAACAGAAAAATATAGATGTGCGTAAAACCCAGATCCCCAAAATTAGAGAATATACTCATGTTAAAGGAGCGCATAGAAAACAACATTCACAAAGATTAATTGTGTCTTCGGTAATAGAGAAAGCCTTTGTAAATTAAAATAAGTAGAACCAATACAACTTCTTGTGATTGCAGTGTGATGTGAAATCAAGAACAAAATCGGGGAAAATAAAGCTCCTAACACTTGGAAATTAAAAAACAAAACCCAAACAGATCAAAACACTTTGTCTTAAACAATTCTTGGTTCAAAGAATTACGGTTCAAAAGTGCATAAAATCTAGAAAATAATTGTCATGAAAACACTTCTCATCAGAGCCTGTGGGAACCATCTAAATTCACAAGTTTAAATATTTATATCATTCAGCAAGCAAGCTTGTAAATATATGGATGAGACCTTCAACCCAAGAAGTCAGAGAACAAAAGGAAAATAAACCTTATTGAAACAAAAAGGTAGGAATTTGTAAAGATCAAAGCAGAAGTTAACAGGAAAGTGAAAAATGGTAGAAATAATAAATAAGTCCAAATACCTGTTATTTGAAATAAAACCAATAAAACATATGAATTATTCACAGTTCTAATAAAAAATTGATAGAAAGTATCACCATCCAAAATAAGAAACAAGACGAATTACCCGAGCTATTGACTGAAGAGGAGCTTGCCAGAGCGTTCGGGCATGCTGAGAATTCTGTGTCCTGACCTGGATGGTGGATACGAAGGTGTAGACGTGTGTAAAAAGCCATCAAGCTGTGCACATAAGATTGAGCACTTTACTGCGTGTAAATTATATATACCTCGATGGGAAAGAAAATAAAAGCAAAAATTAAAAAATTGAAAAGAATTATGAGTCTTATCTGAATTCTATAAAAAGAATTATGAATTATATCTCAATTCTATTTTAATAATAATCTGTAGGAAATGAATAACTTTTTAGGGGAATGTTATCTATCAATCCCAACTCCAGAAGAGAGAGAAATTTTAAACAGACCAATTATTGTAGAAAACCGTTGTCCCAACGTTGCCATGGCTGCTCTCCCCCACCGCAAAAGGAAAGAAACAGAAAATGCATCAGGCCAAGCCAGTTTCATGGGAAAATTCTACCAGGTTTGTGAAGTGCAGATACTTTGAACACTGTGTAAACCAGTTCAGACTGTGGGAAAAGGAGGGGAAGGCATTCTGGAAGTGAGTGTTGTATTGACACCAACAACTGTAAAGGCCTTACAAGCCTGTGTGTGTATGCATGTGGGCGTGCGTGTGCATGTCTGGGTGGGCGTGTGGGCGTGCGTGTGCACGTCTGGGTGGGCGTGTGTGCGTGTGTGTGCATGCGCACGCATGCATGCATCAGTGTCAGTGTTAACATGTCAGGAGTGAAACTCAGCAGGTTGAAATACACCATATGTAGTAGGGTTTATTCCAGGACCAGCCTGTCAGCTTGATTTTAAGGTATCAATTTATAAAACACCCTCTTCATATTTGCTGAAAAGGCATTTGACCAAATCCAACATTCAGCCTTGATTAAAAACTCTTAATAAAATAGGAATATATGGGTAATTTCTCAGCATGATAGGAAATACCTATTTGAAGCAAAAGATGACATGCTATAAATGAGAAAGTGCTGGCTTCGGCTCCAGTGAAGCCACAGGCCACCTAAGGATGTCCAGTATCACAACTGCGATTTAGTATTATTCTGGAGACACTAGTCATCCAAAGTAGACAAGCGAAAGAAACCCAAGGTTTCCATATTGCGAAGGAGGAGGAAAATTGGAAAATTGTCCCTCTTTGCTGCTGATAAGATTGTGTGTCAAGAGAATCAACTGAGAACTGCTGCTGTCGATCGGAATTTAGCCAAGGGGGCAGGAAACAAAAATTTAAAATCACGTATACAAAGATAAGTTAGAAAGTAGAAGAAAAGGCCAGGCGCGGCGGCTCACACCTGTAATCCCAGCACTTTGGGAGGCTGAGGCAGGTGGATCACTTGCGGTCAGGAGTTCAAGACCAGCCTCACCAACATGGTGAAACCCCATCTCTACTAAAAATACAAAAATTAGCCGGGTGTGGTGGCATGCACCTGTAATCCCAGCAACTTGGGAGGCTGAGGCAGGAGAATTGCTTGAACCCAGGAGCTGCAGTGAGCCGAGATGACACCACTGCGCTGGAGCCTGGGCGACAGAGCTACTCTGTCTCAAAATATATATATACACACACATATATATATTTATATGTATATATATAGTGAAAAAAGCAAAGTACCAAATAAAGTGTAGAACATCTTACCATTTTTATTAAAATAAAGTGTGGTGGGAGGAAGAACATAGACATGTTGCTGGCTTGCACACCAGCAGCCTCTGGAAGGAACATATGCTCAAACCTCAGAACGTTGGTTGGCTGAGAGTCGGGGGCCTGGGGTGCTGGGGTTGGAAGTTGGGGAGAGGCTGCTCAGGGCATGGGCTTCTGTGTTTGTTGTCTGAACCGTGGGTCTTTCTTGTTAATGGACACATAATTGTACATATTTATGGGGTACATAGTGATGTTTCAGTACATGTAATGTATGGTGATTAGATCAGGGCAATTAGCATATCCTGCCCCCTTGCACGCTATGCACACACCCCCTCCCCGTGCCCTTTTTCCCAGGCTCCTCTGGCCCCCAGCCCAGGGGGTGTTATCGCCCTCGAATCATCCCACCTGGGTGTCTGGCAGGCTTTGCAGCCCCACTGCTGGGGGCCTCTGGCTGCCCTCGTACCTGCTGGCGCCTCCCTTCCCCTCCCTGAGGCCACACTGCCCTATCTCCTCCTTTCATGGTGGGGTGAGCCAGGCTTTGGAGTGGGTTAGGACTGGCGGGAACAAGGTTCTGACTTGGGCCAGGGGCAGGATTTACCTCCCTGAGCCCATCGGATCCTGTCCGTGAGACACCCCAGGAGTGGTGAGGGGCGTCTCTGGGTGGGCCTCCCTTAGCACCCCCAGAGCCTGGAGCTGGTGCCCACGTAGCCCCTCAGCCTGCGCCAGCCTGCCTGACCAGGCCCCATCTGTGCCCTGCTCTTCCTTGAACCTGCAGTCGGTTCTGGCTCCTGGCCTCCCCACCGTCTGCTGCCCCCAGCGCCTCCCACCCCAGGTGTGTAGGGGCAGGTTAGAATCCACACTCCTGGCCAGATGCGACAGCTCACACCTGTAATCCCAGCACTTTGGGAGGCCAAGGCGGGTGAATCACCTGAGGTCGGAGTTCGAGACCAGCCTGGGGAACACAGTGATACCCCATCTCTACTAAAATACAAAAAATGAGCCAGGCGTGGCAGCATGCACCTGTAGTCCCGGCTACTCGGGAGGCTGAGGCAGAAGAATCGCTTGAACCTGCGAGGTGGAAGTTGCAATGAGCCGAGATTGTGCCACTGCACTCCAGCCTGGGCGACAGAGCGAGACTCCGTCTCTTAAAAAAAAAAAAAAAAAGAAGAATCCAGGCTCCCTCCAGGGCGATGCAGCATCTCACGCTGTTCTATGGAAGAACTGGAAGTAGCAGAATAAATGATGGCTGGTGGCTGTTAAACCAAACTGACGGCAGCGTTGAAGTGTGCTCTCTCCCCAGCTGTGTGTCCCCTCCCCCAGAGACTCTCACATCTGCCCCACACACACCACCGGGAGCCTATGCATCTGTTGCTACTCAGGAGACACAAGTGAGAGAACTTGAGTTTGCAAAGTTAGAGTGCTGTATGGCCTGGCAGCTTCAGGCTTCCGGGAAAGAGGTCTCCCCCAGCTCCCGGCCCAGGGCGGGGGTGCTGCCAGGGGCGGTCTCAGGGGCCTGGGCGGGGGTTCCCCACACACCTGGGTGCACTTACGTTGGCTAACCCTCTGTCCTTTGCTTTCTCCTAGCTGGAGATGGAGCTGAAGATGCTAAAGTCTCAGTCCAGTTCTGCCGAACAGAGCTTCCTGTTCTCCAGAGAGGAGGTGGACACCCTCAGGTATGTCCCCCAGAGAGGAGCAGACATGCCCAGGTATGTCCCCCAGAGAGGAGCGGACATGCCCATGTGTGTCCCCCAGAGAGGAGCAGACATGCCCAGGTGTGTCCCCCAGAGAGGAGCGGACATGCCCAGGTGTGTCCCGCGGGGGAGGAAGTGGACGTGCCCAGGTGTGTCCTGGGTGGGGGGAGGCGGATGTGCCCAGGTGTGTCCCGCGGGGGAGGAAGTGGACGTGCCCGGGTGTGTCCTGGGTGAGTGAGGCGGATGTGCTCAGGTGTGTCCTGCCGGGGGAGGGGAGGTGGGCACACTCATGGGTGTCCCCCAGGAAGGAAGTGCACATGCTCAGTCGTGTCCCCCAGCGGGGAGGTGCGCGTGCTCAGGCCTGTCCCCCAGCAGGAGGTGCGCGTGCTCAGGTGTGTCCCCCAGGAAGGAAGGGCACATGCTCAGGTGTGTCCCCAGCGGGGAGGTGCGCGTGCTCAGGTGTGCCCTCTCCAGAGGAGGGGAGTGCAGGAGACACGTCATGGCAGCCTCCTGTCCCCTCTCTCCAGCCTGTGGCCTTCTCTGTGTGCTCCCCCGTTGGTGGCTGGAGTGAAGTCCTGCTCCTCTGCTGCCTTCCTGGAAGGGCTTTTCTGTATAAGTCACATCCCATGCGCGTAGGTTCCTCTCTGCAGGGACGCTCATCTCTGCTGGTGTGGGCCTTTCTTCAGCAGCCCTTCTCCAGCCAGCGCTGACAGCGGGGTCCCCTCGGTGTCCCGACGCTCAGAAGGGAGCAGGTCCTCCATCACGGGGTGGTGCTGCAGCCGGGTCCGCAGCCACAGGGGCTGTGTGGCAGTGCTGTGCCAAGACGGCTGCCCCGGAGTGTGGTTCAGAGCAGAGCCCAGGCAGTGCGGCAGCCAGGCGTGTCCAGCAGCCCTCAGGCTGCGCTTCAGACATGCTGCCAGCTCTCTGCCACCGCCCTGTCCTGGGGCGCCCTCACCCCAGCTCCTGCTTGCACACCGCGTCCCTAGACCAGGGTCTGCAGGCTGGGCTGCTTTTCGAGAGCTCTCTTCCTCTCCCCCTGGCTTGTGGACCCATCAGGATCCTCAGGCAAGAGGTTTCCAGGGAGATGCAGGTGGAGCTCCTGGCTCTGCTTTAGTGACTGTGTTGGCACTGCCACTTCCAGTGTGGATTGAACGTGGCTGTGTGGCCACCCGAGTGTCCTGCTAGAATCCACTGTGGGAGGCAGTGACTGTGGGCACAGAGCGGGGTGTCCTGCTAGAATCCACTGTGGCAGGCAGTGACTGTGGGCACAGGGTGGGGTGTCCTGCTAGAACCCACTGTGGGAGGCAGTGACTGTGGGCACAGGGTGGGGTGGCAGGACGCCATGGCTTTCCTGCACTGGCCACTCCTCTGCTCTGAGTGTCTGCAGCAGGCCAGGCCCTGGGCATCCAGGGTTTCTCCTGGTCATCAGAGGAACTGAGAAGAGGGGACTGAGACAGTTCTAGGGGACATCAAATGGCCCTGCAGTGAGATGGGGGTGGCGGTGGGGAGAGGATGCCCTTCCCTGGCCACACAGCTTTGGTGTGTGGGCCCCTGGGCCCCCCGCGACAGCAGCCTCTGCTTCGTCACACCCTGGGGTTCTGGTGTTCACCCGTGGATGGCCCCCTTTCTCAGCGTTGCTGAGAGTAAAGCAGGAAAAGGGATGCCTTTAGTCTGGCCCAGGAAGTGCTCTGCACATGGCAGCTGCGATACTGACCCAGGCCCAGGAAGTGCTCCGCACATGGCAGCTGCGATGCTGACCCAGGCCCAGGAAGTACTCTGCACGTGGCAGCTGTGATGCCTTTTAGATTCAAGGTTCCTCCAGCATCTCTGAAGCATTCCTCACGCATGGGCTGTGCCGTACACATCGCCCTCTCTGGGACCCGCCGGAGTCTGAGCGGTTTGGTTTCCATCCATTCAGCCGTTCAGTGTTCAGATACTGAGTGTGTGTCGTGGGCGTCTCTAGGGCCGAGCACGAGGCTGATGGAGTGGTGAGTGGGCACTGATGTACTCTCCGTCTTCATCAGCATCTCCTTGTCTTAGAGACCTGGGGGCCATTCTTCACCTAGAGGCTCTGTCGTTACAGCCTGTGAGGTGCACGTGGTCCTGCGACAGTGGGTGTCTCCCCTAGCAAGTGCGTCTGCGCGCGGTGTTCGGATTGATGGCGGTGGGGGATGGGGGGTGTGTGTGAGCGTGGGTGTGGTGTGGGGGGAGCTGGAGACTGGGCGGGGGCCGTGGTGAGTGTGCAGTCTCTTTCCTAGGAGCGATGGGAGGCACTGGAGGCCTTCAAGGGGAAGAGTGTGGCTGGAGAAAGCACTGGTTGCCGGGCCTGGGGAGGGGGAGGAGAGTGGCAGAGGGGCAGCCCCGCCACCTGCTCGCCAAGCATCAGTGCTGGGAGCCCCTCCGAAGCTGGAGTTGGCTTTTCCTGTGCAGAGGTGAACAACACATGCCTCCCACACACACCCTGACTTGCAGGAGTAGCCCTGCCTGGGGAGAAAGACCCTTGCCACACCGAGCAGCAGGCCTGGGGGCCGCAGAGAGGGGATGGTGTGTAGCGAGACAGAAGGAATGGCTCAGAAGGGAAGCCCAGGCGGGTCAGTAGCTCACCAAGGCCAAGGCTGGATGAGGTGCCGGACAGGCTTTGATGTGTGTCTGCTGTGAGAGGGGGAGCTGGGACCAGCAGCAGAGGCCGCGCCTTGTCATCATGGAGAAGGGCCTCTGCGGGTGCAGGGGGAGAGGCCGTGCATAGCAGCGCGTCGGGAAGTGCTGGGCTGGTGTGGCCAGTGCCTGACCCTGCAAGGTCCTGAATGCCATGCAAGGCAGGGCGGTCTCCAACGCTGTGCTCCAGGCCCCAGGAGCCACGTGGGAGGTGGTGGAGTAGGTACTTAAATTTGGGGAGTTGCGTCAGTGGCTTCCAGCATCCGTGGAGGTTGCAGGAAGGTCAGTGTGCCCCGGCCCGTGGCTGCCCACGCAGGAGCGCACATCGCGCCGCACGGCTCCCCGCTCTCGGAGACGGCGCTCTGCTTTCTGCTGCGCCTTTTGGCACCTAGAGCCTCTCGTTCTGCAGTTGATGGGAGCATGGCCAGGCGGGCGTCAGATTTGTGTGGGCTGGTATGCTTGGGGTTTGTTTATTTTCACAATGTAAGAAAAGGCCTTTATCATTGATATCTTTTACATCAAGGTCAAAGCTTGTCGTCCCCACTGTTTTGTTTGGAGAAAGCAGCGATGGAAAGAAGGGCCTCTGTGGCTAACTCATGGGAACTGGGGACACGCCGGCAGGTCGCCCTCAGCTCTCAGCACGGCCTTCTCCCAGGAGCAGCAGCCAAGAGCCTGGGGCTGGGCCTATGGCAGGCACCGTCCACCCTTCCCGGCCCGCCAGGCCTCGTAGCTCCATTTGGGAAGTCCCCCTTCAGGCCACGCAGCAGCCGTGGTCAGGATTTGGGAGCCAGTGGATCTGCTGGATGGACCTGGGAGAGGGCCTTGGAGTGTGCAGTGACAGGGAAGCCAGGTGACATGGTCCTTTTTGTGACAGACTCAATCAGGCCCAGCGGTGGGAGCCCGTGGAGCCCGGGCTGCCTCCCTGAGCTTCTCGGGAGAGAGGTGGCTCGGCGGAGCGTGCAGGTGAGGCCTCCCGCCCAACCGGGGCACAGGCCAGGCTATTTTTCTCTGTGTACTAAGCACACGTCCTTCCAAGCTTTCTCTTCCAGAGCTCCTCCTTCCTGGGGTGTCCCTGCCCCTCCTGGCAGGGTGGCCTTCTGCCCCACTCCACCCCGTCCTCGACCTCGGCGGTTGCAGTGTTCTCAGGGTTGCGTTGCCGAACCTCAGTTTCCTGTTGTGGCTGCAGTGGGATCGGTGCGTCTCTGGGAAGCATCCGTATTTGCAGCTCACCGTCGTCCTGAGTGAGGGCACGTGTGTCACGGCTTGTGCTTAGTTTTCCTGGGACCACCACAGGCAGCCCTTCTGGCTTGTGGGTGGGACAACAGGGGCCCTGGCGAGCTGCAGACTCCGCCCCTGAGGAGAGTGTCTCGGATGCCGGGCACACGTGGCTACCCCACTCCCCAGGGAGGAGACGTTAGTGTTGAGGCCAGAGGCCTCCCTGTCATCTTGCTCTCCGTGCAGCTCTCGAGGGCTGGGCAGCCGGTGAGGAGATGAGAAAGGCTTCCCGCCTTGGATGAAACCCATTTCTCCTTTTAATCTGCCTCCTCCTCTTGAGTGTGAAGTGCTTTTCCTGCAAGCCTTTCATGAAACATGCAGGGGGGCATTTTCTGAAGTGGTTGGTTCAGGGGAAGACATGGCAGACACCCGTGGCTCTGCCGCACCCCCCCACCCACCCCAGCCCTGTGCAGCCCCTCTGCCCTCAGCAACCATGGGCGGCCAGTAGAGGAGCCCAGTGGGCACCAGGGATGGTGCAGCCCCCCACCCCCCTCTGACTGCCTAGGAGGACCAGGGATGGTTCTCACACACACGCGCACTGCCACACGTATGTGCGCCTGCTCTTGCCCACGTGCACACTCACATTTTCACATCCATCCGTTTGTTGTATGTGAATGACATGTATCACATTGCATCGTTTTTCAACACAGACGCTAGAGAGGGTGTCAGTGGGGATTTTTAAGAGGCAGCAGTTGAGGAGCCCTCTCAACCGGAACAAATCTGAGCTCATCCTCTCTGCTGTCACATAGCAGGTCTAGCAAATCCTGAATGTTGCCTGTGGATTTAGCAACTGGTTAGACGCTCGCTAATTCCAGAGGCTCGCCTGTCTGTGCCAGCGCCTGCTAGTCACACTCCAGCCTTCGCTTCCTGGCCGTGCGATGCCTTCTGGGTCCTGGGAGGTGCTGGGGGCCCTGGAGATGCCGGCCTGCCTCAGGGGACGCGAGGTGACCTGTGACCCCACTCATCTGAGGTCCCCAGTCCTCAGGACGCTCTGTGATCTCCACTCATACCCCAGGGACCCAGTGCCCAGGCCCGCGTCCTTTCCAGAGAGGGCCAGGTGCTAGACTTTCAGTGTTCTTTTGTAGAAATTATCATCTGTCATCCAACAAATCTCCATTAAACACAGCTGCTCTAAGTCCGCTCCTGAAGCCACGTAGAGGTAACCAGAAAGACAGTCACTGCCTGCCAAGCTTCCAGGGCAGTGGGTTGATCTTTGAGCTCACCGTGCCCAGCCCAGGCCACCAGGGAGCGTTCAGTCTGGGAAAGTGGAACTGGTTTTCCCTGGTTCTGTCCTGGTCTGCAGCTCTTGCCGCCCACTGTGGAGAACCTGCTGGCTGGGCCGGGTCTGGAGTACAGGTGATTGGTCCCATTGGAAGGGCAGCTGCGGCCGGAACGAGGCCACCCTCAGAAGCTGTGGTCCCAGGTGGGAGAGCGTGGCCCCAAGGGGGCTGGTGATGAACTGCCCAGCCCATCAGGAGCCCAGGGCGGGACTTTGGGAGCCTTTGTGGCCTCATTCTGCCTCCCACAAGCAGCTTCACAAGGTCCCACAAGGCTGGCGAGCCGCCTCCACCTGGCTGGGCAGCGCTGTCAGCAGGCCCATGACCACCAGAGCTGCCCCCACCCACTGCCTGGCTGCCAGTAGTGACAGCGGCCCCTGTGCCTGGTCTCTGCAGGTGGGGCCAGTGACCACAGCCAGTGAAGGCAGGTGTGCTGCTGGGGTCCGGCCTGCAGCTTGGGTCCTGTGCCCCGGACCTGCTTCTTCCTCTCCGAAAGCCTGCTCACCTCCCCCTGGTCTCCAGCATCCTCAGGTTGCCCACATGCTCTGACCGGAGCCTGCTCTGTGCGCTGCTCTGGGCACTCCGGGCCTTTCCTTCTAGCGTCTCCTGCCCTTCCGCTCTCGAGAGCTTTCTTGGCTCTGTTCACTGATTATTTCCTCTCCCCTGTTTTCTGTGTCTTCTTTCTGAAACTGTTATTTGGATGTTGGATTTTCAAATAGTTTTTTCTCTTTTAAATCTTTTTGATCTTATTTTCCTTCTTTTTGTTCTGCCTTCTGTATTTTCTCAGCTTTGTTAGCCTGTTCTTGTTTTATTTGTTGCTGTACTCTTCATTTCCTGAGAGTCGGTTTCTGTTCTCTGAGGATTCCTGCATCAATGGAACATCCTGTCGGTGTTCGCGGGGGCAGTGGGGTCACTGTGTCTTTGATGTTAATAATGGTGCTTTTTAGAGTTTTCTTCTCCGGGTGAACCCTGTTCTTTGTTGCTCTCAGTTGCCGTGTTTCTGCCAGCGCTGGACCTTCCCCTTTTTTACTGGATGATTTCCTTAAGTGTTTGGTGGTCCCAGCTGCCTGTGCCAGGGTGCGTTTGCCTTGTGCTTCTCCGCGGAATCCGCCTGGGCCTTCCACTGGGGAGCCCTCGGAAGGGGCCTCTGGTCTTTCCTCTCAGCCTGGGTGACTCTGGTGGGGGTGCCTGTGCTGCCAGCTCCTGGGGGCTGAGCAGGGAAGCGTGCCACCAATGCAGGACTCCTCTTTTGGTGGGGCACCCTGCCCGTGCCTTACCTAAGGGCCTGTCTCAGCCTGGAGATCTTACGCAGAATGTGCAGAGTGACATGCAGGCTCCTGCCCTTCACTCCCAGAAGCAGAAGCCAGCAGAGTGGCCTGTCCCCACCCAGCGGCATCAGCATGGCCCCTCGGGGAGCGGGTCTCCTGCCCCAGCCTGCGGCAGCTGGCACTGCTCCCGTGTCTGTGCTGGGCAGGGTCAGCAGGGCTGATGGCAGGGACCTTAGTGCCACTCGGCAGAGGCAGGCCCAGCTCTGGCTCTCTGGTCCAGTAGTGTTGCAGTGCCCAGCAGGGACCGGAGCCTCCACCCCACCCGGCACCAACGAGGCAGAGCAGGATGTAGGGGGTGGTCTTCAACCCCCAGGACCCCATGTCAGAGGCTCAGCAGGGCCTCCCCTGCACCCTGCAGCAGGGAGTCTGGGGGCTGCCTTTCATGCCTCCTTCCATGGTGTTGGCAAGACAGGCAGAGGCCCAGCTCGCACCTGCCTGTCTGTGGCCCTCGTGTGCCGGGTACACATTCCCGCTCTGGGGTGAGCTCACACGCGCCTGTCTGCGGCCCTCATGAGCAGGTGCACATTCCCTGCTCTAGGGGCCCAGCTTGTACCCGCCTATCCGTGGCCCTCATGAGCAGCCACATGTCCACACTCTGCGTGTGCCAGGATGGTGTCCACCAGGCCTGTGCAGTGGCAGAACTCCCACTCTGCCCCCAGCTCTGGCACTCCTAGATGTATACGAGTCAAACAACAGTTTCAAAACCCAGGATGCAGAAGTGGCTGGGATGAACAGAGAATTGGGCAGATCTACATTTACAGTTGAGAACTCACACCTCACCCTCCGCGACTGATGGCACTGAGTGTCCCCATCAACCTGCAGGACCTCATCAGTGTTTGTGGAACGCCCTGTCCGAGAGCAGAGGACTGTTGCCTCTGCGTTCACCTCGGACAGTCATGACAGATCACATCACCAGTCATCAAAGAGACCCCAGTAAACTCAAAAGAATCGAATTCACTCAGACTGTGTGCTCTGAGTGTAATGAACCCAAACTAGATGTCAATAACAGAAGAACAACAGGGAAGTCTCTAAGCATTAGAAAATCAGCAACACACTGCATTGCCCGTGTTGGGGAGGAAGTCTCCCGGTACAAATAAGTATATGAGCAATCGTGGAAATACACACATCTGAAGAAGTGGGGTCCAGCCAGACCGGTGCTGAGAAGGAAGTACGTCACGCTCAGTGTTCCCGTTGGAAAAGAGGAACAGTCTCTAATTTATGTTCCTACCTCAAGAACCTGGAGAAGGGGGAGCAGAATAGCCCAGAACAAGCAGGCCGAAGGAAATAACAGTGAGCAAAAACCAATGAAATTGAAAAGAAAAAAAATAGAGAAAATTATTAAAACAATAAGCTGGGGCTTTTTTGAAAAAAAAATTCAATGAAATTGATAAACCTCTAGCGAATTTGACAAAAATAAAAAGACACCACCAAAATCATCAATATCAGCAATGAAATAGGGGCCACAGGCTCTGCTTAATGGCTACAGACTCTGTAGCCATTAAGCAGAGGGTGTTATGCCACAGACAACTTGAAGCAGCAGACTCCTCAACACCCACAAGCCATCAGACTCAGCCAAGATGAAATAGGTTATCCGAATTATCTTGTAAACTCTTTATAAAAAATTGAAGTCATAAAGATGAGAAGGATATCCCTAGGCCCAAATGGTTTCCCTAGAGAATTCTACCGACCAGTTAATAATTAAGATCAATTTGACAGATAAAATAGAAGAGATTGCCAGGGTTTAGGGGCGGGGGTGCGTGTGTGTACACAAGGACAGCGGGGCAAGCCTTCCGGTGTCAGGACAGGCCTGTGTCTGGACGGCGGTTGTGGGCGCACACATCCACATGTGTGACAGATCCCGTGGGCATAGACATGGAGGGAAGTGCCTGTGAGCTGGTGGCAGGCGAGCAGTCTCTGGATTGTACCTGCGTTAGTTTTCCTGTTTTTGATGTTGCTATTTCAGTTTGTTACCATCAAGGGAGACGGGGTAAGGAGGACACAGACCTCCTAGTACGTTTCTCACAAATAGCTGTGAATCTCTGACGAGGTCTTCATTCTGTTTCAAAGGTCTCCAGCCAGCCCTGCAGTTCCAGTGGTCCCTCCTCCCTGCTTCCAGAAGTCATTGCTGGGGTGGGCATCCCCAAAGCTGG